>NC_052154.1:7496152-8163992 GCF_902713615.1 Scyliorhinus canicula | reverse complement strand
GCCTAAATCTCCTCTTTAACCATCAATGCAACTCCACCGCATCTTCCTTTTTCCCCTGTCCTTTGTAAATACTGAATACCTTATAGAGATCCTCCTGTTTAAACCATGTTTGTTCACTGTTTTCACTTTTTAATTTCCATCATTTTAGCTGTTACAATTATTATCCATGGCTGATTAATGACTTTAAGGCAAAGCGGTTTACCTTTAATTCAAGCAGAAGCCTGGATTGGTTAAATTGAAGACTGACCTGTGACTTTAGAGACAAATCATTCTGCAGGAAGTTGCCTTCATTTTAAACCAGCGGATTCCAGAACGATTTGACTGACATCAGTGCTGACTCTTTCATAGAATTTTTTACAGTGCAGAAGGAGGCCATTCGGCCCATCGAGTCTGCACCGGCTCTTGGAAAGTGCACCCGACCCAAGCCCATACCTCCACCCTATCCCCATAACCCAGTAACCCCACCCAACACTAAGGGCAATTTGGACACTAAGGGCAATTTATCATGGCCAATCCACCTAACCTGCACATCTTTGGACTGTGGGAGGAAACCGGAGCACCCAGAGGAAACCCACGCACACACGGGGAGGATGTGCAGACTCCGCACAGACATTGACCCAAACCGGAATCGAACCTGGGACCCTGGAGCTGTGAAGCGATTGTGCTATCCACAATGTTACCGTGCTGCTTGATGGACTTGGCTGACGACCAACTGGCTTCAATAGCCAGGCTTTGCCAATAGCCCGTGCTGATTGGTTCTGGTTTCTCTGGAATGTATCTCTCCTCAGTAAGGAGTTTTTTTTTTTTAGTTTCGCTTTGAGTTCAGAGCTGGGAGCAGCTTCTCTGATTTTCTCTCTCCCAGACGTAATTATTTTTCTCAATATCCCGTGTGGGGACTCTGTCTTTTCCTCAGTAAGGCTGGAGGTCATTTTGGTGTAACTGAAACCGATTAAGATTAAAACTCAGGTTGGAAAGTAGGTTGAGGTGAGACAGTATCTTAAGAAAGAAATCGGACGGAGCATTATCTGCTGTGATGGCCCAGTTGAATAAAGGTTAAAGTAACTTATAGAGGAAATCGTACTGACTGGGAGTACTGAATGAATGTGGCATCCAGAAGATAATTACTAACAGTACACCAGTGGATTTGAGCACTCAATAGGTTCGGAGGACAGCCTGCTCCAAAGTATTCCACATTAAAACAAGGACTCTTGTCTTTTATGTTACCTTAAGCCCTATTATTTTGATTCCTCACACTCGTTTGTATTTGTCTGTCTTGTGTATGTGCAGGTAGAGTGTGGGACAGTAAAAAGGGTTAGATTGCCATCTTCCTGTTGTATTTACTGCATTTTTCAACTTTGTTTCTATTATAAATAAACAGCTATTGTGATCAACTGAAAACCTGGTGGTTGTAAATAATTGGGCAGCCAATGGCCAAAGAATTTCGGAATTTTTAACAAATTATTGATTAATTCACTTGCATGGGGACACTGGGGTCTGTGAGGCTGGAACTGATCGCACACAGGGAGTTATAATAATCTCTGAATGTTCAATTCCCATCCCTCATCACGCTGCAGCCATGGCTTTGTAGTTCCGGCTGTATCATACCCTTTTACATCTATTTGTGCAATCAATTCATCCACTTTATTGTGAATGCTCCATGCATTAAGGTATAAATCCTTAAGGCTTGCCTCTCCAACATGTCTTGTCCCATTCCCACTACTGTTCACTGTGGCCCTGTTTAAATTTGTCCCTTTCTTTCACTGCCTGTCACTTTTCTTATTCCTCTTTCTGCCTTTTGTTTTTGTCTTTGATTCCTCCTTCTCTGACATCTTGAATAGCTTACTATTCCCCTGCCATTTCACTCTAAACACTCCCAACCATTTTAACAAATACCCCCACTATGGCATCAGTCCCAGACTTGCCAGGTGTAACCCGTCCAGTCTGTACAGGTCCCACCTCCCCCAGGCCAGATCCCAATGCCCCACAAATCTGAACTCCGCGCCCCCCCCCCCCCCCCACCCCCACACCATCTCTTCAGCCACATATAAATCCGATATATCCTGCTATTTCTGCCCTGACTAGCACCTGGAACTGATAGTAATCCTGAGATCACTGCCTTGGAGGTCCAACACCTCAACCTTCCTTAATTACAACTGTCTAAATTTTGCTTTTAAGACCTCATAGGAGACTCGGCTAGCTCAGTCAGTAAAGCATGGGACTGTACATTCTAGGGGCGTGCGTTCCAGCCCCACGTTGGGCGCTTCCATATTTTTTAGGGGCTGGTTTAGCTCACTGGGCTAAATTTCTGGCTTTTAAAGCAGACCAAGCAGGCCAGCAGCACGGTTCGATTCCCATACCAGCCTCCCCGGACATGCGCCGGAATGTGGCGACTCGGGGCTTTTCACAGTAACTTCATTGAAGCCTACTCGTGACAATAAGACATTTTCATTTGTGTACAATCACCACTGGCTGTTCACCCTCCCCCTCCAGAATGTCCTGTAACCAAGACATCCCTGTCCAAGCACCAGGGAGGCAACATACCAACCTGGAATCTCATTTGCGGCCAATGAGACAGCTATCTATTCCCCTTACAAATGAATCCCCCATACCTATTGCAATCCCATACTTTTAATTCCTCCCCTCTGCAACACATTTGGCTGTTGTTACTTTCCCCTGAGAGGTCATTCCCCTCAACACTACCAAGGTGGTACATATGCTTTGCAGGGGAATGGCCACAGGAGATTCATGCACTGCCTGCCGAGCTCTCTTGCTCTGCCTGGTGGCATCTGAGACTGTGGTGTGGCCACCTCTCCATACCTTCTATGCACAATACTCTCCACCTCACAGAATCTCCACAGTGTCTCCAGCCACCGCTCCAGCTCCAAAACCCGGGATTCCAGGAACAGCAACTGAGGATACTTCCTGAACACCTACTGGCCCCGGGAACTGGAAAAGTTCCCTGCTTCCCACATGGAGCAAGAAGAGCAAACCATGACTTTGAACTCTCCTGCCATGACGTACCCCTTTAAATTAAACCTTTGGAAGATGCTTGATATCAGATTGTACCCAATACTCTAGGGCCCTTCTTTTGTGGTTCTCGTGACTACTGAATATAGCCCTTAGAACCGATAAACCATTAAAGTCTTCTCAAATAGAAGCGATAAAAGTAGTAAAGGCTTAACTGACCTTACTGACTACTTACCAATCAACTTTCTCCCTTATAGCCCTTACTGCTACAAGAGGGCAAGGCTATTCTCTGAATATTGAGAGAAAAAGCAAAAGGTCTCTTTTCCACCCTGCACCGAACTCCCGTTCAATATCCCGATAACCCTACTCACTCAGATTGTGTCTCATTCCGCATATGTTCTCTCCCACTGCTCACTGTGGTGGGTATGCATCAGAAAGTTAAGGCTCGGTTGGTCCACTTCGACCTGGGTCTCACTCTTGTGCCCAGCGAGGTTGAGTATCACCAGCGGCACCCTCGGAACTTATCCTTAACGCGTGTATCTGTTCCTCATTTTGTGGGCTGCATTGGTGATAATCCAGTCTTTATTTCCTGTTAGATTGAAAGGCAGAAATGAAAAATTATTGATCACTTTAGGTGATGGATTAAAAATATTACTGGTGTAAACATTCTGTGCCAGACACAGTGCGAAGAGGAATGTAATAACAAGAGTCCATAAAAATATATTTTGCTTGGATGGAACTTGTGAGCAGAATTTTCAGCTGTGCTTCAAAAGTGGGAGGAAAGTAATGTGATGTCAAGTTGTCTTCATTGAAGTGTCCTGACAGTTTGTGGGTGGCATGTTCACAGTCTGTTATTCAACATTGCTCCCTGTATGCCTTCCAGAGGAGTAATAAAACACTCTACCTGGACTCACAGGCTCCAGCTGTTAGATAAGGCAAATTAGATGTCATTCAGGAGGAGGGCAGATCTGTCAGACTCGAATTGAGAGTTAGAAGGTCAGACCAAATATATTGGTTATCTGTAAAGATTCAACTCCAGTTAGAAGATCCCATTACTCCAATTTACATTGGTTCAGTGATGGGCAAGGAACATCAATTCATGCTTCCTGACTAAGCATCTGATTGACCTCTGATTATGTGACCTTTGAGCATGTGCGACTTTCCAACTATCAGGATTCTTGACATCTTCATTCTTGACTACGAGGTCCAAAATCTGCTCTTTGATTCCTCACTCGTACAACGTCCGTTGACTCATCACCCCTGTGCTCACTGACCTACCTTGGAACCTGGTTTGCAAGACCTTGATTTTAAAATTCACTTTCTTGTTTTTAATTATTTCCATAATTTCCTCCCTGGCGTACAATCGCCCGCAATAGCTACACTCCCCCAAATTTGACCTCTTGTGCATCCCAAGTTTTAATCGATCCAACATTGCCCGGCAGTGTCTTCAGCTGCCCGGGGCCCTCAGCTCCAGAAACCTTTGCGACTCCCCAGCTTCCTCCCCTCCTTTAAGACACTCTTCAAAGCCTACTTCTTCAGCTTTTGGTCAGTTTTCCTATTACCCCCTTAAACGGCTTAGTGTTAAACTTTGCCAACCTGTGCCAGGGGCCATGCCAGAGCCGGACCAGGGCAGGTTCGTATATGTGTGGTGGACGGTGGGGATGCTGATGGTGAATATCAGGTGTGTGGAGGGGGTGGGAGTGGGGGAGAACCCTTGAGACCTTTGTCATGTGTGCTGAGGGCTGTTCGACTGCAGCGTTGCTCGGGGCGCCCTTTGAAGATGGGACCCCAATCTGTTTGGCGCTGTTTCCCTGTTCTCAGAAGGTTCGCTCCACCAGAATGCTAGCGTCAACCACACTCACTCATTTTTTTTTGGCAGAGGCTCAAAATTCCGGGAGAAATCCTGCCAATGCCGTTGGTGGGATTTGCATAATTTTTCTCACCGGAACCGACACTTTGCCATTTTTTGGTAACATTCGCTCCTTCTATTTTACAATGGGGAAGTGGTCCCGTTGAGGGGCCGTATCGATGTGAATGTGCAGCTGAACAGACAGCCCGCAGACTTGTCCCTGCACATCGTTAAGGGTAACTATCCAGCCCTCATGGGGAGAGAATCGCGCTAAACTGGGCCGAGGTGAATCCCTTGTTGGAGTCTGAAGCAGGCCCCACCAACAGCCTGCAGGAACAGAAAGTGGCAGCTTCTGAAAAAGCTCTAAAAGCAGCTGTGGCTCAGACCGGTAGTGCTGGGACCAAGACGACAAAGGCTCGACATTACTGTAACAAGTGTGGCTCAGGATCGAGAAACACCGGATGAAGAGCTTACGGAAGATGCAGCTGAATGTTTTGGCAAAAAATATATTTAAAAATCCGGCCAGAGTGACCAGAATGCATTCACGTCCAAATTCCAAACCACAGAGGAACCAGAAATTGAGACGCATATCAGAATGCCTGACTTTGAGGAAACTCTCGAGTTCATTGGAAAGAAGATTCCGATTCCGTGCTGACTCCCTTCAGGCATAAAACGATTGCTGCTCGTAAACAACGGCAACACCAGGAGCAAAAGAAGCCAGCACGGAAACTCAGGAAGGATGTTTGGGTGACCTAATGAAAAGATTTGGAGCTGCTCAGTGTGTAGTGTCTGCAACACCAATATTCCTTTCCTATTGCACTCTGGACAGCACCATCTCAAATCCAATGAAGACAGCAACAGTAAGAAGTATCACTGTAACCTGATTTTGTTTAACAAACCCACCCTAAAGACCAAATATGATGGGTGGGACTCTCCCTTTTGGGGATTAAGTCCCCATGCCCGCCGTAAAACGGGCGAGAGTCACTCGGACATTTTCCTCGAAAGTCCGGGGTGATTCTCCGTTTTCCAGGGGGCTAGCAGGGCCCCGGCATGTGTCCCGCTGCTCTGGCTGCCGGCGGGGCCCTGCTGTCCATACCGCGTGGCCGCACATGTGCACAGTGGCCACAAGCAGGTCCGCGCATGTGCGCGGCGGCCCAGTTCGGCGTGGCCGCTGCTGACATGGCGGAGCCACAGAGTGGGCCTGCGCGGAGGAAGTTAGGTCCCTCCTAGATCGCGATGGCCCGCCGATCGGTGGCCACGATCGTGGGCCTGGCCACCGCTGAGGCACCCCCCCCCCCGGACTCACATACCGCCACCCCCCACCAGGACCGCCACCGCGGCCGCGGGTCCAAGCTCCCGCCGGGTGATACTAGATATAAACCACGGCGGCGGGAGTTCGGCCGGTCAACCGCGGAGAATCACCGCGGGGGGCCTGTTCCAACGGCCCCCGACTGGCGCCGCGTCGACCACGCGTGTGACTGGCAGGTCAGCAGAGAATCGCGGAAGCGCCGTCGCGCCGGATTTCCGGCGTGATCGGCTATTCTCCACCCCCACGCCAGGCACAATTCTGGCGCGGAGGGTCAGAGAAGCCCGCCCGATATGTTCTTAAAGAGCGAGAACCCCAGGAAATCCCCAGGAGCAACAACTTGAACTGGAGAGGTTACATTCCAGAAACAAGATCTAAACCGCAAGGTTGAATGCAGCGAGAATGAACTTTCGAGGGGGGGGAGACACAGGATCCAATGGAGGCACTCCACAATCCAAAGAAGGCCCTGCAGAGGGTGTGCCACTGTGCCATCCAGATAAAGAAGGCTCTGGTACGCAGCCCGGGGCGGGGGGTTGGTGACAGCGATTGGCAACAAAAAAAATAGATCGGCAGCCCGGGGCAGGAACTAAAGAGGCTGGAAACAGTGCTTGAGCGAAGTCAAACACCCCCCAAAATGCCAGCTCCACCTTACTCTGGTTCAGATCTGTCCTGGGTGTACCAGCTGTCCGAATTAAAATTCAAAATGGAATGGACTGCGGAGGAAATACAACCAGAAGGTAGAGAAGAAGAATACAAGGCTAGCCTCTGAAGTTAAAGCTCTGAAAAAGCAGCCGAATCAGGTTGTACAACATAAGAACAGGGCTAAATGCCATGTTCTTCATAAAGGTCAAGAAGTATTGGCAAGGAACTATACCACCAGTGAGATGTGGCTACCTGCCATCACCTTAGCACAGACAAGACCGTCCTCCAACACTGTTCTAATTCGGGATGATGCTGTCTGGAGAAGACACGCTGATCAGCTTTCAGCAACTAGAACAAGGTTGCCAGAGACAGCGTCAACTGAGAGTCCGTAACAAACTGTGCCAAGTGAAGGCCTGTATATACCGAAGAGCCTGACAATACCAGCAGCAACTCTGGAAGGCAGTACCCCAGCTGAGGACACTTCAACTCTTAGTCAACCTCCAAATACTATGTCGACTCGGGTTGAGACAACTATGGGGGATGTCCAAACCCAGCCAAAACCTCCAGAGGTTACAGTCAACATGACAAAGCAGACGCCTGAGGTTCACCGACAACAGTCCACGTCCTCTGAAACGTTTAACTTATTGACTGTTACGTTTGTTAATTGTTCATATTGTGCATTTTGATCGTTAGCGTTGTGTGTTTAATTGCAGGAAGCTCTGATGTAAATGGGGAGGAAAGTGTTGTATATTCATGTTTGTTCCCAGTTGGAACAAGGTCACTTTAAGAGTCCGTTCACCTGATGTACTGATGACATCATCGGCAGTTTGGGTGAGCTAACAGTCAGTCTGGAGAGGAAACACATTTCCAATAAAGCTCTTGTTTGTTTGTGCCTTTGCTGACTGCAAGCCGACTTAACAATACCATACACACTCCTTGTTCTAGATTCTCCCACAAGAGGAAACATCATTTCCACATCCAATAAAAGCAAGTTACTGGGGGTATAGAACATAGAACATAGAACACTACAGCGCAGTACGGGCCCTTCGGCCCTCGATGTTGCGCCGACCTGTGAAACCATCTGAAGCCTATCTGACCTACACTATTCCATTTTCATCCATATGTCTATCCAGTGACCACTTAAATGCCCTTAAAGTTGGCGAGTCTACCATTGTTGCAGACACCCCCTACTACTCTCTGAGTAAAGAAACTGCCTCTGACATCTGTCCTATATCTATCACCCCTCAATTTAAAGCTATGTCCCCTCGTGTTGGTCATCACCATCCGAGGAAAAAGACTCTCACTGTCCACCCTATCTAACCCTCTGACTATCTTATATGTCTCTATTAAGTCACCTCTCAGCCTTCTCCTCGCTAACGAAAACAACCTCAATTCCCTGAGCCTTTCCTCGTAAGACCTTCCCTCCATACCAGGCAACATCCTAGTAAATCTCCTCTGAACCCTTTCCAAAGCTTCCACATCCTTCCTATAATGTGGTGACCAGAACTGCACGCAGTACTCCAGGTGCGGCCGCACCAAAGTTATGTACAGCTGCAGCATGACCTTGTGGTTCCGAAACTCAATCCCCCTGCTTATAAAGGCTAGCACACCATATGCCTTCTTAACAGCCCTATTAACCTGGGTGGCAACTTTCAGGGATTTATGTACCTGGATGCCGAGATCTCTCTGTTCATCTACACTACCAAGAATCTTGCCATTAGCCCAGTACTCTGCATTTCTGTTACTCCTTCCAAAGTGAACCACCTCACACTTTTTCGCATTAAACTCCATCTGCCACCTCTCAGCCCAGCTCTGCAGCTTATCTATGTCCCTCTGTATCCTATAACATCCTTCAGCACTATCCACAACTCCACCGACCTTCGTGTGATCTGCAAATTTACTAACCCATCCTTCTACACCCTCTTCCAGGTCATTTATAAAAATGACAAACAGCAGTGGCCCCAAAACAGATCCTTGCGGTACACCACTAGTAACTGAACTCCAGGATGAACATTTGCCATCAACCACCACCCTCTGTCTTCTTTCAGCTAGCCAATTACTGATCCAAACCGCTAAATCACCTTCAATTCCATACTTCCTTATTTTCTGCAATAGCCTACCGTGGGGAACATTATCAAACGCCTTACTGAAATCCATATACACCACATCAACAGCTTTACCCTGATCCACCTGTTTGGTCACCTTCTCAAAAAACTCAATAAGGTTTGTGAGGCATGACCTACCCTTCACAAAACCGTGTTAACTATCGCTAATCAACTTGTTCTTTTCAAGATGATTATAAACCCTATCTCTTATAACCTTTTCCAACATTTTACCCACAACCGAAGTAAGGCTCACAGGTCTATAATTACCAGGGTTGTCTCTACTCCCCTTCTTGAACAAGGGGACAACATTTGCTATCCTCCAGTCTTCCGGCACTGGCTTCCCAGAGAATCCTAGGATAAATAGGGGCCTCACGGTAGCATGGTGGTTAGCATCAATGCTTCACAGCTCCAGGGTCCCAGGTTCGAGTCCCGGCTGGGTCACTGTCTGTGTGGAGTCTGCACGTCCTCCCCGTGTGTGCGTGGGTTTCCTCCGGGTGCTCCGGTTTCCTCCCACAGTCCAAAGATGTGCGGGTTAGGTGGATTGGCCACGCTAAATTGCCCGTAGTGTAAGGTTAATGGGGGGATTGTCGGGTATACGGGTTACGTGGGTTTAAGTAGGGTGATCATTGCTCGGCACAACATCGAGGGCCGAAGGGCCTGTTCTGTGCTGTACTGTTCTATTCTATTCTATGGAAATCCCATCTGGCCCAGGGGACTTATCTATTTTGCCATTTTCCAAAATTGCTAACACCTCCTCCTTTTGAACCTCAATTCCATCTAGCCTGGTCGACTGAACCTGAGTGTTCTCCTCGACAACATTGTCTTTCTCCAGTGTAAACACTGACGAAAAATATCCATTTAACGCTTCCCCTATCTCCTCTGATTCCACACACAACTTTCCACTACTATCCTTGATTGGCCCTAATCTTACTCTAGTCATTCTTTTGTTCCTGATATACCTATAGAAAGCCTTAGGGTTTTCCTTGATCCTATCCGCCAACGACTTTTCATGTCCTCTCCTCGCTCTTCTTAACTCTCCCTTTAGGTCCTTCCTGGCTAACTTGTAACTCTCAAGTGCCCTAACTGAGCATTCATGTCTCATCCTAACATAAGCCTTCTTCTTCCTCTTGACAAGTGCTTCAACTTCCTTAGTAAACCACGGTTCCCTTGCTCGACAACTTCCTCCCTGCCTGACAGGTACATACTTATCAAGGACACGCAGTAGCTGTTCCTTGAAAAAGCTCCACATTTCGATTGTACCCATCCCCTGCAGTTTCCTTCCCCATCCTATACATCCTAAATCTTGCCGAATAGCATCATAATTGCCTTTCCCCCAGCTATAATTCTTGCCTTGCGGTATATACCTATCCCTGCCCATTGCTAAAGTAAACATAACCGAGTTGTGATCACTATCACCAAAGTGCTCACCTACATCTAAATCTAACACCTGGCCGGGTTCATTACCCAGTATCAAATCCAATGTGGCCTCGCCCCTTGTTGGCCTGTCTACATACTGTGTCAGAAAACCCTCCTGCACACACTGGACAAAAACTGACCCATCTATAGTACTCGAACTATAGTATTTCCAGTCAATATTTGGAAAGTTAAAGTCCCCCATAACCACTACCCTGTTACTCACGCTCCTGTCGAGAATCATCTTTGCAATCCTTTCCTCTACATCTCTGGAACTATTTGGAGGTCTATAGACAACTCCCAACAGGGTGACCTCTCCTCTACTGTTCCTAACCTCGGCCCATACTACCTCAGTAGACGAGTCCTCAAGCGTCCTTTCTACCGCCGTAATACTTTCCTTGATTAACAATGCCACACCCCCCCCCCCTCTTTTACCATCTTCTCTGTTCTTACAGAAACATCTAAATCCTGGAACCTGCAACAACCATTCCTATCCCTACTCTACCCATGTCTCCGTAATCGCCACAACATCGAGATCCCAGGTACCAACCCATGCTGCAAGCTCACCCACCTTATTCCGGATGCTCCTGGCGTTGAAGTAGACACACTTCAAACCAGCGTCCTGCTTGCCGGTGCCCTCTTTCGAACTTTTAACCCTATCCCTGACCTCACTACTCTCAATATCCTGTACACTGGGACTACAATTTAGGTTCCCATCCCCCTGCTGAAATAGTTTAAACCCCCTCGAAGAGCACTAGCAAATCTCCCCCCCCAGGATATTGGTACCCCTCTGGTTCAGGTGAAGACCATCCTGTTTGTAGAGGTCCCACCTACCCCAGAATGAGCCCCAATTATCCAGGAACCCAAAACCCTCCCTCCTGCACCATCCCTGTAGCCACGTGTTCAACTCCTCTCTCTCCTTATTTCTCACTTCGCTAGCACGTGGCACGGGTAACAACCCAGAGATAACAACTCTGTTTGTTCTAGCTCTCAGCTTCCACCCTAGCTCCCTGAATTTCTGTCTCAAATCCCCATCTCTCTTCCTACCTATGTCGTTGGTACCTATGTGGACCACGACTTGGGGCTGCGCCCCCTCCCCCTTAAGGATCCCAAAAACACGAAAAAATGCTGGAATCTGAAACGAAAGGGACAATGCTGGAAAATCTCAGCAAGTCTGGCAGCATCGATAGGGAGAGAAAAGAGCTAACGTTTTGAGTCCGATGGCTCTTTGTCAGAGCTTTGACAAAGGGTCATCGGACTCGAAACATTAGCTCTTTTCTCTCCCTACAGATGCTGCCAGACTTGCTGAGATTTTCCAGCATTGTCCCTTTCCACATCCATCCTGTCAATATCCCCTCAGGATCTTATATGTTTCAATCAAGTCGGCTCCTACTCTTCAAAACTCCAGCACTTACAAACCTAACCTGTCGGTCGGAGACAGTCTGGAAATTAAATGTGCATGAGCAGCAATGTCTTCTCTAATTAACACAATTTCTCTGCTTCTTCCTGCAACTCCCTTGGCGGGTGTTATTCTATAGCAGCTTCAAGTGAACAGTATGTGCATGTTGCAATGTCGAAACCCTGCAACATAAAAAAAAAATGAGAGAGATGAAAAGTGAATGTTATTCGTAATTGCAGTTCAGAACTGCACTTTTAAACAGAAAGATACATCCAGCAGGTGTCTCAAATGTTTGCATGGATAATAAATTGTACCGTCTAGTGAATGCTGTTGTGCAGGCAAACACAGCAGCCATTTTGTGCACAGCAAGATGCAGCAAACATCATAGAATCATAGAATCTACAGTGCAGAAGGAGGCCATTCAGCTCTTTGAGTCTGCACCGGCCCTGGGAAAGAGCACCTTACTTAAGCCCATGCCTCCACCCTATCCCCATAACCCCACCTAATCTTTTGGACAACTAAACGGCAATTTAACATGGTCAATCCACCTCACCTGCACATCTTTGGACTGTGGGAGGAAACCGCAGCATCCGGAGGAAACCCACGCACACCCTAGGCCGGAATGGAACCCAAGGTTTCTAGCGCTGTGATACAGCAGTGCTAACCACAGTGTCGCCCCACTGTGCCACCAAAATCTGGTTTTCGTTCTAAAAGAACCAATATTTTCCTGCTCTTCGGAGCCTTTCTCTCTTTTCAGGTGGTTTAGAATTTGTTTGAATTACCTGAGAATTACGTCGAATTTACAACACAGAAATGGGCCACTCAGCCCAAGTGGCCTATGTCGTCTTTTACGTGGCACATGAGCCCCAAAATTATACTTCATTTGAACCTAATTCGGAACTGTACCTTTTGAGTGATGTCTTGGAAATTTCCTTTAAATGGTGCACGACTTTGCTCGCTATTCAAAATGGGTGACTTGAAGCGTTGGCAGGTTTATCACTGGCAAGACCCGCTGTTTAAAAGGAACCCTCCCGAGAAGATTCCCTAGTTTGGCCTTCAAATGAAAAATCCTTGACTGAGAGAACCTTCACGAACAGAAGTGGGAACGGAAGGGTTCTATTTTTTTTTAAATGTATTAGATTGTTAAATTTTTAAATGCAAAAGAAGCACGGCAAACAAATGAAGGAAAAGAGGAGTTACTTTTAATCAGCACCTTTCATGGCCTCAGATTTTCCCAAAGCATTTGATTTAATTCTAGCACAGTCACTGATTTCATGTAGGTGTGGTACTGAGGGAGTGCAGCCAATTTGTGTTGAGAAAGATCCCAGAAACAGTACTAAGACAATAACCAGATATCTGCTTAGATTTGTTGGCTGAGGGATAAATATTTCCCAGGATACCGGTTCGTGTTTCCCTGATCTTTTTTGGAATAGTCATAAGTGATCTCTTGTGTCGACCCAGGAGGGTAGACAGGAATTTGTCGGTCTCGCAAGAAGGCAGCCACCCAGCTAGTGCAGCACTCCCCCAGCACCACACCAGGAGCATCATGCTTGATTTAATGCTCGTCTCTTTTTTTGGGGGGGGGGGGGGAGAAACTCTTTGAACCTCATTTTTTCAAAGTGGTGCACTCGCTGACTGGTTCCAATGTTTTCAATTTTTTTTATTTCCGATTTCCACAGATTTCGCTTTCCTTTTAAACTCTGCCAGCAATTCTGTGATAATGAGAATCAACCTCTTTGTTGCTGCTCTGTGCATAATGATGCATGACCTCTACATTACTCTAAAAACACAGACAATTAGCAGATTACAGAATCTGGTAAATTAACACCAGCCTGCGCTGAAACGCATTTCCTTTTTTGGGGGAAAGTTGCGAGCACTCCAAGTGAAGATGAATTATTGTTTCTTAATAGATTCCACTTCGCATTCTTTCTATTCACATCATCAATTTTGTTCCTCTGGCAATGAAACTCCACCAGTAATTTGTCAAACTTTGACCTCGCGAGAGATTGGCGCTCGGGGAGGTGAAGTCAAACCTCACTGACAAATTAAAATGACGGCAATAGATTCAGTATTTTTGTGGTTGGAGAAAGTTCCACGAGCAACTATAAGAGAGAAAAAAAACATGGATTGGTAAACACAGATGAATCTCATAGCCACTGGGTTCAAATGAATTAAAGGCGCATGGGCTGGACAGTGGGAGGATTGCAACATTGACCTTTCAATTCTGTATACTCAGTTCAAATCCAACCTAGACTGTTTGGGATAAACAGTTCCTCTTTCTGTTGATCTGTAAATGTCACATGTAAAATGAAATAAAAGCAAAGTGCCGTGGATTGTACATATCCAAAATTTAAAATGGTAAAAATTAGACCTATGCAGGATGCCTGGCAGCATTTCTGGATCGAGGAAACAGAACTTCAGGTTGATGTCTTTCATCAGAACTGGGGAACCATCTGAGTATAAGAAACAGGAGCAGGAGGACACCATGCCGTCCCTCGAGTCTGCTCTACCATTCCATTCAATCATTGTTAATCTTTTTTGTAACAAACATTTTATTACAAACATGTATCAAAACAGATTACAGTGATTACACCCTGGGAAACGTACTTTCCAACAAATTATTGTTGATCTTTAGCTTCAATTCCGCTATCCTGCCTGCTCCCAACATGCTTGAGGGATCAAAGCCGGGATTGTCCGTAGCTAGTTCGGCCCCTTACCGCTGCTCGCGAGGGTGGGGAATTTAGCTGCGCTCTTCACTAGCTGCGGGATTCTCTACTCCTTGTCAATGGGATTTCCCTGAGAGGCCACCCCACACCACCGGATAACCCGCAGGCGGGGGTGTGCTGCCTGCGGGACCAGAGAATCCCTCCCACCAACCAACGGACAGAGAATCCGCACCATAAATCTGTCCATCTCGGCCTCGAACATAATCAACGGTGGAGCATCGCCAAGCTCCTGGGGGAGCAAGAATTTCAAAGATTCCCCACACTGAGGGGAAATATTTCTCCTAATTTGAGTCCAAAATGATCCTCCCTGAGACCCCCTCTCCCACCTCGTGTTCCAGTCTATACCCAGTCAAGCCCCTTCAGAAAGTTTTGACCGTACAGCACTCTCTCGGTACTGCAGTAGGGGCGTTTGTCTAGTTTTCTAAGTGTTTAAGTCTCTGCAATGGGTCTTCAGCCCACAACCTTCTGAGCCAGAAGCATTGCCAACTGAGCTGCTGATTAAACACCTCCAATGTTTCTTCTCCATAATCAAACACAAATTTGTTTCTATGCCTCCCCTGGCAGAATCACCTGCGAAGACGACTGACGAACACACAGAGCGATAATACTGACTGGAATGCGGTACCGAAAAGACCCCAAGGAGGAAGAAAGAAAGTGTCTTCGTGAAACGAGGGAAAACAGGTTTTACCTCTCAGGGTTTTAATTAGGAGTAAATTGCTAGCCAAGAAAACAGTAATTAGAAGGTGCTTAAAACAAATTTGGTTTCTCTTTTGCAATTAGTAAATAGCTGCATAGTTATGTAAATTTGTGTTATTTTGAGCTCACTCCCCGATGGTTGATCATGTGTGGGATCGCAGGTTGTTCCAAATGCTTAAATTGACAATTAAAGTTATACCAGGGTTTGTTCGACCAAACGTTTGGGTGTGCCTTCGATTCACTATTGAGTGCCTTGAATTCACTTATGCAAAGGACAGGAGAAGGTCAAGTACCTCCTCCATTAAATCACTTTCTTGACAGTAAGATCTCAATTTGCAGCTTATCACCACTTGGGCGGCACGGTAGCACAGTTGTTGGCATGGTTACTTCACAGCGCCATGGTCCCAGGTTCGATTCCCGGCTTGGGTCACTGTCTATGCGGAGACTGCACGTTCTCCCCGTGTCTGCGTATGTTTCCTCCGGATGCTCCGGTTTCCTCCCACAGTCCAAAGATGTGCAGGTTAGGTGGATTGGCCATGCTAAAATTGTCCTTAGTGTCCAAAAGAAATCGGTTAGGTGGGGTGACTGGGTTACGGGGATAGGGTGGAGGTGTGTAGCTTAAGTAGGTTGCTCTTGCAAAGGGCCAGTGCAGACTCGATGGGCCAATAGGCTCCTTCTGCACTGTAAATTATATGATCTACTTCCCTGTCCTCTCCAAACACACCATCCCATTGCCCTGAAGGAGCAGCAAAGTCGCTCTGCGAAGCATTTTAAGTTTTCCTTTGAAGAGGAAAGTTTTACAGCCGTTCCCATCACCGGGGTCGTCCAGTCCCATCGAAGTCAACGGGCTTATGAGCAACTCGCCACGTTTACTGGCCCCTCCCCTGCCTTGACAGGGCCGTAATATTCAACCCAAAGTTTTAACTTGAGGAAGGTCTTCAAACATTGGTAGTGCATTTAAGGAAGGAGTTTCATCATCAGAAAATATCAATCACGTCCTGGATTCATTTTAAAGGGTGTCTTGAATTTCCAAAGAGGGAATATTCGGAGTAGTGTGCTAACTTCGTGGGTGAGGGTTACCAAGGGATCTGTCAATCAGGAAGGTCATGTTTTGAATCTAGATCTAAGTTATGAGTGAGGGCATGACAATTTGTTTCAGTATTGCTGGGCCAAGGAATGGAAAAACAACCAGACCCGACCCTGGAGCCAATCCATAGACCCACAGTATCCCTACAGTGCAGAAGGAGGCTATTCAGCCCATCGAGACGGCACCAACCCTCCAGAAGAGCACCCCACCTGGGCCCGGTCCTCCACCTTATCCCCGCAACCCCACCTAACCTGCACATCTTTGGATTGTGGGAAGAAACTGAAGCACATGGAGGAAACCCACACAGACATGGGGAGAACGTGCAAACTCCGCACAGTCACCCAGTGACACTTCAACAAATTATGTATGAATGTCATATGTGGAGGGTTTTGGAGCTGATTACATTGCACCCCCCACCTCCCTTCTCATGAAATCAGTACACCGCCACCACATTTGTATTAATAATTAAGAGTCAATTAAGTTTTTTTTCAAGCCAATTGACCCTGATAACATGCTACCCACTCCATAAAATATTCAGCGTGGGTATCTGGGCGAGTGAGGGAAGCCCTTTTTTAAAACTGAAATGCTTAAAGGATGGTAGATGGGGTGGTGTTGCTCTTCGGGTGTTACCCTTGGCCAATCCAAACACTGCTTTCTTTCTACTCACTTCTTCCCATTACGGATTCTCTCCATCCCCATCCCTCTCCTTAACCTACCCAAACCCACCCGTCTGAGACCTTGGACGTACCTGCTCCGGGTTCCTTGGGCCTTCGTCTTCAATTTTTCTGTGGTCCTGGCATGGCCACTGATGATCTTCCTGGCGCTGCAAGAACTGATGAAGCTTGTCATGGGAATGTCACTTTAACAAATGTTTGTCTGCTCAAATGGCTGCAGTGATGTCAGAGTGTGCGTGGAGCTGAGCTCTGGCTCTGCTTTTTAGTTTTGCTTTGAAGAAAAGCTTGGGTGTGTCTGTGTTTATTTTATTTCGTTTTAGTGTTGGGGCTGCAACCAGCCAAAGAAGGTGTAATTTTGATCTCTCTGCTATCCAAAGCCTATCTCTAGATCATTTGGTGAATTCAGAGTGATAACTGCTCTCAGTAGAGAATTTAAACCTGACGTGCTCCTGTAAAAAGGGTTTTTGTCTTATGGATGTTAATAGGAAAGTTTAAGGATTACTTAGAGTTCTGTATTATTTGGGGGTTGTATTTGAATTGATGGTTGCTAAGATGTTCACTGTATGTTTTTAAAAAGGTTAACTAAGTTCATAGAATAAACATTGTTTTGCTTTAAAAAATACTTTTAGATTTCTGCTGTACCACACCTGTAGAGTGGGCCGCGTGCTCTCCATACCACAATCTAGTAAAAGTCGTGGCTAAGGTGATCTCCATGGAGTTCTCTAAACTCTGGCCCTGAACAAGCTCTAGAGGGAAGTCCCACTCAGTCCTTGTTAGTCCGTCACCCAGCGCCTATGGCTGCAGTGTGATACCAGTAAATCTTTATTTATTTATTTATTTATTCATTTTCCGGGCTATGGCCGTCGCTGGTTAGGCCAGCATTTATAGCCTATCCCTAAGTGCACCACAGAAGGTGGTGGTGAGGTGCTTTCTTGAAACGCAGCAATTCCTGAAGTGTAGGTACACACGCAGTGCTTTTAGGGATGGAGTTCCAGGATTTTGACCCAGTTACAGTGAAGGAATGGTGATATATTTCCAAGTTGGGTTGGTGAGTGACTTGGAGGGGAATCCCCAGCTGGTGGGGTTCCCAGGTATCTGCTGCTCTTGCCCTTCTAGATAGTAGCCGTCGTGGGTTTGGAAGGTGCTGCCTAAGGACCTTGGTGAGTATTTGCTATGCATATTGTAGATGGCACACACGGCTGCTACAGTTAGTCGCTGGTGGAGGGGGAAGGGAGAGCTATCAATCCATGAAAAATAGGTCAGAAAACAGCAAATGCAGAGAGTTGGGCAAGGTCAGCAGCTGCTGATCGCATCGCAAAATTATAATAAGCTTACTGGAAACTGTTTAACTCAAGATGTGAACTGGCATTCTCCGACCCTGCGCCGGGCCGGAGAATCCATGGGAGGAGGTGCGAATCCGGCCCTACCGCCCCGATGCCAGCTTCCCTATTCTCCGGCACCGTTTTTCGGGTACCAGCGGGATTCCTGCCATGCCGGTCAGGGGCCATTAACGCCGGAGTGGTTGGTGCCGGTTTTCACGGCGACATGGAGACAAAGCCCCATTATTGGAGAATCCTGCCAGTGGTGTTTGCCGTGACAGAACCACAACAGAACTGATCACATTTGGAGCCGCAGGAGATCCATTAGAATAGCATAACATTCATTAAGGTTAATCAACAAGCAGGGTGGGTCTAAGAGATAAGTTAATCAAAAATGCAACACTAGTGGCTGTGGTCATACACGAAGGATGAAGATTAAGAGTGAGGTTGAAGGTCAAGCAAAGCAGGAGAACCCGTGACCATCACTCCAGAAACAGAGCCAAAGTATTTGTGAGCAAATCCCTCACCAATTGGCTTGGTCAACCTAAGAATAGACGGGTAACATCACCCACTGAGAGAGTATTTGACTGATGTAACTGGGATATTTAGTGATTCAACTCACTCCAGTAAAATAATGCATTCTGATTGTTTGTTTCGATGCCTATGTGTCTCGGTAGCTACTCGATGCAACTGGCAAGTGCCTAGGACATGCTAGACACAGGATAACATCAGGGCTGGTCTGCATGGAACTTGTATCATGAAGCATGTGGATGTTATCTTGACGGGTATCCCAACTTACAACACCAGTTCGTGGAGGCGTACAGATTAATTTTGTTTTGGTGTGCCGAGACAAATTAAACCCACCAAGGGGAATAAACAGTCCAGTCATCGTGTAACAATCATGAAAGGCTATTTATTAAATTAATGAAAAGACAAATATACACAAACAGGGCTACTCTGCTCTCATGCAATTAAGATGTATGAATTACTAAACACACACAGTTTATATAGAGCGCACCCCTTGTGCCAAAATATATCCACAGTACCTGTACTCCGCAAGACTTTCCCATTTCCTCAAACAATATCCAAATTGAATAACCTGCTAATAGTTACTACACAATACAAGCATCATCATCAAGTCAGGGCAACGTCTTTTCCTGGTCCAGGGAAGATATATAAAACTACCGTGACAAAGGTTTTCTGCACTGCCTTGACTCTGAGACGTAGAGGCTTATTTCATGTGAACTTCACCTCGAAGCTGCTGGAAAATTTTGGCCTTCAGGCGTGGTGGCTGGAAACTAGCCTGTCTGCTTTCTGAGACTGCCAGATGTTAACTGCCTCCTCTGGCTTCTGATCATCGGCCCATTTTGTTCCTTCTATGTATTTGGCTGTTTTCCCCATCAAATCCCTTGACTATATATTATTATGTGTATACCTTAGTGATAGAACATAAAACATGGAACATACAGTGCAGAAGGAGGCCATTTGGCCCATCGAGGCTGCAATGACAAACTTAAACCCTCACATCCAGCCTATCTCCGTAACCCAATCACCCCTCCTAACATTTTGGACACTAAGGGCAATTTAGCATGGCCAATCCACCTAACTGGCACATCTTTGGACTGTGGGAGGAAACCGGAGCACCCGGAGGAAACCCACGCAGACATGGGAAGAACGTGCAGGTTCTGCACAGACAGTGACCCAGTGGGGAATTGAACCTGGGACCTTGACGCTTTAGTGCTAAATTGCCCTTAGTGTCCAAAAAAAGTTGAGGTGCATTTACGGGGATAGGGTGGAGGTGTGGGGATAGGGTGGAGGTATGGGCTGAGGTCGGGTGCTCTTTCCAATGGCCGGTGCAGACTCGATGGGCTAAAAGGACTTCTTCTGGACTGTAAATGCTATGATTTCTATTGGCTAATCACACCCGCCTATTATCTAAACGACCTTGTAATCTTGTTATTGGGAGACATGCATGTCAATGGAACCTTTTGAATTCTGTCCACTGATGTCCATGAGTACCTGGCACTGTGAGGCTGCAGTGCTAACCATCGTGCCACCATGCCACTCTTACTAGATTAGTTCCACTTGACTAAATATTACAAAATTCTAGACCATGCATTAACAGAAAAGATATTCCGAAAATCCCAAAAGTCTTTTTTGTACTCAGGATAAAGTGTCTGCAACTATGTTTTCTATCCTGGCCACATAAGACATAGAAGCAGAATGAGGCCACTCGGCCCATCGAGTCTGCAAGGCCATTCAATCATGGCTGATATTTTCTCATCCCCATTCTCCTGCCTTCTCCACATAACCCCTGGTCCCCTTATTCATCAAGAACCTATATATCTCTGTCTTAAAGACACTCAGTGAATTGGCCTCCACAGACTTCTGCGGCAAAGACTTCCACAGATTCACCACCCTTTGGATGAAGAAATTCCTCCTCATCTCTGTTTTAAAGGATGGTCCCTTTAGTCTGAGATGGTGTCCTCTGGTTCTACTTTTTCCTACAAGTGGAAACATCCTATCCACGTCCACTCTATCCAGGCCTCGCCGTACCCTGAAAGTTTCAATAAGAACACCCCCCATCCTTCTAAACTCCAACAAACACAGACCCAGAGTCCTCAAACGTTCCTCATACGACAAGTGCTTTATTCCAGGGATCATTCTTGTGAACCTCCTCTGGACCCTTTCCAAGGCCAGCACATCCTTCCTTAGATATGGGACCCAAAACTGCTCACAATACTCCAAATAAGGTCTGACCAGAGCCTTATATAGCCTCAGAAGCACATCCCTGGTCTTGTATTCTAGCCCTCTTGACCTTTCCTCCAAACCTTTCCTCTGGCAAGTCCATAAGAGTAGGGTCCATGTACATTGTGGCTATCTCATCTGTTTCGCTATTTTCTCAAAAGAACAAAAAAAATGTTGGCATCTCTCTTATCGAATTTCGGCAGGGTTTGTACATATCGGAACTTTTCCCCACTAGGTTCTCTTCTAAAATCACCTTTCTCCGCCATCTGCTCTCACCTTTCGGTCACTGCTACCTGTGTGTGAAGTTGGAAGTCTCTCACGCTCTCTTTCCTCCCATGTAGCTGTGGTAGTCACCACTGTTGTATTATATACTGCATACAAGGGTATTACGGTAATGCCCCTGTACTACAGGTACGGGGGTAGATCCCTGCCTGCTGGCTCCGCCCAGTAGGTGGAGTATAAATGTGTGGGCAGCAGCTGCTGGAGGCTCCATATCTCTGCGTAAGAAAGCCTTGATTACTCTCTACTCTCATCTTGTCGTAATTGATAGTGCATCAGTGGCTTTATTAATTTCCCTTTTAAACTCCCTCTCCTCTCGATCCCATTCAAACTCTTTCTCCCATTCTCTTTCCTGCATCTCCAACTCCTTAATTTCTACGTCTCTTTGTAATCCAAGCTTCTCTAGTTTATTTCCTCCTTTCTCGAAATTTTGGGTCCAGCCAACTTCTCTCATATCTTTAAATGTGTTGCTGGGCTTTGGTGATCTCAGCCTTCTTCGTTCCTGTAGATAGGACTGCTTCCAATTGATCTGCCAATTCCACCAATTTAGCGTGAGGCACACTTTTCAAACTTGCTACGATTATATTGTCTACGTCCCGATAAGATTGAGCTGGATCAAGAACCATTTTTCTCCAGCCTTCTGACTTAATAATAATCGTTATTGTCACAAGTAGGCTTACATTAGCATTGCAATGAAGTTACTGTGAAAATTCCCGAGTCGCCACATTCCGCTGCCTCTTCGGGTACACAGAGGGAGAATTCAGAATGTCCAATTCATCTAACAGCACGTCCTTTCGGAACTTGTGGGAGGAAACTGGAGCACCCGGAGGAAACCCACGCAGGCACAGAGAGAATGTGCAGACGCCGCACAGACAGTAACCCAAGCCGGGATTCGAACCAGGGACCCTGGCGCTGTGAGGCAACAGTGCTAACCACTTTGCTACCGTGCTGCCCCATGGGCAGCTTCTTCCATGGTTCTACTTTTTCTCACTCTCGCTATGTTCAAAAGTCACAAATGCCCTCCACCCAATGAATTAAGCTTTTTAAGATCCCGGACTCGAGCCCCCATGTCATAAAGGGAATCCCAACTTGAAACACTGGTTTGTGGGGCTGTATAGTTTTGTTTGCTGTGTGGAGACAAGTCAATAAATAGTCCAGTCGTCATCTAATAATTATTAAAGGTAATTTTTTTAAAGTAAAGAAAGACAAATGTACATGAAAAGGACTACCTTACTTTCATGCAATTAAGATGTCTGAATTACTAAACACACACACAGTTTATATAGAGCGTACGTACGCCTTGTGCTAAAATATACCCACGATACCTGAATTCCAATAAGACTTTCTAGTTTCCCCAAACAACATTAAAATTAAATAACCAGCTTATACCATACAATTCAAAATGATGTCTGGTGAACAACTTTTCCTGCTCCAATGAAGATATTTAAAATTGTTGTTACAAAGGTTTTCTGCACTGTCTTGGCTCTGAGGCCTTGGTCTTCAGGCTTGGTGGCTGGAAACTGGCTTGTCTGCTTACTGAGACTGCCAGATGTTAACTGCCTCCTCTGGCTTCTGATTATCCTGCCCATTATACCTTTGTTCCTCTTTGATTATGCCTTCTGTGTATTTGGCTGTTTGACCCATCAACTCCCTTGACTATTCATTAACATGCGTATAGCTCAGTGATCTTCTCAAGCGCCGATAAGCTCTTTCCCTTCAATAGCTATTCACACCTGATTATAATCTAAATGGCCTTGTAATCTTGTTATTGGGAGAGATGCGTGTCAACAGGCCCTTTTGAATACTGTTTGCTGCTATCTCTAGGCAGATTTCTACCTGTTGCTGGATATCTCACATCCTGGTATGTTTTGTTAAATTTGTTTACTGCTGTTGCTAGGCAGATTCAAAACACGTGTCAGCTCCAATTCGGCCAAATACTGCCGCGTCAGAATTTTTAAATCATCGGTAAAGGTGATGGAAGGAGTCACAAATAGTGCTATCAAGTGGCACTTACTCAGAAATAATCTGCTCACGGATGCTCAGTTTGGGTTCTGCCAGGGTCACTCAGCTTCTGACCTCAATACAGCCTTGGTTCTAACATGAACAAAAGAGCTGAATGCCAGAGGTGAGGTGAGAGTAACCGCCCTTGACATCAAGGCAGCATTTGATTGAATGTGGTATCAAGGATCAATGGGATCAATGGGGATCAGGGAGAAAACTCTCCGCTGGTTGGAGTTATACCGGGCACAAAGGAAGATGGTTGTGGTGTTTGGAGGTCAATCATCTCAGCTCCAAGACATCACTGCAGGAGTTCCTCAGGGTAGTGTCCTAGGCCCAACCATCTTCAGCTGCTTCATCAATGACCTCCCTTCCATCATAACGTGAGATGTGGGGATGTTTGCGGATGACTGCACAATGTTCAGCACCATTTGTGACTCCTCAGATACTGATGTAGCCCATGCCCATATGCAGCAAGACCTGAACAATATCCAGGCTTGGACTGATAAGTGGCAAGTACATACAAATCAGAAAAATATGGATTAGGAGCAACAGCAGACCATTCGGCCCTTGGGCCTGATGAACCATTTAATAAGATCATGGCTGGTCTGATGTCAACAACAACCCCACATTTCTGCCGATCCCTGATACCCATTCATTTTTTAAAAAAAAAATTGAGTACCCAATTTTATTTTCCAATTAAGGGGCAATTTAACGTGGCCAATTCACCTACCCTGCACATCTTTTGGGTTGTGGGGATGAAACCAACGCAAACACGGGGAGAACATGCAAACTCCACATGGACAGTGACCCAGGGCCAGGATTTGAACCCCGGTCCTCGGCGCTGTACGCAGCAATGCTAACCACTGTGCTATGTGCCGCCCGTGATAATCTTTCCTCCCTTTGTTCATGCAAATTACATTCACGCCACACAAGTGCCAAGCGATGGCCATCTCCACCAAGAGAGAAACTACCCATTGCCCTTTGACATTCAACGGCATTACTATCGCTGAAGCTCCCACCAACAGCATCCTGGGAGTTACCATTGACCAGAAACTGAACTGGACCAGGCATATGAATACTGTGGCTACGGAAGCAGGTCAGAGGCTAGGACGTCTGTGGCAAGTAACTAATTTACTGATGCACAAAGCCTGTTCACCATCTGCAAAGTATAAGTCAGGAGTGTGATAGAGTACTCTCCACTCTCCTTGCGAAGTTTAGCTCCAAAAATACTCAAGAAGCTCAACAGCCATCCAGGACTAAGGACCCCGCTTGATTGGCACTCCATCCAGCACCTCAACCTTCACTCTTTCCACTCTTGACACACAGTGGCAACAGCGGGTACCATCTATAAGATGCATTGCAAAAACTAACCAAGGCTTTTTCGACAGCACCTTTCAAATCAGCAATCCTAACTGCTTAGAAGGACAAGGATAGCAGATCATAGAACATAGAACATAGAACGATACAGCGCAGTACAGGCCCTTCGGCCCTCGATGTTGCACCGACATGGAAAAAAACTAAAGGCCATCTAACCTACACTATGCCCTTATCATCCATATGCTTATCCAATAAATTTTTAAATGCCCTCAATGTTGGCGAGTTCACTACTGTTGCAGGTAGGGCATTCCACGGCCTCACCACTCTTTGCGTAAAAAACCCACCTCTGACCTCTGTCCTATATCTATTACCCCTCAATTTAAGGCTATGTCCCCTCGTGCTAGCCACCTCCATCCGCGGGAGAAGGCTCTCGCTGTCCACCCTATCTAACCCTCTGATCATTTTGTATTCCTCTATTAAGTCACCTCTTAACCTTCTTCTCTCTAACGAAAACAACCTCAAGTCCATCAGCCTTTCCTCATATGATTTTCCCTCCATACCAGGCAACATCCTGGTAAATCTCCTCTGCACCCGTTCCAAAGCTTCCACGTCCTTCCTATAATGAGGCGACCAGAACTGTACGCAATACTCCAAATGAGAACAACACCATCTGCAAGTTTTCTTCAATGTCACACATAGATAGAGTTATATAATTTACAGTGCATAAAGAGGCCATTTGGCCCATCGAGTCTGCACCGGCCCTTGGAAAGAGCACCCTAGCTAAGCCCATACCTCCACCCTAACAGCACACCTCACCCTTTCCTCATAACCACACCTAACGTTTTTTTCTTGCACACTAAGGGCAATTTGGCAAAGCCAACCCACCTAACCTGCACATCTTTGGACTGTGGGAGGAAACCGGAGCACCCGGAGGAAACCCACGCAGACACGGTGAGAACGTGCAGACTCCGCACAGACAGTGACCCAAACCGGGAATTGAACCTGAGACCCTGGAGCTGTGAAGCAACAGTGCTAACTGTGTTGCTGTGCTGCCCCCCAAACACTGACTTTGAAATATATTGGTCGTTCTTTCACTATGGCAGGGTCAATGTCCTGGATCTCCCTCCCCAACTGCAGTGTGAGTTTACCGACACCGAGTGAAGAAGTCGGCTGACCAGAACCTTCTCAAGGGCAATTAGGAACGGGCAATAAATCACCTAGCCAGCAATGCCCACATCCCATGAACAAATAAAACAATATATTAAACTGGTGCTGTTCAACGGGTAGAATTCTTGCCTTTGAGTCAGAAAGTTGCCAGCTGAAGTTGAGCCTTGCTGACACTTATATGCAGTACTGAGGGGGCTCTGCACTGTCAGGGATTCTTTTTTCCTGTGTGTGACATAAAAGGCGCAAGATGTTTGTGGTGATATGCATCACTGTAAATACACAAGGGGTTAATGTAAATACACTAAGACTAAGTCAACACTAAGGGAGCACCAGAAACGTCATGACATGCAGACATACAGCTAATGAACACATAGAATAGGACACGACCAATGGGCAGTCAAGACACCCAAAGGTGACACTACCACAAGGGGGCATTACACAACCCATATATAAGGACAGGGCACACATGCTCTGCCTCTTTCCACAGGCGACACTGAGGGAGTAGGACAGGGGCAGATCAGAAGCATCACACCCACCACGTGGCTTCGAGCAGACTGGTTAGTTAGACTGAGTTACTATAGCAAGATTAGCAGGAGAGTCAAACTCATAGAGAACTGTGCTAATGGTTCAATAAATCACATTGAACTTACTTCAAAGTCTGGAGTATCTTTTGGTCAAAGCTGCAACGAGTTGCAGCCTGTGCTATCCCAGAGTATATGACACAACAATGCTATTTGACAGAATGGCCAGGGAGGGCTCCCCTTTGCTTCCTCAATACTTAGTCATTGTCACAGAGCTACTTATCAGATCTTGATGTGTGCTAATTGGCTGTCACGTTTCCTAAATTGCAACTTCAGCGCCACTTCATAAGAATGTCCTGAAATTATTGATGGCACCATATAAATGCATGCCTTTCCTTCTCTTGGTATATGTCGCTGCCAAGCATATGCGTGATCTAATATCAGAATGAGCAGTCAAAGAGTTTCCCACCTGAAGCCTCAGTGGAGGAAACGAGCAGATGGATCCATAAGCCCATTAAATTATCTGTAATGTGCTCTTACTCAACATCAGAGACAGCCCACCAAGTATTGCACAGAAATGCTTGTGCAACTCGGAACATACAAATTAGTCCTGTCGAGATAAAATCAATCAGGTTTGGCAGGCACTTTAAATAAAATGCTGCTTCAGGCAATTTTCCTCAACAGTGGATTCCTCATCTTTGGTCCAATTATTATTTCTTTTTGTGTGTATATGTGTATTTTGTTGCCTCTTATTTTAGTGTCAAACTGCAAAAGCCTCAGAAATACGCTGGGCCCTTGCGATCTCGCCATTGCCGCTGCTGTATTTTCCAGGGAAAGGATCTTGCCGGATGTTGCTGTATCTTGAATTTGACCAACTTGCATGGGCACAATGGACAACATATAATCTGCCATTTGTTTTCATGGCCGGAAATGAAACGTCCAAGAAACAATTTGAATGCTTGACGGCTGTCAGTAAAATCACTGCTCAACCCTCGGTTGTTTAACAATTTCAACATTCAGGCAAAAGATCCAAGGACCAGGGCAGCACAGTGGTGCAGTGGTTAGCACTGCTGCCTCATGGTGCCGAGGTCCCAGGTTCGA
Source organism: Scyliorhinus canicula (assembly GCF_902713615.1). NCBI lineage: Eukaryota > Metazoa > Chordata > Chondrichthyes > Carcharhiniformes > Scyliorhinidae > Scyliorhinus > Scyliorhinus canicula. The sequence goes on along the minus strand of NC_052154.1, from coordinate 8,136,675 downwards.
TTCTGGGTTACTGTCTGTGTGGAGTTTGCACATTCTCCCCGTGTTTCTGTGGGTTTCGCCCACACAACTCAAAAATGGTGGATTGGCCACACTAAGTTGCCCCTTAATTGGAAAAAATGAATTGGGTACTGTAAAAATTTTTTTTTACAAGATCCAAGGACCAAAGTGTACGACTGAAGGGAGTTGAAAATAATGCAAGATACATTAAGTAACAGTTAGATGGCGCAGCACCTCCACTGTCTCGAAGGACAGGCATGATGTGGAGATGCCGGCGTTGGACTGGGGTGGGCACAGTAAGAAGTCTTACAACACCAGGTTAAAGTCCAATAGGTGTGTTTCAAACACTAGCTTTCGGAGCTTGTCTATATATATATGTTTCTGGAACATACCTCTTCACTCCCCTGAGGAAGGAGCAGTGCCTCCGAAAGCTAGTGTTTGAAACAGACCCGAAGGACTGGGGCAGTAAATCCAGAGGAGAGCCATCATCTTACAAGTTTCCCTATTCCAAGCTCATCGTCCTGGATTGGACATGGATCATCTGTCCCTTCACTATTACTGGGTCACAATTCTGGGGCTCCCGAATTTACAATGCTGTGGAAACACCTTCACTGTATGGATTGCAGCGGTTTACAAAAGAAACTCGACACCGTTTAATGAGGCATGAACAATAATCGCTGGACTTGTTAGCGACTCCCACATCCTGCGAGTGAAGAACGAGACGTAATGGCTGAGTTAAAAACTTGAGCATTTAAGTGAGAAAGGGAAGAGTGCGATCATTATTTTCCTGTCTACTATTCTGCGAAAAAAGCTAAAGGTCAGTTTGAATGAAAGTGGCCCTGTTGATCTCATCTTTCTATTACAGCTTTCAGCTGATGGAAGTCCTGGCCTCAACCATTCCCCTTTGCAACCTCTTCCAGCTGTTAATCACCATTTGTGTGAAGAAAATACGTCTTGATGTCTCTTCTAAATCTACTCGTCACAATCCTGATCCTGTGCCTTCCTGTCTCAAACTCAGGTACTGTTACATCTTTGATTCTTCCTTTCCCGGAAAATATTTTGTGAAGTGCTCCGCTCGCTTTTGTGCTGAGGGCCCGCAATGGGACACTTATTGACAATTCGAGACAGGGAGGTAAGTGCATTAACAACCATACCGATTTAGGCTCTGAAGCCATCTACAAAAAGTGCCATTATGTAATTTTATTGATACAGCAACACAGAGAGAACTCAAATGACAGGTAGATCATTAACGAGTTGTGCAATGATGCATTATTCCAACAAAATTCCTGCATATAATTGGGACATGTGTTGTTAATGGAGCTCCCACTATATTGGCTGTTTTGCCCTTTTTATGATGAATTCATCGCGACAAGTAGGTGAAAAGTCCAGGTAACCTTAATCAACTACAATAAGTTATATTCATCTAGTACCTTTAATGTCATTAACCATCCCAAGGCCTTCACAAAAAGAATGATCAAACAGAACCTAACACAGAGCCAATTAAGGAAATATTAGAATGCGTGACTAAAAGCTTGGCCAAAGATCTGTTGGACTCACCAGTTTTGCGGCTAAGTGCCGACGCCGGCATAGGAACTGTGGCGTTTAACGACGGCAAAATCAGCGCCAAATCCCCACCGATCTTGGCACCGGTGATGGGCTAGAAGTGACATTGGGTAAAACTCCCGGCTCCCGCGCCAAACACGATGGGAGAATGGCCATGTCCGTGGCCGGGCAGGCGCACACCGATGACCTGCAGCGGTCGCACCCTACAACATGGTGCCCGCCGTGCGCGGACCCGACCTGCAAATTCTGCCCCACAGGACAACTCCTGGCCACCTCCTGGCCAACACCAACGAGTCCCCCACAGCCGTCACGGAAGGCCCCCTTGTCAGCAGCATCGCTCCGGGCTGACTGTGTCGGCACTGGACACAGTCCACGGCCGCCACACCGTGTTCCTGACCGTTGAGACCACATGTCAATCGCGCGGTCGGGAACTCGACCCATCGGGGATCGAGCACTGGGGGTGGGCTTTCAGATGATTTGCCAACGCCATTCCAACGGCACACGGCGCCTGATGCGATTACGCCATTTCGGAATGGGGGGAGAATAGAAAAAGGCATCAAACCGCCGCTGTCCCCGATTTGGCCATCGGAAGGGGTTCTCCGCCCGATCGCTAATTACGATATCAGCGTCGGGCAATGGAGATTCCCGGCCGTAGGTTTTATGGAGCGTTAAAGGCTGAGAGGGAAAGGGGAGGTAGAGATGCTTATGGAAGGAAATCCATTGCTTAGCACAGACGCAGCTGAAAGAAAGTTGTCTCTCTTCCTCTCTCTATTTCTCTGTCTCTCTCTCTCGTCCTGTTGAGTCTTATTCTCCGTGCAACCGATTTGACCAGTTTCCACCCCCAGGTGGCGAGTCTAGGAGCACAAAATGACATCAATTAACAACTCTCGTCCAAAGACAGTCAGCAGACGGCAGCAGCAATGGATGCTGTTTTGATTTTGAAGCTAATGCACACATTGCTGAGCCACAGGAGAAGTTGCGTTGGATGAGGTTATCGATTAATCTGAATGCTGATTTTACCTCTCTGGATTCAATAAATTATTAGGAGGCAAATTGGTCGATGTTCTGAACAAAATATCTATCATAATAACCTTGCTGGCTCACCCACTGTTCTCTACTGTCCTCCACAAAGCCTAATCTGGTGCACATGTCAGCCAAACATTTCATTTTGCTGCCAGGTAGCCATTGATTCAAAACTGAAATGGAGAATTATTACAGATTCTGTTTAATTTCCTCATGATGGGCCTTATCTTAGAGTTGTGAAGAGCTGTGTTTTGTCAGGTTCCCTACTTTACAGCTCATGAAATACTTTGGATGTGTAATCCAGAGGGCAGCACGGCGGCATAGTGGTTAGCACTGTTGCTTCACGGCTCCAGGGTCCCAGGTTCGATTCCCGGCTTGGGTCACTGTCTGTGCGGAGTCTGCACGTCCTCCCCGTGTCTGCGTGGGTTTCCTCCGGGTGCTCCGGTTTCCTCCCACGGTCCAAAGATGGCGGGTTAGGTGGATTGGCCATGATAAATTGCCCTTAGTGTCCAAAAAGGTTAAGTGGGGGTTACTGGGTTGCAGGGATAGGGTAGGTATGTGGGCTTGAGTAGGGTGCTCTTTGTAAGGGCCGGTGCAGACTCGATGGGCTGAATAGCCTCCTTCTGCACTGTAAATTCTATGATTCTATAATCGATGTTGTAAGGCACTTTGGAACTTTCTGGGTTTTTTAAAGGTGCTATATAAATGCAGGCCATTCTTCCTTCGGTTGAGCAGAAAATAAAGGATTTGGCTTCTTGGTTCTGTAATCAGAGAAACTGTGCTTGGTTTCAGTTCTGTTCGAACTGTATATATGATTCTTTTCTATGCCTTTTTATTCATTCAAGGGATGTGACCAATGCCTCTGGCAGCATTTATTTCCCATCTCTAATTTCCCTTTAGAAAGGTTGTGGTGAGGCACCTGCGTGAACTATGCAGCCTCTGTGGTGTATGTGCACCCATAATGCTGTTTGACTGGGAGTTCCAGGATTTTAACCCTGTGGGCGAGATTCTCCGGGCTCCCTGTAGCGACAGGAAGCAGCACACCGTTGTTTGGCGGAAGGGTCTTCTGGTCCCACCGCTGTCAATGGAATTTGCCATTGAATGCACCCCACGCTGCCAGGAATCTTGCATCAGGGGTATGCCATCGGCAGGACCGGAATATCCCGTCGGTATGAACAGCCGGAAGATCTTGTCCGGTGACAGTAAAGGAATGATGATATAGCTCCAAATAAGGATGGTGCGTGGCCTGGAAATGACCTCACAATTGACGGTGTTCTGATGCAGTTGCTGCCTTTGTCCTTTGAGCAGGTTGAGGTTACTGGTTGATAAGTTGCTGACAAAGTAGCCTTGATAAATTTCTGCAGTCCATCTTATAGATGGTACAAACTGTGCCACTGCGTGTTGGTGATGAATGGAACTGGAATGGTTAAAGTAGAGGATAGTGTGTCAATCGAAATGGCTTCTCTGTCTTGGCTGGTGTTGAGTTTTGAGTGCTGTTGGAGCTGTACTCAACCAGGCATCTGGAGCAAATCACGCTCCCATGATTTATGCTGTGTAAATGGTCAACAGGCTTTGGGGAGTCAGACAATCAGATAGTTGCTGCAGAATTCCTAGTCTCTGACCTGTTCTTGTTGCTTTAGTATTTATGTAGCTGGCCCAGGTTGTTGAGCATTCAGTGATGGAAATGCCATTGAACATCCAAGGAAATGGGTAGATTTTCTCTCGTCGGAGATGGTCATTGCCTGACAGTTGTGTGGTGAGAATGTTACTTGAATATTGTCCAGGTATTGCCGCTTCAGTATCCATAAAAGGGACTGAACACTATGCATTGTCAGTGAAGATCCCTTACTTCTGGCCTTATGTTGCAGGGAAGATCATTGATGAAGCAGCTGAAGATATTTAGGCTTCGGACGCTACCCTGAGGAACTCGTGCAGTAATGTCCAGGAACTGAAATGATGGACCTCCAACAATTACAACCATCTTCCTTTGTGGCAGATATGATTCTAACCAGTGGAGAGTTTTCTCCCGGATTCTCATTGACTCCAGTTTTGCTCCTTGATGCCACACTCGCTCAAATGCTGCCTTGAGTTCAAGGGAAATTACTTTAACCTCACCTCACCTCTTAAATTTAGCTCTTTTGTCCCTATTTGGACCAAGGTTGCAATGAGGTAAGGATCTTATTGATCCAGGTGGAACTCAAACTGTGCGGCAGTGAGCAGGTTACAGAGCCTACCCTCCATCACTTTGATGATGATTGCGAATTGACTGATAGGACCCTAACTGGCCCAATTGCATTTGCCATGCTTTACGTGGACAGGGCATACCCGAGCAATTATCCAAACGACTGCTGGGCTGATGCCAGTACCCTAGCTGTACTGGAAAAGCTTGACTAAGGACAGGGCTAGTTCTGGAGCACGTGTCTTCAGTAGAGCAGCTGGGATGTTGCCAGGGCCCAGAGCCATTGTTGTATCATGCAACTCTGCTATAGCTCTTCAGTATTTTGTGTGCACAGCAAGTCGACAGGTTTCATTTTTTGATGTGACTAAGGTTCAGTGGACCTGCCTTGATGTGACGAATAAGCGCTGTGACTTTAATGCTCTTTCGATTCGCCTGTTCTAATGTTGGAGTCATTGATCTTTAAGCAATCGACCATTGATAATTCTGCGATTGACCAATTGTTATTGCCTTTGGGTAGTTGCCTTAATGCAATTTGATCATCGATGAAGTTGACAAACAAGAATTGAAGAGATCCACAGTTAGATTAACCAAAGCTTTTAAGTTCACAAGTGCATAGGTTCACAGGTATTGAAGGGTCAAATTAGAACAGATATTATCCTTTCTTTATAAACTGGGCGATGAGCGGCTGGAATCGATTTAATGGAAAGTGGGTGAAGCCAGGATACAGTATCCGTTTGGGAAATAGACTGGAACCTGCAAACTGGGCTGGATGACTTCTATGCTGCGCTGGAAGAATCTATGCTCTCATGAGTGAACAGGAGGGTTGGGACATAGGCCAGAAAACTTTCTTGACCGAAAAGGAGATGGACTCAGTCATTGTGAATTATATTCAACAGTGAGACATTGTCCGATTGCTCACACTTTCATTTTCCTGATTTTTTTTTGTTTTGCTGTGCAGGATAAACTGAGGTAAATCTTAATCTAGCCAATGAGAAATGGAAAGGAGATTTTCTTTCCTGGTTATTCACCCGACCCAATCTTTGAGGCCATGGGGAGGCCGTGGGGGTGGGTGGGGGTGGGGGGTGGGGGTGGGGGTAGCGCATGGGGTTGGGGGGGGGTGGCGCATGGGGTTGGGTGGGAGGGTCAATCAGACATGGAGCCTGTTCCACCGATCAGTTCAGTCTTCCTTAAAGACGAGCAGAGCAGTGAATTGCTGATTCTTATTACTTTTGGAAGTTCAACTACCTGTCAATACTGGACTAAATTGGCACATGTATGAAAATATAAAACTTATTTAGTATTCATGTGTCTCTGTCTCTTAGTCTTCAGCTGTCACACTGTCGCGCATACAAATCCTTGTCATGCTTAAAAAGAAGCAGGATGAAAATATTTTGTTGCCTGCTCTCCGTATTCCATTCAACACTGAGGTGAGGTTTCATCACAATGTCCAAACCAGCAACAGGACCTTCTCCTGTCTCATCACATCTGCTGTCAAAACGCACGGCTGTGCTTTGTTGCCTGCAGACTCAGCAGTTCCGAAAGCCTCCTAGCCAACCCCCCATTTTCCTCCCTCTGTGAACTTCAGCTGAGGCTATCTCAGCCGACCCATGTCCTGAACTCGCACCAAGTTCCTTAACGACTCAAAGATACGGCCGATCCTGTGCTCTCTGACCGACTGGGGGATGGGGGGGGGGGGGGGGGGATGGTGGGGGAGGGGGGTGGAGGGGCATCAGCAGTTCAATTTTAAAATTCTCGCACTCATTTTCCAATCTGTCCATGTCCACGACTCTCTCAACCAACACAGTGGCACAGTGGTTTGCACAAGAACCATAGAATTCCTACAGTTCAGAAGGGGGCCATTCGGCCCATCGAGTCTGCACAGACCCTCTGAAAAAGCACCCTCACCAGGTTCCCGTCTTTTATCTCTGCAACCCCATTACCCTACCTAACCGGCCCATCCCTGGACACTGAGGGGCAATTCAGTGTGGCCAATCCACCTAACCTGTACATCTTTGGACTGTGGGAGGAAACCGGAGCACCTGGAGGAAACCCACGCAGACACGTGGAGAACGTGCAGACTCCGCATAGACAGTGACCCAAGGCAGGAATCGAACCCGTTGAAAAGACAGGCCATTGCAGGTGATTGGCTACCGTTAGATAGCGAAGAACGGAACCTGCCTAGTGTAGACCTTCCCAGCTGGACAAGGACAGAGGAGTCGGAGCAGAAGCTTGTGTGGGCTGAGGATGAATCGTTTACATTTGTCACAGTTTAATCAGATGTCATTTACGACTTTACAGTGGGAATCTTAGTGTAGAAGTGGAAGTTTTCATCCTGTCATGATTACAATGGAAATTGCTGTCTTTGGAAATCCCTGCAATGCACCACATAGACTATATACTCCTTGAGTGCAACTCTGAATTTCCATGTTATGCTGTGGATTTTAGGGTATTTTCCTAAAAGTTTTATATCAATAGATTTTTCTCTCCTATGTAGTCAAATAATTTCACTGCTACTTGAGTCAGGAATACACAGCGTTTGCACCTGGTAGCTTGAAAGAGACACACAGGGCAGGACTTAGTGGAGAGGGTGGGGTCTACCACTGGTTGGAGCCTTTTCTAGGGAAGGCACGCCAAATTGAGTTCCACTCGGACATGATAAAAGTCATTGGCAGGCCATCTCTGGGATCAAGGACCCTGGGGTGGTGGTTCCACCCACCGAGAGCTGTTGGCCAACCTGAGGTCATTAGCTCAACTGAACGTCATCGTCACTGGGGAGGGAGTGGCTGCCACTAATTCTGACACCTAGCTCAGACCGGAGGATCATTGCTGGATCCCAAGTCGGAGGCGAGTGGCAGTGGTAAAGGGGGTTATGGGATGGGGTCATGTGCAGGGTGACAAGGCGAGTGGCAGCAAGGTCAGGGGGTTGCTTCCTTAACGGATTCAATTAGCAATGGGGCAGGGAGGCCATGCAAGGGGCCTTTCCGCCACGGGTTCAATTGGGGTAAAGACAGGAAGGTCACCGCCTGATGAAATTCTCTGTATTACCAAACTCGCCAGAGGAGGGTTAAATGTTAGCAGCAGAATCATACATTGTCTGCTCTGAGGAATGATGTTCCTGTCCTTGTCGAACCACACAACCTCTTCCTGCCATGACAGATCTGCTAATAGGTAAACACAATCTTGCATTTAATGCACATCTGTCACATACTGGGTGGCAAAAGGTTGTTATGGGTGAAGACAATTGTGTAACGATCACATCAACCGATGCGGAGTCCGAAATTTTGAAATACTATTTGCCGATGCGCAAGAATTGTGCTCTTATCTTTTTCTGTGCGGTAATATAGTCTGGCAGGGTTTGAAAGAATATTGTTTTAAAAGGCAGCTGGTACTTGTTTGGAACTGTGAGATCGCAGAACTGCAGAAATTGTAATCACCGAGGAATGTGTGTGGTGCCATACGGAGGTGAATGCTGTTCACATGAATTGGACAAGGGCCAGATGATTGTGCCGTGAAATGTAGACGGACAATAAATTGGTGGCCTCAGGGGAGCTGGTCGGGTGGTTGGCACCAAAGGAATAGTCCTCCCGCAGGGCTTGGGGCAGTGGGAATAAGGTAAAAAGGAATGAAGTAAGTCAGCTGGAAGCGAGAGAAAACAGGAAGCTACACGAGGGACTGGCCTGCAGCTAAACAGCACCATGCCACGCTTGAGAGATTTGTGAGAAAAATTAAATGTGCATAATGACTGCTACAAAACGGAACTTAACTTTTATTTTTGAGGAGACACAATTGAAGCTCCCTTTTAGAACAAAGAAAAGTACATCACAGGAACAGGCCCTTCGGCCCTCCAAGTCTGTGCCGACCATGCTGCCCGTCTAAACTAAAATCGTCTACACTTCCGGAGTCCATATCGCTGTATTCCCATCCTATTCATTTGTCAAGATGCCCCTTAAACATCATATCGTCCCTGCTTCTACCACCTCCTCCGCCAGCGAGTTCACCCAGGCACCCACTACCCTCTGTGTAAAAGCTTGCCTCATACATCTCCTCCAAAGCTTGCCTCTCGCATCTTAAACCTGTGTCCCCTAGTAATTGACCCCTCTACCCTGGGAAAAAGTCTCTGACTATCCACTCTGTCTCTGCCCCTCATAATTTTGCAGACCACTATCAGGTCCCCCCTCAACCTCCGTCATTCCAGTGAGAACAAACCGAGTTTATTCAACCTCTCCTCATAGCTAATGCCCTCCATACCAGGCAACATCCTGATAAATCTCTTCTGCACCCTCTCTAAAGTCTCCACATCCTTCTGGTGGTGTGGCGACCAGAATTGAACACTATACTCCAAGTGTGGCCGAACTAAGGTTCCAAAAAGCTGCAACATGACTCCCCATTTTGCAGAATGTTTATCTGAATGAGAAGTGACTCAGCGGGCTGTACTCTTGCCTCTGTGGGTTTAAGTCACAATCCACACCTATCAGCTTGTAATCCAGACTGGAGTTTCAATGCAGTAAGGTCGCCATACTGCCAGATGACCATCGACTGCTTTCCACTTTGAGGGGCAGAGCTGATTGGTTGTAATTGAACCTGAGGATCACCGCACCTCAGGCGAGGGGAGTGGTTGAGAAGGGGGGTTGGGGGTGGGGCCTTCTTGAATAGCCTCAGCTGGTGCGGGAATTGAACCTGCGCTGCCGGCCGCGTTCTGCATCACGAACCAGCTGTGATGTCGATTTGATGTTTGCGGACACTTACCGTGTACAGTTTTGCTGCCAGGTTTCCTACTTTACTGGGGTTGGGGGGGGGGGGTTCTCTGGCCTCCCCTCGGCCTCCGGCGGCGGTGGCGTCTTCTGGTCCCGTTGCTATCAATGGAATTTTGCATTGAATCCACCCCAGGCCGCCGGTGTTGTGCCATCGGCGGGGCTGGGAGACCAGCGTGAACAGCTGGAACGTGACCCCTTCAAAAAGTGACCTAGTGGCTGCAAATGAGCTTTGTGATTACGAAGGGGAGCTCAATGTGAGAGCTTTATTATTTTTTATGCGTAATTTTGTCTGAGCCAGACCACCCAGGCATACTCAGAGAAGGCAAAGGAATGTTGGATCCTACCACTAATAATCATCTTTATTAGTGTCACAAGCAGGCATATATTAACACTGCAATGAAGTTACTGTGAAAAGCCCCTGGTTGCCACATTCCGGCGCCTGTTCGGGTACACAGAGGGAGAATTCAGAATGTCCAATTCACTTAACAAGCATGTCTTTCAGGACTTGTGGAAGGAATCGGGAGCGCCCGGAGGAAACCCACGCAGACACGGGGAGAACGTGCAGACTCCGCACAGGCAGTGACCCAAGCCGGGAATCAAACCCGGGTCCCCGGATGGATAGTTGCTACCTTGAAGGACTCGTTCTGCGAACTTAAGTTAGTTGTCAGCATTCCTGGTAACAAATGGTGAGTAGATGGAGAAAGGTAACTGCATTTTGTATAAAGAAAAGGATTTATAAATTGTTCTCAAACTGGATTCTGGTGATTCCAGAGAATCCTTTTACAAAGCCCCAATGCTGATAGAGCATGTCCCTTTGCAAGACTGATGACGTGTGTACAGTACAACAGGAGCTGCCAAAGGGCATTTGTGTCCTATTAAACAGAGATGACAATGCACGCTCACCCACAAACAGCTCAAAATTGCAAAACCAGAACGTTTTTAATAGCTATCATTGTATATTTTTCTCTTCAATTTCAAGGTGCACGCACCTCTTCACTCTGATTCTTGACAGGTGTGGGAATGTTATTTTCCTCTCTGTAGGGGGCTGCTGTTGGTGATTTACATCTCATTATTGTGCACAGTGTAATTGGTATTACGTTTAATCTCTTAAGAAGCCCTCACACTGTTGCCTTGGAGCAAATCATGTCCAAAAATAAACAGTGCCTTGCCGAGATCACTCCCAAATCCCTCACTGACGGAGAAACAAAAAAACGAAATGAACAAACATATTAACCATCTCGCTGTAAGCAGTAAATAGCGACCTGCGTGTTGAAATCCAACACATCTCAGAGCAAGGAGGGCAGCATGTTGCAAAATATTTGTTTGATCGTTGCATCTGTTGCCTGTATATAACTGTGGACACATGTAACTCCTAGTGGTCTGGAACACAGCAGCTTAATGCATCTATAGTTATCATCCACACTTGTCAGCCTCTCCAAATATTGATCAGCAGTGTAAGGGGGGACGGCTTGAGCAGGACACTTAATTATTCACCCTGAAAGTCTATAATTGAAAAAACGTCTTACACTACTGGGACTGCAAGGTACGAGTTGAACTTCACAGCCAATCACCTCTCTTGTTCATCTTCACTTGCATTCGTTTTCCCAACTATCTTCCTCTCTCACTGATCTTCCTCTCCCCTCGTAATAATATCCTTTATTATTGTCACATTAACACTGCAATGAAGTTACAGTTAAAAGCCCCTAGTCACCACACTCCGGCGCCTATTCGGATACACGGAGGGAGAATTTAGAATGTCCGATTCACCTAACAAGCACAGCTTTCAGGACTTGTGGGAAGAAACCGGAGCACCCGGAGGAAAACCACGTAGACACGGGGAGAACGTGCAGACTCCGCACAGTGACCCAAGCCGGGAATTGAGTCTGGGACCCTGGAACTGTGAGGCAACAGTGCTAACCGCGGTGCCACTGCATTTACAACACTGCATTGAAAACAAATTTAAAATGACCGTTGCTGTGTATTTTACATATTTGATTTGTCCCAAAGTAATACAGACCTGACTTGAGTTCCAAGCTTTGTTTGCAGTATTTTTAAATGTCTGCCCAATGCTTCAGCTCTGTCTTCTAGGTCTTACTACAGCTTTGTTTACTGTTTACTGAGTTCGTACCCAGTTTCAACCAATCAAGTACAGTGAGCATCAATAGTAAATAGACACACATAATCATATGACCATATCATGCAAAGCCTCCCTACTGGCAACGGTAGATGCTGATTAATGAAATATGCCAGTTAACTCTGAGGTAGCTTCATTGGCCATTGGTGGGATCTTCTGACCCCAGCATTGTCAACGGGGATTCCGGTTCCATGCACCCCCTGCCGCTGGGAGATCCCGCTGACGAGAATGGCAGTAAAATTCCGTCCATGAGGAGGGTTTGGCATTTTTATCCGATGAGAATACTCCAGCATCATAACATGGGTGTTGAGATACCCATAAATGTTTTCTGCAATGGCCATTCATACCTCAATGTCTCTAGGTACCTGCTAATCTTGTTTCTGGACAAATTGCTTCTCATTAATCCTCCAGTTGCCCGTTAGTCTTGTTACTTGTCTGTCATCTGGTTTGCATCTCAAGTTCACTGTTGACCTCATTAATTTCCCATATTCCGAACCATGCGCTTGCTGTGTAATGATGGTTCAATGGTGTCAAGTTGACTGCTTACATAAACATGCAACTGGTGGTGTTTTTTACTCCAAGTGCATGAATATTGGTTACAATCCATTTGAATGAATGCATATTAGTTGAAGTAGTTTATAATTATTAACAAGGCTGTCTCATGCAGGCCATGACTGGCATTTTCAGGCCCCGCCCATTGCTGGGTGGCACGGTAGCACAGCAGTTAGCACTGCTGCCTCACAGATTCGATTCCGGCCTTGGGTCTGTTATGGCCAGGGTTCAGAGAACCCCAAGCTTTATCATGGAGTTCACCTGACCCATAACTTTGAATGGACTTTGGTCATGAGGAGCACAAGGGCCAACTTTACAGGTGTGGTGCAACAGAGAACTAAAAGTATTTTTAAACAAAACACAATGTTTATTCCATGAATCCCTTTAACATTTTTAAACACATACAGTAAACATCTTAGCAACCATCAACTAAAATACTCCCCCAAAGAATACAGTACTCTAGAAGTAACCCTTGATCTTTCCTTACAACATCCATAAGACAAATACCCTCTTTAACACAGAGATCAGATTTTAATTATCTACTGAGAGCTGTTATCACTTTGAAATCACCCAAATGAACACTCTTGAACTTGTAGAGATATCCATGCACATCTGCTGGCTTTAACTGCAGCTTTTCACTCTCAAAACAAAACTAAAACTCACAGACACACTCCAGCTTTTGTTCAAAGCGAAAGTAAAACATGGGGCTGGTTTAGCACAGGGCTAAATAGCTGGCTTTCAAAGCAGACCAAGGCATGCCAGCAGCGCGGGTTCAAAGCCCGTACCAGACTCACCGAACAGGCCCCGGATTGTTGAGAACAAGGGCCTTTTCACAGTAACTTCATTTGAAGCCGACTTGTGCCAATAAGCGATTTTCATTTCATTTTATTTTTTTCATTTAAAAGCAGACAGACAGCCCAGCTCCACCCACACTCTGACATCACTGCAGCTATTTGACAAACGCCCATTTCTTAAAGGTACACCCACTCCAGCCATTTGATAAACACCCATTTCTCAAAGGTAGCCTCACACGACAGATCACTGACTGTGTAGAGTTCGCACTTTCTCCTCCCGCAGTCAAAAACATGCCGGTTAGGTGGATTGACCATGCTAAATTGCCCTTTTGTGTCCAAAGATGGGGTTAAATGGGGTTACGGGGATTGGGTGCGGGAGTGCGCCCAGGCAGGGTGCTCCTACAGAGGGTCGGTGCAGACTCAATGGGCCAAATGCCCTCCTTCTGCACTGTGGGCATTCCATGGATTCTATGGGACCTTCCAGGTTACAACTCTTAAAAAAAAATCCTTGACATTTTTAATGGAAAGGGAAGAAAATACAGTATTAAGCTCCATTGCTCTGGGTGCTAGAGTTAGTTCATGGAAGCGCTTAAACTTGCGATCAGGCAAGTAACTTTGGGCGGAAACCTGATTCACAACTTTATTTCACAAAAGCAGGGTAATATATTCCCAGTTTGCCAATTGCGCCCAATGCAGAAGCGATGCCAACACGTATTTTGCAACCGCTGATCCCCAATTGTGAAGGAACAAATACTTTTGCAGCCAGCAAAGTTTTTTTCTTCCCTGGGAGATGCAAATGAGCTGCTGGCAGATTCAAGCCATGCATTGCAATCTGTTCAAAGGAAAACTGGTGCAAGGCCAAACAGTTCAGCAAAGAGTGACACTCCATGTCCTCATGCAGGTCTTCACAATATTGTTCAAGGTTTCTCATTAACACCCTGTTACGGAAGAAAATGTTTCGTTCCAGTGTAACACATGGTATTTCAGGATTGCAGATAGTGATCTGATAATGAGACTGCTGTCGCATCAAAGCTATTTGTTGTCTACGTCTGTCAGCCGAACATGTGACCTAGTTTGTGTGACAAGCATTGAAATAACTATGGGCTATGCCTCTGTGAGCGCCCATAACTTTTACTTCGGTCCAGCGTTTCTCCTGCCCAGCCGCATATCCTCTGTGAGCTGGAATCCGTAACATTTAGTGTTTGATTATGTGCGCCTCTTGCATCTTTCCTGTTGTCTGTGATGTTAGCCAAACTCAGGCATGGTTAATGAGAATGAGAAATTAAAAACAAGCTGGAAACCTGTGGCTGCTGCAGACATCCCAAAGCATCGGATAAAGCTCCTGTTCAGACGCCGAGACTGGTGTGTCACTTCTGAATGCCTCTGAGGCAGAAAATACAACATACTCCATCCAAAATCTCTGCTCATTGCAGCTTAACTCTCGCAAAGTCCCGCTCACTACCCACTTGATGACCACTGCCGGCTCCTGTTCCAACAATGTCTGAACTTGTAATTGATTTCCCGTGTCTCCAAAACCCTCCATTGCATCATCCTTCCTCCAGCCCTATAACTCTGTGACCTCCGTCAGCTCTGGGGCGGCACAGTGGCTCAGGGTTTAATAATAATCTTTATTGTCACAAGTAGGCTCACATTAACACTGTAATGAAGTTACTGTGAATATCCACGAGTCGCCACATCTCGGCGTCTGTTTGGGTACACAGAGGGAGAATTCAGAATGTCCAAATGACCTAATAGCACGTCTTTCGGGACTTGTGGGGGAAACCGGAGCATCCGGAGGAAACCCACGCAGACACGGGGAGAACGTGCAGACTCCGCACAGATAGTGACCTAGCCGGGAATCGAACCTGGGACCCTGGCGCTGTGAAGCCATAGTGCTAACTACTGTGCTATCGCTGTAGCCATCTGGGATGGCCACGTCCTGATTACAAAATGGACACTTTGCAAAGAATGCAGGGAAAATGGACCATGCTGAGAAAGCAAGCAGGTGCAAGGTTTGTCTGTTTATTGGAGCTGCAGCTCCCAGACAAGACCGATACTGCAAAGCCATTACCATACTAATGAGCCATCTCTGGGACAAAAGAGTAGCATTTAGCTAAATAATACTAAGGCAGACACCCCGGCGCCAGAGGAGACTAGAACAAAGCAGGCCAACGGCCACCTAGGACATGCCCAGCAATCAGAGCGGCCAGCCCTTTATTGGAGGAAATTGGTACCGATGATCAAGATGCGGTCCAATTAATTGGAGCCAAGTTCAAGGCCCGCCCAAAAGCGCGCGAAGCCCCTTTGGGTATAAGAAGAAGCCCCCAAGAGAAAATCTCTCTCTTGGCCTTGGCTCTCAGCGAGGAGAGACCTGCCTAGCAGCTGCACCAGAACAAGTGAGTCCAAAGTCAATGCAAGCTACCAGACAGATGATCTTAGCTACTATTCCGTACCAGCTCAACCCCAGCAGCCTCAGAACCGGACAACGGCCATTGTTCCTCTGACTGAGTGGGCACCCAAAGCTAAGTATAGGCTTTAGTAGTAGTGATAGTTTAGTTGGTAGAGTTTTGTGCATGAGTATATTTGACTGTGTGTGTAAATAAATGAGCATTGATTTTGAACTTACTAACTGGTGTATCGAGTCTTTGATCAGTGTTCGGTTTTGAAGCTTGTGGGGGTATCGAAAGATACCTGGCGACTCTTGAGCAAACGTAATTAGCATTAAGGAAGGCAACCATATTAACCGCCATAAACAGAGCCAATTAAAGAGAGAACCCAACAAGCAACACCGTTGAGGACCCGGGTTCAATCCCAGCTCCTGGTCACTGTCCATGTGGGGTTTCCACATTATCCCCGTGTCTGCATGGGCCTCACCCCCCACAACCCAAAAATGGTCAGGGTAGGTGGATTGGCCACGCTAAATTGCAACTTAATTGGAAAAAACAAATTGGGTACTGTAAATTTATAAATAAAAAAACCTTGACTATTTCCACATTCTCCTTTCTAATCGCTCTACCATTGGTGTCCATGCTTTCAACGCTGTGGCCCTCTCCATCTCTCTCCCGTAGTCTCCCTTCTCCTGCAATTGCTCCTTAAAACTTACCTCTTTGACCAACATTTTGTGATCATACTTGACTCTGGAACATTATTCAGACAACTGAATATTGTTGAAATGCAGGGTGGAATCTTACCACATTTCTTTCAAAGTGTGAGTCTCAGTCTGCAAACCGGCGTGCAGCTCTCCAGCTGGACAGGCCAGTTTTCTCTCCAGATCTTGAGCCTCTTGAAAGAAAAAAAACAAATGAGTGCCCGTGGTTTACGCCATCACTCTGGCGCTATGGGTCCTGATTGAGGCGGCACCCGCCTCCGCAAAGCTCAGGGCGCCGTCTTTAAAGGGTGCCCCGATTAGAGCAGACTTTCTAATCCATCACCCCTGCACCCCCCCACCACGGAGGTATAGAGGGCTGCCTCCCAACTGATAATCATCAGGGGCTATATCTCCATCCCCTCACAGAGCCACTGAAGAATGACCATCATTCCTCCCATCCCCGCTTAGTGACCGTTCCCCCACCTCCATACTGGCAGGTTCGCCCCACCTCCCACCCCACCCCCCACCCATGCTCCCTCCCAACCACACATAAATGGAAACCCTGGCCCCATGGGACTCCCACGAGCGTCTGCCCCTTACACTTACCTCTGACATTGCCCTGGCACAGGGCAGCACTTCCAGGGTGGTGCTGCCTGGGCATATCTCTGTCCATCAGTTGGCTATTCTTCCCTTTGTCTCCCGGAGGGTTCATGATTTTAAAAAAGCTGTTGTAAACTTCGCCAACGGTGATGTCACGTTATTCAGTGAGGGGCGATCATATCGCGGGGAGGCCCGTTGTTCATACCGAACATTATTACAATTCATTTCAATGTGGTTCCCTCCGTTTGTGGGCATGAACCTTGTGCGACTCCGGGGAGGGGAAAATCGGGAAATGCGATCTGTCCGGTGAGAATGGCGTTTCCCAAATCTCACCGGATTTTGCGCCCGCCTTGCCGTTCTCTCTGCCGCCGATCGCCGGCTAAGAATCACCCCCACAGGGTTGTAATATAGGAAGAACTGCAGCCAATTTACATAAAAGCTCCCACTAACAGCAAAGGGTTAATAACCAGACAATCTGTTTCAATAACATATGTAGGTTGAGGGATAATAACGGAGAAACCCCTCATATCCCTCTTTAAGAAGCTGCTGTAATGATATGTATATAGGTACGCCAGTACAGGGTTAATTATTACATCTCAGTGTAATTACATAAGAACATAAAAACTAGGAGCAGGAGTAGGCCATCTGGCCCCTCAAGCCTGCTCCGCCATTCAATGAGATCATGGCTGATCTTTTGTGGACTCAGCTCCACTTTCTGGCCCGAACACCATAACCCTTAATCCCTTTATTCTTCAAAAAACTATCTATCTTTACCTTAAAAACATTTAATGAAGGGGCCTCAACTGCTTCACTGGGCAAGGAATGCCATAGAGTCACAATCCTTTGGGTGAAGAAGTTCCTCCTAAACTCAGTCCCATTATTTTGAGGCTATGCCCCCTAGTTCTGTTTTCACCCGCCAGTGGAAACAACCTGCCCGCATCTATCCTATTCCCATCATAATTTTATATGTTTCTATAAGATCCCCCCTCATTCTTCTAAATTCCAACAGGTACAATCCCAGTCTACTCAACCTCTCCTCGTAATCCAACCCCTTCAGCTCTGGGATTAACCTAGTGAATCCCCTCTGCACACCCTCCAGCGCCAGTACGTCCTTTCTCAGGTAAGGAGACCAAACACTAGAGGGCACCACCAGTTCCCAGTATAAATATCAGACCTCAGGGAATGCTGGGCAGTTTGGTAAGAGTTAGCAAAGGAGAGTGATCACAGCACGAGGAGTAATTTAGATCGGAGAGAGTTAACACGAGGATATCATTAGTGACTGCCAGATTATAGATTATTGCTGGACAGATTCAACATTACTTTATTACTAGTTATAGCTCAGTTGCGTGTGCGAACTTCATTTAATTAATCGTTATCCAATAAATTAGGTCTGATTCAATCCTAAAATTGGTGGTTTCTTTATCATCAACTCAACGGACCATTCTGGATCAAGAGGCAAAGAACAATGAGATATTACCAGCTGTGGGATCTGTTTTACATCCATTTTACAGAGCTGGTGGGACCTCGGTGGAAGTCCACTCCGAAAGATGGCACCTCCAACAGTGTCTCAGCGCCGTACTGGAGACTCAGGCTGGATTTTGTACTCAGACCTGTGGAGTTGGGCTTGAACAAAATGGAGGAGTGTCACTGTGCTTCTCCTTGAGGTGATGCTGGCTGGGCTGCAGTTGTTTTCCTTAGTGCACAGAAGGCTGAGGGTGGGACATGGCTGAGGCATGAAAGATATGAGGGACGTTGATAGGAAGGAGCTTTTCCCCTCAGTATAGGGGTCGATAACTGGGGAAGCATAGATTCAAGGTAAGGGGCAGGAGATTTAGAGGAGGTTTGAGGAAAAGCATTTTCATCCAAAGGGTAATGAGAATCTTGAACTCACTGCCTGAAAGGACGCCAGGGGGAGGAAACTCTCTCAACTTTTAAGAAGCATTTAGATGAGAACTTGAAACGCCACAGCATAGAAGGCGACAGAACAAGTGTTGACTGTTGGAAAATGGGATTAGAATTGATGGGCGCTTGATGGCCAGTGCAGACATGATGGGTCGGAGGGCCTCGTTTTCGGCTGTAAAACTCTATGAAGTGAGGTGAGATTCACACGACCTCTCAGTAAGGGTACCTCACCCCCACACCGGGATGATGGTGCTGGTGTGGCCGAAGTTATGAGGACAGGTTTGTGAATGAAGTTTATTTCCCATTGGAAAACAGGGAAATACCAGGAACCAGAAAGGCGCGTGAAGCTGGGAAAATTGTTTTTTTTAAATGTAGCTAATATTAGGTGGCCCGGTGGCACAGTGGTTAGCACCGCTGCCTCACAACGCCGAAGACCCGGGTTCAGTCCCGGCCCCGGGTCACTGTCCGTGTGGAGTTTACACATTCTTCCCTTGTCCGCGTGGGTCTCACTCCCACAACCCAAAGGTGTGCAAGATAGGTTGATTGGCCATTCTAAATTGCCCCTTAATTGGAATTTAAAAACAAAATTGGCTAAAATTTATTTTGTTTTTAGACTTTGTCGAGAGGATTCCCTTCCTTGGAGGACATTAGTGAAACAGTTGGACTTTTCCACAATCCAACGGCTCTCACAGTCATTTTCAAAAGTTGCTAAATTTATTTAATCCATTTTCACAATTTGTAATGATGGGACTTCAATGAATAATCTGTGGTTTTCCAGGTCTTAACCATAAACCTAGCCATCATACCGTTGAACCTTTTATATCACCATAAAAAGTCATCAAAGTGAATAATATAAATTAATTGAGGAGAAGGAGAAATGAGTGGAATTTTATCTGAACAGGTTAAGGTGAAGAGGCATGGAGGAATACATGAAACAGTTTGGCCAAATTACATCTTGTTGTGATGCAAAATTCCTTGTTGCTCTGTTTATCATTTTTAAAAATTCATTCACAGGATGTTGGCGTCACTATTTGAGCCAGCATTTATTGTCCCACTTCCATGAGGGCAGTTAAGGGTCAACCACAATGCTGTGGGTGTTGAGTCACATGTCAACCAGACCAGGTAAAGACAACAGGTTTCCTTCCCTAAAGGGCATTAGTGAACCAGATGGGTTTTTACGGCAATGATTTCATGGTCATTATTAGACTTTTACTTCCAGATTTTTATTGAATTCAAATCTCAGCACCTGTCATTGTGGGATTTGAACCCGGGTCCCCAGAGCATGACTCTGGGCCTCTGGATTACTAGTCCAGCGATGATATTATTACACCATTGCCAACCCCTATGATGAAATGTAGGGGACAATTGAGGTTAAAGGTCGAATCATGGTCAGGGCTGATCTAATTTGGAGGAATGTTTCCCGTTCTCATGTTTCTGGAGGAAGGATCATAAGACCATAAATCATAGGAGCAGAATTAGGCCACTCAGCCCATCGGGTCTGCTCCGCCATTCAATCATGGCTGACATTTTCTCATCCCCATTCTTCTGCCTTCTCCCCATAACCCCTGATCCCCTTATTAATCAAAAACCTATCCATCTCTGTCTTAAAGACACTCAGTGATTTGGCCTCCACAGCCTTCTGCGGCAAAGAGTACCACAGATTCACCACCCCCTGGCTGAAGAAATTCCTCCTCATCTCTGTTTTGAAGGATTATCCTTTAGTCTGAGATTGTGTCCTCTGGTTCTAGTTTTTCCTACAAGTGGAAACATCCTCTCCACGTCCATTCTATCCAGGCCTCGCAGTATCCTGTAAGTTTCAATAAGATCTCCCCTCATCCTTCGGAACTCCAACGAGTATAGACTCAGAGTCCTCAACCGTTCCTCATATGGCAAGCTCTACATTCCAGAGATCATTCTTGCGAACCTCCTCTGGACCCTTTCCAAGGCCAGCACATCCTTCCTTTGATACGGGGCCCAAAACTGCTCACAATACTCCAAATGGGGTCTGACCAGAGCCTAATACAGTTTCAGAAGTACATCCCTGGTCTTGTATTCTAGCCCTTTCAACAGGAATGCTGTGGACATTGAGTCACAAGCAGGCCAGACCAGTATGGCTGGTTTAGCTCAGTGGGCTAGGCAGCTGGTTTGTGATGCAGAGCAAGGCCAGCAGCGCAGGTTCCATTCCCGTGCCAGCTGAGAATTCAGAATTCTCCCTTTGTGTACCCGAACAGGCGCCGGCATGTGGCGACAGGGGGCTTTTCACAGTAACTTCATTGCAGTGTCAATGTAAGCCTACTTGTGACAATAAAGGTTAAACAAACATTGCATTTGCCTTCCGAAGTGCCGACTGAACCTGCACGTTAACCTTAAAGAGAATTGCACATTAACTTCAAGTGAATTGGAGGAATACAGTGGAAGGGACTAAATAGTATGGGGACATGGGCAGATGGGATTGAGGAATGTGGCATGAAATGATTGGCTGAGATTGATCTCCCAAGAAAGTGGCAGATTTATTCAGCCTAATGTACTTTTCCTGAGGATTTGCATTATCTTCACACTCCGGAGCTGCAGAATAGAATAGGGTGATACACTTCAACAAAACATTGTAATTTCAGCCCCTTTTATCCATGTTTCAATTCAGTTCGGAGAAGAAGGCCCACTATGACACCATTTTAACATAAATGAGACAAATGCTAAAGGTTTTAATTTTCTGTCCCAGTAGTCGTGACTTTCCAGAGCAAACATGTCTGAAATATGACAAAAGAATTAGCAATTAAATCTTTGCAAGAATCAGGATTAAGTATGTGGAGAATATTCTTGAGATACAGAAGAGCAAAAGAGGGATATATTAGTCACAAGGGAGGGCGTTATTTTAAGTGTACAAATTATTGAACATCATTCATTTTTTCAGAAGCAAGCTGGTATTTTGCATGTTTAACAGTTGTACCAGAGAAGTTATGTTAAAGTTAGAAAGATCCTTAGCTAAACCAGACTATTGTGTAGCGTTCTGGTTACCATTTTACAAAATATAGAAGCACTGACAAAAAGTGCATTAAAAAATCTACACGGCTGATTTCGGGACTGAGATGTTATAACTATCAGAAAAGCTTGAAAAGACTGGGGTTCTGTTGTCTATAAAATATAAGTCTGAGAGGCCAAATAGTAGTAGTCTTTAAAATTATGAAAAGGCGTGACAGGAGAGTCGGTGTGTTTCTATTTGTGAAGTAGGGCCAAAATATTGACAATTGTTATCGACAGAATTTATGTGCCCTCATCAGTAGGTTTAACGTGAAAAGAGATGCGTCTCTTCTTATTCCTGCAGTTGCTGTCCCAATTATATAATTCAGCAGCAAGCTTTTGTGAGTTTAAAACAAAGGTCTTCTGCATAACAGTGCTGTGGTGTTTTGAACAGATCTGATAATTTAAAGTTAAAGTGAGTGTCTCATAGCACAATGGGTTCAGAGCAGGTTGTGATATTTATTGTTGTTGAATAGCTAGGAGGTTGGTCACCAGGCAAATGTTAAACTGGAGCAGGTTGCATACACCAATTGCCTGATGTACATAACAGCATAAGAACTAAGAGCAGGAGTAGCCAATTCAGTCCCTCGAGCTTGCTCCACCATTCAATAGGATCATGGCCCATCTCATCTTGGCTTCAACTTCCCTTTCCTGTTCACTCACCATGACCCTTCATCCTGGTACTAATTGAAACCTATCTATATCCTCGTTATATTTGTTTAGTGTTTTAATTCTGTTCGGTCTGGCGTCCACTGCACTCTGGGGTAGTGAATTCCACAGATTCCCGATGCTTTGAGTGAAGTAGCTGCTCCGTACCTCTGTTTGAAATCTGCCACCCCTTAGCCTAAAACTATGACCTTGTGTTTGAGAAAGTCCAACAAGAGTAAATGTCAATTCGATGTATAGCCTGTCAATTCCCTTTAGCATTTTCGATACCTCATTAGAACTCCTCTAATTCTTCTAAACCTCTCCAAATATTGGCCTAAACTGCTCAATCTCTCTTCATAAGACAAGTCCTTCTTCCCTAGATTTAATCTAATTAACCTTCTCTAAGCTGCTTCTAATGCATTTACATCCCTCCTCAAATAAGGAGACAAAAACTGCTTTCAGAACTCCAGCTGCGTTCTCACCAATCTCCTATACAGTTGCAAGAAAACTTCCCTACTTTTACCATCTATTCCGTTAGCAATGAATGCCAAAGTTCCATTTGCCTTCCTTCTTACCTGCTGCATTTGCATACTGACTTTCTGTGATTCATGCACGAGGACACCAAGGTCCCTCTGCACCAAAGCATTTTGAAGTTTCTCTCCATGTAGATATTAAGTTGCCTTTTTATTCCTCTGACCAAAATGGATAACCTCACACTTATCCACGTTAAATTGCATTTGCCAAATTTTGTCCCACTCCTCTAACATATCCATATCCATTTGTAAATTTCTTATTTCCTCATTGCAACTTGCTTTCCCACCTTCTTTCGTGCCATCTGCAAATTTGCTTATAATGCATTCTACCCCTGCATCCAAGTCATTAATACAGTCTCTCAGCTGGGGCACCCTTGTCTGATCATAGAATTTACAGTGCAGAAGGAGGCCATTCGGCCCATTGAGTCTGCACCGGCTCTTGGAAAGAGCACCCTACCCAAGGTCCACACCTCCACCCTATCCCCATAACCCAGTCACCCCACCCAACACTGAGGGCAATTTTGGACACTAAGGACAATTTTAGCGTGGCCAATCCACCTAACCTGCACATCTTTGGACTGTGGGAGGAAACCGGAGCACCTGGAGGAAACCCACGCAGACACGGGGAGAACGTGCAGACTCCGCACAGACAGTGACCCAAGCCGGGAATCGAACCTGGGACTCTGGAGCTGTGAAACAATTGTGCTAACCACAATGCTACCGTGCTGCCCAAACAATTTAAAATTATGGCTTACAGACTGGTCAAACTGATGCTTTTGATAGTTTTGTTGGAAACGGCAGCAGACAGCTCTTTTCTGATCATTTTAAGCCGATTAAGAGAAAATGGCTGTATCCACGTGGCTTTTCACATTCCAAAACCTTTTCCAAAGAAAGAAGTCTTACAACACGGGGTTAAAGTCCAACAGGTTTATTTGGAATCACTAGCTTTTGGAGCGTAGCTCCTTCATCAGGTGAGTGACTCACCTGATGAGGGAGCTGTGCTCCGATAGCTAGTGATTCAAACCAAACCTGTTGGACTTTAATCTGGTGTTGTAGGACTTCTTACTGTGTCTACCCCAGTCCAATGCCAGCATCTCCATATCATGTTTTCCAAAGAAGGTGTGGTGTTCATGTTGAATCCGCAGCCTGTGTTGTTGGTTAACGCCTCTAAGGTTTTGACACAGTCAGTATCTTCGACTTAGAATGACCAATCCAAATCACGTAAATCAAAATGTATCCCCATGGACCCACCTGTGCTTGAATCACAATATATACCCCACATCAGCTGCCCCCAACTGATTATTTCACTGTTCTTTTTCCCTCTGGAATTAAGTTATCAAACTTCCCCTGACTCTTTCTTTAAAAGCGCCTGAGCATATTTTATGTTCACCCGAGAGAGCAGATGGGCCATCCGTTTAGTTTTCACACAAACGACAGTTGAAATTTAGAACAAAATGACCAATTAGTTTTGAAATTTTCATTCGGTGCTACTGAGGTGGAGACCAATTAAAAATTTCAAAACTGATTGGGAATTTTGTTAAGCAAGTGAGGAAGGGACTTGGAACTAAGGTGGGTAAATGTAATTAAGATGAAAATCAAACAGAATGTCAAGACAGATTCAAGGGGTGAATAACCCCCTCCTGTTCCAATATTCCTATGTTTGGTCTCAAAGATGTCGGGCGGGAAGCTCCGACCCCCCGGGGCCGGTGTCAATCCCGCCCCCGCCGTGTCCCGAATTCTCCGCCACCTGAGATTCGGCGGGGGCGGGAATCGCGCCGCGCTGGTCGGAGGGCCCCCCGCGGCGATTCTCCGGCCCGCGATGGGCCGAGGTCCGGCTGCTGACAAGCCTCTCCCGCCGGCGGGAATCAAAACACCTAACTGACTGTCGGGATTGGCAGCGCGGGCGGGCGCCGGGGTCCTGGGGGGGGGGGGGCGCGGGGCGATCTGACCCCGGGGGGGTGCCCCTACGGTGGCCTGGCCCGCAATCGGGGCCCACCGATCGGCGGGCAGGCCTGTGCCATGGGGGGCACTCTTTTTCTTCCGCCCCTGCGCATGCGCCGGGATGACATCAGCAGCCGCTGACGCTCCGGCGCATGGGCGGACTTACGCTGGCCAGCGAAGTGCTTTCAGCCCCTGATGGCGTGGCGCCAAAGGCCGTTCACGCCAGCTGACGGAGCGCCAACCACTCCGGCGCAGGCTTAGTCCCTCAATATGAGGGCTTGGCCCCTAAAGGTGCGGAGACCTCTGCACCTTCGGGGCAGCCCGACGCCGGAGTGGTTCACACCACTGCATCACGCGGGGACCCCCCGCCCCGCTGGGTAGGGGAGAATCCCGGCAGTCATCTCTAACGGTGCAGCACCTCCTGAGTGCCACATTGAAGTGATGGCATTGTTCATGGGCTCAGATTGGCGGAGTGCGTCTGAAAGAACAAATGAAGTTTTGAGTACGAGACCTTTCCTCAAGAGCTGAAAACAGGCAGTTAAAATGGACTCCAGAAAGTGCCAATGCCTCCAGGGGAGATGAGGAGGAAAATAAATACAATTCAGTGAAATGACAGGGACATGACAAAAACAGAGAAAGAGGAATAAACCTGCCATGTTCTGTTAATCTTGGAGCTCGTTCTCAATGAGGCTGCCTTGCTTGGCTTGTCTTCATATCAAGATGATATATGTTAGGGGGGAGGAGTAATCTTACCCAGTATTGCACTTGATCTAGACATCATTAATACTGTCACTGGAAGCTGTGTCGGAGCTGCTGTCGTATCTTGTACCTTCATTCCTCACCTTGATGACTGTAAAAAATGCAACGCCATCAATTCACTCACTGAATCTTCACGCAAACAACATCAGTCCTGAGAGGATTTACCTCACATCGTCAGCAGCGATTCTCTTGGATTGCAGACAGTTGCTCTCTTCACCCCCCCCCCCCCCCCCACCCCCCCACACACTCTGCAGGCAAGGTGTGGCTCGGAGGTGCCCCTCAGTTCCCTCACCTCAGTTTATCAGGTGTGAACGACGTGCCTCGCTTTGTGTGGGATGGAAATGTAATGTTACAACCGAGGCCAATGTGGATGTTTCTATATTCAATGGCACTGGCAAGTGAACACAGCTATTTATGATGCTGTAGGGAACATAGAAACCCAGGAGCAAGAGTAGGCCATTTGGCCCTTCGAGCCTGCTTCACCATTCAATGATTGATGTGGTTGCGGTCTCTGCTCCACGTTGCTGCTTGTCTGTGCCCACCCCCCACCTCCCGCCACCACCACCACCCCATCTTGAGTTCTTTGCCTAAAACATCTATCCAATTCTGCCTTGAATAAATTCAAAGATTCCGCTACTTTCTGGGGAACAAAATCTCACACACCAACCACCCTTTGGGTGATAACATTTCTCCTCATCTCTGTCTTAAAAGGGAGATTTCTTATTTGGAAAGAATGACCGCAGTTTTAATCTCCCCCACCAGTGGAAACATCCTCCGGGAATCCACCCCATCAACTACCCGCAGGAGCTTCGAAGTGAAGTAAGATCACCTCTCATTCTTCTAAACTATGGAGGGTAGGGGCCAAATCTGTTCAATCTTTCTTCCTAAGACAACCCCTTCATCCCATCCAAAGAACCGTCTCTGAACTAACTCCAGAGCAATTATATATGTACATATATATGTATATTATTATATATGTCATTTTACCAGTACAAGAAGTAAGAACATTATAGAATCAGCATTACCACTGTAAACCCTTAGCAGAAAATTTCTGTTTCTGTCTCTCTTCAGGAAAATTATTCCTAACAGCCAGAGACTGAGCTAAAACAAACTCCAGAACTGATAGAAGGCAGCGTTCTGGGGCTTTGTGTTCTCTTTTATCTATGCAAATACATGGTGGAGGCTCACAAATGCTCCTCAGCATGAGAAACTAAAAAATGGCTTTGAACTAAGTTATCAGCAGTGGACAGGTGACCATCCTGCCATCTCTTGTACCTCCCCTGTGTTCATTAGTTGGAAAGATTCAAGCAAGTGATCAACGTATGCAACCAGCCCCTAGAAATGGTGCATTTTAATAAATGCTCAGAGGCATGTGGCAGTCAGGCAACGGGCATCTTCAGATGGAACATGGGCCAGGGAAGATGGAGGTAGGCTGGAGTACGGGGGTGGGGAGTTGGGGGTGGGCTGAGTGGTGGTGGGGTGTGGAGAGAGCAGAATAAACAACTGAGATCAAGACACTGTGCCAATTGTCCGTTCGACCTCTGGGATAAGTGAACTGCTCTCTTTTTTAAAATAAATTTTGTGTACCCAATTTGTTTTTTGCAATTAAGGGGCAATTTAGCATGGCCATCCACCTACCCTGCACATGTTTGGGATGTGGGGCTGAGACACAGACACAGGGAAAATGTGCAAAGTCCACACGGACAGTTATCCGGGACCGGGATCGAACCCGGATCCTCGGTGCCGTGAGGCAGCAGTGCTAACCACTGCGCCACCGTGCCGCCCAAGTGAACTGCTAGCAACTGTCATGGATCGCATATCTTTCCTGTCTATTTAGCTAATGCATTATATCTCAACTGTTACTTCTCAATGATCTTAATAAACTACCTTAAAATTACTTACGAGTGCTCGACTTCGAAACCTTATACCAGAGATTGACTAAATGTAACAAACTAAAAGTACACTCGAAACAGTCTAATGTGGCTGGAAGTTGGAGGAAAAGGTCAACGGAAGCAAATGTGACTCAGTGGGTAGCACTTTGACCTCTGAACCTGATGCTGGTAGGTTCTGGTCACCAGTCCAGAGACTTTAGGCTAAAATCTAGCCTAATACTCTGGGCAACCTCAGCACTGCACTTTGAGAGGTGCTATCTTTCACAAGAGAAGTTAAACCAAGGCTCTGCCTGTTCCCTCAGGCAGGTGTAAAAGATCTTATAACTTCACTTTGGAGATTCCTGGCTAATTTATGCCTCAACCAATGTCGCTGGACAAAGAAACAGGTTAGCTGGTCGTTATCACATTGCTGTTTGTGAGGGCTTGCTGTGAGCAAATTGGTTGCCATGATTTCATACATCAGAACCATGACTACACTTCAGAAGTATTCATTGTCCATTAATGTTGTGAAGGCGCGACATAAAAGCACGTTTCTTATTGAAAATAAATGGTGCCAGCATACAGGCCAAAGGATAATTAATTAAACTAATTTATACAGTCAGCAGTACCTTTTCACAAATGATTAAAAAACACTACTAAATAGTCGACACATCACATTGGCCAGTAATAGACAAGGAAAAGGCACCGTACCACAGAGAGCTACAACAGTGCTTTTATACAAGGAAAACCAAATACACTTTTACCATTAAACACTCAACAGGACAATAAACTCGCCAGCAAACTGAAAAAGCATTCCTTCAAAACCTTCAGAAAGTTGCTCTTTCAGATCAAGCCGTCTCTCTCTCCCCCTCCCGCAGCTCACAGCAGTAGATTCTCAACAGTGGAAAGTCACACTGGTATGTCACACCAACACAGAGCAAGCCAGAAGAGGGAAAGAGCACCCCTTCCTCTTCTCCAGAGCTGGCAGCAGACCATTTTATACCCTCCTTTTCCTTATTCCAGGTCACAGAAGGTAAAGATGTGTCAGCAAACAAACATAGGATGGGCTGAGTTCTCTGCTGTCAGGATATTCCATTTTGCCGCCAGACCTGGAGTTTCCCAATGAGGTGGGACTGCCCCACAATGGGAAACCACATTGACCAGCCAGCGAAACGGGTGTGGGGGTACTGGGGGGGGGGGGGGGGGGGGGGGATGGAGTACATAAAGGCAGGGGGTGTCCAGCGCAGGGCAGGGGGGAAGTGGAGGTTGCTGGGGTGGGACGGAACGGTTGAACTGCTGGTGGCCAGACCTCCTTGTCGGCGAACCTGAAGGTGATCAAGTTGACCCGTGCGCGGCGGCCCTGGCGCACATATTGTGCGGTCCCTTGTGCCTGCCCGGACCCCACGTCCTGCTCATCCTGGCCCTCCTCTGTATCCTCCTCATCGGAACAGACATGGCGTTCCTCCACCTCCTCCTCCAGCATGTCCCCCCCCTCTGCTGCGCAATGTTGTAGAGGATCGAACAGGCCACCGCAATGGGGGACACCCTCCCAGGGCTGTACTGTCCAGACAGAACGGTCCAGGCGCCTGAACACGCCTTCAGCATGCCAATGCACCACTCGATGATGCGCTAAATGTTGCATGGTGTCATTATAGCGGTTCTCACCATCCGTCTGAGGCCTCCGGATGGGTGTCATCAGCCACGACTGCACAGATAACTACTGTTGCCTAAGAGCCAGCACCTCAACCGGGAGTTGTGCCTCAAAGGTGTCGGACACCGATGAGTGTGCCAGGACAAAGGCTCCGTTCACGCTGCCGGATATCGGCCGCAGACATGCATGATGTGCATCTGATGGTCACCCACCAACTATACATCAGTGACTGGAATGTCTTCCAATTGATGAAGATTACTCCTCATGCCCTAGTGCCCGTCAGGGGACATGCATCCCATCGATTACCCCCTTAACCTGGGGCATACTGGCGATCGCGCAGAATCCTGCTGCCTTGGCAACCTAGTAAGCTCAGAACTTGTTGAGTTGATAAATTGTGCCGCACCAGCGTAAAAGGCATCCGTTACTGCACAGGTGCACCTGTGCATGGAGGTCTGGGGCAGGTCCCAGCTCGGCGCCTGGAAGGACCCCGTGGCATAAAGGTTCAGGGCGACCGTTACCTTGACGGCAACTGGAGGTTGGTGTCACTGCCCATACCCCCATGGTCCCTGGCGTGCCATGATCTGGCAGAGATGTCACATGGTCTACCTGCTCAGCCACAGTCCTCGGCGCCACGCCCGGTCCGCCAAGCCCTCCTACGACAGGCGCTGCCATTATACACGAGGCCTCCTTCCCACCTCCCCCTCTGCCTGTTGGGTGGCCGACTCTCCATCATTACCTGCTCCTCTGGGGCTGGCTCCTGTTCTGCAGGGTCTTCCCTGAACATCTTCTGCTTGTGCAGCCTCAGTACATCCGCCAGGGCTGCGGCAGCCAGGCTGATGCTAACCACACCTGGTTGTACTCCGAGATCTATTTTCAGCGGGGGATAAAAGGTAGAGATGTTATCATGGTGCTGACCCCGTGTCTAACCAGGTCCAACGCACTACATGGATGTCCTGGCCTGCACTGCAGCTGCTGCTCCCACATCTCACCCCCCACCCCGAACCTAGCCCCACCCACCGGCCATTCCCCCGACACTCTGCCAGAGTCACTTCCGCCTGGTGGAGGCGGAGCATCGCGGGAGGCCGGAGACTACGGGTGGGGCCCTGTGATGATATGGCAATGAGTGTTACTGTGCGATTTGCATGCCCGCGTGTGGAACCCATCCATGCCGCCATCGAGGCACCGAAGCATGGCGCTCCTTTTGGTGCTCGGCGTCGACTTTGATTTCCAGCTGATGCCCGATTCCCAGTCGATTGGGGCTCGCAACGAAGGATTTATTTAACAGCTCAAAATTGAGCATCCATGAGAGATCTGTAACACCATCAGAACTGTGAATCTTCAACCTCATGCTCCCTTGCCCCATCCTTCCTTCTTGCTCAGCATCAAGCCCTTAAACAATGTGGAGTGCAGAAGGCACTACCCAGCTTACTTTGGAATAAATAGAAAACTAGTGAAACTATTACACTGGGAAATCTGCATGCTAAACATGAACAGCAAGCAAATCACCCCACTGTCAATGAACCATTACTCTGTAGCCCGACCACATCCAGATGAAAATGATAGCGACAACCAGGCAGGGACTAGGAGGTGGATACTGAATTAGTATTCTCGTCCTTCACCATAATGGCTTCCTTGTGCGGCTAATTCTCATTACCGTCAGAACACCGGATTTCTGTCTGAGCAGGAACGATTCCAAAAGCTGACAGCTGCTCCTGCACTTGCTTGTGACTTTTGGACAGATTACCTAAAATAAATGACAAGTCTTAACCATTTGTGCTCTGTCGCAAACAGCACCTGGAATAAAGAAAGGCATTCAGTCAGGCACTAATCACTGGACTGTTTTCGCAGGAGTTAAGTGCTCAGAAATTATCTTTGAGCCCTTCACTTACATGTGAAAAATGCCCTTGCCCATTGAACCACATAAATGTAAAATTATAACTTTGGTAAATCAGGCATAACTTAATAATAACTCATCGTACTTTAATAAGTAACATTAAAATAGAGGTCCTGAACTAAGCTTTGTATATAAATACCATATTACTCCTTTTTGAAGGCACATTATGCAACGCGACCTGTAATACAATTTGTCAATTTTTGCTGCATTTAATTTTATGCACCCTCCGGGTTGCTCTGAACCCTTCATAGCCAATGAAATACTTTTGAAGAGAGGTCACTGTTGTAATGTCAGCAGTCAATTTGTGCACAGCAAGTTTCCATAAACGGCAACAAAATGAATGACTAGATGACCCGTTTTTCATAACATTGGGCACGGGGTAAATATTGACCAAAACAGAAGGGATAAGTCTCCTTCCCTTGTTTGAACAGGGCCACGGAATATTTTGGATCCGCCAAAAAAAACCAGTAGATAGAGCCTCAGTTTAGGGTCTCGTCTGAAATACAATGGGCTTGAATCTCCGTTGCCTGATGCCGCCATCATGATCGGCGATCGGGCGATTTGACACTGAAATCGGCAGCGCCTGTTTTCGGATGCTCCGCCCCCTGCAAAATGGCATCATCAGGGAGTAAACAGCAGGCCGTTGGGATGGCAACAGGACATCACCTGAAGGCCCTCCCCCAATGCTGCGCCCCCCTCCATGGGCCATTTTGAATAAGCTGCAGAGTCTCGATGACCCTGCAAAAAAATCTCGGCCTAATAGTCAACT
This sequence comes from Scyliorhinus canicula, assembly GCF_902713615.1. NCBI lineage: Eukaryota > Metazoa > Chordata > Chondrichthyes > Carcharhiniformes > Scyliorhinidae > Scyliorhinus > Scyliorhinus canicula. The sequence goes on along the minus strand of NC_052154.1, from coordinate 8,105,005 downwards.
GTGCTTTTAAGCTCTAATGTTAAATTTCGAAAGATACTTTGCAGACCAAAATGTCTCCCGTTACCTCACACTATCAATTGCTTTTGGGGTGGTGTAACTGTATTATGGATGCAGCTACAGCACTCAATCCACACTATCAGGAAGAACACTGTCACTTTACGTTACTATAATGTCCCTCTGCATTTCATCACCAACCTCGATTATGGGACCAAACAGATAAACCTTTGCCTCAGAGGCAAGAATGGTACAATTTGAGCCAAACTTACATTTATAACAGTGAGTTCTCTTCTCAAAGTAATTTTTTGCTGCAAAAAGTAATTTAAGGAGCACTATTCATGACCATCGCCAAAGCATTATTCATGAAGTGTCGGTGATGCTGTAATATAAAATAAATAAATAAATAACCTTTTTTGTCACAAGTAGGCTTACATTAACACTGTAATCAAGTTACTGTGAAAAGCCCCTATTCCTCACATTCTGGCACCTGTTCGGGTACACAGGGGGAGAATTTAGAATGTCCAATTCACCGAACAAGCACGTCTTTCGGGACTTGTGGGAGGAAACCGGAGCACCGGGAGGAAACCCACGCAGACACGGGGAGAATGTGCAGACTCTGTACAGACAGTGACCCAAGCCGGGAATTGAACCTGGGACCCTGGCAAAAATTGAGGTGGTGAGCAAAGAATAAATATTCGTCATGGCTTCAGGAAAACTTCCCTGTATCGACTGGTGTAATGACATATTTCATATCCAACAAAATTAGGGATACAGGACCTCAACTTAACATCTCATCAAAGCAACAGCAACTGCAGTGATGAAGCCGTGCCTCTATATTACACTGAAAGATGATCCTAAATTATAGGCTCATGCACTGGAATATGGATCAATAGTGTTTTGGCACTAAATGCAATTGTATTCATTGAAACCACTTCCTAAAACTAACTGACAAATTACTTGATTGGTTCAATTCAATCTTACAAATTACCGTGAGTGACTTTGACCTCTCAAAGTCTGATTGCTCATTTTATTTCTTAAATGCTGAACAATAATGAGCACCTTTCCCTTACAATCACTCTCTTACAAGGTACTTCAGTCGGCGATGAAAATTGTTGAGAAAATTTGAGTCCAATTTCCTGCCATTGCTGACATCTTTAATCTCCCAAACATGATCTGTACAATAAAAAACTAACCCATCTATTGCTTTTGGATGATTGAAAGTCAAGCAGATCGATGAACCTGATTAAGGTAGCCAAGTCCACAATGATGCCTATCGTTGGTAGCTGTCAATCAAATATTAAAAGTGCGAGGAATTTCCACTTCTGATTTGATTTGATTTTGATTTGATTTGAATTTTATTTATTGTCAGGTGGATGGAGCTACGGTGAAAAGTATTGTTCTCAGTACCAGTCCAGGCAGATAGTTCCATCCATGAAAAGCGTAGGACATCTGCAAAATACACATTGGAAATACATAGAACATAGAACATTACAGTGCAATACAGGCCCTTCGGCCCTCGATGTTGCGCCGACCTGTGAAACCACTCGAAAGCCCATTACACTATTCCTTTATCATCCATATGTTTATCCAATTACAGTTTAAATGCCCTTAATGTTGGAGAGTTCACTACTGTTGCAGGCAGGGCATTCCACGCCCTTACTATTCTCTGAGCACCGAACCTACCTCTGACATCTGTCTTGTATCTATCACCCCTCAATTTAAAGCTATGTCCCCTCGTGCTCGCGATCACCATCCAAGGAAACAGGCTCTCACTGTCCACCCTATCTAATCCTCTGATCATCTTGTATGCCTCAATTAAGTCACCTCTTAACCTTCTTCTCTCTAACGAAAACAGCCTTAAGTCCCTCAGCCTGTCCTCATAACATCTTCCCTCCACACCAGGCAACATCCTGGTAAATCTCCTCTGCACCCTTTCTAATGCTTCCACATATGGGGCTGGTTTAGCACAGGGCTAAATCACTGGCTTTTAAAGCAGACCAAGGTAGGCCAGCAGCGCGGTTCAATTCCCATACCAGCCTCTCCGAACAGGCGCCGGAATGTGCCGACTAGGGTCTTTTCACAGTAACTTCATTTGAAGTTTACTTGTGACAATAAGCGATTTTCAGTTCTTTTTTTTTCACATCCTTCCTATAATGCGGTGATCAGAACTGCACGCAATACTCCAAATGCGGCCGCACCAGAGTTTTGTACAGCTGCAACGTGACCTCATGGCTCCGAAACTCAATTCCTCTACCAATAAAAACTAACACATCGTACGCCTTCTGAACAACCCTATCAACCTGGGTGGCAACTTTCAGGGATCTATGGACATGGACACCGAGATCGATCTGCTCATCCATACTACCAAGAATCTTATCATTAGCCAAAATGAATCACCTCACACTTTTCTGCATTAAACTCCATTTGCCACCTCTCAGCCCAGCTCTGCAGCTTATCTATGTCCCTCTGTAACCTGCAACATCCTTCCGCACTATCCACAACTCCACCGACTTTAGTGTCATCTGCAAATTTACTGAACCCATCCTTCTACGCCCTCCTCCAGATCATTTATAAAAATGACAAACAGCAGTGGCCCCAAAACAGATCCTTGTGGTACACCACTAGTAACTGGACACCAGTCTGAACATTTCCCATCAACCACCACCCTCTGTCTTCTTACAGCGAGCCAATTTCTGATCCAAACTGCTAAATCACCCAAAATCCCATGCCTCCGTATTTTCTGCAATAGCCTACCATGGGGAACCTTATCAAATGCTTTACTGAAATCCATATACACCACATCAGCTGCTTTACCCTCGTCCACCTGTTTGCTCACCTTCTCAAAGAACTCAATAAGGTTTGTGAGACACGACCAGCACGGTAGCATTATGGATAGCACAATTGCTTCACAGCTCTAGGGTCCCAGGTTTGATTCCGGCTTGGTTCACTGTCTGTGCGGAGTCTGCACATCCTCCCCGTGTGTGTGTGGGTTTCCTCCAGATGCTCCGGTTTCCTCCAAAGATGTGCAGGTTAGGTGGATTGGCCATGCTAAATTGCCCATAGTGTCCAAAATTGCGCTTAGTATTGGGTGGGGTTACTGGGTTATGTGGAGAGGGTGGAGGTGTGGACCTTGGGTGGGGTGCTCCTTCCAAGAGCCAGTGCAGACTCGATGGGCTGAATAGCCTCCTTCTGCACTGTAAATTCTATGTCTGTGACCTATCCTTCACAAAACCGTGTTGACTATCCCTAATCAAATCATTCCTTTTTAGATGATTATAAATCCCATTTCCAAGACTTTGCCCACAACAGAAGTAAGGCTCACTGGCCTATAGTTACCGGGGTTGTCTTTACTACCCTTCTTGAACAAGGGGGAAACATTTGCTATCCTCCAGTCTTCTGGCACTATTCCTGTAGACAATGATGACATAAAGATCAGAGCCAAAGGCTCAGCAATCTCCTCCCTAGCTTCCCAGGCAATCCTAGGATAAATCCCATCCGGCCCAGGGGACTTATCTATTTTCGCACTTTCCAGAATTGCTAATACCACCTCCTTATGAACCTCAAGCTCTACTAGTCTTGTAGCCTGTATCTCAGTATTCTCCTCGACAAAATTGCCTTTTTCCTGCGTGAATACTTACGAAAAATATTCATTTAGCACCTCTCCTATCTCCTCGGACTCCACGCACAACTTCCCAAGACTGTCCTTGACTGGCCCTATTACCCGAGTCATTCTTTTATTCCTGACATATCTATAGAAAGCTTTAGGGTTATCCTTGATCCTACCTGCCAAAGACTTCTTATTTTCCCTCCTGGCTCTTCTTAGCTCGCTCTTTAGTCCTTCCTAGCTAACTTGTAACTCTCGAGCGCCCGAACTGAACCTTCACGTCTCATCTTTACATAAGCCTCCTTCTTCCACTTGACAAGTGATTCAACTTCCTCAGTAAACCACGGTTCCCTCGCTCGACCACTTCCTCCCTGCCTGACAGGTTCATACTTATCAAGAACACGCAGTAGCTGTTTCTTGAACGAGCTCCACATTTCACTTGTGCCCATCCCCTGCAGTTTCATTCCCCATCCTATGCATCCTAAGTCTTGCCTCATCGCATCATAATTGCCTTTCCCCCAGCTATAACTCTTGCCCTGCGGTATATACCTATCCTTTTCCATCACTAAAGTAAACGTAACTGAATTGTGGTCATTATCACCAAAGTGCTCACCTACCTCCAAACCTAGCACCTGTCCTGGTTCATTGCCCAGTACCAAATCCAATGTGGCCTTGCCTCTTGTTGGCCTATCTACATACTGTGTCAGGAAATCCTCCTGCACACATTGAACAAAAACGGACCCATCTAAAGTACTCGATCTATAGCGTTTCCAGTCAATATTTGGAAAGTTAAAGTCCCCCATAACAATTACCCTGTTACTTTCGCTCCTATCCAGAATCATCGAGCAATCCTTTCCTCTACATCTCTGGAACTTTTCAGAGGCCTATAAAAAACTCCCAACAGGGTGACCTCTCCTTTCCTGTTTCTAACCTCAGCCCATATTACCTCAGTAGACGAGTCCTCATCAAACATCCTTTCTGCCACCGTAATACTGTCCTTGACTAACAATGCCACCCCTCCCTCTCTTTTACCACCTTCATTGAGTTCACTGAAATATCTAAACCCCGGAATCTGCAACAACCATTCCTGTCCCTGCTCTATCCATGTCTCCGAATTAGCCACAACATCGAAGTCCCAGGTACCAACCCATGCTGCAAGTTCACCCACCTTATTCCGGATGCTCCTGGCGTTGAAGTAGACACACTTTAAACCACCTTTCTGCCTGCCGGTACACTCCTGCAACCTTGAAACTTTACCCATGACCTCACTACTCTCAACCTCCTGTATACTGGAGCTACAATTCAGGTTCCCAACACCCTGCTGAATTAGTTTGAACCCTCCCGAAGAGCATTAGCAAATTTCCCCCTCAAGATATTGGTACCCCTCTGGACCAGGTGTAGACCATCCCGTTTGTAGAGGTCCCACCTACCCAAGAATGTGCCCCAATTATTCAGGTAGCTGAAACCCTCCCTCCTGCACCATCCCTGTAGCCACGTGTTCAACTGCTCTCTCCCTATTCCTCGTCTCACTAGCACGTGGCATGGGTAACAACCCAGAGGTAATAACTCTGTTTGTTCTAGCTCTAAGTTTCCACCCTAGCTCCCTGAATTCCTGCCTTACATCCCTATCCCTTTTCCTACCTATGTCGTTGGTGCCTATGTGGACCATGACTTGGGGCTGCTCCCCCTCCCCCTTAAGGATCCCGAAAACACGATCCGAGACATCACGGACCCTGGCACCTGGGAGGCAACACACCAACCGCGAGTCTCTCTCGTTCCCACAGAATCTCCTATCTATCCCCCTAACTATGGAGTCTCTGATGACTAATGCTCTACTCCTCTCCCCCTTCCCTTCTGAGCTACAGGTACAGACTCTGTGCCAGAGACCTGTGTCCCATGGCTTACCCCTGGTAAGTCGTCGTCCCCAACAGTATCCAAAGTGGTATACTTGTTACTAAGGGGAATGACCACAGGGGATCTCTGTACTGACTGCTTCCTCCCAGCCCCTCTCACCGTCACCCATCTATCTTCATTCTTCGGAGTAACTACATCCCTGAAGCTTCTTTCTATGACCACCTCTGCCTCTCGAATGATCCGAAGTTCATCCAACTCCAGCTCCAGTTCACTAACATGGTTTTTGAGGAGCTGGAGTTGGGTGCACTTCCCACAGGTGAAATCAGCAGGGACACTGACAGCGTCCCTTACCTCAAACATTCTGCAGGAGGAACATTGCATTGCCTTCCCTGCCATCCCCTCTAGATAAAACAAGAAAAAGAAAGGAAGAGCTTACCTGATATTCCCTCAACCCCTTAGGTTAAAGGAGGTGGAAGGGTGGAGGACACTAAAAGTGAAGTGTCTCGGGTTTAGCAACCGCCCAACTTATATACAGGTACTACACACCTTCCCAGAAATCCTCACGGCCGACTTCCGGTTTCCTGCTGCTCTGAAACAAACAAAAAACTCCAAAAAATTTTTTTTAGTAAAAAGACAAAGGCCGCTTCTCCTGTAAGGTAAGTTTTTAAAGCGGGAAACTTACCTACCCAACAGATCTCTGATTACTGCTCTCGCTGCTACCACTGAACAACTTTAGGCCACTTCTCCTGAAAGGAAAGTTTTTAAAGCAGGAATCTTACCTCCCGACAGACCCCTGGTTACTGCTCTCGCTGTTACCGCTGAACAACTGAAGGTGGCTTCTCCTGAAAGGTAATTTTTTAAATCGGGAAATCTACCTTCCCGACAGACCCCTGGTTACTGCTCTCGCTGCTACCGCTGAACAACTGATGGTCGCTTCTCCTGAAAGGTAAGCTTTTAGAAGTAGACAGCGGGTGAAGCATAAGGAGTGTAGTGGTACGAGTAGAGAAGATGCATGGAGAGGTCAGTTCAGTCCATAAGAGGATCATCCAGGTGGCTGGTTACAGTGGGGAAGAAGCTATTTTTGAATCTGTTAGTGCATGTTCTCAAACTTCTGTATCTCCTGCCCAATGGAAGAGGTTGGAGGGGAGTTTGATTATGATGCCTGCTTTCCCTAGGCAGCGGGAGGTGTAGACAGAGTCAATGGATGGGAGGCGGGTTCACATGAAGGACTGGGCTGTGTTCACAACTCTTTGTAGTTTTTAAGGTCTTGGACTAAGCAGTTGTCATACCAGGCTGTGATGCAGCCAGCTAGGATGCTCTTCATGGTACATCTGTAAAAATTGTAAGTCAAAGTGGACATGCCAAATTTCCTTAGGTTCCTGAGGAAGTATAGGCGCTGTTGTACTTTCTTGGTTGTAGCGTCGATGTGAGTGGACCAGGACAGATTGTTGGTGATGTGCACAGAATTTGAAGCTGTCAATCATCTCCACCTCGGCCCCGTTGGTGCAGACAGGGGTCACATCTGGAGTACTGTGTACAGTTTTGGTCTCCTTATTGTTAAAAAGGACATAGTTGTGATAGAAGTTGTTTGGAGAAGCATTACACGGCTGATACCTGGGATAAGAGGATTATTCTCTGAGGAAAGGTTGGACCTGTTGGGTCTGAATCCATTGGAGTTTCTAAAAATGAAAAGTGATCTTATTGAAACGAATAAGATCCTGCGGGGGGCTTGACAGGGGTGGGGGGGGGGGAATGCTGAAAGGATGTTTGCCTTGTGGGGGAGACTGGAACCAGGGGACACATTTTTAAACTAATGGCTGGAATTCGCCAGCCGTCGGGATTATCTTTTCACAAGGGCAGCACACCCCTTCCCGTGGGTTTCACGGCTCCGTGGAGTGGCTTCAATGGGAAATTCCCTTTGGCAAGCGTCGGGAAGAGAGAATCTAGTCACCAGCGAATGGTATGCCGCCGAGAAACATGCGGCTGGGGGAACGGAGAAGGCAGCCCAAGGACCTCTCCTGTTTGAGACAGAGATGAGTGATGTGTTGGGCACTCTGGATCCGTGAAGCAGACATGGGCCACCAACACTGAAGATGGTTCAACACTATTTTATTAACTCTGATAAAATGCTAGGGGCGCGATTCTCCGCCCCCCACGATGGGTCGGAGAATAGCGGGAGGGCCTTCCCGACATTTTTCCCAACCTCCCGCTATTCTCCCCCCCCCCAACGCCCGCCCCCCCAACACGAATCGCTGCTCGCCGTTTTTTTACGGCGAGCAGCAATTCTCCCCTAGCCGATGGGCCGATTTCCCAGGCCTTTACGGCCGTTTTCACGAACGGCAACACACCTGCTCTCACCGTTCGTGAAAACGGCCGCAAAGTGCCGTTCTGGGTAACCATGGCACCGATTGGCACGGCTGTACCACTGCCAAGGGTGCCCACCGATCGCGGGCAGCGGGTCAGAACCCCGCGCACTCTTTGTTCCTCTGCCGCCCCGCTGGATCAGTCCGCGGGGCGGCTGAGGGGCATGACGGCCCGCGCATGCGCGGGTTTCACGCATATGCGTGATGACGTCATCCGCGCAAGCACGGGTTGGAGCCGTCCAATCCGCGCATGCGCGGCTGACATCATCGTGCGCGTCAGCCGCCTTTAACTTTGGCGCGCGGGCTTAGCGAAATTCGCTAAGCCTGCGATGCCGAGGTTCACGGGGCCCCGCTGCTAGCCCCGACCGGGGAGCAAAATCAGGTCCCTGGAGGGGGCGCGGAGGCTGCCGGGAAACACGGCCGGTTTCACGGCAGCCTTCACGACTCTCTGCATTTGCGGAGAATTGCGCCCTAGACATACTGGGCGCGATTCTCCGCTCTCACACCGGTTCGGAGAATAGCGGGCCACGCATATTTTCACGGCGACGCCAGTCCGACGCCCTCCCGCTATTCTCCGAACCTTGCACAAACTACACGTCGGCATTCGCGGCAAAGGCCTCGAAAGACCCCCCGACACGACCAGAAGCCCGATTTATTGCCCCCCCCGCTATTCTCTGGCCCAGATGGGCCTAAGTCCCGACGTCCTCACACCATGTTTTCACGCCGGTCAACACACCTGTTTTTGAACTTCGTCAACCAGTCGTGCTGGCTGACGAGAGCTTCGAGTAAGTGAGCGCACCGCTCAGCGCACCGCTCAGCGCACAGCTCAGCGCACTGCTGGAGTCTGGCCACAACGGGGAAGGCATCCCCGAGAACGGGAGGGGGTCCAGAGAGGGGGGGAGTGGGGGAGACTGAGGGGGGAGTGGGGAAGACTGAGGGGGGAGTGGAGGAGACTGAGGGGGGAGTGGGGGAGACAGAGGGGGGAGTGGGGAGACTGAGGGGGGAGTGGTGGAGACTGAGGGGGGAGTGAGGGAGACTGAGGGGGGAGTGTGGGAGACGGAGGGGGAGTGGGGGAGATGGAGGGGGGAGTGGGGGAGACGGAGGGGGGAGACTGAGGGGGGAGTGGGGAGACTGAGGGGGGAGTGGGGGAGACTGAGGGGGGAGTGGGGAGACTGAGGGGTGAGTGAGGAGACTGAGGGGGGAGTGCGGGAGATGGGGGGAGTGGGGGAGACTGAGGGGGAAGTGGGGGAGACTGAGGGGGAGTGGGGGAGACAGAGGGGGGAGTGGGGGAGACAGAGGGGCGGAGTGGGAGTGGGGGGGTAGGGAGAGAGTGAGCGAGTGACTCGTCCAACCACGGTTACGAGGACACGGCCGCTGATTGCCCTGTGGTTTACGGCCACAGGCCACTGACGCACCGGTGAAGAGGACATAGTTAGCTGCCCGTTGGATGCAGAAAGTGACCAGGGGTTAGGCTGCCCGCGTGTCAGCAGCGCGATCAGGCCACCGGGAAACACAGGTATCCCGTGGCAGGCGGCTGCTGAGGTGTCGACTGACCTCCGTCTAACATGTCCCGTTTCTCTGCCCCTCACCACCCTTCTGTAGGTTAGCACAATGTATGTGAACAGAACGGCTATGTTCTGCGCAGTGGTTGGGGCCGCTGCACTGCATTTGGCGATGCAGCAGCATCCACACCCACAACCCGCAGTGGATGCAGGGCCAGCTGCAGCAGCAGAGGGAAGGGCCGAGGAGTTGCCAGTCGTCGAGCAGCATGGGGGGGGGGAGAGAGAGGAGGAAGAGGAGGGGGAGGAGGAGAGAGTGAGGGTGCAGCCACGGCACCAGAGGCAACGACCAAGGCCGAGGGTGTACCGTGTCCGGATCTCTTTCCTAACAACGACGGACATCACCTGCAGGAGAAGACTCCGGCTGAGTAGGCAGACGGTGATACATATCTGCCAACTCCTGTCGCACCTCGCCCCACGTGGAACGGGGGGAGGACACCCGATCCCGGTTGCCATCAAGGTGACGGTCGCTCTTAACTTCTATGCTACCGGCTCCTTCCAGTCTCTGAGCGGGGACCTCTCCGCGATCTCCCAGTCATCGGTCCACAGGTGCATCCGGGATGTGACTGATGCCCTCTATGCCATCTCGGACCGCTACATCACCTTTCCCGAGGACCGAGCAACTCAAGACTCACAAGCTCATGGATTTGCCAGCGTGACCGGGATACCGATGGTGCAGGGGGCAATCGATTGTGTTCACGTCCCCATGCGCCCGCCTGCAGTGGACAGGGAGGTGTTCACAAACAGGAGGGGGACATACTCCATGAATATCCAGGTGGTATGCGACCCGCACATGACGTTCATGAACGTCTGTGCAAGGTTCCCTGTGCATGACTCCTACATACTGGTGCAGTCGTACATCCCTGCGATGTTTGAGGGACGTCCCCCCCGGCTGAGGGGCTGGTTGCTAGGCGACGGGGTTATCCGCTGAGGTCTTGGCTGATGACACCTCACTGGGCTAAATCGCTGACTTTTAAAGCAGGCCAGCAGCACGGTTCGATTCCCGTACCAGCCTCCCCGGACAGGCGCCGGAATGTGGCTACTAGGGGCTTTTCACAGTAACTTAATTGAAGCCTACTCGTGACAGTAAGCGATTTTCATTTTCATTTTTCATTTCACCTATACGGAGGCCTCAGACCAATGCGGAAATATGATACAACGAGGCCCATGCAGCAAACAGGGGTGTGGTGACCAGGGAATGCACACCCGGCACCAAAGTTTCACCGCTCGTCAACCTCAGCGACAGTGCGTCTAATGTTAACAATAATTTACAGGTGCAACTAAACTGTGCCCTTCACCCGTGCCAACTTACTCAGTGTCTCTCTTTGTTGCCTTACGGGCCCTACCACTACGTCTAAGTGATTCCCCAGATGATACAGCAGGAGTGGAGGAGGATTGCTGCGAATCGCCCCCTTCGACTCGTTTCTCCATCGAGAAGCATTTCCTGGGGCGACCCGGCCTTGATGGGCCAGGCTGCTCTGCGGGCGTCTCGGGTGATGTTGTGCCACCCTGCTCTGCCTGCAGCCCACCCGATGCACCAGGGACGGGACGGGGGGAGGCCAAGAATTCCGGGACGTCCCGTGATGGAGTTAATGGGACGGGCCTCGAAACCTCCTCCTCCCTCGGGGAGCCCGGTGGCCCCCGGGCCTCACTTTGGGACAGAGGTGCGAGCAGGGAGGTTCCCCGTCGCACCACCGACACCTGGCGCTGCCAGTCCTGGAGGCCTGCAACGGTATCCACCAGGATCCGAAGGTTTGCAGAGACGGAGTCCAGGGAGTTAAACATTCCTGCCAGGGACTGTGTGATCTCAACCTGTGTGTGCACGACGCCATCCAGCACATGTGTTAGGCGGTTGATGGTCTCCGCGACCGACTGCTGCGACTGGGCCATGACCTGCTGAGACTCGGCCAAGGCCCGCAGCGCGCCGGCAATGTCGTGTTGGGTCTGGCACATTGCTGCCTGTGAGAGGGCAACCCTGTCCAGGGCCAAGGATGAAACGTGCACATTAATCTCAACGCCTTGCATAACCTGACCCATTGCCTCCACCGCGGACGCCACCCGTGCGGTGTCGGCCTGGGTTGCTGCTATGAGCGGCACCACTCCCTGCTCGTGAACGTGGTTCGACTCCTCTAACAGCGTCTGCAGAGTCTGGAAGACAGCCCTCATCACATCATTGTGTCCCTGGGTTTCTTGATGCATCGGCTGTGCGGGTGGGTTGTGAAACTCCAGGAACTCGGAAAACTTCTGGGAGCCAGCTGGATGCTGGGCCTGGCCTGCCCTCCGCCAGTCCGGGCCCTCGGCTGCTCAAACCTCCACCTGGTGTACCTGCTCAGCTGTGATGTGCGACCCAGACTGTGACACAGGAGCCTCATCACTAAATAGGCCCGCCGGGGTGAGTGTCTCTGGGATTGTGGATGGTGTGGGAGATAGCTGTGCCGCAAGCTCGAGGTCGTCTTGGGTGGACGCCTCCTCTATGTCATCGGCCCGCTGAGAGGCCGCAGGGCATTCGCGGGCCATTTCTCTCTCTTGCTCTCTCGCCGCCCTCTGGGCGTCCTGCTCCACAGATTCGGTTGGGGAGGATAGGACTCCCCGCTGATCGGGCACCCTCTGTCGTGCGGCCCTGGGTGAGGTGGGGGCAGATGCCTGTGTCTGCCTGGAGGCAGACGGCCCTGGTCGTTCGGCATCACGTCCTAGGGAAGAGAATGAAATGGGTTATTTAGAGACGCTCGGCCGGGCGGTGGACGGTCCCAGTGGGCAGGGTGTGAAGGGACAGAGGATGGGGGAGGTGTTCCAGTGGGCAGGGTGTGTGAAAGGACAGAGGATGGGGGAGGTGTCCAAGTGGGCAGGGTGTGTGAAGGGACAGAAAACGGGGGAGGTGTCCAAGTGGGCAGGGTGTGAAGGGACAGAGGATGGGGGAGGTGTTCCAGTGGGCAGGGTGTGTGAAAGGACAGAGGATGGGGGAGGTGTCCAAGTGGGCAGGGTGTGTGAAGGGACAGAGGATGGGGGAGCTGTCCCAGTGGGCAGGGTGTGTGAAGGGACAGAGGATGGGGGAGGTGTCCAAGTGGGCAGGGTGTGTGAAGGGACAGAGAATGGGGGAGGTGTCCAAGTGGGCAGGGTGTGTGAAGGGACAGAGGATGGGGTGGTGTCCAAGTGGGCAGGGTGTGTGAAGGGACAGAGGATGGGGAGGTGTCCAAGTGGGCAGGGTGTGTGAAGGGACAGAGGATGGGGAGGTGTTCAAGTGGGCAGGGTGTGTGAAGGGACAGAGGATTTACATAGATTTACATAGAATTTACAGTGCAGAAGGAGGCCATTCGGCCCATTGAGTCTGCACCGGCTCTTGGAAAGAGCACCCTACCCCCTACCCAAGGTCAACACCTCCACCCTATCCGCATAACCCAGTAACCCCACCCAACACTAAGGGTAATTTATCATGGCCAATCCACCTAACCCGCACATCTTTGGACTGTGGGAGGAAACCGGAGCACCCGGAGGAAACCCACGCACACACGGGGAGGATGTGCAGACTCCGCACAGACAGTGACCCAGCCGGAATCGAACCTGGGACCCTGGAGCTGTGAAGCGATTGTACTATCCACAATGCTACCGTGCTGCCAAACCACAATGCTACCGTGCTGCCACTCCACAATGCTACCGTGCTGGCACTCCACAATGCTACCATGCTGCCACTCCACAATGCTACCGTGCTGCCACTCCACAATGCTACCGTGCTGCCACTCCACAATGCTACCGTGCTGCCACTCCACAATGCTACCGTGCTGCCACTCCACAATGCTACCGTGCTGCCACTCCACAATGCTACCGTGCTGCCACTCCACAATGCTACCATGGATGGGGGAGGTGTCCAAGTGGGCAGGGTGTGTGAAGCAACAGAGGATGGGGGAGGTGTCCAAGTGGGCAGGGTGTGTGAAGCGACAGAGGATGGGGGTGGTGTCCAAGTGGGCAGGGTGTGTGAAGGGACAGAAGACGGGGGAGGTGTCCAAGTGGGCAGGGTGTGTGAAGGGACAGAGGATGGGGGAGGTGTTCCAGTGGGCAGGGTGTGTGAAGGGACAGAGGATGGGGGAGGTGGGGTGTTTGTCATGCAGGGTTATCTCACTTGTTGCAGCTCCGCCAACCTTGCATTGCACGATCTCCCGGGTGGCAGATCCCCTAACAAGGTCCAGTGCCCTCTGCTCAAACGTGGTGAGGGGGTGCAGGATGGGCGAACCCACTCCAGTCTTGTTCCGCTCACGAGTGTTGTGAGCGGTCTTGTCCTGTTGAGGGAGGGGGCATAGGTAGATCATTACAATACGGCAGGTATCAGCAGTCCGTTCAGATACTGGCACAGTTTGGGGGTCAAGTTGTAATAAGACCATTGCATCTCTCCACAGGGGCCAGAGAGCTGGGTCTGTGACTACTTTGTGAACCACCCTCAACTCACTCTGCCGCAATCCCCCTCCACCCCCCGTGCCGGTGGGGGGGGGGGGGGGGAGGTGGGTGATTAAGTAAAGGAGGGAGGGATGGTTGTGACCCGGGGGCACCCTCTTGGCACTTACCCTGGCAGCCCTGGTGAGGTTGTGCATCTTTTTCCGACATTGCTCTGCAGAGCGAGTGGTCTGCCCCACAGCACTGACGGCAGCAGTCACCTCACGCCTGGCCTGGCACACCGCGCTGGCAGGTTGGCGCTGCCCTCTACGCGGGCAGATGATGCCCCTCCTCTGCTCGATTGATTCGAGCAGCGTCTCCACGTCAGCCTCCACGAATCGCGGGGCTGCTCTCCTGAGCTCCGACATCCTGGCCTACAGTTTCTGTGCTCGCCCGCGTCTTTGTACGGCGTTGTGCGGCGTCACGTGGGCGTGTTCGTGTCGTCGTCGCGTTCCGGCGTCATCGTGCAAGTGATTGACGCGGCCCCGTTCCTAGCCCATTTCCCGGACGTGAATACGTTGGGAACTGGGCCGTGTCGGGCCGTCGCAAAAGCGGGTGCGGAGAATCGCGCCCACTATTCCTGTGGGTTTACACAATGCTAGATTAACAAGAGATCTGTGCCTGTCCAAACCAGTTGAATCACTCAGCACGTGGTGAGAGTCTGTCCTGTAACTGATAAGCTCTTGTGCTTCTGGGAGGCAGCATCCTGAATGAGCGGGAAAAGTGATGCCCTCTGTCTTTCTAGTGCGCGTGTTCTAACTGGTGATTGGCTGCGGCGTTTGTGCATGTTGATTGGTCCTAGTGTCTGTCCATCAGTGTGTGTGTCTGCACCATGATATACTGCTGTATATTATGACAATGAGGAGATAATAATCTTTATTATTGTCAGAAGTAGGCTTACATTAGCATTGCAATGAAGTTACTGTGAAAAGTCCCTAGGCGCCACATTCTGGCGCCTGTTCGGGTACACTGAGGGGGAATTCAGAATGTCCAATTCACCTAACAAGCACGTCTTTCTGGGCTTGCGGGAGGAAACTGGAGCACCCGGAGGAAACCCACGCAGACATGGGGAGAACATGCAGACTCCGCACAGTGACCCAAGCCAGGAAGCGAAACTGGGACGCTGGCGCTGTGAAGCAACAGTGCTAACCACTGTGCTACCATGCTGCCCCATTTTTCTTTCCCTGAGAGAATCATGATTTTGTGAAAGTATCTCCCCTTATAGCGGTGGCAGCTGGGTCACAGAACCTTTTTAAGTTAGATTGACAAGGGAGTCAGTGGTAATTGGGGGTAGGTGCAAACGTGGAGTCAAGTACGCAATCTGATCAGCGATGGCCATACTGACTGGTGGAGCAGGCCCAAGGGGCTGAATGGCCCGCTTCCTGTATATTTGTTTGCCTATAACCTCTCAGATTCACCTGAAGAAGGAGCCGTGCTCCGAAAGCTCGTGTTTGAAACAAACCTGTTGGACTTTAACCTGGTGTTGTAAGACTTCTTACTATAACCTCTCCACATGGGTAAGAAATAGTTTGAAAAAGGTAAATGACAGAGACTGAGGATAACAAGTGTCATCCAAATGGCAGGTTGTGACTCGTGGAGTTTGCCAAGGATCTGGGCAGGAGGCTCACTTTTCAATATATATTTACCAGCGACATACAGGAAGAAATAGAGTGTTGTTTTCTGACAACACTAAGTTAGGTGACACAGTAAGTAACTGAGATGGGAACTGGAAGTTGCAAAAGGAAAATTGATTAAGTGTGTGAGAAAAACTGAGGCAGATTGTGTTCAACACGTAAGTTTTCAAGTTTGAAGTGGCTCACTTGAGCCAGAAAAACGCTGGCATGTTTTCGAAATGGTGAATGACAGTGGAGGTGCAGAGAGATTTAGGAGTCCATGAAAGGACAAAAAATACAAGTTGAAAGGTAAAACAATTTTTTTTTTAAAGTAGTGGGACGGGAGTTTTCTTTTCAAGGGGTTTGGAATGCAAAGGATTGGAAGTTATTTTCATTGGCATGGATCTCGACTTTGGTTGCATTTGGAGTGCTGTGTTCAATTCTGGGAATTGATCTTCGGGGTACGGAGGGAGGGCGGGGTTATGTAGGCCTTGGCGAGAGACCAGATTGATACCATGGCAAAACTAAGAGGAAGTGGAGTTTAGACTAGGCTGTGGACAGGGAATATTGAAGGTTTAAGGGTGATTTAAAAAAAAAATTATTTCACAGGACATGGGAGTCACTGGCCAAGCTGGTAGTTTTGTTGTCCATCATTAGTTACCCTTGAAAGGGCAGTGGTGGGCTGCCTTACTGAATCACTGCAATCAATGTAGTATCGTTACAGCCACAGTGTTAATTCAGAGGGAATTTGACCCAGGAACAGCGAAGGAACAGTGATGTAGTTCCAAGTCAGGATGGTGTGGGGCATTGAGGGGAACTTGTAGGTGGTGGTGTACCTATGTATCTGCTGCCCTTGTCCTTCTAACTGAGATATTTAATATGGTTAAAGGATTTGATAAGCTATTGTTCCAATCCCAGTTGGTGTTAATACTGCATGAGAAGATCTCAGAATGGAACGCTGGTTCAAAATTCGTAACTTTTACTTTTTTTTAAAAAGCGCGAAGGAACAGAATCACAGGACTGCCAATTAGCTTTCCACAACAAAAAAGTACATTTATTAAACATGAAAATGTTGCGATAATACAACATTCCTTCACTCGTCCTTGTCTCACAAATGTTCACAGATTTCAAGGATAGCGTAGATTGCACAATATACCTTAGGCTATAATGTTCTCCATAAACCCATAGTCCCTGTAGCCCAACAGGCTAACTGTGGTCAGACAACACCCAACTCTGAAACCAAGTGAGAGACACCACTCAAGCGATCCTCTATGGATTCTCCTCAAAATCCTCCCAGATGATTGTCACACAAGTGTTTTCAAACTCCACTCTGAAAAAAGGCTTGCTTTAAAGTCTGCGTTCAATCAACACTTTCCACTGGCTGTTATCAACATCTAGCTTCAGATTTTCCAATCATGACTTTGTTCTCCATTCCTTCATGCCGGCGGGATTCTCTGTTCCCACTGCAGTGATTAGAGATTTGGTTCGCGAGCCGGATTCACGATGGAAAATCCAGCCCTAAATTTATTTCTCTCAGCTGGTTTAGCAAGGATCCTCCTCTAGATTTCCCAACTCTCCTTTCAGTATTCCTTTGTCTTCACTTGCCACAGCATGCAAATCTCTACACAAAGCTCAGATATTCAGCCCCAACAGGATACTATTGCTTCAGAAACTGGATATAAGGACACCAAACTTTATGATTACTTCAGATATGTGGATTTTCTATAACCAAACTCATCAGTTCTTCTCTTCCCAGGTCTGACTTTAACTTCAATGAACAGTACCCTGTTCCAAAGGCAGTTCTTTCTTGTTCCTTTTTACTTCAATGTTTTTGGATGCTTATTTTGTTTCTCAGGAGCTTGCTTGCTTGCACATTGCTCCATTGTCTGGCCTTCCTGCTTCTCGCAGAGCTGGGAGCTATTCCCTCTCTCGCTTTCTATCTCTGTTATGGGCCAGGGTTTAGAGAACCCCAAAGTGTAGCATGGAGTTCACCTGACCCACAACGTTTAATATATTGTGGTGTGGGGAACACATGGCCTAGTCTACAGGTGTGGTACAGCAGAAATGGAAAAGTAATTTTTAAAGCAAAACAATGTTTATTCAATGAACTCCAGTTAACCTTTTTAAAACATACAGTGAACATCTTAGCAACCATCAATTCAAATATAACCCCCAAAGAATACAACACTAAGTAATACTTAAGCTGCCCTTTTAACATCCATAAGACTTTAAAAAAACCTTTAAACAGAAGCACATCAGGTTAAAGTCACCACTGAGAGCAGTTATTAGTTTAAAATCACCAAAGGATCGATTTACAGTCTTTCGAATACAGAGAGAGAGACTCATACACCTTCTGGCTGTGACTGCAGCTATCCAGCTCAGAAAACGAAACTAAAACACACCCTGCAGCAAACAGCCTGAAACGAAAGTAAAAAGCTGACAGACAGCCCAGCTCCAACCACACGCTGACATCACTGCTAAACACCCATTTCTTAAAGGTACTCTCACATCACATCTCCAACTGCCTGGATCCAGTTAAACACTAAAACTCAATGTGTTCCTGTCTAAAACTGGCCCCTGGTTGTTAAGCCACATCTCATTCTCTCGGATAGTTCGCGTTTACTTTTCCCAACGGAAACTCTCTCTCAGCACAATTGAAATAGTTTGAAGCAAAAAAAAACCATACATGCAAACGCCTGTGTCCAACATGGATCTTAATAGAGTTGTCCCCTTTTCTACATGAAAACACTAAAGCACGGCAGCACACGTGGGGGCAGCACGGTAGCACATGTGGCTAGCACTGTGGCGTCACGGCGCCAGGGTCCCAGATTCGATTCCCTGCTGGGTCACTGTCTGTGTGGAGTCTGCAGGTTCTCCCTGTGTCTGCTTGTGTTTCCTCCGGGTGCTCCGGTTTCCTCCCACAGTCCAAAGTGTGCAGGTTAGGTGGATTAGCCATGATAAATTGCACTTTAAAAAAAATAAATTTAGTGTATCCAATTAATTTTTTTTTACAATTAAGAGGCAATTTAGCGTGGCCAATACACCTACTCTGCACATCTTTGGGTTGTGGGGGTGAAACCCACGCAAACACGGGGAGAATGTGCAAACTCCACACGGACAGTGACCCAGAGCCGGGATCGAACCTGGGACCTCGGCGCCGTGAGGCAACAGGGCTAACCCACTGCGCCACCGTGCTGCCCTAATGATAAATTGCCTTCAGTGTTCAAAAAGGTTAGGGGGATAGCGTGGAACTGATCGGTGGGTCGGTGCAGACTCGATGGGCCAAATGGCCTCCTTCTGCACTGCATGTTCTATGAATCAATGAATCTATAAATTAAAGCCACTTAAATCTGTACCTTATTTCTAATGTTTAAAATACATATATCGATCATTTAAACCTACCCCTGTTTTCTGATTGTATATAAGGAGAAACTAATTCTGCTGGTGAGCAGAGTTCAGAAAAGGGGAGATTAGAGCCAGACCATTCAGGGATGATATCAGGAAGCATCTTTTCAAACAAAGGAATATGGAATCCGAACATCTCTCTCTCTCAAAAACCTGTGAATGGAAGATAAACAGGAACGAAAGCATGTGCAACCAAAGCGAGTAAATGGAGTTAAGCTGCAATCTTGGTTTAATTGCAATTGTGTAACAAGTTCAGGTGAATGGCCTCTTCCTGCTCCTGCAATCCAACCACCTTCACCTCCCTGTCTATAGATGTTTATTGTGGTGACGCTAGTGGATTTCCTGATACTTGAGCCAAATCTTCAGTGTTTATATCTGACACTTGAGAGCTGTTATCCTGGCTGAATCTGTATCAATCCAAGTGTCAGGAGGAGGAACACTCGCAGCAAAATTGCAGGCTTTGCTCTTCTCGTCTACAATGCGTTCAGCCGTGAAAGCAAGATTTCAGATACAAAGCGCACGATAAAACTGAGCCGTCATTACTCGCTGGCTTTGTGAGTTGTGAATTGCAGTGTCATTGTTAATGTCACGCCGCTGATTTTTCCAGCATTGACTCAGTCTCGGATTATGTTTATTGGCACCCTTGCAATACATGTGTTGAGTGGTGCACAATGCAAAAGGCGCTTTATAAATGCAAGTTGTTGAATGCAGCAGCACAGTGCAGCAAAGGAATACTGGTTGATGCCTGTGATTTTTCTCAATTGCAAACTGCCAGTCATAAACAGGTCACCAGTTGCGCACTCTCTCCATAGAAAAAGACACCGTCGGGGGGGGGGGGGAGATTTTCAGCCTGCAACGCGGGAGGAAAATCCAGAGAGACTTAAGAAATGCGATTCTCCACGGAAAGATCCTGTTTCCTGATTTTTCCCGTCCCTCTCCAGCGGAGTCACAAGGTTCATGCCCTGATGTACCATCAATTGAATGCGAGACGAGTTGCTGAACAACAGTATGGCTTTAATATACTAGATGTTGAGCCCTGCGGTCGATTACAGTAGAAGGACGACTGCCGGGAGTACTGGGTATTTATATCCCGCCCTGGAGGCGGGGTTAACTCAGCCTCTCGACCAATCGGGGAGCCGTCACATGACTGGTCTCAACCAACCGGTCGAGAGGCACATGACCGACCAGGGCCAATGGTAAGCCGGTGTTCTGCACCAATGGCAGGCAGCTATGCTAATCATACCACCACATGCCCACAATGGGCATACCTGATATCTCGCCGGTGTCACATCACATCGACGAGGTTCACAACTGGTCTGGCAAAACAAGAAACAGTCGAAGGGGTCCTTACAGAGCCGTAATGGTAAGCATCGCCGAAGGAGAGAAATGGACATGCCCGCGCAGTGCCCTGTCACAGCCCCCTGGCACTGCCCCCGTCACAGGCCCCAGGTACTTCCCCCTGCCACTGCCCCCTGGCACAGCCCCCTGACACTTTCCCTTGGCACTGCACCCTGTCACAGCACTCGGCACAGGTAGGCACTGCCAAGTTGGCACTGTATCAGCCTGGCAATGCGAACTGGTGCAAGTGGGCAGTAACGAGTGTCAGTGCCAGGGGCGGGTCCTGGTGGGAGACCCATGGAGGTTCTATTGTAAGGGGGAAAGAGTGGGCACTGAGGGGTGGGGGGAATGCTGGCGATACATCTGCGGTTGTGGGGGGTGGAATGCTGCCAATGATTGCTCGGGGTGGGTGGGAGAGCTCCCGATACCTCCGTGTGGGAGGCTGTTGGATTTCACTGCTGATCGGGGCTCCCTTCAGAGATGGCACCCCAATCCCTGTGGGACCGGTTGCTGGTTCTATCAGACCCCGTGATGTAAACCACACATACTCATTTCCAGATTGGCTGGACATAGGGTGCAATTTAATCCAAAAAACAGAGTCTCATTTTGAGTTTGGGGGGGGTGGGGGGAAATGAGCCCTTCTTGGCACCTGCGGCGCTGCGAATGACCCCACTATCAAACTAAACTCTGGTGGTTTTTTAGGGCATGGATCGGGAATGTCCGGCTGTGGCCGCACTTATCTCACTTCCTGCATTGCAGAGCTCAGCATTTTTAATTGCCACCCCCCGTCTCTCAACCCCTCTCAGACACTCCACCGTGGCCTTTGGACCCCCCCCCCTCCCCCCACCCCCCTCCCCACGCTCCAATTTACCTCTTAGGGGGTCCTCAAGCCCACCCACTCACCTCACCTCTTAAGGGCAGGGTTCCCCCATGCCCGATCCATGGCATGGACAACCTGGCACCCAGGCACCTTGGCACTGCCAGCCTAGCACTCTGAGACTGCCACTCCCAGATTGGCAGTGCCAACGTGCCCAGGTTGCTGTGTGATGGCCAGGGTACCACCCTTTCCAGTGTCAGAACGCATGGGGTCCTCCGATGACCCGGGAGACCCCCCCCCCCCCTCCCGGGGCCTTTACGGCTGGTCCACGTTTGTGTGGACCAGTGCGAACCCGCGCCATGACGAGGCCGCTCTGGCGCGGGCGTTTAATCCCGGGCCTCGGGAGAATCAGGCGGCAACATATTGAAACAAGCCGAATGGCTCACGTAAATATGCTAATCTGGATCTCGTCCCGTGAGGCATTCCGAGCATCGAAAATCCCGCGAGAAGCCCCGGGATATCAGAGCCTTGCTTCCGAGTCGGGCGGGACGAGGCCGTTCGATCGCGCCCAACATGCCACCAACAACGACTTCATTGGACATAAACTGCCCTGGGACACCTTGAGGGTCTCAGAGGTGCTCTGTGAATGAAAGTTGATTTTTCCTTTATGTCATCCCTGGTCTCAGTTGCCACAGGGTGTGGTTTAGGCTGATGGTATTCACGGGCAGCCAGGTAAGCACTATGTAATGTCTACAAGGTGCACTCTAATAATGCCCCACATTCACATACCAGCTCCTTGATTCTCATGGCTGAGAAGAAAAAAAACTGGAAGCACTATTCAACAATATTAACTCCTCTTCAACTCGGGCATATATATCTGTCCCCTCATTGCTGCTGGATCATTATCTTGGAATTCGTTACCCAGTACCAAACTGGGAGCATCGCCGCCACACAATCTCTCCCGGTTCAGAAGAAGACCCACCCCCAACTTCCCAGGCACAGCCAGAGATTGATAATAAATGCTGGAAAGGCCAACGGTGCCTCCGACCTCAACACAAATAACCTGCTTTGAAAATAAAAAACCTGTCGTTGAGCCAGGGCTTCTGTACAGAATATCACCTCTGGATCAATCTGTTGTCAGTAATCCCCTGATTTAAATGGAAATAAGAATTGAGTGGGATGTACAATGGGTGATTGATCTGATACTAAATTAATAACCCAACACTGTGGATGCTGCAATTCTGAAATCAAAACAGAAAGTTTTGGAAAAACTCAGTAAGTCTGGAAGGATCTGTTCCAACACTTGAACTGTTGACAGGGGTTCAGACCCAGATAGAATGAATAACCAGGCAGGCAAAGGTATAGGATTATAAAGTTCTCAAACCAATTTTATTGAACTATGTTTTAAAATCACAAGGATATGAATAGGACACTGATCGCTGGTGAACAGGTGAATAATATCATGCAGGACCTATTAATGAAAAACAAACCAATTTCTATCAATTCAATTGGGTCCCCATTTCACACATACCCCACAGAAATGGAATATTCCCAAATCAGTTTGTGCTTTACCTTCTAAACTACCGTAAACCAGTTCACTTTCATCCATGGGATCCAGTTTTTTTTTATATTTAGAGTACCCAATTATTTTTTTCAATTAAGGGGCAATTTTAGTGTGGCCAATCCACCTAGCTTGCACATTTTTGGGTTGTGGGGGTGAAACCCACGCAAACACGGGGAGAATGTGCAAACTCCACATGGACAGTGACCCAGGGCCGGGATTCGAACCCGGGTCCTCAGTGCCGTAGGCAGCAATGCTAACCACTGTGCCACCGTGCTGCCCTGGGATCCAGTTTTTTGGATGATATCTGCAAATCTGGGCCCTCCACACAGTCTCCAATCTTTACTTTAATGCACAGGAAAACTAGTGGTCTTTTTCAACCCAGCTTTGTGTCTTTAACCCATGTAGGAGGCTAAAGGTGATAGGCTTCCAGAATAATACTTCGGAATGTGCCTTTCAGCAGAAGACTCAAATTTGAAACAACCTGCTTGTCAGGATACTGTACTGGTGTCCCGGTCCATCACTCTTTCCCAACTGTATTGTAAATGTAAATAATCTTTCTTGTCACATGTAGGCTTACATTAACACTGCAATGAAGTTACTGTGAAAATCCCCTTGTATCCACATTCCGGCGCCTATTCGGGTACACAGAGGGAGAATTCAGAATCCTCAGCTGGTACGGGAATTGAACTCATGCTGCTGGCCTGGTTCTTCATCACAAACCAGCTGTCTAGCCCGCTGAGCTGAACCAGACCTTCTGTTTGTCTGTGTGTATGTCTGTGTGTGTGTGTAGAGAGTAGGGCGAGTTAAGATGGGAAAGGGGTATTAGATAGTCAGTTACATGTTCTATCCATTTAATTATAATACTGTACATAAAAAAGATTGCTTGTGTTTTAAAGGACTCAACCAAAAACCTCGGATGTTTTAAATAAAATCCCATTTCACCTGTGTTGTGACTCCGGGTAAATGGGGCTGGAATTGACTGCACACTTGGTGGCTTGGTGGCACAGTGGTTAGCACTTCTGCCTCACAGCTCCAGGGACCCGGGTTCAATTGAGTGACTGTGTTGAGTTTGTACTTTCTTCCTATGTCTGCGTGGGTTTCCTCCCACAGACTAAAGATTTGCAGGTTAGTGGATAGGCCATGCAAAATTACCCCAAAGTGTCCAAAGATGTGCAAGTTAGGTGGGGTTATGGGGATAGGACGGGGGAGTGGGTCTAAGTGGGGTGTTCTTTCAGAGGGTCGGTGCAGACGTGATGGGCCGAATGGCCTCCTTCTGCACTGTAGGCATTCAAGAGACATACTTGAAGGAACTTCCTGATTGAAGGGACCAGGGGCGGGAATCTCCGAGCATCCGTGCCAAAATCACGCTCAGCGCGGGGTGGAGAATGGGGTCTCAGACCCAAAGTGCCGGGACGCGATTCTCCGCAGACCGGAGAATCATCGCCCGTGCGCGGTCGACATGGCGACGGTCAGGGGTAGTTGAAAGAGGCCCCCATGGCGATTCTCTGCGATCGACCGGCCGAGTTCCCACCGAGTTCCGCTGGCATGGTTTCAACCTGGTTCCACCCGGCGGAAGCTCAGACTCACGACTGCGCTGGCCATCCTGGTGGAGGGGCGGGGGGATCAGACTTCGGGGGATACCTCCACGGCAGACAGGCCCGTGATCGGGGGCTACCGATCGGCAGGCATGTGTGATCCGGGGGGGGGGGCTGTCTTCTTTGCGCTGGCCTGCATTGTAAATGGCTGCTGCGGCATGCACGGACCATCTTAAAACCAGAGAATCACGATGGACTTGTTGAAAAATATCTAGAGGGATTCCGGCGGGCATGGGGACATAGCCCCATTTTCAGAGATTCCCGGTCATAATTCTTCAAGGACACTGAACGGAAGAGGAGGCCCAGCAAAGGAGCATGAGAAACGAATATCAGCAATCTAGACAACAATCTCCCGGCAACACCTGCCAAGTGCGCGGTCAAAGATGTGGCTCTAGGATTGGGCAACAACCAGACGAGTACTGTCACAACACCTTGGGCTAGTCATCGAATTTACAGTATGGAAGGAAGCCATTCAGCCCACCGAGTCTGCACCGGACCTTGGAGAGAGCACTCGACCCAAGCTCAAGCTTCAACCCTGCCCCCGTAACCCAGTAACCCCCACCTCAGCTTTTAGACATGAAGGGCAATTTATCATGGCCAATCCACCTAACCCGCACATCTTTGGACTGTGGGAGGAAACCGGAGCACCCGGAGGAAACCCACGCAGACACGGGGAGAACGTACAGACTCCGCACAGTCACCCAAGGTTGGAATTGAATCTGGGTCCCTGCTTTGGCAGGCGGGACTCTGACATACTAAGCACATGGCTGGCCCAGCGGAGTAGCTTTTGGAAGATCATGGTCTTAATACTTGTGCTCTTGCCTCCTTCAAGGACACTGATATCAGTATGCCTGTCCTCCCAGATAATGCGGAGAATCCATCTCAGACAGCATTGATGGCACCTTGCCAGGGCTTTGAAGTGATGGTTGCACATGATCCAAGTTTCTGACCCATATGGAAGTGCTGGGCGGATGACCACCTTGTACATAAGGATCTTGGTGTCAGCACCAATGTCGCGGTCATCAAAGGCTCTTGTCCGAGGGAGGCGCCCAGGGATTGGACATGATATCCGATATCTGCATCAATGTCAGCCTTAGCTGAGAGGTGGCTCCCCAGGTGGGGGAAATGTTCTAAGTTTGATATGGTTTCTTCATTGGTCTTGACAGCAGGAGAGACCGGATACTGCCCTTGGGCAGGTTGGTAAAGGACTTGAGTTTTCTTGCGTTTGAGGCTAATACCCGGGACGGGATTCTCCAACACGCCACCAGCTGCCGAATTTGCTGGCGCCGGGGATTTAGCGGGGGCGGGATTCGCGCTGCGCCGGTCGGCGACTGCTAGCAGCAGCCCCCGCCCCGCGATTCTCCAGCCCGCGATGGGCCGAGTGGCCGCACGTTTTCTTTTGCCGGTCCCGCCGGCATAAATTAGAGTGGGTCCTTACCGGCGGGGCCTGGCGGCGTGGGCGGCCTCCGGGGTCCTCAGGGGTGGATCTGGCCCCGGGTGGGTGCCCCCACGGTGGCCTGGCTCGCAATCAGGGCCCACCGATCCGCGGGCGGGCCTGTGCCGTGGGGGCACTCTATTGTTCACGCCACTCTTCGGCACCAGAACCCCTTCCCCGCCGGGTAGGGGAGAATCCCCTAAGTGTCCAAAGATGTGCAAGTTCTTCGGTATGCTTCAACCAAGTGTCAAGCATGGCTTGGAGATTCCTGTCTGAGAGAGTGGAGAAGGTGATGTCATCCGCATATTGAAGTTCCACGGGTGACGTCAATGTCATTTTGTTCTTAGGTTCCAACTGGTTGAGGTTGAACAGTTTTCCGTTGATCCTGTAGATCCACATTGCCGATCTCTTTTTATGAGCTGTTTCTTCATCTTCTGCTGCTTCTTGTGGAGCTTGATAGATATAGAGGAGCGGATGAGCTGGTGGTGTGTCCAGCAGTCACCTGCGTTGGTCATCACTTTGGTGATGAGGACATACTTTTGGTTTAGTGATTGGACAATGCTTAAGTTGACCATGTGCCAGTGTTACAATTGTGGATATCTCCAGGAAGGCTTGAATTTGTCGTTTTGGTGGAATAATATGTTAGTGATTGACTGAGCATAAACCTCCCTAATACTGTAGCCTTTGTCCGCCATCACAGTTGTTGATCCCATTTGCGAGTATCTTCCACCTGATCTGCTGTTGAGGACTTGTTTTGTGTTGCAATTTGTTTTGTTCCTCCCCTGCGATATTACCTTCATGGGTGACCCTACCAGGAGTTAAAGACTCCCAACGACATTGTTCTTGGGATTCACAGAACACACAAGCCTCTCCACCAAGGCAAGGTCACAATCCAAGGGAAGGGCACATTAACATATCCCATTTGTTAACCCTATATTCTCTACCTCTCCCATCCCCGCAAGAATACTATGCTACTTCTAACAATAACATGAAATTATTTTTAACTATTTATATTATGGAACAGCAATTCACATTTTACAATTACAATTCTAGCAAACTCCAGCTGCTACTCTTTCCCTTGTCAAGTCACAGTCCTGGGGTATTCAACCTCCCACAGAATTCTCAGCCCTCAGGGATGACTGACGTTCTTGTAACACTCTTCAGCCAGAAGTGCCGAATGGTTTATCCATCTCGGCCCCCACCTCAAATCCCCAACATCACAGATGCCAGTCCAGCCAATTCGATTCACTCACGTAACAGCAATAAATAGCTGTCGGCTCTGGATACGGCAAATGCATTGGCCCTGACGATGTTCCAGCAATAGTACAAATGGCATGTGCTCCAGGACTAGCTGAATCCATCGCCAAGCTATTTCAGTGCAGAAACAAAGAACACTGGCATACAGCTGGCAATGTGGAAAACCGCCCAGGTATGTCCTGTCCACAAAATGCTGGGCAAATACAAATTGCCCAATTACCACCCCATCAGTTTACTCAAGATCATCAAGAAACTCAACCCCATTCAGGACAAAGCAGCCAGCTTGATTATTACCCCTTCCGCAAACATGCGTTCCCTCCACCACCGGCGCATAGTAGCAGTAGTGTGCACTGTCTACAACAGTCATTTTCATACCCAGGGTCACGGTTGGATTGGATTTGTTTATTGTCACGTGTACCGAGGTACAGTGAAAAGTATTTTCCTGCGAGCAGCTCAACAGATCATTAAGTATATGGGAAGAAAAGGGAATAAAAGAAAATACATAATAGGGCAACACAAGATATACAATGTAATTACAAAAGCACTGGCATCGGGTGAAGCATACAGGGTGTAGTGTTGATGAGGTCAGTCCATAAGAGGGTCATTTAGGAGTCTGGTGACAGCGGGGAAGAAGCTGTTTTTGAGTCTGTTCGTGCGTGTTCTCAGACTTCGGTATCTCCTGCCGATGGAAGAAGTTGGAAGAGTGAGTAAGCCGGATGGGAGGGATCTTTGATTATGCTGCCCGCTTTCCCCAGGCAGTGGGAGATGTAGATAGAGTCAATGGATGGGAGGCAGGTTTGTGTGATGGACTGGGCGGTATTCACGACTCTCTGAAGTTTCTTGCGGTCCTGGGCCGAGCAGTTGCCATACCAGGCTGTGATGCAGATGGATAGGGTGCTTTCTGTGGTGCATCTGTAAAAGCTGGTAAGGGTTAATGGTGGACATGCCGAATTTCCTTAGTTTCCTGAGGAAGTATAGGCGCTGTTGTGCTTTCTTGGTGGTAGCGTCGACGTGGGTGGACCAGGACAGGTTTTTGGAGATGTGCACCCCGAGGAATTTAAAACTGCTAACTATCTCCACCTCGGCCCCGTTGACGCTGACAGGGGTGTGTACAGTACTTTGCTTCCTGAAGTCAATAACCAGCTCTTTAGCTTTTCTGGCATTGAGGGAGAGATTGCTGTCGCTGCACCACTCCACTAGGTTCTCTATCTCCCTCCTGTATTCCGACTCGTTGTTATTCGAGATCCGGCCCACTATGGTTGTATCATCAGCAAACTTGTAGATGGAGTTGGAACAAAGTTTTGCCACGCAGTCGTGTGTGTACAGGGAGTAGAGTAGGGGGCTACGTCCACAGCCTTGCGGGGCCCCGGTATTGAGGACTATTGTGGAGGAGGTGTTGGTGTTCATTCTTACTGATTGTGGCCTCTTGGTCAGAAAATCGAGGATCCAGTTGCAGAGTGGAGAGCCAAGTCCTAGATTTTGGAGCTTTGATATGAGCTTGGCTGGGATTATGGTGTTCAAGGCACAGCTGTAGTCAATGAATAGGAGTCTGATGTCGGAGTCCTTGTTTTCGAGATGCTCTAAGGATGAGTGTAGGGCCAGGGAAATGGCGTCTGATGTGGACCGGTTGCAACGGTATGCGAATTGCAGTGGATCAAGGCGTTCCGGGAGTACGGAGGTGATGCGCTTCATGATCAACCTCTCGAAGCACTTCATTACGACTGATGTCAGGGCCATCGAACGGTAGTCATTTGAGGCACGTTGCCTGGTTCTTCTTTGGTACCGGTATGATGGTGGTCTTTTTGAAGCAGGTGGGGACCTCGGAGTGGACTAGGGACAGGTTAAAGATGTCTGTGAATACCTCTGCCAGCTGGTCTGCGCAGGCTCTGAGTGCACGACCAGGGATCCCGTCCGGGCCCGTCGCCTTCCGAGGTTTCACGTTCAGGAAGGCTGATCTGACTTCGGAAGCTGTGATGGTGGGTATGGGTGAATTATGGGCTGCTGGGGCACTCGACAGCAGATTGTTGGTTACCTGCTCGAACCGAGCATAGAATGCATTCAGTTCATCGGGGATGGGGCGCTGCTGCCAGAGATACTGCTCGGTTTCGCTTTGTAGCCCGTTATGTTGCTTAGTCCTTGCCACAACCGCCGAGAGTCTGTCTGTGACTCTCGCTTGGTTTGATATTCACTCTTGGCATCTCGGATGGATTTGCGAAGGTCGTACCTGGATTTCTTGTATAGGTCAGGGTTGTCTGCCTTGAACACCTCAGATCTGTCCTTCAGTAGGGAGTCAATCTCGCGGTTGAGCCATGGTTTCCAGTTGGGGAATGTACGTACTGCTTTCTTTGGCACGCAGTCGTCCACACATTTGCTGATGAAGTCCCTGATGGTGGTGACATACTCATTTAAGTTTGTCACTGAGTTCTTAAATATGGACCAGTCCACTGTCTCTAAGCAGTCACGTAAGAGCTCTTCTGTCTCCTCGGGCCAGCACTGCTCAACCTTCTTAGCTGGATTCTCCCGTTTGAGTTTCTGCTTGTATGCCGGGAGAAGTCTTATGGTCTGATTTCCCACAGTGCGGTCGGGGGATGGAACGGTAGGCGCTCTTGATTTTTGAGTGGCAGTGGTCAAGAGTGTTGTCGCCCCTGGTGGGACAGGAGATGTACTGGTGGAAGTTTGGCAGTACACTCTTGAGGTCGGCCTTGTTGAAGTCTCCCCACGGTGAACAAGGCCTATGGGTGTTCTGTTTCATAGTTGTTTATTACTGTGTACAGTTCATCCAGGGCCTTCCTCACTTTTGCCTGGGGTGGGATGTAGACCGCTGTGATTATGGCTGAAGTGAACTCACGTGGAAGATAGTATGGGCGGCACTTCATGGTCAGGTATTCCAGGTCTGGGGAGCAGTAGGTCGCCAGGGTCACCACATCCAAGCACCAGGAGGAGTTGATGAGGAGGCACACCCCCTCCACCCTTCACTTTGCCTGATGATGCCGTGCGGTCCGCCCGGTGAATTGAGAAGCCTTCAGGTTGTATGGCACAGTCCAGTGAGGCGGGGGTGAGCCATATCTCTGACGTGGGTCGCGGGCGGTGTCGAGAGGGTCATTTAGCCATGCATCACAGCGTTCCCGATTGCAGGAAGAAATGCTCAACAGTGCGACCGGCTTTTTAAAATGCCGACCGTTCCGTGCAAGCCCGGAGCCCCATGGAGCAGAACGCCTCTTCCTGCCGCCAGCACGCTGACCCAGGAGCAGATTTTTTATTTAATTGCTGGAGTCTTCCTGCCTGGAGCAGAGATCAGGTCACGTGTCCCGTACTGACGTCACGTTTTCTGGGTGCGAGAGAGGCTCCTCCATTTTGCAGCACCCAGCAGTGCTGGTGTGAGCTCCAGGGCCTCTGGTGAATAACCCATACAGAAGAAGCCGAAAACAGGAATTATTAATTGTGTAAATCAGGATTCAAAGTTCATGTGTGCTATATGCAAGGAAGCACTAATCAAAATACTAAGCATGGCGAGTTCGAGTAAAACCACTTTTTTTTTTTCAATGGATTCAGTGAGATCTTAAATCATCAGCTGTAGTCATTATCAGAAATGTAACATTGAATAACAAAGCAAATGAGATCGTGAGGACCAAGCAGGCTCACCTATCACATTAAAGGTAAGTGAAAATGGTGGGTCGGGAGGTTCAGGCAGCGTGGGTCATGAAGGTCGGCCGCCATGGGTCGCGAAGTTCGACTGGTGTGGGTCCCGAAGAATGGCTGGTTGGTAAAAATGGATCTCGGGCAAAAAAATTAGAAAAATACTGATCTACAAGATGCACCAAAGCAAGTCACGAAGGCTCCTTTGGCAGAACCTTCCATGTCCATTACCACTACTATCTAAAAGAAGAAGGGCAGCAGATACATGGGAACCCCACCACTTGGAAGTTCCCCTCCAAGTCACTCATCAAGCTGACTTGGAAAAATATCATTGGTCCTTTACTGTCGCTGGGTCAAAATCCTGGAACTACCTCCCTCAAACCGCAACCGGGACCTTGGATTCATGTTGCATTACATTCACCTCCCACCAACTAGGGAGAATCCCAGCACAGATTTCTGTACAGGATTCTTCAGCTTCAGAAATGCTAAAGGTTCTGCAGCAGCTTCTGTGCTGCCCCCAGTTCGGAAGAGAAGAAGACTTTCAACCGGGGAGGTCCGAGTTCTTTCGCAGTGTGATCCTTTATGGACTCTGACCTGAACTCAGGAAAGGCATTCCCTTTGGAAGATTCTTCATGGACAATAGGAGATAAAGTAAGCCATACATTGGGCAGATTCAGTGGAACAAAGATCTGAATGCTTTGCAGCCACTAAAGGCACAGTTGATTATTCTAAAAAGACAACAGAGACTTCATAGGGTGCATCTGTCACTGGAAAAGATGAATCATTCTCTTTGACCTCAACTTCCAAGAGATCGTGCAGTCCTGCAAGGGATTCTTCCTCATCATTCTACAGAAAGAGCCAATTCAGGTCCAGCAAGACTTCATGGGAATGGTCACCGTGTGATGCAGTAAGTTCTGCTATCACCATCTCTGGCCTTACTTTGTGAAGATCTGAGAGACTCATTACTTCAATCTCTGGCCGGGACCTGGTGGATGAAGCCTCTGTGAAAGGATGGAATTTACTGCCGAGCGCACAAACGTCCTGACCTTCTGAAGGCTGTATCTCCACTGCTTCTAAATAAAAGGTTAAAGAAAATTACAAGGAAGACTGTGAGCCATTCAAGTGATGATCATCGTCTGGTTTTTCTAGGATCGCTAGAAGCATGTCAACATCACAAATAAATTAGGGTGTACATTGATTGTGAAGAATATAGAGAATCAACAACTTGTCACCCCTTGTAGCTAAGAGGAGCAATAATCCTGCCTTTGATTGGAATGTCTACGCCTCTTGAATCTTGTAGTTGAAATCTGATGGATGAAGGGTCATTGACTGGAGTTGATTGAGGCAATCTGCCTGCATGATAACAGTAGTATCAATTTTAACAGTATTGCTGAAGCCTTGAACTTGGACTGCTACTGACCAATAGCCTGGACTAAGACTTTCAACTTCACCTAGTAATGCTGTAATTTTGTCTTTCTCTTGAATTTCCATTTCTTGGATGAAATTTCTTTCCTAATTCTTTTGCTGTTTTTTTCTCACATTTCGGTATTTGCAGAAACACGTGAAATGTCCAGTCTCGTCGCACTGGAATCATCCTGTGCCCCTATGGGCAGTCTTGGCATCTATGCTGGGTTTTTGAGCCTCAAGCCATCTCAAAATGGCTGACAGCGTGACGTATCTCACCCTTTCGTTTAGTTTAGTGGGCTTTTTTATGGGTGGGCCTATTCAATCGATGGGGTCATGGGAAGCTTCAAAATCACCTTGACTTACAGCCCAATTAGATTTGTGGCCGCATCGCATACTGAACTGCCTGCTCGACAAGAAATGAGATGAAAATGGCTTATTGTCACATGTAGGCTTCAATTAAGTTACTGTGAAAAGCCCCTAGTCGCCACATTCCGGCGCCTGTTCGAGGAGGCTGGTACGGGAATTAAACCGTGCTGCTGGCCTGCCTTGGTCAGCTTTAAAAGCCAGCGATTTAGCCCAGTGTGCTAAACCAGCCCTGCTGGTTTTCACCCTTGAGGGTTCCATTGCAGATTTAAAAAGGTCTAGACACCTTGAGGGTTGGAATCAAAATCCACCATGGATGCCAACACACCTTGTCTTTGGAGAACGCTGTCTGCTGCTGGACCTACAGTATAAAGGAAGGGTCCAACTTGGAGCTTTGATTCCTTCTCATGAAGAACTGGTTCCATCCAGTACCAGAGAAAGTGGCATTTCCATAACTCTCTGGAGTGCCTTGGGCCAGTAACAGGGGAAGAACAAGGGCAGGGACTGTTATCAGGTGTAATCACCGTTATCTCCCTCCTCTGCGTGGCTCCTTCGTCCACCAAATTTTTCAAGCTGCTTTCAAATGGATTTTCATTCTGAGATTTCTTCAATAACATTGTTACCATCCCAGTTGATGTTAGAATTGGACAGCAAGATCCCAGAATGGAACCCTGGCTCAAAAGACTGAAAGTGTTTATTTTTTCTTCAGAAAATGCGGAGGAACAGTCACAAGACCACCAATTTTAACTATGAGTAAAAAACATTTCTCAAACATGGAGAGTTTTCTGACAATGCAATAGTCCTTTACTACCCACCCACCCCCCTCCCCACACAGCTTCACAAATGGATACAATTTTCAAAAACAACACCCCACTCTGAAGCCAAGTGGTCACTGCCACTTAACCAATCTTCCGTGGATTTCTCTCATATTCCCCCCAGATGACTGGCACATGAGGATTTCCAAAATCCACTCCTAAAAAAGACATGCTCCAAAATCTTCTTTCACGCAATGCTTTCCATCAGCTATTTGCATAACTAATCCATTCCAAGTTTTCCATCTAGCCTTTCAAACACTTCACTTTTAACAACCATGACAGGCTTTCCACGTAGCTTTTCAGGTTTCCTTTGTCTGAAATGCTTTTACACAAATTCAGGCACTCAGTCCCCAACATAATATTATTGCTTCAAACACATGACTTGGCTGCAACAACCCTCAGCAGCTCTCCTCTTCCCAGGTCTGACTTTACCTTTCATAAGCAGTATCCTGTTCTCAAAAGCCAGTTCCTCTTTGATCCTTTAACTTCAGAGGTATTGGAAAGTTCTCTTCATTTCTCCATTTTCTGCACTTGCTTTCTTAACCATTACTCCATGGCATGGCTTTCCTTCCAGCAAAACCGAGAGAGATGGTCCTTCTCTAGCCTTCTGTAACCAACTGCTCAAAGCAATGCTGTGAGAGCTGTCTTCTCTTTTACTACCTATCTACAACTGCTGTAAATGCAGCTAAAACTAAACGCAAAATGCCTTCCTTTACTAAAGGCACCCCAGTTGCTAAGCAACAGGTTTATGCTTCCACCAGCCTCATGTTTACTTTTCATGCATAACCCTCTCTAAGCACAATAAAAGTATGGGTTAATCTGAAACAAAAAAAACCCAGGTACAAATACCTTTGTTTAACCTTCTGCCATGGATTCTGGTGATAGGATTTGGTTCTTAAACAGACCATGTACATACTCTGGTATTTTCTTAACACTTGTTTATTAGTAGCGCATCAAAACAGGTTACCAAGTAGACACAGGCATGATTCTTATAGAGAGAGGCTGACGCATGACTGACTTACGAATATGTATCAGCATCTACGTTTTAATTAATTTTCAATAATCTTTCAAT
This sequence comes from Scyliorhinus canicula, assembly GCF_902713615.1. Taxonomy (NCBI): domain Eukaryota; kingdom Metazoa; phylum Chordata; class Chondrichthyes; order Carcharhiniformes; family Scyliorhinidae; genus Scyliorhinus; species Scyliorhinus canicula. The sequence goes on along the minus strand of NC_052154.1, from coordinate 8,070,889 downwards.
AAGTAGGCTTACATTGCAATGAAGTTACTGTGAAAAGACCCTTGCTGCCACATTCCACTGCCTGTTCGGGTACACAGAGGGAGAATTCAGAATGTCCAAATGACCTAACAGCACGTCTTTCGGGACTTGTGGGAGGAAACTGGAGCACCCGGAGGAAACTTAGGCAGACACAGGGAGAACGTGCAGCCTCCGCACAGTGACCCAAGCCAGGAATCGAACCTGGGACTCTGGCGCTGTGAAGCTACAGTGCTAACCACTGTGCTACCGTGCTGCTCATAAAAATATGAACATATCCCATCTGTAAAACCTTTATTTTATAGAGTAAGGATTGAACTAGATTGGGATTGACCCTCAATCTTACAGGTGCTGGCCAACGTGATCTGTCGGACTGGTTTTCATTGCCTGAGGGGATCGGGCAGGGTTTTTATCGATTATTTGGACCCTGTTTTCATTTCTATTTTTTCGCCTCTTCCAGGAGGTGGCATGACTATGAAGGGTAGAGAAGCAAGTGGGGATGCCGAACAGGGAAGTGGGAATGGGAAGTGGATGGAAGTATCTAACCACAGTGCTCCAGGTTTCAGAATGTGGGACCGCCTGGACATTTTCTGTTCACTTTTCTGTACGTTAGGTGCCATTATGGCTCCACTTGGAAGAATGGCATCATGAACAAGGTGTGCAGAGCAGCCGATGCCCACCATCCTGTGCTCCAGTCCCCGCCAGTACCACCAAAGAGAAAACAGACTGGCTACTGAAACAATAATAATAATAATTATTATTATTATCTTTATTAGTGTCACAAGCAGGCTGACATTAACACCGCAATGGGGTTACTGTGAAAATCCCCTAGTCGCCACACTCCGACGCCTGTTCGGGTACACAGAGGGAGAATTCAGAATGTCCAATTCACCTAACAGCACGCCTTTCGGGACTCATGGGAGGAAATTGGAGCACCCGGAGGAAACCCACGCAGACACTGAGAAAGAAATAACAGCTATAATGGAGTGGAAAAATAGTAAATATCAATTTACCTGTGTAATCAAGCACTTAACAGAAAAAACATTTGTGTGCTGCAGTCCTACAGGCAGCGTGTGAGTGATAAATTGATCGAGAAGCCTGGACGTATAGTGGTCAAGAAGCATGTCAATTACTCCAATAGCTATGATTGTCAGGAAGAATCTCATCAGCGAATCTTGAAACTTCTTCTGTTCATCATTGGGAACGAGGCTATTGAAACAGTGTAAGGAAAATACCTGTGTCCATAAGGGGTAACATCACCCTTTGACCACTCATAGAGGTTACCATTCAAAGGGTAACCAATCTCCGCTTACCACATGTTTCGAACAGATGTGCGGAGTGGTATAATATAGCTGTACCTTTCCTTCGTCTTTCGCTGTCCAGCTGGATGTCGACCAACATGCCAGAAGCTACATCATTTCCCCCGCGTGTCAGATCAGCACTCCAGGTGTGAACAGGGACTCAATAATGTTTGTAGTATTCAGGGAACACGTAACCCTTTAGTCTCCAGCCGTGTTAAAGGTAGAAGGCCTGGGGGAACGAGGCCAGTGTTTTTTCTCTCCCTCTGTGGCATTAAGTAAAGATCGAGGATCAAACCTAGGGACTGTGTGGATGCTTCAGTTTGATGGATGTCATCCAAACAGCTGGAAGAGTAAACTTTTAATCTCGTAGTTTACAGTAAGACAGGGAGTTGAAGGAGAGAGGATCGCTGTCCCGAAGTTTAAAAGGCAAGACACACACTGGATTGGGAGGATTCCGTTTCTGTGGAGTATTTATCAAATAAAGACACAATTGAATTGAAAGCAATCCGTTTGTAAATATTGTTTATCATTGATGGATCCCACATGATGTTATTCATCAGCTATCAGTCTATCACTCACAATGATTTAAAAAAAGCAAATCTTTATTTTATTTCCCTGACGAGTGACAAAGTTTGTACAGGGTAATGAAGGGAAAAGTGCTTCACTGGCTGGTTGGGTGCTGAATGAGAGCCTACTTAGAAGAAATATGCGCTACCTCTGCAAGAGGTTCTGAGGTTGTAACAACATTGGAGCAGAATAAAGAGAGCTCTCTCATCTACGCTCTATCTAAATTGAATGACCAGAATAACAAAAGCTCATATTGTTTCACACAATAATCCTTCATCTTGGCAAACATTAAAAAAAAGTTTGTTTTTCCTAAGTTTCATCCAGCTTAATTCCTTTTTCTTTACATTCCGTTTTCATAATCTGTTTTGGCTCCGGCTTTTTTTTTTTCAATCGAACTCACGTCCCCAGCAATGAGAATAGCACAGATGGATTCCTGATTAAGGACTGTACATGCAATCATCCTACTGTAGGAATACAGATGGGGTGTGAAATCGACACTTATTGTTTCTCCTTTCAAAAGGAAACTCAGCGAAGACTCCACGGGGTTCGGAGTAATGCGGGCAATATCACAGCTGCCAATCGAGTGCAAAGAAGGTGGAAATTAAATACGTGTCACACAAAAGATTGGCCCAGTAGGAGTTGAAGTTGCATGTGCCTCATGGGGCTGTTGTTGCCTGCAAGAACTTTGATGAATTGCCCACACAGCATGGCAAGGGACTTGGCACAAAATATTATTTTGGGCAGCAGTGTCGCCTTTAGCAGCGTCTGATCCTGGTTTAGTTTGAAGTCAGCGTGACGTTCATTGTTGCCATGATTAGCTTTTTGTGATCTTATGACCTTTGCAAAGCAGGTACTTGTGGACATTATTCATTCGTGCATCACATATTGTGCATTAATTGTCGAAGGACCAGCGTGCATTTTTTTTTGTATCACAGGCACCAATCAGGTGGTGCGCAGACACAGGGGTACTGCAGCTCCTCTCCTGACTTTGATCTTTTTGTCCACTGTGACAGTTGTGCAAATTCAATACACTCAGTTGGAATGACATTTAGGTCCCTGGCATTTTAACGGCCGTTGATGTGGTGAATACAAAAACATTACCTTCAGAGCAATGGAGCAAGGGTGATAATTCAAATTGGCCAAAAGCAGGTGGTCTCAGAAAATATTTGTTCAGTAACTAGTGCGGGGAATAATCTCTGGGGCAGGAGTGTGGAATCAGTGGTGTTTATTTTCATGGTTCGAGGTGCCATTTAAATGTAAATACTTACACATGGGAAAATCTTACAAGCTCTGCACATTGAAAGGCAGGACCAGTTAAAGTTTGAAAATGATTGTGTGTGGGGTCAGCTCCCTGAACCGTTCCTGTCTCTGATTGATGCACTGGCTACCTGCCCAGCAACAGTGGCTGGACAATCTGGCCAATCAAGAGGCAAATTGTGGGAAAATTGCCAACAGGGCAGGGATCTTCCCAATGTTGAACCCCGCTGGAGCCCAGAGAGTACCTAGTGCCCCAGCAACGCCTGCTCTCAGCTCCTCCCCCATCACCATGAGGATAGGAAGAGCGGACATCGAAGGATCAAAAAGCAACGACGCTATGAACGCTTGGCCGCCACAAGCCAGTTATCCCTGGGGTGACTTTTCTGACACCTCCTGCTTAAAACCCAAAAGGTCAGAAGGATCGTGAGGCCCCGCTTTCACGGTCTGTATTCGTACTGAAAATCAAGATCAAGCGAGCTTTTGCCCTTCCGCTCCACGGGAGGTTTCTGTCCTCCCTGAGCTCGCCTTAGGACACCTGCGTTGCGGTGTGACAGGTGTACCGCCCCAGTCAAACTCCCCACCTGCCACTGTCCGCTGAGCGGGTCGCGCCCGGCTTTGTAATCATCAGTAAGGTAAAACTAACCTGTCTCACGACGGCCTAATCCCCATGAGGGGATGTGAAGCTCACAGCTCTGGTCACAAGCAAACTCGTTGAACACGTGGGAATTATGGCCAACCCAGGACTCAGACAGATACAGAGCTTCTGTGTATTTGAAACACAGGTAGCTAGACCTGATTGAAACCCCCACTTGTTTGCATTCTGATGGCCCATTTCCCCAGAACAATAGGACTGCACTCAAGAAACTGATACAGACACAGACTGATTGGCCCCACTCCCTTTACTAAGAGAGCCCAACCGCTCATAACATCATATTATAAATAGAGCCTCATCACATAAAGAGCAACATTATTGATGACACTGGTGGGATAGTATTCTGACTGACAAATATCCCTACAATTCAGAAGGAAACCACTCACCCATCAAGTCTGCACTGACCCTTCGAAAGAGCACCCTACCGAGGCCAACTATCCCCATAATCCCACCTCAACCTTTGTACACCAAGGGGCAATTTAGCACGGCCAATCCACCTAACCTGGACATCTTTGGACTGTGGAAGGAAACCAGAGCACCTGGCAAAAACCCATGCAGACATGGGGAGAACGTACAAACGCCACACAGACAGAAACCTAGGGTTGGCATTGAGCCCGGTTCCCTGGTGCTGTAAGACATCAGTGCTAACCACTGTGCAACCGTGCCACTCCTTCCTCCCCAATTAATAAAATGAGAGGTAAGTGCAATCACACTTACAATTGAGTTATTGGAATGCACTTAGTGCATGGAATGCACTTGCACCTCTTTGATGTAGTCAATGTTTACAAACATTGAGGTTTCACCACTTAGGTCGTTGAAGCATGAATGGATATGACTGGATCAAAGCTGCAGATGGTTTATACAAGCTATCACTCACAGGCCACTATTTTAAAGTGATGAATGGTTTGCAGCTGATAGAACTGTGAGACCCAGAGGCAGGCACAACTGTTCTCCTTTGAGAAATGGACACATGGAGCTGCAAGGTAAGTATCACAGCTATCACGCTTCCCAGTGGCCCTGCTCTCTCGCTTCCAGAAGGCAGTCCCATCTCTGGGGGAAAGGGAAGGAAAGGAAGTTCTGCTGCCTGGGGTGGGGGTGCCTGTGTTGGATGGGCCTGTAGAGGGGGTTCTTTTAGGCGGGGGGGGGGGCCCTTATTACAGGGGTCCCTGTGGGGGGTCCCCCTGTTACAGATAGAACAGTCCTTATGGATTGCTGTCAGGGGTGTTGAGGGTTGTACAAGATAAAATTAATCTACTGCTTGTTAAGCATTATATATGCAAATTTTAAATGGTAGGCATTGTCGCACAGTGGTTAGCACATTTGCTTCACATCTCCAGGGTCCCAGGTTCGGGTCACTGCCTCTGTGGAGTCTGCACTTTCTCCCTGTGTCTGCATGGGTTTCCTCCGGGTGCTCCGGTTTCCTTCCACAGTCCAAAGATGTGCAGCTTAGGTGAATTGGCCATGATAAATTGCCCTTCGTGTACAAAACAAAAAAGGTTGGGTAGGGTTGCTGCGTTATGGGGATAGGGTGGAGTTCTGGGCTTGGATGGGGTGCTCTTTCTAAGGGCCGGTGCAGACTTGATGGGCCAAATGGCCTCCTTCTGCACTGTAGATTCTATGATTCAATGATTTCTCCTAATTTTTGTCTGCATTTCCTTTGATGTCACTGGTGATGTGGGGGCATCTGCAGCCCGTCCGAGGCCTGTCCGGCCTTTGATGGGACTGGCGCGGTAACACAGTGGTTAGCACTGTTGCTTCACAGCTCCAGGGTCCCAGGTTCGATTCCCGGCTTGGGCCACTGTCTGTGTGGAGTCTGCACGTTCTCCCCGTGTCTGCGTGGATTTTCTCCGGGTGTTCCGGTTTCCTCCCCATCCTCAAAGATGTGCAGGTCAAGTGGATTGCTCATGCTAAATTGCCCTTAGTGTCAAAAAAGGTTGGGTGGGCTTGCTTTTTATGGGGATAGGGTGGAGGTGTGGGCTGAAGTAGGGGCTCTTTCCGAGGGCCAGTGCAGACTCGATGGGCCAAATGGCCTCCTTCTGCACTGTAAATTCTATGAACTTTGTAACCAGGAATATTGTGCCTTTTAAGAATATTGCTGAGGCTGCCGCAACAAACCAGGCCTTGAATCGAATCCTCTCAAAAACACGCAAAATAAGTGTGGGAAATGGAACTGTATTTTAAAAGGCAGAATTTGTTGACCATGCGACCTTTCTGAAATCTTCCAGTCTTCCCACATGTAAACAGGACTGTAAGATTCCAAACCAGATGGATGACAACTGAACCGTAGCGAAGCAAGGTGCAAGTGGTGCTGAGCATCACAACTCAGAATGCCACCAATGGGAATTACTCTGAAAGAGCAGTCAGTGAGATTTGTGTCTCCGGCTGAAAGCAACAAAACCTAATTGGAAAAAAAACAACAGGATCAACTGTCTCCCAATGGTTGACATTGTGACAAAATCCATTGTGACACTTTTTTGTTTTATTGCAAAGAAATATGGAACTTGCATTTGTATAGCGCCTCTGTCTACCTCAGGATGTGCTGACATGCTATACAATCTTTTCTGAAATGCGGTCTTTTAAAAAACATTTGTTCTCGGGATGTGAGCATTGCTGGCAAGGCTGTCACTTACGGGCTTGTGGACAGCCCGGTAGCACAGTGGGTAGCACCATTGCTTCACAGCTCCAGGGTCCCAGGTTCGATTCCCGGTTTGGGCCGCTGTCTGTGCGGAGTCTGCACGTTCTCCCCGTGTCTGCGTGGGTTCCCTCCGGGTGCTCCGGTTTTCTCCCACAAATCCCGAAAAACGTTCTGTGAGGTGAATTGGACATTCTGAATTCTCCCTCTGTGTACCTGAACAGGCGCCAGAATGTAGCGATGAGGGGCTTTTCACTGTAACTTCATTGCAGTGTTAATGTTAGCCTACCTGTGACACTAAAGATTATTTAAAAAAATCTAATGGCTAATTGTGACATGATAAGAACTCTTCACAAGCTGTATATTTTTATAATGTCACATTTACAACTCCCCAAATACTGAAGTACCTGCCAGTATGCATCAATACATTGATAAGGTTCAGGTTTGGCTTGATAACTAACTTTTGTGCCACACAAGTTCCAGGCAATTACCAGCGCTAATAAGAGAGAATGCAAATATTTCTTCTTTACATTCAACTGTATTACCAGCACACAATCCCCCACCATCAACAGCCAGGGGGTGACCTCTAACCAAAGTTAACTGAACGAGCCATGATATGACTAATGTAGCTAGAAAGGTTGATCAGAGGAATTCTGCAGTGAGTAACTCACTTCCTGGATTACTGTGAGTCCAACACTCATGAAGCTTGACACCATCCAGGGCAAAGCAGCCCGCTTGAGCAGCACCTGTCCACCATTTCAAACATTCACTGCCTCTACCATCAACATCTACCTTGGTGTGCCACAAGGATCTGTTTTGGGGCCGTTGCTGTTTGTCATTTTTATAAATGACCTGGAGGAGGGCATAGAAGGATGGGTGAGTAAATTTGCAGATGACACTAAAGTAGGTGGAGTTGTGGACAGTGCAGAAGGCTGTTACAAGTTACAGAGGGACATAGATAAGCTGCAAAGCTGGGCTGACAGGTGGCAAATGGAGTTTAATGCAGAAAAGTGTGAGGTGATTCATTTTGGAAGGAATAACAGAAAGGCAGAGTACTGGGCTAATGGTAAGATTCTTGGTAGTGTGGACGAGCAGAGAGATCTTGGTGTCCATGTCCATAGATCCCTGAAAGTTTCCACCCAGGTTGAGAGGGTTGTTAAGAAGGCGTATGGTGTGTTAGCTTTTATTGGTAGAGGAATTGAGTTTCGGAGCCATGAGGTCATGTTGCAGTTGTACAAAACTCTGGTGCGGCCGCATTTGGAGTATTGTGTGCAGTTCTGGTCGCCACATTATAGGAAGGATGTGGAAGCATTGGAAAGGGTACAGAGGAGATTTACAAGAATGTTGCCTGGTATGGAGGGAAGATCATATGAGGAAAGGCTGAAGGACTTGAGGCTGTTTTCCTTAGAGAGAAGAAGATTAAGAGGGGACTTAATTGAGGCATACAAGATGATCAGAGGATTAGATAGGGTGGACATCGAGAGCCTTTTTCCTCGGATGGTGATGTCCAGCACGAGGGGACATAGCTTTAAATTGAGGGGAGATAGATATAGGACAGATGTCAGAGGTAGGTTCTTTACTCAGAGAGTAGTAAGGGCGTGGAATGCTCTGCCTGCAACAGTAGTGGACTCACCACCATTAAACGCATTCAAATGGTCATTGGATAGGCATATGGACGATACGGGAATAGTGTAGAGGGACTTTAGAAGGGTTTCACAGGACGGTGCAACATCGTGGGCTGAAGGGCCTGCACTGCGCTGTAATGTTCTATGTTCTATGTTCTAATCTTTATTAGTGTCACAAGTAGGCTTACATGAACACTGTAATAAAGTCACTGTGAAAATCCCCTCGTTGCAACATTCCGGCGCCTGTTCGGGTACACAGAGGGAGAATTCAGAATGTCCAAATTACGTAACAAGCACGTCTTTCGGGACGTGTGGGAGGAAACCGGAGCACTTGGAGGAAACCCATGCAGGCACGGGGAGAACGTGCAGACTCCGCACAGACAGTGACCCAAGCCGGAATCGAACCTGGGACCCTGGCACTGTGAAGCTACCCACTGTGCTACCGTGCAGCCCTTCTGGGGGATATATAGATGGAGCTTGGGACAGTAATATAAAAGGCACTGACTCTTATGCTTCTGGGAGAGAGTGGAATTGAGGAGAGAAGATTGGAGTGAAGTGCACAGTTGAGCTAGAGCGAATAGAATATAGTTCTAGTGGAAAGAGATAATGTCAGTCAGCGTAATTAAATATAATCTATTTGTTTGCAAATAAGTGTCAAACTTTAATTTAAGCAGTGTAAATAAATTTAGCTTTGTTGATGAACATAGTCTTTGTGAACACTACACTTTCCATCCTGAAGTCAACCTCACAAAGGTCACGACAGTAAATGGTGCTGAACAGTGTGAAATTATTAGCAAGCATCCCCACTTCTATTGAAGGGAAGGCCATTGATGAAGCAGCTAAAGGTGATTGCACCTAGAATGCTGAGGGACTCTTGCAGAGATGTCTTGGGATTGAGGTGATTGGTCCAAAAGAACCACAACCATCTTCCGTGGTGCTCGATATGACACCAACCAGTCGAATTTTTGCCCCAATTCTCACTTCCTTGATTTTTTTTTGCCCGGGCCCATTGATGCCTCACTCAGTCAAATGCTGCCTTGATGTCGAGGGCAGTCAGCCTGACCAAGAGCGTACCGAGGTCATGACATGAGTGGTCCTGGTAGAATCTAAACAGAGTGTCAGTGAGCAGATTATTGCTGAGTGATTATTATTAACGGTGGGGTCTTCAGGCGGAGGCTGAGATGGATCATCTCTTTGACACTTCTGCTCACAAATATTTTAATCTTGCTTCTTGCATTAGCTGCTGGGCTTCCTGAGGGGTGATTTCGGAGCTCCCTCCTCCTGTTAGTTGTTTTCTTGTCCACCATCATTCCTGACTTTACGTGGCTGCATTTTAGAGCTTAGATCTGATCCGCTGGTTCTGGGATCCCTTAGTCTGTAGCATGCTTCTTCTGCTGTCTAACATGGATATTATCCTGGGTTTTGACTTTGCCAGGTTGGAATCTCATCTATAGATATGCCAGGTGTTGCTCCTGGAATGCCCTCCGTCATCTTCATTGAGCCAGGTTTGATCAGCTGGCTTCGTGGTAATGGTAGAGTGATGGATATGCCAATTGTGGTTGAATATCATCTGCTTTAATGATCTATAGTGCCTAAAGGGTGCCCAGTTTTGACCTGCCACATCTGCTTTGAGTCTCAGCTATTTGGCACAGTGGTCATTCCACACACATGGTGGAGCATCTGTGGCAGGCAGGTTGGTGAGGATGAGGTCTGGTATGGTTTTCCCTCTTTGTTAGTTCCCTCACCATCTACTGCAGTCCCAGTCTAGCAGCTATGTCCTTTAGGATCCAGCCAGCTCAGTCACTGATGGTACTACTGAGCCATTCTTGGTGATGGATATTTAAGTCCCCAACCCAGAGTACAATCTGCACCTTTGCCACCATCAGTGCTTCCTCCAAGTGGTGTTAGATACATAGATACATCGAAGGTAGGAGCACGAGGAGACCTTTTGGCCTTCCAGCCTTCTCCGCCATTCATCACAATCATGGCTGATCATCCAACTCAATAGCCTCAATAGCCTGATTCTGCCTTCCCCCCCATATCCTTTGATCCCAATGTGCTGGTATGACTAGGAAGTGTACGGTACCTATCTGCCATTTTTGCAGAGCACTCGCTGCCCATTGGCTCAGGTCGGTCATGTGCCTCTCTGCTGATTGGTTGAGGTTAGTCATGTGACTGCTCACCCATTGGCCGAGAGGCAAGTAGTCCCACTGACGAGGCGGGGTATAAGAACCCATAGGGCCCGGCAGTCGGCCTTTCTCTGTAAGTCGATTGCCGGACACACAACTAGTTGATTAAAGTCTGATATTTGGAACTTCTTCACGACTCGAGTCCAATTGATGGTACATCAATTTAATCAACTAGAATTTTGAAATGGAGCTTTGGATCAAACCAGACTGCCTCCGCATCAGCCCGCATGCTACAAACGCGTCAGCAACTTTTAAACATTGGCTGGCGTGCTTCAACAGCTACCTCTCCACCACAGGCAGCCAACCCACCAAGGAGCAGAAACTCCACATCCTCCACTCATGCGTGGGCACCTCCATCTACTCGATGATTGAGGATGAACAAGACTATAACGCGGCCATGGAGCTTCTGAAAGGACATTTTCTCAGGCCTGTTCACCAAGTCTACACACGGCATCTCCTGGCTACCAGGCAGCAGTTCCCCGGTGAGTCCCTTGATGAATTTTATCTGGCCCTCGTTGTCTTGGGGAGAAATTGCGCCTGCCCGCAAGTTACTGCGGCAGAACATACGGAACTGTTAATCCGGGATGCCTTCGTTGCAGGCATGCAACCTTCTGCAATACGCCAGCGGTTATTAGAAAAAGACACATTAAGCCTCACTGAGGCATGGACCCTCACATCCTCTCTGCAGGTTGCCGACCGAAACACCCACGCATATGCCCCCGGCCGCGCGGCAGCCCCTTGGGCAACATGGCACGCAACCCCCCTGTCCCCCGCCGACTCTGACCCCCCCCAGGCCTGCGCTGCGGGACGCCCCAATAAGCTCACGGGGCACCGCTGTTACTTCTATGGCCTGGCCAAGCACCCCCGCCCGCGCTGTCCGGCCCGCTCCGCAGTATGTAAGAGCTGTGGTAAGAAAGGTTATTATTCAGTGGCCTGCCAATCAAAGTCGGTCGCTGCTGTTCCGCGCAGTGACCGCGGATCACCCCACCCGCGCTTCCCCAGGGCCCCACGCGGCGCACAGGCCTCTCTGCCCCCGCTCCCGGCCACCACGAGTGACCCACGGGCGCTGCCATTTTGGGTCCCGGACACCACGTGTGGGTCCTGGGCGCTGCCATCTTGGGTCCGCGACCCCAAGTACCTAACCCGTAGTACGCGTACGTGGTGTATCCTGACGGTCGGCAGGTCACGGTCTCCCTTCGAGACCTGGCGCCCGCCGGCGTGTGGCCTCAACCCCCCACATCAACACCCTCCTCCCAGTCCCAACCCCCCCCCCCCCCCCGGCGCCCCCATTGCCCCTGCAACCCAGCGCACAGGCACCCCCTCCCCAGGCCAGAGCTTCACTAGCACCGACCAGGTGTATGGACACAGGATCACGACCGCCGCTCCCGGAGTCAAGGATGGCCACCGGCCCAACGTCACCGGCACCGCTGCGACCGTCCAGCAGAACATCGAGGGCGCCTGACAGACTGATCCTGTCGATCTGATGTTCCACAGGACTTTTATCGGACTCCTCGTGTCATTCAGAGTTCCAATGTACAAGTTGCACATTTTTTTTTTTCGTTTTTCTATTTGTGTACTGTTCATTGCTGTTCATTGTATCAGTCGCCGCGAGCCAGTGGGCAGCCACCATTTACCTCGGTACACCTCGTTCTCTCTAGTCATACCACCGGTCCAACAGCTCCCCCGCTTCTTACTCCTGCCCCCCCCCGGCTTCTTTCTCCACAAGGGGTGAATGTGGTGGTATGACTAGGAGGTTTACGGTACCTATCTGCCATTGGTGCAGAGCACTTGCTGCCCATTGGCTCAGGTCGGTCATGTGCCTCTCTGCTGATTGGTTGAGGCTAGTCATGTGACTGCTCGCCCATTGGCCGAGAGGCAAGTAGTCTCGCCTACGAGGCAGGGTATAAGAACCTGTAGGACCCAGCAGTCGGCCTTTCTCTGTAAGTCGACTGCCGGGCACACAACTAGTTGATTATAGCCTGATATTTGGAACTTCTTCACGACTCGACTCCAATTGATGGTACATCACCCCTTCATCCTAAGTGCTATATCTTCTTGTGGCAACACAGGTGGCCAAGGTAATTAAGAACACTTGCCTTCATCAGCTCGGGCACTGAGTACAGCAATTGGGATATCAGGGGCAGCACGGTAGCATGGCGGTTAGCATAAATGCTTCACAGCTCCAGGGTCCCAGGTTCGATTCCCGGCTGGGTCACTGTCTGTGTGGAGTCTGCACGTCCTCCCCGTTTGTGCGTGGGTTTCCTCCGGGTGCTCCGGTTTCCTCCCACAGTCCAAAGATGTGCGGGTTAGGTGGATTGGCCATGCTAAATTGCCCATAGTGTCCTAAAAAGTAAGGTTAAGGGGGGGTTGTTGGGTTACGGGTATAGGGTGGATATGTGGGTTTGAGTAGGGTGATCATTGCTCGGCACAACATCGAGGGCCGAAGGGCCTGTTCTGTGCTGTACTGTTCTATGTTCTATGTTCTATCATGTTGCAGCTGTATAAAACCTTGGTTAGGCTGCATTTGGAGTATTGCGTGCAGTTCTGGTCACCACATTATCAGAAGGACGTGGAAGCTCTGGAGAGAATGGAAAAGAAGTTCACCAGTGTGTTGCCTGGTCTCGAGGGTGGTGGCTGTGAGGAGAGGTTGAATAAACTAGAATTGTTTTCACTGGAAAGATGGAGACTGAGGGGAGATCTGATAGAGGTCTACACAATTATGAGAGGCATGGACAGGGTGGATAGTCAGAGGCTTTTTCCAAGGGTGGAAATTTCAATTACAAGAGGGCACAGGTTCAAGGTGAGAAGTGGAAAATTTCAGTGAGATGTGCGGGGTAAGTTTTTCACGTTGAGAGTGGTGGGTGCCTCGAACGCCCTGCCAGAGGATGTGGTGGAAGCAGGCACATTAGCAACATTTAAGAGGCATCTGGGTGGGTACATGAATAGGGAGGAAATAGAGGGACATGGACATCGTGATCGGCAGAGGGCCTATTCCTGTGCTGTACCTTTCTTTGTTCTTCAATGAGTATGAATCCGAACCAGTATTAGTGATATGATTTCCTTCAGCCAGCATCCCATGGGCTAGTAAAGTGGGAAGATGAGGCGTGGGGGAATTAGTGAATTTACTCTTTCTAATCAGTGTTAGTAACTCCTGTGGGAAAGCGTGCACGGGTACAGGCAATGTATGAAGACTGGTAAGTATACCACTCCACCTCCGGGTCTCCCACAGTCAGATACCGGGCCTGATTGCCCTGTTATTGTACCTGAACCAATCAGATCAACTCATCACAGCACACAGAAGGCAATCCAGTGAGAAAGATCCCACTGCTGGCCATCAATTTAAAGCAGACAATCCAATACACTCAGTTGCAATAACAAAGCAATCCGCCTCTCAGTATTTTGGAATCAAGTCGCTGCCAATTTTAAATGGCAGCTCATTGTGATTCTAATGACAAGATTGTATTTGGTCTTCAATTTACTTCTTTTTAGGCTCTATAATGACATTTCTGCATCACTGCCAAGAACAGAACAAGATCTGAGTTTTCCATTTGCTTCAGTGGACTAAATGTATTAAGAAATACTTCACTCCTTTTGGAATGACTTTCCTCGCCTCTGTATTTGATCCAGGCCTTAAGGGGCGAGAGAAATAAACCTATTTTATTCATTCAAGGAATGTGGATGTCACTCCTTAATTGCCCTCGAGACGGTGGTGCTGAGCTGCTTTCTTGATCGACTGCAGTTCATGTGGTAACAGTCTGCGATCAACCAGTTTGTTCACAATCTTGGTGTCACATTTGGACCAGAGATGAGCTCCTGACCTCATGATAGTGCCCTTACTAAGGCCACCTACTTGCACCTCTGCAATATCATTCAACTTCATCCCTGTCATAGAAACTTAGGAAATAGGAGCAGGCGGAGGCCATTTGGCCCTTCAAGTCTGCTCCGCCATTCAGTATCATCATGGCTGACCATCCAACTCAATAGCCTGATCCTGCCTTCCCCCATATCCTTTGATCCCCTTCGTCCTAAGTGCTATATCTTCTTTTGGCTCAACTGCTTTCTGTGCTACCGAATTCCACAGACTGACCACTCTCTGGAAGAAGAGATTTGTCCTCAACTCAGTCCTAAATGGCCCACACCCTATCCTCAGACTGTGACCCGTGGTTCTAGACACCCACCATCGGGAATATCCTTATTGCATCTACCCTGTCTTGTCCTGTTCGAGGTTAATAGTTTGGTAAAATGGCCAACGGCCTGGATCTTAGGCCTGATACACAATTGGACACTTTAAATTAAAATCACAGTCAGACAGTCCTGATGGGAGTTCAAACAACCAAGCTAGAATCTATTGGACAGACACAAACAGGCAGGACTAGTCTGGGCCTGTCCCGTAAACAGGAAATTGGAAGATAATCGGTCCCATTCAACTGGACCAATAGTTATAGATTGTCCAGAAGAAGCCAGACATTCTGGCACTGAGATTTCCCACAATTATCTTCGATGGGATAAGGTTATGTGTGGACAATGCACCTGAAGATGGAACCTGGATAGTGGTGGGGGTGGTGGTGGTGAGGGGGGGTGCAGTTCCTGGTGTCCTGCAGAGCTGCAATCGGCAACTCCATTAAGGGTTGTGACTCCCACCAGAGAAACATCTGGAAGGGTAAAAAGAGGGGGATAAGAACAGACACCCAGGGACCGTCCCCAGCCAAGACGGCGCAGGGGCAGCAGGGAAGACTCGACGGAGCGTCCAGAGAGCAGATGGAAGAGGCGTGAGGGACCCACCTTCACAGACGCGGGCCCTGAAACGAATGAGGCTTAAGAGGATTGGAGCCGCAGCTCGATCCAGTTCATCTGCACGGATAGTATTCGAATCCTGATTGAATTTGGGATAATTTGGGGAGAATGACTGTTTTATTGTGTTTGTGAATAAATCTGGGTTGAATCGTGAACTTGTTTGTCCTTTGTTCATCTTGCAAACAAGGACACCAGGGTAAAGCATTTTACAAATTTACTAGTCCAAGTGTCTGATAATTTATAGATTGCAATAGATTTCTATAAGATCCCCCCACATTCTTCTGAGCTCCAGTGAGGGTACCCAGACCACATTATACATTCCCCTCTCCTAATTTATGGCCATTCCAATAATAGTCTGCCTTCTCCTTTTTGCTTCCAAAGTGGATAATCTCTCATTTATCCAAATTATACTGCATCTGCCATTCATTTGCTCACTGACTCAACGTGTCAAAATCACATTGAAAGATCTCTGCACCCTCCTCACAGCTCACCCTCCCACCCAGCTTGGTGTCATCTGCAAATCTGGAGATATTACATTTTGTTCCCTCATCTAAATCATGAATATATATTGTGAATAGTTGGGGTCCCAGCACGGCTTTCTGTGGCTCCCCATTATTTACTGCCAGCCATTTGGGAAAAGACCCCGCTGATTCCTACTCTGTTTCCTGCCTGCCAACCAGTTTTCCATCCATCTCAATACACTACCCCCAATCCTAAACACTTTAATTTTACACGCTTATCTCTTAACTGGGTTCAGTGGCCAGAGAGGCGTCCAAAAACAGAGGCATAAAGAAACTTATTTTATTGCAAAGTAAACTATAGATACAGTACAGTCCACCCCCAGCCGAGACTATTCTGCTCGCTCCCATCTGGGCCGCCTTTTACGACAGAGTCCATTACTCCACTGATCGGTCCCCACCCCTCAATGGGGAAGCTCGTATTCTGTGAGACTCACAGGGAGGCTAATTGGTCTGTCCGCGTCGGTCGCGTTTGAGTTAGAATAATGGGACTTTATTGAAAGCTTGCTGAAAGTCTAAATAAACCACACACACCAGCTCCACTCCAGTAGGCACATCATCGAAGAATTCCAGTAGATTTGTCAAGCATGATTTCCCTTTCATAAATCCATGCCGACCCTGTCCGATCCTGCCATTTTTTACAAGTGCTCTGCTATAGGATCTTTGATAATGGATTCTAGAATTTTCCCCACTGCTGACATCAGGCTGACTAGTCTATAATTCCGTGTAATCTCTCTACATCCCTTTTTAAATGGTGGGGTTACATGAGCTACCCTTCAATCTGCAGGAATTGTTCCAGAGTCTACAGAAGCTTGGATAGTGGCCACCAATGCATCCACTATTTCGAGGGCCACTTCCTTATTTGCTGCTGAAAACCTCAATCACGCCTTTGTGACCTCTAGACTCGGCCATTCCAATGCACACCTGGCAGGTCTCTCCCATTCTACTCTCTGTAAACATCAGGTCATCCAAACTGCTGAATGTGACAGAACATAGAACAGAAAACATAGAACATACAGTGCAGAAGGAGGTGTCATGTGAGAGTACCTTTGAGAAATGAGTGTTTAAGAAATGCACCTTTAAGAAATCGTTGTTTATCAGTCATGTCAGAGTGTGGGTGGAGCTGGGCTGTCTGTCAGCTTTTAACCATCTTTTAGGCTGTTTGCTGCAGGGTGTGTTTTAGTTTTGTTTTCAGAGCTGAATAGTTGCAGTCACAGCCAGAAGGTGTATCAGTCTCTCTCTCTCTTTAATCTAAAAACTGTAAATCGATCCTTTGGTGATTTAAAATTAATAATTGATCTCAGTAGTGACTTTAACCTGATGTGCTTCAGTAAAAAGTTCTTTTTTAAGTATTAAAGATGTTAAAAGGACAGCTCAAGCATTATTCAGTGTTGTATTCTTTGGGGGTTGTATTTTAATTAATGGTTGCTAAGATGTTCACTGTATGTTTTACAAAGGTTAACTTGAGTTCATAGAATTAACATTCTTTTGCTTTAAAAATTACTTCACCATTTCTGCTGTACCACACCAGTAGAGTGGGCCATGTGCTCCCCATACCACAATCTATTAAAGGTTGTGGGTCAGGTGAACTCCATGATACACTTTGGGGTTCTCTAAATCCTGGCCCATTACAAATTGAGGGCTCAACCAGGATAAAAGCCTATCTATTGGATTGGCTTAGTGAACTTAAAGACAGTGAGGGGTGAGCATATTGTGGTTGCTTTTCATGTGGTATTCAAGTTTAAGTGGGGGGAGGGGGTGGTGTTGTGGACAATGGCTCTTTCAGAGGTGGTGGAGACAGTCACACGCAGTACCTTACAGACAGAGACGAAAAGCAGACTGTTAGAATTGGCAACAACATTGCAGTTAACACTACCTGACTATATGCAAAAAGATGAGGTAATTATAGCAGTGGCTAAGCATTTAAAGTTGCCTGAGATAAGGTTTGACTGATTGCAAATGGCAAAACTTCAGTTGCAAATTAAGCAAATGGAATATGAGAAAGAATTAAATCAGCTTAAATACGAAAGAGAGGAAACAGAAAGAGAGAGAGCGGAAAAAGAAAGAGAAAGAGAGTGAGAGGAAAAAGAAAAGGAGAGGGAAGAAAGGAGAAAAGAAAGAATAGCCCTAGCAGAACAAAACGAAAGAGAAAGGGAGATACAGATCGGGGAAAAAGATAAAGAGAGAGAGTTTGAACTTCAGAAAATGGCCATGAAACATGACAGTCAGTTAAAATTGGCAGATGTAAAGGGAAACATACAGTTGGATGATAGTGATGAGGATAGTGAGAAAGAGCGACAAAGTCGAAGGCTTCGTGGGAATCTATTTAAATATGTCCAAGCATTGCCAAGGTTTGATGAGAAGGAGGTTGAAGCCTTTTGTTGTTTCATTTGAGAAGGTAGCTAAACAAATGAAATGGCCATAGGACATGTGGGTTTTACTGATTCAAACAAAGCTGATAGGTAGGGGTAGTGAAGTGTTTGCATCACTACCGGAGGAGGTATCTGGGACATATGAGGAGGTGAAAAAAAATCCATCTTAGCTGCATATGAACTAGTGCCTGAAGCCTACAGACAAAGGTTTAGAAATTTAAGGAAAGAATTTGGTCAAACATACATGGAGTTTGAATGGCTCAAACAGAGTAATTTTGATAGGTGGATAAAGGCTTTGAAAATAGACCAAACGTATAAAGCTCTCATAGAAATTATACTTTTGGAGGAGTTTATAAATTCAATTCCTGATGTAGTGAGAACTCCTGTGGAAGCACAGAGGGTTAAAACTGCAAGGTTAGCAACAGAAATGGCAGACGATTATGAATTAGTTCATAAATCAAAGCTTGGTTTCCAACATCAGTTTCAGCCTGTGAGGGATAGAAACTGGGGACATGAGAAATACTCAAGTGGTAAAGGTAAAGGTGATCTGATGGGAGATGATAAGGAGAGTGTACCTCAGATTAAAAAAGAAATCCAGGAGGGTGGAAAAGAAATGAAAAGTTTCAAATGTTTTCACTGCAATAAACTAGGCCATGTAAAGTCACAGTGTGGGTGGTTGAAGAAAAGCACTGGGAAGTGTCATGTGAGAGTACCTTTCAGAAATGGGTGTTGGAGCTGGGCTGCCTGTCAGCTTTTTACTTTCGTTGTAGGCTGTTTGCTGCAGGGTTTGTTTTAGTTTCATTTTCACTGTTGGAGCTGAAGCCAGACAGAGCAGCTGTACTGTTGATCTCTCTGCCATGAAAAGATTATCTCCTGATCATTTGGTGAATTCAGAATTATAAATGTTTTCAGTAGTGACTTTAACCTGATTTGCTTCTGTTAAAAGGTGTTTCTTTTGTAAGTCTTCTGGATGTTAAAAGGACAGTGTAAGCATTATTTAGTGTCGTATTCTTTGGGGGTTTTATTTGAATTGATGGTTGCTAAGATGTTCACTGTATGTTTTACAAAGGTTAACTTGAGTTCATAGAATAAACATTCTTTTGCTTTAAAAATTACTTTCCCATTTCTGCTGTACCACACCTGTAGAGTGGGCCGTGTGTTCCCCACACCACAATCTATTGAAAGTTGTGGGTCAGGTGAATTCCATGATACACTTTGGGGTTCTCTACACCCTGGCCCATAACAGAGGCCATTCAGCCCATTGAGTCTGCACCGACCCACTTAAGCCCTCACTTCCACCCTATCCCCATAACCCAATAACCCCTCCTCAGCTTTTTGGTCACTAAGGGCAATTTATAATGGCCAATCCACCTAACCTGCATGTTTTTGGACTGTGGGAAGAAACCGGAGCACCCGGAGGAAACCCACGCAGACACGGGGAGAACGTGCAGACTCCGCACAGTGACCCAGCGGGTAATCGAACCTGGGACCCTGGCGCTGTGAAGCCACAGTGCTATACAATTATGCTACCATACTGCCCTAACTGACAGCAAGCCCAGTTCATCATCACCCCTCGGCCCATTGCCCGACATTGGCACTCTGTCAAGCGACATCTTGATTCTGATAGTTTGTTTCCAGCTTCCTCCATAGCTTTGCCCCTCCCTATTTCTGGAATCTCTTCCAATCTCACAATCCTTTGAGACATCTGCGCTCCCCTAATTGTGACCCATTGTACTTCCTCAATTAAATTGTTCCCCAGTTGGTAACTGTGTTTTCAGTGGTCTCGTCCCCAAGCTCTAGAATTCCCTTTTTACATCTCTCGACCTCCCTTTCCTCTTTCAAGACATTATCTAAAACATACATCTTTGACCAAGTTTTTGGTCGTCTTATTGTTGAGCCTGAAAGGCGGTGCGGCCGGTAGATGCAGGTAGATCCCTCGCCATGCCTCGTGAGGTCTATCGCAATTTTGTGGGATGTCGTGATCTGAATCCTACCCAGTACGGGTGGGATCACTATGTTGCAAATCTGCATATCAGAGTGAGCCAGTTAGTCTCACTCTAATCTGCTCTCCCATGATCCCAAGGCCTTGAGCTCTAACCCACTTCCTTTCAGAATGGGGACCAGGCAGAATCGCATTTGTGGGAGTCCCCAGGGGCTCGCAGGCCCCCAGGTGGTTGCCCTCCACGCAGGGTGGCACCCTGGAACTGCTGGTGCCAACTGGACACTGCATTCCTGGCACCCTGGCACTGTCACCTGGGTGCCAGCCTGCCATTGCAAAGGTGTCCAAGTGGCATGTGATGATGTTCATCACTGTAAATACACAAGGGGTTAATGTACATACATGTAGAATAATTAAACACTAGAGGGAGCACCAGAGACATCATACACACACACTCAACCAATACATCAGTTAGATAGGACACGACCAATGGGCACTCACGATACTCACAGAGGTGACACGACCACAGGAGGGCATTACACCAACTCATATGTAAAGGACACAGCACACATGATCTGCCTCTTTCCAGTGGAGACAGTCAGAGAGTACAGAGACTTGATATCATTCCCACCACGTGGAATGTAGCAATCTAGTTAGTCAGTCTGAGGAGCTATAGGAGGATTTACAGTAGTGTCGAACCCAAGTTATAGAAGTGTATATAGTTTAATAAACGTGTTGGAGTTGTCTTCACGTCTGATCCTTCCTGTGTCGAGTGCACCACAAGGAAGCCGCTTATGCTACACCTAAATAGCATAACAAGATATGGCATTTTTCCTGCGATGGGGATCGGGCCTGTGGGTTCCCTGTGTGGATCTGGTTGGGCGTGTGGGGGGGCTGCCTGAGGACCCCTTTAAAGGTGTGTTGGGTCCGGGGGGGGGGTTCAGGGGTCACATTTGGGGGTCAAGAGATTGGGACGCCATTTAAAAATGGCATCTCGATCTCCTCCTGCACTGAGGAGTTCCGGCGAGTGGAGTGCCTCAGTGCAGGAAACGGGACTAAGTGCGGCCTCGGTAGGGAGAGGGGAGATGGATCCCCATTGAGGCACTGAATAGAACTGGAGTCCGGGTAAATGCGCTCGTCACGGGATTCTTCCCATTCAATTAGATCACACCTAATATCTGTGTGGGGAGGGGGGTGGGTGGGTAGTAAAGGACTATTGTATTGTCAGAAAACTCTCCATGTTTAAGAAATGTTTTTTTCTCATAGTTAAATCTCATAGGGCAGCAGGGTAGCATGGTGGTTAGCATAAATGCTTCACAGCTCCAGGGTCCCAGGTTCGATTCCCGGCTGGGTCACTGTCTGTGCGGAGTCTGAACGTCCTCCCCGTGTGTGCGTGGGTTTCCTCCGGGTGCTCCGGTTTCCTCCCACAGTCCAAAGATGTGCAGGTTAGGTGGATTGGCCATGCTAAATTGCCCGTAGTGTCCTAAAAAAAAAGTAAGGTTAAGGGGGGGGGTTATTGGGTTATGGGTATAGGGTGGATACGTGGGTTTGAGTAGGGTGATCATGGCTCGGCACAACATTGAGGGCCGAAGGGCCTGTTCTGTGCTGTACTGTTCTATGTTCTATGTTAAAATTGGTGGTCTTGTGACTGTTCCTCCGCATTTTCTGAAGAAAAAATAAAAACTTTCAGTCTTTTGAGCCAGAGTTCCATTCTGGGATCTTGCTGTCCAATTCTAACATCAAATGGGATGGTAACAATGTTATTGAAGGAATCTCAGAATGAAAATCCGTTTGAAAGCAGCTTGAAAAATTTGGTGGACGAAGGAGCCACGCAGAGGAGGGAGATAACGGTGATTACACCTGATAAACAGTCCCTGCCCTTGTTCTTCCCCTGTTACTGGCCCAAGGCACTCCAGAGAGTTATGGAAATGCCACTTTCTCTGGTACTGGACGGAACCAGTTCTTCATGAGAAGGAACCAAAGCTCGAAGTTAGACCCTTCCTTTATACTGTTGGTCCAGCAGCAGACAGCGTTCTCCAAAGACAAGGTGTGTTGGCATCCATGGTGGATTTTGATTCCAACCCTCAAGGTGTCTAGACCTTTTTAAATCTGCAATGGAACCCCCAAGGGTGAAAACCAGCAGGGCTGGTTTAGCACACTGGGCTAACTCGCTGGCTTTGAAAGCAGACCAAGCAGGCCAGCAGCACGGTTCGATTCGCGTAACAGCCTCCCTGAACAGGCGCCGGAATGTGGCGACTAGTGGCTTTTCACAGTAACTTCATTGAAGTCTACTCGTGACAATAAGCAATTTTCATTTTTTTCATTTTTCATTTCCTTATGTGGTTCCATGTCATACTTTATTTTATTGTGCTCCTTGGGCCATTTCATTACTTTAAATGTTCCATATAAACATAATTTATTTGTCATTAGTACACCCAGAGTGCTGTTGGGAAGGGAGAGTCAGGATTTTGACCCAGCAACAGTAAAGGAAGGGTTGTGTATTTCCAAGTCAGATGCCATGCAACCTGTCGAGGAAGGTGTTTGCTGTACCTTGTTCTGAAAGTGACGGTGGTTTTGCATGTGATCTTGAAGGAGGCGTGTAGATTCACCGCTGCCACTTTGTACCAGTAGGTGGCGAGGGAGGGGGGGGGGGGGCAGTGCATGTTTATGTTGCTCGTTGGAGTGCCAATCGAATGGACTGCTTTGTCCTGCATGAAGCTCAACGCCCCAGTTGGGTGGCCAGGGAGTGAACTAGTCACTGATAACTTCCAAGCTTCTCACTTCTACTATTTGCTTTCTCGGCTTTTACCCTTAGTAGGCTGCGTTCAGTAGAATGCTTTGGATAGGCTGCAAGACTCTTTGAAGTGGTTCAGATATTCCCCAGCTACAAAACACTTTCCAGCCAAGGAAGTATTTATGATGTGTAGTCAGTGATGTACAATTACCAGATCATCTGTTTTAGTGATGACATGTTGCACTTTAAACGCTGGCCAGCAAACCAGGGAGAACCCTGCCGCTCTTCTTCAAACAGGTACCATTTGGGGATCTTTTGCATCCACCTGACAGGACAGAAAGGGGCCTTTGCTTAAAAATTCACCTGAAGATGGCATCTCCTAACAGTACAGCGCCCACTCAAAGAACAAAGAGCAAAGAAAAGTACAGCACAGGAACAGGCCCTTCGGCCCGCCAAGCCTGCTCCGACCATGCTGTCCGTCTGAACTAAATCATTCTTCACTTCCGGGGTTTGTATCCCTCTGTTCCCATCCTATTCATGTATTTGTCAAGATGCCCCTTAAACGTCACTATCGTCCACCACCTCCTCCAATAGCGAGTTCCAGGCACCCACGACCCACTTGCCTCCTACATCTCCTCTAAACCTGCCCCTCTCACCTTAAACCTATGCGCCCTAGTAATTGACCCCTCTACCCTGGGAAAAAGTCTCTGACAATTCACTCTATCTATGTCCCTCACAATTTTGTAGACCTCTATCTGGTCGCCCCTCAACCTCCGTCGTTCCTGTGAGAACAAACCGAGTTTAGTACTGAACTGCAGTGTCGACCTCGAACTTGTGCTCCAGTCTGTGAAGTGGGACTTGACG
The DNA here is from genome assembly GCF_902713615.1 of Scyliorhinus canicula. Classification (NCBI taxonomy): domain Eukaryota; kingdom Metazoa; phylum Chordata; class Chondrichthyes; order Carcharhiniformes; family Scyliorhinidae; genus Scyliorhinus; species Scyliorhinus canicula. Next base: position 8,047,430 of record NC_052154.1, on the reverse strand, counting down.
GAACAACACTTTGACTCATAGGCGAGAACACTACCCACTCAACTGCAACTGACACCTCACAACAGTACGTGCCTCCTGTACAAATGGCACAGGTTCCCTGTGCGAGCTGAGTGGCAGTGTGTGCTTTCCAATAGTTTGCTGATTCACCTCCTTCCTCACCTTTTGGCTGTGCTGGTGAATCATCACATTACAAAGCTTTGTTGGGTTTTTCGCAAGTAAATTGGAAAGAATTGTCAAAGAACACTGATTGTAAACAGATGCCATTATTAAATAAGACAATAACACATGGGGTATTCTCAGCCAGTGAATGCTGAGTGTTCAAAGCCTGTCTGACATTTTAGAAGCAGGTCAGGTGTGTGATGGAAATGTCTTCATTGTTGACATGTGGTCATCTCTACAGCCAGAGCTATGGTGCCATTGGTGGCGCAGGTTTGTAGCCAGGGGAACGATATTCCACAATCGAAGCAGGCACAGTAAGCTGGCATGAATTACATCCTATGTTCTGATATTTTGTTTTGCTGCGAATTCCGATTCACTGAAGACCTGAACATCTCCATATTATAAAACACAAGGTGTGGGGGAATGGAATTGTGGGTGAATGCAGCTCCAACGGCAGCTTGACACCAACCAAGTCAAAACTGCCACCTGATTGGTACCCCGTCCACTACCTTGAAGATTTACCGTGGCGGCAGTGTGTACCATCTGCTAAGATGCAATGTAGCAACTCGTCAAGTCTTCTTCAACACCATTTTCCAAACCCAAGTCTACCACCAATCACCAAGGGCAGCAGGTTCATGGGAAAACTACCCTCTCTAAGTTCTTCTCCAGGTTACACTCCATCCATCCTGACGTCAGCTGTGTCGCACGTCTTCAACATTGCTGGGTCAAAATCCAGTACCGAGGGAATGCCTCTACCAGCTGCATCAGTCCAAGGAGGCAACTCACCACCTCCCAACTAGGAATGGCATTAAAATACCACCCTTGCCAGCAAAGCCCAAATCTTCAAAGCATTTACAAAAATACACTTCTTCCTCTGGTTTCCTGTTTTATTTTAATGTTTCTTTCACATCCAGTCAGAGAAGCTTTGATTTGGGGGAGAGGTGGATTAGTGCTGACAGGCACAGGAAATCATTTTTGCCACTCAATGATAGCTCTTAGCTCACAAAAGGAACAAACGTTGGAATCCTGAACAGAAACAGAGAAACAAGATTGCAGAGCGGGCAGTGCTGGAATGTTTCCATATGGGTAAAACAGCGAGAGCATTGTGTGCTTAAGATTTGCTTCACAAGGACCAGACGAATGTGCTGACATCTGGCCCTGTGTAAAAATCCAATCAGCTCAACCTCCCCACCCCCCACCTTGCTCGATTCAAACTCGTTCAGTCGCTCCGCAGGCTTCACCCCAGATCTGGCCCCCAAGGGTGAGGAGTGAGTTTTCTTGCGTGTGCGAGGCCGCTTTCTGACCTCAGCCGACTTGAGGTTGTTCCCATCTCAGTGCCATGTACATTCAATTAAATATCGGAATTCTCTTCTCCTCAAACTTTGCTCTCCTTCTTTCTCAGAGCTGTTTGCTTCTAGCTATCAGATCTTTCTGCGTTCCCTTTGAAGAAGATTCTTTAATTTTTCATGGAACCTTCCAGAATTGACAGCATGCAAACAGTCAGTTTGACCCAACCAGCACTGTCGATGTTTAATCTTCGCACAAGAGGTACGTCCAATCACGTGACTGCTCTGCTTATATATTCAAGACTGCATTTCACAAACTCAACACACTGAGTAAAATAAACTTTCCTTGCTCTTTGCCCCCAACCTCCTACATCTAATCTTGTATTTATATCTCGTTCCTTCCAGACCTGTCAATCACATCTGTTTGGAGTATGGTTCAGTCCAGAGCTTATTTCCGGCATGCAGACTACCGAATGCTCCTACGTTGATTCATCCTGGAGGTACCGTCACACCTGGTCTTCATTAAAGCTCATGGAAGGGATTCTCCGGCCCGCCATGCCACATTTCTGCCCCGACCGGCTGGCGGATTCTCCGTTATGCCAGCTGGTCAATGGGGTTTCCCATTGTGGGGCAGCCCCATGGCGTCAGGAAACCCCCGGGCGCCGGCATAACGGAGAATCATGCCTGCCGAGAACCCCATAATTTCCCATTTTCCTACACCATCTGCCAAGATTTTGCCCATTCACTGAACCTGTCTGTATCCCTCTGTAGACACTGCAGCATCCTGCTGGCCAGCTATCCGCTTGCACTCGGCTCCCAACTCCATAACCACTCCATCACTAAAGTTGTACTTCCTAACATTGCCCATATTCTTCTCTGCCTCAGCTCGTCTTTGTTAAAATCCTCATTCATATCTTTACTGACACTGAACTCACATGATCTCTCCTATTCAGTCATGCAGCCTCTATGAACTTCAGTTCAGCCAACATTCTGTTGTCTATATCCTACTTCACACAAATAGCTGTTCATCCTTCGCCATTCCTCTTGCTGATCGTTAGACCGCAAGACCATGCAACCTAAGAGAAGAAGCAGGCCATTTAGCCCATCAAGTCTGCACCACCATTCAATAAGATCAGGACTGAACAGATGTGACAGCGCATCTTGGCAGCACAGTAGCATAGTGGTTAGCACTGTGGCTTTGCCAGGTTTAATTCCTGGCTTGGGTCACTGTCTGTGTGGAGTCTGCACGTTCTCCCCCGTGTCTGCGTGGGTTTCCTCCGGGTGCTCCGGTTTCCTCCCACAGTCCAAAGATGTGCAGGCTAGGTGGATTGGCCATGCTAAATTGCCCTTAGTGTCCAAAAATGCCCTTTGTGTTGGGCGGGGTTAGTGGGTGTGGGCTTGGGTAGCGAGCTCATTCCAAGAGCCGGTGCAGACTCGATGGGCTGAATGGCCTCGTTTGCACTGTAAATTCTATGATTCTATGATTCTATGTGATAATTCTCAACTCCACTTTCCTGCTTGTCCCTATAACCGTTGATTTCCCTTACTAATTAAAAACTTTGAACAAATGACACTACCCAAACCTCCACAATTCACTGCATTAAGAAATTCCACGGATTCACTACTCTCTGAGAGAAGAAATTCCTTTTCATCTGTTTTAAATGGATGACCCCTTTCTCTGAGATTATGCCCTGTGGTCCTAGAGTCTCGCACAAGGGTAAACAACCTCTCAAACCCCCTAATAATCCTGTATATCTCAATAAGGTCATCTCACATTCTTCTAAACTCCAATGAGCACAGGCCCAACCTACCTAACCTCTACTCATAAGAAAATCCCTCCATACCCGGGATCAACCTCGTGAACCTTCTCTGGACTGCCTTCAATGCCAGTGTATCTTTCCTTAGATCAGGGGACCAAAACTGCTCACAGTAGTCCAGATGTTGTCTAATTATTGCCTTGAAAGGGGAAAGTAGGGTTAATGACAACATTTCAGTGAAATTGTATTATTACAACCAGAAGCAGCTGTAAGTTCATGTGGGACTTGAGCAGGATGTGAGTTCTCTGACAAAGGTACAAGATGCTGCTTATCCACTGTAGCTCAGTGTTGAAGGTCATCGCTATAGTGTAAAAATGGTAATATAGTCATGGATATGTGCATGAATATTGATTCAGGAACTATTAAAGTTAGCAAATCATGTTAATTTGTGACTAATATATGCCAAAAATTGTACCTGTTGGAAATATATAACAATGATGAACTCTAACTGATCTGGGAGTCCGTGTCTCAGCCTTTGCTCTCCCTCGCATATGCCCAAAGAAACATGTATAAAGAAAGCCTTGCCTGATCTGTGAGGGGCGGGAGAGGATACAGCTCCTGGATCACTATCCATTTAACATGGAATTGGAGAGGGATTGAGCCTTAGATTTTCTACCATAATGTGTCTTGTAGTTTTGGAAAAGACTTTACTATTTTTATACTCCATACACTTTAGAATAAAGGCCGACATCCCATTTGCCAAAATATGCATGAGGTGTTATTCAATGGACTTCTTAGGCACTTTTAATCAAAAAATAAGCTTTATTCTAAGAATTTAGTTAACATTTGTATAAACACATACAGCAAGAACCTTTAGCAATTACAAACACAAAGACTCCACACAGCTCCAGTAACCTATGTATAACCCTTAATGAATTCCCCCTTAACTGTTCTAATTCAATAATAAAATGCAAGTAAAACCAGAAACCCCTAATCAAAGATGTGACCCATGTGGAATTCTCACTGACATAAGACTTTTTAATGATATTCTTTTTCTTAATTTAGAGTACCCAATTCATTTTTCCAATTAAGGGGCAATTTAACGTGGCCAATCCACCGAGCGTGCCCATCTTTGGGCTGTGGGGGCAAAACACACGCAAACACGGGGAGAATGTGGAAACCCCACGCGGACAGTGACCCAGAGCCAGGATCGAACCTGGGACCTCGGCACCGTGAGGCAACAGGGCTAACCCACTGAAGCACCGTGCTGCCCTGTTAATGATATTCTGATCCCCTTTTCAAACAGCAGATTTGAATTCCTTCCAGAAAGCAATTATCTCTTTTAAGTTACCAAGCGGTCCGGAAGCAGCTTTTAAAATGAAGATAGAGGAAGACACTTCTTTCAACCTGTGCAATTCAAACCAGTCCAAAACCCTAAGCGAAAGTAAAAACTCACAGAGCCACAGCCCTGCTCCACCCACACAATGCCATCATTGAAGCTATGTAATGAGACAAATACATTTCCTAAAGGGACACTCCCATGGCACCCACATGGCTCTTGTCAATCCCTGATTTTCATCATCGCACAAGACATGCCTTCAGCTACCCAGGCTCCAAGTTCCGGAATTCCCTCCCAAAACCTCTCCACCTCTTTGCCCCTCTCTCTTTCTTTCAGATAAGCCTCAAAGCCTATCTCAGACAAGCATTTGGACATTTGTCCGACTATATACAGATGTGACTGGGTGTTGAATTCCATTGATAATCACTCCTGCTGTACAAATTCAGCCACTCCTATCAATCTTGGCCGATCAGGGGCTGGTTTAGCTCACCAGGCTAAATCGCTGGCTTTTAAAGCAGACCAAGCAGGCCAGCAGCGCGGTTCGATTCTCGTACCAGCCTCCCCGGACAGGCGCCGGAATGTGGCGACTAGGGGCTTTTCACAGTAACTTCATTGATGCCTACTCGTGACAATAAGCGATTTTCATTTTTCATTTCATTTTCAATTGTTACAAGACTCCGAGGAAACATCGCCTCAGCATGTGAAGGAGATCTCCGCATTGCGCCATTTCAGAAAGGTCCACCTGCTTCGAGTGTCACTCAGGCAGGCACGGAATAGTCCAGCTGCAGCCCAGCTATAGGCCCTGTGGGGTGGCTGCCTGGCTGATACAGCAAGGCACCACTCCACAAAACTGGGGCACAACTTGCATCAGTCAGCTTGCCACGCCCTTTGATTGTCCCCTCAATACGCTTCGGAAAAGTCCAAAGTTGGATGCTCACCATTCAAAATGTTCCCTTTGTGCCCTCGATCGTGTTAATCCAACTCCTTTGACCATGGCAGAGAATAATGTCCTCGCCTGGGCCACGGCTCAAATTATTTGGATGCAAGTTGGACGTTTACTCATTTTCAATATATCAGCTCTGAGGTAGAAGTATTAGATCTCCAATGTGCCTTGTCCATCATTCCCAAATTAATCTCGACAGGTTTGGGCTTGATTCCCTGCATGGCAATCATGCATGTAACCCATTGACACGTCGTCTCCTAGCATAAGTCACCATGGAATAGTTACCATCAGAAACTACTGCAAGTGCTGAAGAACTGATGACTCAGTTTGTTCCTTTATATTAAGAACCTCCTTTCTGTTTGATTTATGTGGTCGCTTTAGTCCTTAACGAGCACTCTGGTGTAATAACCAGCATGAATTACATTCTCATTTTTTACTATTACAAAGTGACATCAGCAATGCCTCTTTGAAAAAAAAAACCAAACTATTGCAAATTTTTATCAGTAGAGTTTTTTTTGGTTATTTATTTTTGAAGAGTGAGATATATATTTCAAGCAGGCGGGAATGAGTGTCCATCAGGCCAGTACAATTATCTGCTTTCTGTCCTGTGGGATATTTCTACGAATTTATTAGCCACCAGCCTGTGCCAGGAACATAATGGAAAAATATTTTTTCTACAACTGGTGCATTACTGAGGGAATTGACTGGGAAGAATGACTGAGAGTCTGTTAGTGAAAAGGAACTGGATTTAAAATGTTCGACGTGAAGCAAAAACAACAACATGCATTTAGCACCTTCAGCACAGTTAAACCTTCCAAGGCTCTTCACTGGAACGCAATCAGGCAAAATCTGCCACCAAGCCACAGAAAGGCATATTGGGACAGCTGATCGAAACTTGGTCAAAGAGGTAGGTTTTAAGGAGTAACCGAAAGGAGGAAGAGAGGGAGAGGTAGAATGGTGTAGGGAGGGAATTCCAGAGCTTCTGGCCAAGGCAACCGAAGCACGATCACCGATGCTAGAATGATGAAATTCAGGAATGTGTAAGGGACCGAATTGGAAGAATGCTGAGATTTCTTAGGCTTGGAGAAGGTTACAGAGATAGGGAAAGACAAGCCCATGGAATTGAGGGGCGATTTTGGGCGTTGTAGTTTAGCAGTGGGAGTTGGGCGATTATTCTTTAATCTGCTACCCCCATGCACAGCGAAAGGTGTGATGAGTCCGAATGACACGGTGGCAGAGCGGTTAGTACTGCTGCTTCGCAGAGCCAGTGGCCCAGGTTCAATTCCAGCCTTGGGTGACTATCTGTGTGGAGTCTGTACTTTCTCCCCGTGTCTGTGTGGGTTTCCTCCGGGTGCTTCGGCTTCCTCCCACAGTCCTAAGATGTGCAGGTTAGGTGGATTGGCCATGATGAACTGCTTCTTCATGTCCAAAGATGTGCAGGTTGGGTGGTTACTGTCTGCATGGAGTTTGCATGTCCTCCTCGTGTCGGCGTGAGTTCCCTCCGGGTGCTCTGGTTTCCTTCCACAGTCCAAATATGTGCAGGTTAGGTGGATTAGCCGTGCTAAATTACCCCTTAGTGTCCAAATGTTAGGTACTTCATCAAACAACTCAATCAAGTTAATCAAACATGATTTATCTTGCATAAATTTGTGCTGAACATCATGCTTTTTTCCCAAATGCCAATTAATTTTGCCCTGGATCAGGTCGGGTTCAGCCACTTAAAATCAACAGCACTTTACAAACCGAAGGGAAAAAAATATTCAATTTGTTGCGATCAGCGCCACTATTTCTAAAAGTAGGAAATTATGGCCCACAGTGTCCTCATTTTGCACCGACCATTACAGGGAATGCTTCGCACTGTGTAACTGTGTTCTGTCTGTTTTTTCATGACTAATGCAATTTCAAGCACAACAGCTAAAAGGTCACCTCAATCGAAGGATATTTACTTTAAAGCAGTGTGTGTTTTTTTTTTAAACAGTGTATCTCTATAAACGACTTTCCATTAAAGTGGGAGCTGCAATTTATTTGCAGACTATACGAGTGGTTTTACCCTGGTACTTTGGTTACCTCACTCAACTGTCTTAGAATTCATCTGCCATTTGAGTTGCACTGTTCATCATTTTGGTTTCGGCGACTGCTTTTACCCGCTGTTGATTGAAATTATCTCCAGTCATAAATGCAACTTGCAGGTTTTCACAGTCTCATCTGAATCGCTGGATATAAGAGCCTCAGTAATGGCCTCTGTTAACAATGCTGTCAGTGGTCACTCATGTCAGGAGATTACGCTCTCAATGGCCGATGGATTGAATTTTCTCTGCTCTGTGGTGATGGGATTGGAGGCGGCAAGGTGAGGTGGGGGGAGGTGGAGAGGACTGGAAGATGGGGAGGAGCTGTTAAATGGAAGCAACCGGGATAGTGAAGTATGAAAGAAGATAGAGTTACTTTTCTTGATAGTGCACTTATTCAGGTTGCAGCCTTACAGATTTCTGCCTCTTCACTCAAATGTTTTTTTGTTCGAGGTGATTGTTAACGACTATTATTGGCTTCCTAATTGACTGTATCTCTCCAGTAGAACCCTCTGCGACAGGGTTCAACGTCAACTTTATTCAAAACATAACAAAGACTTCATCCTTGCCACAAAGCTGCAAGAGAGAACACAATCATGTGATCTTACACCACTATCTCGAGATGATGTGAACTGCCCCATTTAGGTATTCACATTAACCCTTCACACTACATTAACTACTTAGCCCTGTTTTCCAGCTCTTTATATGTGGTCCCAGCCCTCAATCAAATGATGCTCATCATGTGTGTAACTTGAACAACATAATCAACAAACCATTAAGAGGAGCCAAGTTGGGAAGGCTTCCCAATGCATTCCTGTTACGGAGGAGATTTCTCAGGGGCGAGGGCAGGATTGGCTGCTGAAATCACTGAGGCAGACAGGCAATTAAGCCCAGTACAGATTCAATTAGAGGCAGTTTCACAAGCTCGCCAGTAATCTGCTCACAGTGGAGTAGTCTGGGTTCTATCCATGCTGGAAGCTCCTTTCATTGGAAAGTCGCTGCATTAGGAAACAGCCTCAAGAAGAACAGTTTATTATTATATGGGGGGGTCTTTCCCCATCCCTCTGTCCGACAGCCTTAACTAGTTTGGCCCCCCCTGCATGCCCCATTTGTGGCAGATGAACAGAAATGGAGATGCCCTCACTCCCTACATAGTTCAGCAGTACCCATCTTTGATGGGTAGCTACTGAGGTGGATATTCAGGTCCTCTGATTGGCATCTGAATCCCACCCAACAGCCTTAATTGGAGATGGTGGGCGCGATTCTCTGACCCCCACGCAGGAGTGCCGGGCGATTCCCGCCACGCTGCCCTGGCACCCGCACGCGCGATTCTCCCACCCCCCACCAAAACGGCGTGCCGCGTTTTATGACAAGCCGCTCGGAGAATCGCCGCTCGCCGTTTCTAACGGTCGAGCGGCGATTCTCCAGCCCGGATGAGCCATGCGGCCTGCCCAATACGACCGGTTCACGCCGGTGCCAACCACACCTGGTCGCTGCCAGCGTGAACAGCGCGCAAACGCTGCATGTGCGGCCTGTGGGGGGGGGGGGGGGAGGATCGAGCACCAGGGGGGTGCTCAGTGGGGGTCTCTAAAAGACGCACTCTTTTCCCTCCGCCGCCCTGCAAGATCACTCCTCCATGTCTTGTGGGGCGCCCGCGGGGAGGACGGCAACCGTGCATGTGCGGGTGACGTCATTTAAGCGGCGCCGGCCACGTCATTTACGCAGCACCGCTTTGACTCGGGCGCCAAGGCGCGCCGCGCGAAATTGACGCGGCGCCGCTCCTAGCCCCCTGGGGGTGGGAGAATAGGGGGCGAGGAGCGGCCTCCGACGCCGGAGTGAAACACTCCGGTTTTCACTCCGGCGTCGGCACTTAGGGCGAAATTCTCCGCCCCCCACGACGGGTGGGAGAATAGCGGGAGGGCCTTCCCGACTTTTTTGACGCCCTCCCGCTATTCTCCCCCCTCCCCGCCGAAATCCCGACAAGAATCGCTGCCGCCGTTTTTTTACGGCCGGCAGCGATTCTCAGCTGTTAGAAGGGCCGAAGTCCCAGCCCGTTACGACCTTTTTACGAACGGCAAACACACCTGGTCCTGCCGTTCGTAAAAACGTCGTGACAAACTCGCAAAAAATAACCATGGCACCGATTGGCACGGCAGTACCACGGCCGTGCCAAGGGTGCCATGGGCCCGCGATCGGTGGGCACCGATCGCGGGCAGCGGGCCCGATGCCCGCGCACTATTTGTCCTTCCGCCGCCCCGCAGTATCAATACGCGGGGCGGCTGAGGGGCAACCCGGCCCGCGCATGCGCGGGTTTCGCGCAAAAACGCGATGACGTCACCCGCGCATGCGCGGGTGGAGTCTTCCCACCTGCGCATGCGCGACTGGCGTCATATGACGCGTCAGCCGGCGCTAACTCCGGCAAGCGGGTTTAACGATTTTCGTTAAGCCCAACTTGTCGGAGCCTCCGACGTCGGGCTTCCCGACGGGGGACTTCCGATTCTGGTCCCCCGTCGGGAAGGGGCGCGCTGCCGTAAAACCCGCCCGGGTTTTACGGCAGTTTTACGATTTCTCCCGTTTTGGGAGAATTTCGCCCTTAGTCTCCCGTTGGGAGAATTACGCCCGGCATGTATGGAGACAACCAATTATGAAGCCCACTCCGGAAAGATTAAGATGCTTGTCCATCTTTCGAGAAGTGGGGGTTTGGGACTTCCATTTTGTCCCAGCATCGAGATCCTGAAGGTCATGGGAAGATCCAGGTGCCCATCTGCGTTGAGTTGTACTCTGGGGAGAACACCGTCACTGAGGAAGCTGTAGACACCACAGAAAGCCTGCCCGTCATGGCAAAGCTGAATATCAAAGCCACCGTGGAGGAGCTGAATAAAGCTGTTGACTGGCTTGCCAAATATAGAGCTCCGGATGTTGATGCCAGACCACCTGAACTCATCAAGCAGGGGAAACTGGCAATCCTGCAGCACCTGCATGAACCTCTCTCCGTCTCTGCTGGAGGGAATGCCCTGGGGTATTGATGTAAAGATTGTGACCCTGTATGAGAATGCAGTGATTACAGCACCTATTGAGACAACTTCCTGCTGAGCATCAGGTGAGAGGCGTTTGTCCCTGTTGTCCTTGTCAGACTGCAGATCCCGGCTGAAGGAAACTCCCTTGAATCCCAGTGTGGTTTCTCAACTGGAAGATCCACAATTGATGTGATCTCCACAGTCCAGCAACTGCGTCAGAAACCCCGTGAACAAAGGGGACCATTAAATATTATCTTCAGTGATCTCAGCAAGAAATTCGACCATGTGAGTGAAGACTTAGAGTCCTGCAGAAAATTGACTGCCTGCCGAAGCTGCTCATTGTGACCTCCCCTTTCATAATAATAATCTTTATTATTGTCACAAGTATTCTTACTGTGAAAATCCCCCAGTTGCCACACCCCGGCACCTGTTCACGTACACAGAGGGAGAATTCAGAATGGCCGATCCACCTGACAAGCACGTCTTTCAGGACTTGCGGGAGGAAACCTGAGCACCCGGAGGAAACCTACGCAGGCACGGGGAGAACGTGCAGACTTATCACAGACAGTGACCCTAGCGAGAATCGAACCTGGGACTCTGGCGCTGTGAAGCAGCAGTGCTAACCACTGTGCTACTGTGCCGTCCTTCCCTTTACAGCCTGATAGATAAGGTCAGCTATGTTGGGGCAACATCAGAACCATTTGAGATCCGGAGTGTGGTCAAGCAGGGCTATGTTCCGGCACCAAACATCATTGGCATAGTCTCCATTTTGCTGCTGTTATTTGACTCCAATCTTCTCCGGGGAGCGTCCCCTGACATGAAATGGACTAACAGAAAGCGGTTCAGCCCCTTTTCACTGGAGATCCAAGTCAAAGCTGTCCCAAGTGCTCCTCAGAGAGTTGTTCCACACTGATGATGTTGTGTTAACATTCCATACCGAGGGGTACCTTCAATAGCAAATGGAGAGACATTCTCATGCCTGTGAAGCATGACCATCAGAAGCAGGAAGAATAATGTCATGGTCCAGGATGTTGTCATACTGCCCTCTATTAGCATTGAGAATGTGACACCGGAGAATGTTGACAACTTCTGTGACAAGAGCACAATCACAAGAAACATTTCACCCACAAACGCACACATACACGCAAACATAAAGCAAAAACATCTTGTTTAGTTACACAAATGTTCCAACATACGCTATTTGGCGCTGATTTTGTCAATGACCATCGTATCCATCTTGTTTGCTTACCTTTTTTATTCTTTCAATTCTTTCAGTCAGGGGACAATATTGGAACTGAGGTCTGTGCACCACTCTGTGTTACTATTGGTGTGAACTATTGTTTCCACATTGGACCCACAGTGGGGTAAAGGGTTGTACTCATAGCGGGCTGTTAGAAAGCCTGCGTGGGAATGAAACCTGAAACCGACGTTTATGCAATGGGTTTAGATTTAAGGAAGGGGCAATATTGTTATATAAGGTTCGTTAATTGTTTCAATATATCATAATTCAATGTGTTTTATGTTATTTGTAGTTTTGTATATTTAAATTCTAACCATCTGGATTGACCTCAATGTTTTGAACTGTCTTTGGTCACAATTTATGTTTTCAAATGTTTAAATAGTCTAGCCCAATAGGTGGAGCTTAATCTCATCAATACAGATTCACCCCTCTCAAATGATTCTCTGTATGTGTGGAGCTTTGTGGGTAATAAAATCTTTGCATTCTGTCTTCCTTCTTGTCATATCTGTATTGGAGGGGATACTTTTAACACAGGCCTGCAGTTCATTCGACCACACTCAGGTGACAGCTTCACATAGCTAGACTCTACAACCATCACCAATCTGTCACTTTAAATCAAAAGCTGTAACGGTTCTGTCCAAGCTGAGGAGGAGAGTTTGGAACAACAGCAGTCTGAATGAGAACACCAAAGTGTGAATCTATACCGTCTGCATCCTTAGCACACTCCATGAGACCAGGACAACATGTGCAAGGTAGATGACAAGGCTGAGCGATTTCCATCTTTGCTGTCTGAGACGTGTTATTACAATCCTGGACATGACACCAACAGTTGCGAGGACACCAAACAATAAAATCCCAATTGTTTATTTTAATTTATATGATTATAAGGATTGGATACTTCACTCCAGGAGTCATTCCACACACAAATTCTTCAAAACGGGATTCTTCAAAATGGCGGCTAAGTGTTGACTCTGGCGTAAACACCGGAGTGTTTCACGCCGACGTCAATGGGCCTCCTGGCCCAGCGATTCCGTGGCCCACAGGGGGCCAGCCGGAGTGCTCCACACAGCTCTGGCTGCCGATACGCGGCCTTGCATTTCCTGCCACGGGTCCGCGCATGCGCGCGACGGCCGGCGCGTAACAAGGCATCCCACACCCAGATCGCGCGCATCCACCGATCGGTGGCCCCCGGTCGTGGGCCTTGCCATCGTGGAGACCCCCCCGAAGACTGATTCCACCCCCCCCGCCCCCACCAGGATGCCTAACGCAGCCGTGACACCGAGCTCCCTTCGGGTGGAACCATACGTGAACCACGCCGGCGGGAACTCGGCCGATAGCTACGGCGAATCGCCACAGGAGCCTCTTTCAACGGCCCCCAACTGGCAGCCGCATCGACCTCATGCATGCGACTGGCACCGATTCTCCGGTCGCCAGAGATTCGTGTCCCGGCGGCGGATCCGATCGCGGGTCTGACGCCCCATTCTCCACCATCGTGGCCAGTGCAATTTTGGTGCGGCGGCTCGGAGAATCCCGAAACAAACTTTATTACTCACACAATATCACTAGCTTAAATATCATAAAAACAATCAATTCTCTGCCGGTGGCATCCTCTGGTCCGCCGGCTCGCACCCACGCCTGCGGGTTTCCCCACAGCATTGGGTGGCCACAATGGGAAACTCCATTGGCCGGCTGCGGAACCAGAGAATCCCACTGCCGACGGGGGAATGCCGCACTGGAAAACGTGGCTGGCGGACTGGAGAATCCTACCAAATAGCTTTCAATTACTAGTTAAACAATGCTTAACAATACAGTGAAACAATCTTAATTGCTGGACTCAGACAAAACCCATCTCAGATCACAATCCACTTTTAAATAGAGTTAGCAGACTCCGGAATACTTGCTTGAAAGAGTTGCCTTGGATGAAACACTGAAAGAGCGATATCCATCAGGACTCAGCTTCCAGATTCTTGTCTGTCTCAAATTATTGTTTAGACTACCGGCCTTTTTAGAACCTGCTGTTCCATTCACGGGCAAAACCTTGATTTTGACAACTCAGAGATAGTTAGTGATGGCCATGACCTTCGGAGGCTGACCTGGAAGGGCATTGGAAGGCTCGAGGAGGAATGAAAAGCCAAGAAGAGGGCCCAGAGAAAACACACATGCGAATCATGCACCATTTCTAAATAACTGGCTTGCAATGCAGTACAATGCCAGTAGCGTGGGTTCAATTCCCGTACTGGCCTCCTCGAACAGGCGGCGGAATGTGGCGACTAGGGGCTTTTCACAGTAACTTCATTGAAGCCTACTCGTGACAATAAGTGATTATTATTATTATTATTTCAGCCCATTGTCTTCCGCTTCAGAAAATGAGAGTGCCATCCCAGAGCAGGATTCCTGAGTCAATCCCGACAATGCTTACCGCACAGATGACTACCATGGCGCAAACCATCATCTCATGAGATGGAAGGCTGCCACTCTATGCAGGTAAGAACCAATTCATTTCCTTTGGAAATATATATTGCCGCTGTGGCTTCGACATGGGATCAGCAACAACCTCTGTCGTACCCATGTGCCCACTTCCATGTTTATGGGTAGCTAACACAGGCTGGTATTCCTTCAATAGCTGCTGCCACGTGGGAGGCATTGCGCCCATGGGGATTGACAATTGTACGAGCTGATGGAGGCAACAGGCCACGCCTTCCTCGCTTGAGCCAGGAAGCTAACTACTCCATCCTCTCCTTCCACTCCTCCCCACGGGCAATCTTTAGCCATGATCACGGTGACACAATGCCCATGGCCACGCTGTCAGCTCCTGATACCCCCTCCTCGCGTTGGCTCCACTTTGCCAATATACATTTCCATTTATTATTCAGGGATCCTACCCTGATTCGCAGTAGTTTAGATACGCCCCAGACATGGGATTGCCTCTAAATCCCTCAAACACAAAGGGGTCCCACTGGACCATGGGGAAGATTGAGGTGTTGAGCAATAAACCTCACTGCAGGAAGTTGCCTGATCCACTGAATGATTCCCAGTGGCGAAAGGGTAAATGCTGGAAAATCTCAGCAGGTCTGGCAGCATCTGTAGGGAGAGAAAAGAGCTAACGTTTCGAGTCCGTTGACTCTTTGTCAAAGCTAACAGACAGAGAAAGTGGGAAATATTTATACTGTGGAGTGAGAATGAAAGATGAGTCATAGCCATAGAAACCCAGGGAAACCGGGTGCTAATGGCCACAGATACTAAGGGGAAAGAGTGTTAATGGCAGTCCCCAGAGAGAACAAAAGATGTGAAAGGTCAAACAGCAGGGAAACTAACTTCAGAGGATGAACTGTAGTTGTCTCCATTTCGCAGAATCCCGCCCATGGAGTTTCACCTGCAAGGCTTCAAGTTCCTTTCCACGCTTCGTCAAGTAACCAAGGACACTGCTGCTGCTGCCAGCCCAATGCTACCCTTCGTCCTGAAAGGTTTTTTTTACACTCTCGTTCAAAGTGTCCTTTTTCTCCACAATTGTAACACTTCACAGCTTCCCGTCCTTTGGGCTTTCCTTCCTGTCGTCATGTCTGAGGGGCCGTCTCCTTTATATCACACACTTGCCCTTTGGGCTTTCTAATAGTCCCACATGCAGCCTTGTCTGTCTGCCTTCTATCCAATCAGAGTGTCATCTTTCTTAAGACTCCCGCTTCTGTATTGTTTGCTGCCTCTGGGTCAGAGTCCTCAAAGGCAGATTGTAATAAATGGGCTATTAACGTCCACTGCCGATGGTTTAAAGTTGCTCCCTGGAGCTGAGCTCGGATATGTTCCAGACCTCCGTGAGTCCTGTAGTAACTTGACAAGGTAGACGTATGCGTTTTAAATGCTTAATAGCCTTGGCTTCTAGAAATATAAATGAAAGAGTACAGCAGATCCACATAACTTGGCAGCAACAATGAACAGGTTCTTCAATCAGGCCTCAGGGAATACAACAGTAACCCGTGCATGCCCGCGCTTACTGATGATGTCACGCTCTTACTGATGTTACCAGTATACATGGTAGTATACACACTATAACACTTCTTTCACCTTAATTTTAATCGCCCTCTTTGTCATAATATACACCAATATATCATAGTGCAGACACACCCTGATGGACACACACAGGGACCAATCAACATGTACAAACACCGCAGCCAATCACCAGTTAGAATACACACACTATACAGGCAGAGGGCACCACGGTTCCTGCTCATTCTGGGTGCTGCCTCTCAGTGTAACAGGAACTATTCAGCCCAGCACAGACTCACACCACGTGCTGAGAGAATCAACGTTCGGACAAGACTTAGGTCTCTAGTTGAAGTTAGCATCAGTTAGGCCCACAGTCATTGTGTGTTCGTTAGTTAGAAGTAGTTAATAAAATTGAGTTGAACCTTCATCAGTGTTGGAAGTGTCTGTTCATCTCTCAAGTCCACACTAGCCAACACATTATGATACCAGAAGTTGAGGGGTGCTCGCACTTCTGAGACCTACCTTGCAGTGATCTGCCTTCCACCAGTCTCGCGCCATCCTACAGAATGGACTCCGTTCGCCCGTCGCCGCCTCTCCGCATTGCAGGGAATCTGGGCTCCAACTGGAAACTTTTCAAACAGCGCTCCCAGCTGTACCTCGAAGCCAAGGACCTGGAAGCTGCCTCGGACGCACGGAAGATTTCTCTCTTACTCTTCACAGCCGTGGGTGACCATGCTCTGCACATTTACAACTCGCTCACCTTCGATGAGGGGGAGGACAAATCGAAGTTCAAGACCATAATTCTGAAGTTCGGCAGCCACTGCGCGGTCGAGGTCAACGAGAGCTTCAAGAGATACATGTTTCAGCAGCAAATTCAGGGTAAGGACGAACCTTTCCTGTCCTTCATTACCCACCTCAAAGTCCTTGCGCAGTCCTGCAACTACGGGTCCACCTCTGACTCCATGCTCCGTGGCCAGATTGTTTTTGGTGTTCAATCTGAGCCCCTGCGCCAGCAGCTACTAAAAGTAAAGCAGCTCACTCTCTCTACGGCCATTGAGACCTGTGTACTTCATGAACATGCCTCCACGCGCTACTCCTGCATCCAGGCTGCTGAAACGGCGCGGCAAGCCCCTTACGAGGCAGAACGGGTCCAAATGATTAAATCTCTTCAGGCTCTAGATCTGAACGATGGCGGCCATTTCGCATGCTTTTTGCGGAGTCCCGCGCTCATACGGAGCGAGCGTGCTGACGTTACGGACCGCTTCACGCAGGTGCGTGCTACGCTGGATAGCCCCGTGCATGCGCAGTGGCGCGACGAACGTCCCGGCGCTCTGGCTTGCGGCAACTGCGGCTCCGCCCACTTCAAGCGCCAATGTCCCGATGCTGCCTGCAGTGTGGCAAACGAGGCCACTACGCTGCAATGTGCAGATCTTCCATGCCTGCTGTTTTTCGAAGATCCACCCAGCCCCACAGAGACGTCAGGGCTATCCAGCCTGCCATCAATGAACCTACTCTACACCTTGATTCCGACTGTGCCTGCAATGACCTACAGGTCCCGTTCCAAATCGGCGTCGTTACTACGAACAGGATGTCCCCCAACCGTGGCACTGAACCTGTCCACGTCCACAGCGTCAGCCAGGATGATGAATGGTGTGCCACCCTTACGGTCAACTGGTCCCCTGTCAGGTTCCTCCTGGACACTGGCGCTTCTGCCAATCTCATCGCATCGTCTGATTTTCGCAAGCTCTGCGTACAGCCTGCTGTCTTGCCATCTGCGTGTACATTGCTGGACTACAATGGCAATGCCATCGCCGCCAGCGGCTCCTTCCGCCTTGAGGTGACACATCGTGCTCACACAGTCATTCTCCCGTTCGAGATTGTTGCTGCCTCAAAAGCCTCCTTGCTTGGTGCGCAGGCATGCAAGCTGCTCCACTTAGTGCAGAGAGTACACTCTCTCTCTTCAAGCGATGTGTCTGCATCCTCTGACACAGACTTCAGGGCGCAACTCAACTCCATCATCCAGCAATACCATGATGTTTTCGAAGGCATGGGCACGCTCCCCTACACATACAAAATCTTACTCAAGCCCAACGCCACGCCTGTCGTTCACGCACCTCGCAGAGTCCCAGCGCCCCTCAAGGACCGCCTCAAGCAACAGCTCCAGTACCTACAGGACCAAGGAGTCATTTCTAGGGTCACAGAACCCACAGACTGGGTAAGCTCCTGGTCTGCGTCAAGAAGCCGTCCGGCGAGCTGCGGATCTGTATTGATCCGAAAGATCGAAATCAGAATATCATGCAGGAGCACTCCCCGATTCTGAAACGCGAGGAGCTCACGTCCGAGATGACCCACGCCAAACTATTCTCAAAACTGGATGCCTCGAAGGGTTTCTGGCAGATCCAACTAGATGAGTCAAGCAGGAAGCTGTGTATGTTCAACACACCCTTTGGCAGGTTCTGCTACAACCGGATGCTGTTCGGCATCATCTCTGAGTCCGAAGTTTTCCACCGGATCATGGAGGGGATCGACGGCATCCGGGTGTATGTTGACAACATTACTATCTGGTCAACCACCCCGCAGGAACACATTGCCCGCCTTCAGCGTGTTTTCAGGCGCATCCACGAACACGGCCTCCGCCTCAATAGGGCTAAATGATCCTTCGGCCAGTCAAGCATCGTTTCTGGGGGATCACATCTCCCACCAGGGGGTGCGTCCGGACGAGGACACGATTGCAGCAATCATGTCCATGAAGACACCCGAGGACAAGAAAGCGGTCCTCCAGTTCCTGGGTATGATGAATTTCCTCGGGAAGTTCGTCCCGAATCTCGCCTCACACACCACGGCCCTCAGAGACCTGATTCGCAAAACCACAGTTTTCCGATGGCTCCCTGCTCACGAGTGTGAATGGCAGGAGCTGAAGGCCAAGCTTTCCATGGCCCCAGTGTTGGCTTTTTTCGCCCCGACCAAAGAGACCAAAATCTCTACTGATGCCAGTCAGTCGGGGATTGGTGCCGTGCTCCTGCAACGAGACGAGGCCTCGTCATGGGCCCCCATTGCGTATGCGTTGCGGGCGATGACTCCCACAGAGCAGCGCAATGCGCAAATTGAGAAAGAGTGTCTCGGCCTTCTCACTAGAGTCGTGACGTTCCACGACTACGTCTATGGACTTCCGCAGTTCACGGTTGAAACCGACCACCGCCCCCTTGTAAATATTATCATAAAGGACTTGAATGACATGACGCCTCGTCTCTGAAATGTTATTTTTCCTATACACTTTATTGTTGCATTCGTTATCCAGTGATTTGTAAATAGATTTGTTGGTTGTTCCAGTTCATGGTAGTCATCTGCACCAGGCACCTTCCTCTGTAGATAGTCTTGTTCCCTGTATATGGCTTTGTACATATGTCTTCGCAACTCATACGTAGCTAGGCACATTCTCCACACACCCACACTATTTATTATCACATGCCTATATCAACATTTTTTTATAAAAGGGGGGGATGTCATAATATACACCAGTATATCATGGTGCAGACACACACTGATGGACACACACAGGGACCAATTAACATGTACAAACACCTCAGCCAATCACCAGTTAGAATACACACACTATAAAGGCAGAGGGCACCACGGTTCCCGCTCATTCTGGGTGCTGCCTCTGAGTGTAACAGGAACTTATTCAGCCCAGCACAGACTTAAAACACATGCTGAGGGAATCAACTGGTTTGTACAAGGTTTAGGTCTCTAGTTTAAGTTAGCATCAGTTAGACCCACAGTCATTGTGTGTTAGTTAGTTAGAAGTAGTTAATAAAATTGAGTTGAACTTTCATCAGTGTTAGAAGTGTCTGTTCATCTCTCAAGTCCACACTAGCCAACACATCACTCTTTAGTAGGTCTGCCATTCAAACATTAACATTTACACCTCAACTGTGTTGCTGTCTTTCAGGAGTTTTGCGACTATACTGTGACCTGCGCAGTACCCCTGGTATCTCCATAGTCACTGGCGAGTCTTGCCCCAATTGTGCTGGTTGACCATGCCCAGAAACGGTCTGGCTCAGACACATCCCGAGGTTCTGGAGCTTCTTTAATCGCTCAGTGTTTGTCCTCCACCGGGCACAGACCCTGCACTGTGATTTTGTGCCCCAGATGCACTTGCTACACTTCAGGCGCAGCCCTGCCTCTGAAAATCTCCTGCTCCAAGTTGCTGAGGTGCTCCTCCTCAGATTTCCCTGTGGCCAAGATGTCATCCAAGTGAACTGGTACATGGGGAATGCCCTGCAAGACTGTCCTTTGACAAATCAACAGACTGGAGGACACGCCAAAAAATCAGACGGTTGTATTGAACAAACCTTTGCGAGTGCCGATTGTGGCAAACACTTCTGAATTCTCCTCTAACAAGAGCTCTGGTAGGCGTGGCTGTTGTCAAGCTTTGAGAACGTCTTTCCTCCTGCCAGGGTTGAAAATAGATTCACCACCCGCGAGAGCGGGTAAGGGTCCAGCTGGGAGATTTGACTTCCGGTGAGCTTGTAATCCTCGCATCCGCACACCATGCCATCATTTTTAGGAACCCGTACAATTGAGGCTGCCCAGCATGAGAACTGAATGGGCTCAATTATTCCTAGTCTCTGCAGCCACCCCAACTCCTCCTTACCTTTGTCCTTCATGGAGTAAGGCACTGTCCTCGGTTTCAAAAAGCGAGGTATAGCCTGAGGGTCCACGACCAACTTAACTGTGGTGCCCCGCAAAGTGCCCAGTTCATTTTTGAAAACCTCAGGATATTTTTCATAGACTTTACAGTGCAGAACAAGGCCATTCGGCCCATCGAGTCTGCGCCACCCCTTGGAAAGAGCACCCTACCCAACCCCACACCTCCACCCAATTCTTGTAACCCAGTAACCCCAGCCCACCTTTTGGACACAAAGGGCAATTTAGCATGGCCAATCCACCTAACCTGCATGTCTTTGGACTGTGGGAGGAAACCGGAGCACCCGGAGGAAACCCACACAGCCACGTGGAGAACGTGCAAACTCCACACAGACAGTGACCCAAGCCGGGGATCAAACCTGGCACCCTGAAGCTGTGAAGCAACTGTGCTAACCACTGTGCTACCGTGCTGCCCACCATATTTCTGAATGACCTCCTCCGTCACCTGTGTCTGCTTTATCCCACCCTATTTCAATTGCATTTTACTGAGCTGGTCATGCCCTGGAAGACTAGGCTCATTCCCTTTTCCTACCAAGAGCCGCCCCTTGCTGTTGTATGCAATGTCCACCTATGAAGCCCCAAGCTCTCTGGTATAGGTCTGTATTTGATCCCTGCCTGAGTGAGGGTGGGTGCCTGCTCAGAGCTGTCCCAAGTCTTTCTCTGGGTCTCCTCACCGATGACAGTTGCAGGGGCTCCCGTGTCCACCTCCATCTTTACTTTTTTTTCAATCGACCTCAATTCTAGTGTAAGACGGC
The DNA here is from genome assembly GCF_902713615.1 of Scyliorhinus canicula. NCBI lineage: Eukaryota > Metazoa > Chordata > Chondrichthyes > Carcharhiniformes > Scyliorhinidae > Scyliorhinus > Scyliorhinus canicula. The sequence goes on along the minus strand of NC_052154.1, from coordinate 8,026,180 downwards.
TCTGCGTACTCACATTGAACATGTTGCAGGAGAAAACCTCTTCTTGCTCCGTGCTTCCTAGGTGGCGCACAGCGGACCGAGGGGTCTTTGACCTTGAGTTTTCCTGCCCAGACTTTGACTTGCTCTTCACACCCCGCCACTTTTGGCAATTGAGGCAATTATGACAGACATCGTCCATGAACGTGCAATTATTCACATCATGTGTCGTCATCCCCCACCCCCGCCCTCCATCCACATACTCCACTCCTTGTGCCTTTTTGTTTACTGCCCCCTTGCAGGTGGTGTTCCAGAGACTAAAGCACAAACTTAAAGAAATAGACCACTCTTCTGATAACATAAAAACTGCTCAGAAAGAACATGACGGGGAAAGTCATTCACACGGAAAGTTATGGTGGCTGAGTGGCTATTGGGCTTGAAATCTCAAGGCCCAAGCCAATGCTCTGGGGACACGGGCTCAAATCGTACCATGGCAACTGGTGGAATTTAAATTGAAAGCTCATTTCAGAAACGGTGCCGGGAAACTGCCAACGATTGTCGTCAAACCCTCCTGGTTCACAAATGTCCTTTGAGGAGGAAAGGAAATCTGCCATCTTTGTTTGGTCTGGCCTACCTGTGGCTCTCAAAAAAACAATGACACTGCGAAAATCATTCGCCTTGAACTGGGCCAGTTCAGAGTCAACAACATTGTTGTGGGTCGGGAGTCACATGTAGGCCAGACCAGGTACGGACGGTAGATTTCCTTCCCTGAAGGACATTAGTTAAACAGATGTGTTTTTATAATACTCAATGATGGGTCTAATGGTCACCACTGCTGAGATTAGTTTTCAATTCCAGATTTATTAATTGAATTTGATGCCCACCAACCAACCACCTGGATGGGATTTGAACCCACATCCCGAGAATATTAAAGTGCATGTTTTGATTACTAGCACAGAGACACCACGACTGGGATGAGTCCGATCTTGCTCGTGGCTGGGGTTCTCCGCTCCCACTGAAAATTGGGACACCTTCGGCTGGATTCTCCAATTTGCAGACGGAGTGCTGACGCCGGCGTGGGAACAGTGGCATTTTACACCACAAACAACGGCGCAAAAGCTGCACCGATCCTCCGTCTGGTGGAGGGGAAGCAGCCGCACACGCATACGTCCCCGCTTTACCTGTGGATACGGCAGGAGAATTGCAGTGCAACATGGCGCCGACCGTGCGCGGACCCAGACTGCTACATACTGTCCCTCTGTAATCCCCCTAGCCACACCGGACCACCCCCCACCAGTATCCCCAGCCCCGCCAAAGCCCCCCCCCCGGCCCGCGGAACGGCTCCCCCCCCCCCCCCCCCCCCCACCGACTATGGCGGCGTTGTCCATATGGCGTACGGTGTACCCTGCCTTTGCGGGGGCGGAGCATTGCAAATCGGCACCGTTACCGATTTCGGCGCAAACAGGAATTCTCCGTCCAATCGGCGAACGCGATTTTGGCGTCGGCGAGCGGAGGATCCCACCCAAATTCTCCGTTCTCACTTACAGTGAGGAGGCAGCAGGCGAGGTCCAGAATCCTGGGCTACCGCCTTCCCCCAATAACAGTGCCTCTGCTTCCCTCTGAATAGGAGCGACAACTGTGTCTGTCAGGAAGGAAACCTCTGCAACTCAGTCATGCTGCCATTTAATGTTAAACTAGAGGTCATGGCACTGTTGAGAAAATAAACACAAATGCCTTTTCCTCCAAGAGCCGGTGTTTCGGCTGCACGTTTCATTGCAAATCCATCCTGATGATTAACACATAAAGTTGTCAACAAAGTAACAATGTGATCAGGACCAGAAAGTCTGTTTTATTACAGTTGATTGGTCAGATCAGAAGGGAGAACTTACCCAAAAATAAAGCCCCGCAGTTGCTGGAAAACTGGAACCAAAACAACAAATGTTTAAAAAAAACTCAGCAGGTCTGGCAGCATCTGTCTGGAGAGAAATGTTTCAGGCCAATAACCTGATAACTGAAACTTCCAATGATAGTTAGTCTGCCTGTGACGTTGAGCAGAATATTGCGCCGTTCCCTGTGGTGAGTTTGGTGGTGGGGGGCAATTGATCAGGCGGGAGGGTGGCTGTTGGAGGCTGCACCACCATCCTGCCCCTGCCCTGATTGAGCCCATGGCACGCAGGCCAATCAATGGTCTTCTCACCCTGCTGCCAATTGAATCCTAAATTCGTCAATGAACCAGCTCTGCTGGTATTAATCCAGGGGTAGGTGTGTTTACTTGTTGGCTCCCAGGGTGGGAGAGGGGTCTATTCCTCAAAGGGACATAATGCAGAGGAAGGAATTCACCTGAGGAAGGAGCAGTGCTCCGAAAGCTAGTGTTTGAAACAAACCTGTTGGACTTTAACCTGGTGTTGTAAGACTTCTTACTTAGTGCTGGATTAGAGGATATGGCTCCTGGAAAGGGAGGCCTACTCAAGCAAGTCCCCAGCCTTTGCTGCTGACCACCACCCCCCCCCCCCCCACCTCCCCCACCAACCCCTGTCCCACAAACCCCGCAGCCTTCCCCCCACGATCACTCACCTCTGCCCATGTCTCTCCTCAATCCACGCCCTCATGTGGGTGCCATTCCAGCAGCCGTCAACGCCTCCCTGGGGGTGCTACTGTGAACAGGGGTTGCCTGCCTCTGATTGGCTGGCAGATCTTGATGCGAGGGGCCTCCACTCTTGGGGTTCTTGAACCCAGGGGAAGATAAACAGCTGGCCTCTTAAGTGCCTGAGTGGCACAAGATGCAATACGCTTTCTTGAAAAGAGGCGATGGGGGGGGGGGGGGGGGGGGGGGTCCTGCTGGCTCCCCAGCTGGGGGCAGACTCCCACAACGCCTCCAGAACTTTCTAGCCATTCACTCTGTTTCTCTCTCTAAAGATGCTGCCATCTCTGCTGACTGTTTCTAACCTTTTTCTGTTCCTGTTAGTGGGGAGAATCTCCCTTGGAATGGCTTGGGAAGCACATAAGTTGGGGAAAAGCAGCTTCATGGTCGAAGAGACTCAGAACCTCCTTTTTCCATAGGGTGCAGCACATAACAAGGTAATTCAATTCATCCTGCCTGGGCCAGCTCTTTGAAAGAATAACCCAATTCATCCACTTCCTTTCTCTTACCCATCCGCCCTACCAGCCCTGGAATTTTTCTCGCCTTCAAAATGTATCCAGTTCCTCCTGAAGGTTACAACTGAATCTGCATCCCAGACCCATTCAAGCAGCGAATTTCAGATCAGAACAACTTGCTCTTTTGTTTGTCCTGCCTACTCTGCCTCTTTCGCCAATCACCTTAAATCGGTGTCCCTTTGTGGTGAATGCATGATACTGTAACCATTATATCCACCTAATGTAACCTATGACCTGGAAGTGGTGATACGAGCTGCTTCCAGGTCATGTACTGTAGCCCCGGTGGGCTCCGCCCTCACCGGGGCCATATATAACCCTGCCACCCGTGGGTGGCACTCATCTGCACAACCGACGCTGGCTAGGCAAGTTCACGACTAATAAAGCCTTATGTTCACTCGCTCTCTCTGCCTCTCGGTGAATTGAAAGCATATCACCCTTGTTTGCCTTTGAAAATGTTTTCCCATTATTCGTAACTCGAGCAAAATTCTTCATGATTTTCGACTCCTGTCTCTCAAACCTCCACATACCCTTCTCCGCTCCAAGCAGAACAATGTTAGCTTCTCCCATCAAGTAATTGAATTCACTCAGCCCTCGTACCTTTGTAGTGAATCTTTTCTGCCCACTTCCTCGGGTCTTGACATCTTCACGAAAATGTGACGCCCAAAATTGAACAAAATTCGGCAAATGGGGTAATGTTTCAGAATGATTTGGTGCGACCTCTTTGCTTGTGTGGTCGTTGATTCGATGAATAAAGCCACAAATCCCCTTTGCTATTCTCGCTACCTGGAAAGATTTTTAAGACAGAAAAATAGTTGTTCCTCACTAACCCATGGCATAATGCATCGAGGGAATTTGGGCAAGGTGAAATGTTCGCCCATAAAAGAAGGGTTACAAGTTCAAGGAGAGGGGCTGGAGATTTAGGGGGGATGTGAGGAAAATCATTTTTACCCAGAGGGTGGTGATGATCTGGAACGCACTGCCTCGGAGGATGGTAGAGGCGGGTTGCTTCACATCCTTTAAAAGTACCTAGATAAGCACTTGGCATGTGATAACATTCAAGGCTTATGGGCCAAGTGCTGGCAAATGGGATTAGTTAGTCAGGTCAGGTGTTTTTTGTGTGTCGGTGCAGACTCAATGGGCTGAAGGGAGTCTTCTGCACTGTATTATGAATAAGTTGTTTACCTCACTTCAGCCCTGAAATTCTCCAAGACCTCTGCACTCTCCCAACATTTGCACCCACGAGCATCCCCAAATGTCATTGCCCCACCATTTACGAACCTTCAGCTGTCTGTCCCTATCGGCTATGCAGTTCACTCCCGAAACCTTTCTACCGCTCCCTCCCCCTGAATGACATCCCTCTAATTCTTTGACTAAGCATTTGATCACCTGGCCGAATGTTGCCTTATACAGCCCAGGCTCAAAGTTTGCTTGATGAAGCATCTCGGACATTTTGCAATGTTAAAAGTGCTATCTCAATGCGGGTTGTTGTTACTGTAGAGTGTGAGTAATTCTGTGATTCTGCCAAAAGTCTGACACCGACCATTACGAATTTTCAGTTTTAATGAATTCAAATCATTGTATTTTCAGTCAAAAGTTCTGTTTTTGTCTTCAAAGGGAGCTCACTTAGTCACACTTATCCATGAAGAGAACCTCTGCTCACACAGCTTAATGTGATTCTGAATGAGGGAGGTAATCCATTTCGTCACTTAACCAGACTGGAAAGAATCAAAGGTTTTATCTGCACAGCCCATGGGTTCCAAGGCACATTTATTTATTCTTTTCCATTTCCCTGTAAATTGCATGTAGATAGCAACCTTTTAAATTATTGAGGGAAGCTGCAGGATTCTGCTCAGCCTCTTTCAAACAGCACAGGAGACATTCATTCAGGCTGTCAGACAAAAAGTGGCAGGTACATTAGTGTTGGTGTGCATGTGTGTGGTTGAGTCGACTGGTGTGTGTGGGAGAGCGTGCATGAGTGTGTACGGAGGTGTGTTTGGGCTGGATTCCCCGTCCTGCCAGGCCACATTTCTGCCCCAACCTGCCGGCGGGATTCTCCGTTATGCCAGCCAATCAATGGGCTTTCCCATTGTGGGGCAGCCCCACGCCGTCGGGAAAACCCCGGGCACCGGCAAAACGGAGAATCCCGTCGGCGGAGAATCCCACCATTTGTGTCTGTGAGTGTATGGGAGTGTTGTAAGACTGTGTGTGGGCTTGTGTGTGTGTGAGAGGATGTGCAGGAGAGTGTATTAGAATGAGCATTTGTATCACTTTTCGGCCTTTTGGTTCAGGCGAGCGTGAGGTCAGGTGTGATGCCTGGACCTGGTATGTCTCCCTTGTGGGGACCATTAATTGGATTCAATTTGAATTGATTTTTGGAGCAGGCAAGGAGCTGGATGAGGGCTTTGCCCCTGTCCACACTCTGAGCTCTGGCTTTGTAACTCTAAGAAATTAATTTTTAAAAATGAACATTTGTTCATAACTGTGTGTGTGTGTGTGGTGGGGGGGTTGGGTGCGATGTGTGTGCGTGTATGAGAGGGCGTGTCCATACATGTGGGAGTGTGTGTGTTGCGGGGGGGGGGGGTGGGGGGATGGTTGTGGGAGGCTGAGAGTGTGTGTGTGTGATTCTTTGAGTTAAGGAGTATGTCTGCCAGTTATCATAGAACCATTAGAACAAACAGTGAACAAAGAAAAGTACAGCACAAGAACAGGCCCTTCGGCCCTCCAAGCCCGCGCAAACCATGCTGCCCGTCTAAACTAAAATCTTCTACACTTCCGGGGTCGTACCCCTCTATTCCCATCCTATTACAGATGCCCCTTAAACGTCACTATCGTCCCTGCTTCCACCACCTCCTCCGGTAGCAAGTTCCAGGCACCCACTACCCTCTGTATAAAAAACTCGCCTTGTACGTATCTCTTCTAAACCTTGCCCCTCGCACCTTAAACCTATGCCCCCTGGTAATCTACACTGGGAAAAGGTCTCTGTCTATCCACTCTGTCTATGCCCCTCATAATTTTGTAGACCTCTTTCAGGTCGCCCCTCAACCTCCTTCGTTCCAGTGAGAACAAACCGAGTTTATTCAACCTCTCCTCATAGCTGATGCCCTCCATACCAGGCGACATCCTGGTAAATCTTTTCTGCACCCTCCCTAACGCCTCCACATCCTTCTGGGAGTGTGGCGACCAGAATTGAACACTATACCCCAAGTGTGGCCTAACTGAGGTTCAATACAGAATTCCTACAGTGCAGAAGGAGGCCATTCAGCCCATCCAGCCAGCGCCGACACTCTGAAAGAGCACCCGACCTTGGCCCACTTACCCACCCTATCCTTGTAACGCAGCCCCGCCAACCTGCATAACTGTGTGTCTGTGTGTGCATGCATATGTGTATATATGTGTATTGCGTGCTTCAGCTGGTAATATTACACTGGTTATTAAATTGAACCATTATTAAGACACTGTGTGTCCATTCCACTCCCTAGACTCAGCTGGCAACTCAGCAACAGTCGTAGTGCCAATGAGTTGCAATAGTGTGAAGGACACACACCTAAAAGCCTTGAGTTTGTTCGAGAGGTCGATAAACACCTATCAATCAAATCACCTTCCGGTTCTGATATTTTTTTAAAATGCACTGTTTGGGACAGCACGGTGGCGCAGTGGGTTAGCCCTGTTGTCTCATGACGCCGAGGTCCCCGGTTTGATCCTGGCTCTGGGTCAATGTCCGTGTGGGGTTTGTACATTCTCCCGGTGTTTGCGTGGGTTTCGCCCCCACAACCCAAAGATGTGCAGGCTAGGTGGATGCCCCTTAATTGGAAAAAATGAATTGGGCACTCTAAATTTAACAAAAAAAAAAGCACTGTTATTCCCTGAGGAAAAATCCTCAGAATTTGCAGTAACAGTGCAATGAGAGATGTATTTTTTCTGTTGCTGATAGCTATTAGACTCGGTTGCCTAATGGGAGAGACTTCAGGGACACGGGACATGGGGAGGGGTGGGGATGAATTTAGATTTCAGGGTGATTAATGTTAAACGGGCAATAAGATGTCCATTGTACACTTGCAATTTTCACCCACATAGAGTTGCTTGCCGACCTGAAAATTAGTACAGGCCAGACTCAGGTGCTAATGCGGTGGACTCCCACCACCCATGCTGTGGTATTATCATAAATGTAAGAACTGCAAAGGTTAATGAAATGTATAACTCAACCACTAGAGGGAGCTAGATGGACAAGTATATAAGACATTGATACTAAGCCTTATGGGTGAGAGGTTGAGGAGAAGGCGAGAGAGCAGACTGAAGGAAAGATTGTGTGAGTGAGAGCAGATCATAGTTAATGTTTTAATGTTATAGTGTAGAGATTAGTAGCAGATGAGTGTAGATTATGCTTATTATCAACTGTGTATTATCTAGGAGTGCATGTCGAATCCAAATTAGTAGTGTTAGTAAATTTATCGCTTTGTTCAAGTTAAAGCTATTTTGTGGTCTTTGTGAACACCATGCCAAGCATCCTTAATTGAGCAACACAAAGAACACCACACATGCCCTCCTGCAACACCGGAAGGTCTGCTATTGGCCAGTGGTGGTCCGCCGAGAAACACGCAACAGGGGGAGGGGGAGTGGGGGGAATGGTGGAATCTCACCCACAATATTTTTCCTTAATTCATTCATTGGATGTGGACATTGCTGAAAAGCCAGCATTTGTTGCCCATCCCTAATTGGCGTAATTGAACTGATTGGCTTGCTGGCTTGCTGGGCAAGCTCCGAGAGCAGCTAAGAATCAACCACATTGCTGTGGGTCTGGAGTCACATGTAGGCCAGACCAAGTCAGGACAGCAGATTTCCTTCCCTGACAGTTGTAACGAACCCGCCGTCATAGTCACCATTACTGAGTCCACCAGCTGCGGTGATGGGATTTTGAACTCATTGGCATTAATCTGGGCCTCTGGAATATTGGTTCAGTGACATTACCACCATGCCCTCTCTATGAAAACTAGGCATTTGCCAATTAAAGTCTGAACAAGATGCGAGGCCAGCCGCCCTTAAGCTGGTGAGGTCCTTGGTCAAGTATGCATGTCAGACCCTGAGGATGTCAATTTTAATTTGTGGGCAACATGGTGGCACAGTGTTTGGCACTGCTGCCTCACAGTGGCCAGGGACACTGGTTCGGTTATGGCCTTGGGTGGTTGTCTGCGTGGAGTTTACTCATTCTTCCCATGTCTGCAAGGGTTTCCTCCGGGTGCTCCGGTTTCCTCCCAAAGTCCAAAGATGTACAGCTTAGGTGGATTGGCCCTTAGTGTCCAAAGATGTGCAGAATAGGTGGGGCTACAGGGTTGCTTGGGAGTGGTCCTGGGTAGGGTGCTCTTTAAGAAGGTGAGTACAGACTCGATGGGCCCAGTAACCTCCTTCTGCAACTGTAGGGAATCATGGTTCTAAATTGGGCCTCAGTAAGGGAGGAGTTGCAGTTTATCACCAAATTGGATGGATGAGGATCAGTCATCGAAGAAATCCTCCGATCCCAACCTCATCTCCCTCCTGATTTGTCGAGCACTAATTTGAAGCCCATTGTTTTCGATTTCCTTACCAGAACAAACCATTATCGTGGTCTGTGTAACAAATAACTGGAGATGGAACTGGGAATGAGGTTCTGCTGAGAGAGTTAGAGGAACTAGGGTACAAATTAAAAGGCTGAACCTTAACTGTAATAGTCTTTGGCTGACCCACTGAGTCAAGTGGAAATTGGCAGAGGGGGGAGAGCATACTCTGGGTTTTGATGTGTGACTCAAAGTGTGGAGTTTCAATCAATATGGCATTTTAGTAGCAGTACTGGGGAAAAGGGAAGCTATTCCATTAGTGTTATTCCACTTAAACGGGCTGTGACCAGTTGGGTGGAATGGGTAACCAAGGCGATGGACTGAGCTTTCATCTCATGGAAAGGGCAGGGAGGCTGCAGGGTTCAGGTAAGGTTAGATTTACCGTAGATTGTGACATATAAGTCAACTTTTGAAGCCTCCAAAAATTCTTCCAAAGACAGGGGTCGACTTATAGACCATGTATAAAACGGGAATGGCTAGTGTTGTTCTGGGTAGTCTCTATTTTAAGGTGCAAAAAAAAACTTAGCCCCGGTAATTCATATCAAATCAACGTGGTACAGTTCATTGAAGAATTCTACAAAGATACCTTAGAACATAATCAAAACAATTTTAAAACTAATCAAATGAATTGGGGGGGGGGGGGGGGGGGGATTTTCTGCTCCTGTTTCTGACAGGGGGGAGGGGGGGGGTCGGTGATGGGAGCAGGAAATCGTGGAGGAGTTACAAAACTTGGCTCAGGATGGTGGGATTTCCCATTCAGATCGTCCTCGCTGCCCGCCAACGAGGAATTGGGAATCCTGACTTTCAACAGCGTAATCCTCATTGGAATGTGTTGAAATATAACTACCAGGCCTTTACATCTGGCTGTCCCTTCCCCTCCCATTAGAGTATCCGTTCACACCAGTGTGTGAATGATGATAGGTCCTCCACGATGTGCACTTGGCAAGCAGGACCTACCAGAGGCGCGCAAGTGAGTACGGGGCGGGGAGGGGCGGTTCGGTGGGAAAGTTACCGGCAAAAGGGACTGCATGGGTGTGTGTTCCGTGTGGGGGATTGTATTTTTATTTCTTTGTGTTGCGGGGGCACAGAAAATGCCGCCCAGTCTTTGACACATGATACATTGGGTTCATCAAATAAATTCATTAATTCTGAATTACTTTGGCCATGGATTCATTGTAAGGATCCCATTCTGGGTCATACATGGCTCCTTTGGTTTCATAATCATCCCTTCACAACAAGTCATCTTCCCCTCCATCCATGGAATTCGATATTCAGCACTAATTGAATGATATGATGACACTTTGTGCATTAATAGCATCTCACATTTTCAAGAGTAACCCAAGCAAAACAATATGTGAGGCAGAGCGCATGTTTCTATTGATTGTGATGGATTTTTGTCCATTAACCGGCCACTATTCCATTCATAGAATCATGTCAAGTTCACGGCACAGAAAGAGGCCACCTTGCCGATCATGTCTGTGCCGGTCTTATCCCACTTTCCAGCATTTGATTCATAACCCTGCAGGTTCCGGCACTTGAGCTGAATGTCAGATACCTTCAAATGAGTTGAGGGTATCTGTCTCTACCCTACCCTTTCACGCAGTGAGTTCCAGACTCACACCTCCCACAAGGTGAATTTTGTTTTCGCTCAGCTCTCCTCTAGTGCTCCTGCCAATCACTCTAAATCTATACCCTCCTTGTCTTATTTATTTGGCGAATGCAAAGCCCCTAAGCCAAGCTGTTTTTTTCCAGTCTTGCTGTGTTGAATGTGGATAGGCCTCTGCTGAGCCTGTGGATTGGACTTTCTTCAATGATGTGGTCCACAGTTTTCTTTCTCCCACAGGCGCATTGGGGACTAATGTCCCACCTGTGGAGGTCGGCCAGGCAGGGGGTGTGGCTTGTCCTGAATTCCCCATTCACTGGCCTTCCTGTGGAGCTAAATGGTCCCACCACATCCGCCCTATCCAGGCTCATCGCAATTTTGTCCATCTCAACCTTCCCGGTTTCAAAGAGAACAACCCCAAGTCTATCCAATCTTTCCTCATGGCTGCGAATTTCCAGTTTTGGCAATATCCTTGTAAATCTCCTCTGTGTCCACTCTAATGCCTTTTTTGTAATGAGGTGATCAGTTCCGCACACAGTACTCAAGTTGTGTTTTATATAGTTCCTGTACGGCCTCATTCTCTTACATTCTGTGCCTCATCTAATAAATGAAAGGATTCTATAGGCCTTCTTCACCATCTTATCGACCTGCCTTGCTATCTTCAGGGATCTGTGGATATTCACTCCAAGGTCCCTCACTTCCTCTACACCTCTGAGTATCGCCCCATTTATTGTGTAATCCTTTGCTTTGCTTGACTTACCCAAATGCATCACCCCACATTTCTCTGGGTCGAATTCGATTTGCCATTTTTCTGCCCACTTGACGAGTCCATTGATATCTTCCTGCTGTCTACTCCTGTCCTCCTCACCATTGTTCACATGGCCAATATATGTATCGCCTGCAAACCTATTGATCATTTCCCCCCCCACATTATCATCCAAGTCATTAATATATGCCTCAAAAATCAGTACTAGCCCAGTAATGAGCCCTGTGAACCCCACTGGAAATAACTTTTCAGTCTCAAACACATCATCAACAATTACCCTTTGGTTCCCGCCACAGAGTTAATCTTGTATCCAGCTTTTTATATTCCCCTGGATCCCCATGGACTTTAAATTTTTAACCAGTCTGCCATGTGGGACCTTGTCGAAACACTGAATCAAATCCATATAGACCACGGACTGGATTCTTTGCCCTGCGGCGCCGGCAACACGGATGCTGATCGGGCGGAAAATCGGGCAGCCCCCCCTCTCCCACAATGCATTACCTGCCAACTCCTCCCCTAACTGACACCACCCGCCACCTCCCCCCCAGAGACCCCTCTAAAATGGAAAACATCCCAGAGACACATCAGATAGGGATCCCAACACCCCCCCCCCGAACCCCATTGATAGGGAGATCTCCCGGAGCGAACTCCCAGATAGGAAGATCCCCCACAGAGACCCCCTAGAGAGGGAGAGCCCCCGCAGAGATCCCCTGACTAAAGTGATAAGTACCTCTAAGTACTCTGACCACAATATTTACAAACATCAACCACATCAAAGAGAGTTAAGTGCATTCCAATCAACCCCCAATTTTGAAATGCTGAGCTGGAAAATGACAGCACTTAGCTCTCTTATAAGTGATTGATGTTTATCAACACTGTGGTCAGAGAACTTAGAGCTATTCACCCATGAAGGAAGATGAATGAAGCAAGACTAACAGCTATGTTTGTGGAATCTGTCAATCGCAGCCCTCTAAGAGAAATGAATGAATGACTTTGCTGCTAAACAATCTGAGGGCTGTGAACACAGCTCATTGCTTTTTTCTTTCCTGGAATGGACATGTGGTGGTTCCTCTGTCTGAGCCAGCAGATGTATGCCCAAGTGAGTGTTATGCAGTAGTTTTTTCACTGCTTTTGTCTGGACTGCTCCCTAGCTTCCAGACTGGGTTCACTTTTCTGGGGGTCTATGGGGGGGGGGGGGGGTCCTTTAGTTAGGCGGTCTCTGTGGGGGGTGACTTTTGTTAGGGGTTCTTTGTGGGGTTCCCTTTAGTTAGATATACTCTGTGGGGGGTCCCCCTTTTCAGGGGTGCTTGAGGTAGTCCCTATCCAGCAGATCCAGGGGGGGTCCTATTCAGAGGATCTCTAAGGGATGGGTGTATCTGGGGGAAGGGGAGACCCAGAAAATGAAATGAAATGAAATGAAAATTTCTTATTGTCACGAGTAGGCTTCAATGAAGTTACTGTGAAAAGTCCCTAGTCGCCACATTCCGGCACCTGTTCGGGGAAGCTGTTACGGGAATCGAACGTGCTGTTGGCCTGCCTTGGTCTGCTTTCAAAGCCAGTGATTTAGCCCAGTGTGCTAAACGTGGTCCAAGGGAGGGGGCTGAATCGCGATGTGTGGGAGGAGTCTGGGGTGGGGGGGCTGCTTTGCGATGTGGGGGAGGGAGCTGATCTGTGATGCAGGGTGTTAATGGGGGACTGCTTTGCTTTGCCAGGGGACGGTGGCCAGCTGTGGGACCTCGCTATCAGGCCGCCTGCTCAAAATGGCAGCCCGATAGTAGGATTCGTGCGGGAATCCCTTGCCTTGCTCACCATGCATACAATGCTTCCTGATTTGCACTCCCAGCAGGAGCGTAAATAATTCCAATTCATTCCGGCAGGAGAACATTGGGCCGGATTCACCGGTTGGGGGCTTAGGGCCGACGTAGGCGTGGGAAATGTGACGTATTACGATGCAAAAATCGGCACTGACCCCTCGCGGATCTTGCTAGTGGCGAGGGGCTAGCGGCCGCTTGTGTAAAACCCCCGGCTCCCCTGATAAAGGTGCTTGGGGAATGGCCGGGTCCGTGGCCGCGCCTGCACACGGCGACGACCTGCAGTGGTCGCACCATAAAAGAAGGTGCCGGACATGCGCAGACCCAACCTGCCGAACTCTGCCCCCCTGGCCACCGCCTGGCCAACCCCTGGCCAGCCCCCGCCAGTCCCCCCAGCCCTTGGGTAAGCCCCCCCCCCCCAACCCCCGCCAGCAGCACAGCTCCCGGCCAACTGTGGCAGTGCTGGACACAGTCCGCAGCCGCCATGCTGGCTTCCTGCCCGCTGAGACAGCACGTGAACTGCGCCATTGGGAACCCGGAACATCGGAGGCGGTGAACCGTGGAGGCCCCAGGGAATAGAGGGTCAGGTCCGCTGAACCTCTTTAAATGCTGCACGGTGAGCAACGCATTTGCGCCACTTTCAAATATGAAACCATAGCATCCCGATTTGGCGTCAAACTGGCGCGATTTTGGTGTTGGAGGATATTCTCTGCCCAATCGCGTTTTACGATTGTGGCGTCGGCCGACAGTGAATCACGCCCACAGTCTCCCAAATGGAGAATCCCGGCCCACATCATCTGCAATTTCCTCATCAAATCCTCCTTGTTACTTCCTATCAAAATTCAAATGAGTCAGACACAACCGCGGCTTTGAAATCTATGCTGACTCCTCAATGTATTGCTGCCTTTCTAAATGACACTTTGACCCATCCCTCAGAATTGACACCAATAATTTGCCCACTCCCGAAGTCGGGCTGATCGGTCTGTTATTATTGGATCTTTTCCTCACTCTCGTTTTCAACAAAGGTACAACATTAACTGACCCCCCAATCCTCTGGCACCTCACCTGTCAGCATTGCAATGATCTCTGAATGGCTTGTTGAGACACATATCCAATGGCTGAAGAGTGGACGTCAGAACTCTTGTTATAGGAACAAGGAGAGCCGGGAGGCAGGTGGGGGTGGTGGGAGGGGGTGTGTGGGGGTGGTGGGAGGGGGTGGGGGGTGGGGTGGAGGGGGTGGGGGGGGGGGTGGTGGAGGTGGCAGGGAAACATTAACTAACTTGACATCCACAGGAACAGAGAAAAAGGAGAATACATGCTGATGATGGGAGAGCCGGCCGAAGCGATAGTGAGCATGAGAAGACAACGGCAGCGAAATCCGTCCGGGAGAAGCAAGGGGCAACATCGGCACCAGACCCATTCGAGGATCGCCCTCCGGCATTGTCTCTCCGGCACAAACAGATGCTTACTTATGCGTGTAAATAACTTTGCCAAGTGTACAGAGTTGCTGCGGCTGGGCGGGTGCATTATACCCTACCAGTTACATTATTTGATGTTATACTTCTCTCGTGCTGTTACTGTTTTTTTTCCTCTCCCTTTGTATTTGTGTGTGTGTGCCCTTCCCCTCTATATAGATATATATATATCATACCCTGTGTACATAACGGCAAATATACTTTGATCAAAAATCCAATAAAAAACATTTATAAAAAGAAATAATATGGGTGCGATTTCTTCATGGGTGTCTCTTGATCTTATCAGTCATTGGGATCTGAACATGTCCCACACTAATAAGCTGTGATCTTTGTGCAGGTCACTGGGCTGCCAATTGCACACATTATCGATCCACAACTTTACTTGATCATCATCCATCCAGCTGTTTTCATGGACATGCCCAGGACCACCTGCAGTGAACTTGATTTCTGGTATGGTTTCATGTTTGACGATTACCATAGTTTTAAACTTTGTTCTGACAGCCATGCAGACTGGTATCACTGTGATCCTTGCCTTCTCAGGCCTATGGTTTACATGAGAATTATTTTTGAACCTTTTCACTCCATATTTGTTTGCTTGGCAAATCAAACATCATGAGCATTTTATCCATGATGCTGAAATAGGATAAGAGTGATGTGTTGGGTAAGCTGGGTCTGCGAGGACTGCGTTTACTGCAGCAGTGAGAGAGACAGGCCCTTCCAACACTTGAAGAAATGCAACTCGATTTTATTGAACTCTTAACTATCGTACATACTATAACTGTGGGTTGACACTATGCTGACTTGACTGGAGACCTGAGGCTAACCTGACCAGACTATCTGACTACCACATGGTGTTTGTTCTAGTTGCTGCTCACGGGCTCTGACTGTCCCAGAGGCTGGATCCCGAGAGAGCGGGAAAACTAGTGTCCTCTGGCTTTATAGTGGTCGTGTCCTGTCTGGTGATTGGCTGCTGTGTTCTGTGTGTTGATTGGTCATCCTGTGTGTCAATCACTGCCTGTCTGTGTACCATCATATACCTGTGTGTATATTATGACAAAGAGGATAATAGGTGTTCATATGTTTGCTGCTGTCTAATAATGAGTCGTTGGATTGGATTGGATTTGTTCACTGTCATGTGTACTGACGTATAGTGAAAGTATTTTTCTGCGAGCAGCTCAACCAGATCATTTAGTACATGAAAAGAAAAGAAAATAAGTCACAGAGCAACGCAAGGTACACAATGTAAATACCTAGACACTGGCATCAGGTGAAGCATACAGGGGTGTAGTGTTAATGAGGTCAGTCCATAAGTGGGTCATTTAGGAGTCTGTTAACAGCGGGGAAGAAGCTGATTTTAAATCTGTTCGTGCGTGTTCTCAGACTTTTGTATCACCTGCCCGATGGGAGAAGTTGGAAGAGTGAGTAAGCCCGGGTGGGAAAGGTTTGATTGTGCTGCCCACTTTCCCCAGGCAGTGGGAGGTATAGATAGAGTCAATAGATGAAATGAAAAAAATGAAATTAAAATCGCTTATTGTCACGAGTAGGCTTCAAATGAAGTTACTGTGAAAAGCCCCTAGTCGCCACATTCTGGCGCCTGTTCGGGGAGGCTGTTCCGGGAATCGAACCGTGCTGCTGGCCTGCTTTCAAAAGCCAGCAAATTAACCCTGTGCTAAACAGCCCCTATGGGAGGCAGATTTGTGTGATGGACTGTAAATGAAATGAAAATCCCTTATTGTCACAAGTAGGCTTCAAATGAAGTTACTGTGAAAATTGAATTGAACCCACATTACTAGCCTGCCTTGGTCTGCTTTAAAAGCCAGCTATTTAGCCCAGTGTGCTAAACCAGTTCCGGACTCTCTGATGTTTCTTGTGGTCTTGGGCCGAGCAGTTGCCATACCAGGCTGTGATGCAGCCAGCTAGGTTGCTTTCTAGAAACTGGTTTTGATAATGAGGTCTTTTGGTAGCTTCAGACGATCTTGGTCCTGAGCCGCAACACGACACATTTTTGTCCCATAAAGTGACTACGCCAATTAGCTGTTGCTCTGAAGCCTTTGCTGGGCTCAGGGTTTGATTTGCCCGACTCAGCCCCATATTTACGCATTGGATTTCTGGTGGCGATGTAACCATTCTGACAACTATCGAGGGCCAATCCCAATTCATGCTTCTCAGGACCAGGTCAGTGGCTGGTCTCTGCTGCAATGAGGCATTTGATCTCGGAGATCTCCTTCAGGGTGGATCCCTTCATCTTCCACTCTCCCACCAGTATTTCACTGACACTGAATTCCTTTGCTGCAGCTGCTATTTGACAAGTTAGAAAATGTTATGACTTTTAACTTGCAGCAAACTTCCTATTTTATTTAATTTGCCAGATGATTCATTTCTCGAGGTAATTTTTCCCATGGTGTCTTTTCTGTGCGGATGTTTTTCGAATTCCTGCCCTTCTTCGCGACCCAGCCTGGGCTTTGTGTAAAATCAAGCGAGTTGTCAGGAAGGGACTACGTTTAATCATAGTAATAAGGCATTAGTAACAAAGGCCACCTCAGCGAAAAATCATACAAACCTAAATTTAAAGGTGTCACATTTGTTTATTCAATGCATTCATGAAAGGAACAATGATAAATGAGCACAATCTAGTGGCCATTATAGAGTCGCAGGGTAGCCAAGGTTGTGATTGTAGAATCCAAGGGAAGAGACGCCGGAACGCACGGTAGTATAGGAATGAACAAAGGTTTATTACGATACACACAATAATTGCAATAGCAGCAACTCCTCTCCCTGAAGGCCACCATTCGGTTTTTATGCTGAGAGGTTCCCCTTTGTAAAGGGAGAAACACTGCCCCCATTTACCGGGATAGTTCATGCTTTGTGGTAAAGATGGGGCACCTGCAGCACGGTGGTGCAGTGGGTTAGCCCTGTTGCCTCACGGCGCCGAGGTCCCAGGTTCAAATCCCGGCTCTGGGTCACTGTCCGTGTGGAGTTTTAAAAAATAAATTTAGAGTACCCAATTCATTTTTCCAATTAAGGAGCAATTTAGCGTGGCCAATCCACCTAACCAGCACATCTTTGGGTTGTGGGGGTGAGACTCACGCAGACACGGGGAGAATGTGCAAACTCCACACGGACAGTGACCCAGGGTCGGGATTCGAAGGTATAGAGTTTGCACATTCACCCCGTGTTTGCCTGGGTTTCGCCCCCACAACCCAAAGATGTGCAGGGTAGATGGATTGGCCACGCTAAATTGCTCCTTAATTGGAAAAAAAATGAATTGGACACTCTAAATTCATTAAAAAAAAGAAGATGAGAAACCTTAGAGAACATAGTCCTTGGCCCCTGAGGCGATTATAACAGTGATCTAGGGTTCCAGGGTTGTGCGACTTATACTAAAAAGTTACAGCCTGAGGATTGGAAGCATTTTGAAAATCAGCAAAGGAAAACAAAAATAGAATAATGCAGAAAATTAGCAAAATGATAACAACAGATTGTGAGAGATTTCACAGGTATGCAAAAAGGAAGCGATTAGTATGAGTAAACACAGAGGCAGAGACAGAAGAAATAATAAGGAAATGACAGAGACATTAAACAAGTATTTCACATCTGTCTTCATAGTAGGAGACACAAGAAGTACACCGGAAATTGTGGGAACCAACGATCTAATGAGAATGAGGAACATAAAGTAATTAAAATCAGCAAAGCAAAGGTAATGGAGAATTTAATAAACTCAGATGCAGGAAGAAGAGTAGTAGGCAAAGAGACGGCAAAGGCATTTAAACCAGTTAGACATGGAGCAGAAAGGTGAAGGAAGTATGATATTATTCATTTTGGTAGGGTAAATGGAGAATTATTGTTTTTTTTTGTAAATTTAGAGTACGCAATTCTTTTTTTTTCAATTCAGGGGCAATTTAGTGTGGCCTACCCTGCAAATCTTTTTGGTTTGAGGGGGTGAGACCCCCGCAAAAACGGGGAGAATGTGCAAACTCCAGACGGACAGTGACCCGGGGCCGGGATCAAATCCGAATCCTCGGTGCTGTGAGGCATCAGTGATAACCACTGCATCACTGTGCCGCCCAGAAGCATTGGGCTGGATTCTCCGTTGCCCGACGGTGATATCGTAATCGGCGATAGTGCGGAAAATCCCTTCCGGTGCCCAAATCGGGGGCAGCGCTGGTTTGACACCGGTTTTTGCTTCTCTGCTCACTCCGAAATGGCATCATCACATGGTGCGCCGCACACAGTTAGAATGTTGTTGGTGCGTCACCTGAAGGCTTTCACCCAATGTTCCACCCAATGGGCTGAGTTCCCGACCACGCAGTTCACGTGTGGTCTCAGCAGTCGGGAACCTGGCCACGGAATGTGTCCAGCGTCGCCACAATCAGCCGTGAGCCGGGCTTCTGGCATGCAGGGCTTCCGCGAGGACTGTGGGGATGGGTGGGATATGGCCATGGGGTGGCTAGTGGATCAGTATTTGTCAGGTCCTGCCCGCGCCTGGCCGGCGCCATATTGTACTGCGCGACCGCTGCAGGTCCTCGCCGAGCGTACACGCGTCCACGGACCTGGCCATTCTCCCACCATTTTTGGCGTGGGAGTTGGGGGTTTTACCCGATGCGGTTGCTAGCCCCTCATCTGTCCCAGGATCGGTGAGGGTTCAGCGCCAATTTTGGCATCGTAAAATGCCGCGTCGTTCCCGCGTCGGCACTTAGCCGCAAAATCGGAGAATCCAGCCCATTGGTTTTAAAGATGAGAGACCAGTAAATGTTTTCATGCAGAGCGATTTGGGGGTCTTTAGACAGAAACTACAAAAAGATTTGCATGCAGGTACAGGAAATGAAAAGCAAACTGCATGTTAGTTTAATTGCAAGGAGTTTGGAGTATGTTGCTGTGAGTGTGCAGGGCTTTGAGGAGATTATACTTTACTGCAGAATGTTTTGGTCTTCTTAACTGAAGGAAATAATTGGCTTTGAAGGGGGTACAACCAAAGATTGAATTCTGGGATTAGACGCCTGTCTGCGAGTGGGATTGAGGAGAATGGACCAAATTCTTTGGAGTTTAGAAGAATGAGAGATGATCCCATTGAAACATATACAGGATTCATAGAACGCAAGATAGGTTTTTATTACCTGGAGGACCTAGAACGAGAAGGTAAGGCGTCAGCCATTTCGAACAGGAGTGAGGAGAAATGACTTAATTCGCAGGGTCGTGCATCTGAGCTGCACACACACTCACTGAGTAGATTCAAGACAAACATGGATAAGGTTTTGGGCATCAAGGGATTTGCGAGCAGGGCAGGAATGTGGAGTTGATGAAAACGTTTTGTCTTGATTTTATTGAATAGGGAGCTGCAGCACCGACTGCTGCACCTGTTTCTTCCATTGTTATGTTCTGTCTGGACTATTGAATCCTCTTCACATTCTAAAGGCTTCTCTTTGATTACTCCTCAATCTTTCATTCGCACTGGAATATAAACCAATTGATGCAACCTGTCCTCATAACTCACCTTCTGAGCTTTCTTTGCTCCGACAGTGTCGGTAATATAAAATTGTGGAACTTACAACATGGAAACATCCATTCAATCAAACAAGTCTGTGCTGGCATCTAAACTCCGTCCG
This sequence comes from Scyliorhinus canicula, assembly GCF_902713615.1. Taxonomy (NCBI): domain Eukaryota; kingdom Metazoa; phylum Chordata; class Chondrichthyes; order Carcharhiniformes; family Scyliorhinidae; genus Scyliorhinus; species Scyliorhinus canicula. Next base: position 8,006,202 of record NC_052154.1, on the reverse strand, counting down.
AGCAAATATTTTGAGCCATATTTACCTGCGCAGTTCTCCTTTTGCTTCATTCTTCATTCATCCAACCCAATCTGGTTGGGCTGGTTTAGCTCACTGGGCTTTTAAAGCAGACCAAGCAGGCCAGCAGCACGGTTCAATTCCCGTACCAGCCTCTCTGCACAGGTGCCGGAATGTGGCGACTAGGGGCTTTTCACAGTAACTTCATTGAAGCCTACTTGTGACAAGAAGCGATTTTCATTTCATTTTTCATTTCAATTTTGAATGTAGGCGGAGGTGCTGCCTTAATAAATAAACCTCAAAGTGGATGCTGCAGCCTCACATCTCACCGTGTCAATACCTTTCTCCTGTCCTCTCTCCGAAATCTCTGACGTTTAATTCTAAAGCCGCTTGCCTGAGCTTTTCAATTACTGGGACCAATCTCCTTCCATCTAGTCTGTCCATGCATTTCATAGTTTTGGAGACATGAAGGAAATTTATAAAGTTCATCTATTTCCTGGTTCAAAGCCACTGCCCTTCCGGAGCCATAGACGGTGATCGTTCTACTGGAAGGAAGAATATTTATGGTGTAGATGCAAGGAAGGGTTATTGGAATATTGGATAAGCTGAACAATTCAGTGCCCTGATTTAACTTTTCAACACTATTGGGAAAAGAAAAAGAGTTACGTAAAAAGCTCTTAAGTTAACTTTCACACCGAACAAATTTCATAAATAGGTTCCTGAGAGGGATTGCCTTCAGGGCAGATAATATTTAATCAATGGTACTGAATTATATTGAGAAACCAGCGGCGCGATTCTCCGCTCCGACGGCAGAGTGTCGGCGCCGGCGCCAAAACGGGAGCGTTTCACTCTGCGGTCGCTGCCCGTTCCGGGAACACATTCTGCGCCGTACAAGGGGGCCAGCAGGGGCGCTGCGGGAAGCGCGGGGGTGCGGCCTCAGAGCAACGTCGGAGACACAGCACCACACAATCGACGCGGCGCTGCGTCGCACGTTAGGTGACGCGAGCGCACAGGCTGCTGATGGAGCAACATGGCGCCATGCCGAGTAGCACCACGGACCACGACCCCGACCTGGACGCCCTCGAGGAGAGGAGAGGGCGCCTGTACCCTGGACCCGGACAGAGGGTCCCACCTAACGTGGCCCAGCGTCTGTGGAGGGAGGTGGGCGTGGCCGTCAGTGCCATCGCGTTGATACCCAGAACTGGCGAGCAGTGTCGCATAAAGCTCAACGACCTCCTGAGGGCAGCCAGGGTGAGTACCCAGGAGTGTGCCCATGGCTCCAACCCCCCTACCTCACACATGTGTAACACCCACCTGCTCCCCAGGGGGACGGTGACCCTCATGGCTGCAGCCACCCATGCAAACCGCGTTAGCCATGTGCCACGTGCACCCATGCCAACAGAGATCCAACTGCATGCATCGGACCGTCTAACAATGTTGTAATTCCCCCCCCCCCCCCACCCCGGGGAGAAGAGCGCCCATAACATGCGAGAGCGTGCCCGAACCGGAGGGGGTGAACCTGACTTGCGGCCCCTCGCCATGCATGAGCAGAGGGCGATCGGGGGCGTGCCACCAAGTGAGATCCCCCCCCTGCCTGGCCCCTTTCCACTCGGCACTCTCCCCTCAACACTCTCCCCTCAACACTCTCCCCTCAGCCCTCTTCCCTCAGCACACTACCCCCAGAACTCTCCCCTCAGCACTCTCACAGATTATCACACAGCATTTACAGTGCAGAAGGAGGCCATTCGGCCCATCGAGTCCGCACCGGCTGTTGGAAAGAGCACCCTACCCAAGGTCAACACCTCCACCCTATCCCCATAACCCAGTAACCCCACCCAACACTAAGGGCAATTTTGGACACGAAGGACAATTTATCATGGCTAATCCACCTAACCTGCACATCTTTGGACTGTGGGAGGAAACCGGAGCACCCAGAGGAAACCCAAGCACACATGGGGAGGATGTGCAGACTCCGCACAGACAGTGACCCAAGCCGGAATCGAACCTGGGACCCTGGAGCTGTGAAGCAATTGCGCTATCCACAATGCTACCGTGCTGCCCTTCCCTTCAGTGCTCTTCCCTCAGCACACTACCCCCAACACTCTCCCCTCAGCACTCTCCCCTCAACCCTTTCCCCCTGAGCTCTCTCCTCTCACCCCGTACCGCGACCCACATCCCCCCCTCCACCTGCCTAACCATGATGGTGTATTGTGTGTCACAGGGCCACGAGGTGACCGACCCGGAGCACCTGGTGCCTGGACGGCCAGGCGACGCAGACCGACCGGGAGCACCTGGCAGACACCGGCCCTGGCCAGCGCCTGGGCGGCCAGCCTGCAGGGACTCTAGCAGCGATGGGGAGGGGCAGCTCCAACAACAGCCCTCCGGCCCTGTCCAGTGATGACACGACGACACAGGACACAGGCACACAGGGAACAAACAGACATGAAAGAACACAACACGACACCACCACGGAGGGGACTAACATACGGGACATGGCACCCCGACCACAGGTCCGATGAAGACACCGAGGTTGCGTCACAGCAGTCCACTGCACCCTCCGCCACCGCAGACACTCTCACCTCGGTTGGCCATTTTAGTGATGAGGCTTCTGGTACACTAACTGGTGCGCACCACACAGCCGCTCTGGTACAGCAGGAGCAGCCGAGGGGCTGGACGGTCAGAGGGCAGCCCAGCCCCTGCAAACACCTGCTGCTCAGACGGGTCCCGGGTTCCTGGAGTTCTCCCGCCCACCCATAGACCTGATGCAGTCGGGGACCCAGGGGCGTGAGAATGTGATGGCCAGTTTTCAGGACCTGCAGATGCAAGTGTAGGGGTGCATCCGCGTCCAGGAGCAGGTAATGGTGCCGGTCATGAGTGCCACCCACGGGTGGCGTCCGCTGTGGAGACAATTGTGGTGACGGTGTCGGGCATGGGTCTGAGTTTGCAGGGCCTGGGGCTATCTGTGCATGCATCCTCCACGGCCCAGGACAGGGCTGCCGTGAGCCAGGGCCAGCTGAACATTGCAGGGACGCTCAGCAACCTGGCGCAGTCTCAGCAGGCCATGGCCCAGTCCCAGCAGGCCATAGCCCAGTCCCAGCAGGCCATGGCCCAGACCCAGCAGGCCATGGCCCAGTCCCAGCAGGCCATGGCGCAGTCTCAGCAGGCCATCGCTGAGAGCATCAGCACCATTGCCCGGGTGATGGACGGCGTTGTACAGAGCCAGATAGGGACGGAGAACTCCCTGAGCTCCATGGCTGCGAACGTCCGGACCCTGGTCGATGCCAACGCAGGCCGCCAGGACTGGCGGCGCCTGGGGATGGTGATGCCCCGGGTGCTGGATCAGCTCGCACCCCATCACATGGAGTGCCCCAGGGGCCACCGGGCACCCCAAGAGAGGAGGAGGTGCTGGGGCCCGTTCTGGCTCTCCCTGCAGGGGGGTGTCGGAATGCTGTGCCACCTTGGACTCCCCCCCCTCCTACCATCCTTGGTGCATCTAGTGGGCAGCGGGCAGAACAGGATGGCACCATGCCATCCCAACACCCGCCCCCCCCCCCGCCCCCCCGGGCCCGCTCCACGCCGGCGCCCACCTCCTCCCACAGCGTCATGGCTGATCCTGGCTTTAGACCATGTTAGAGCGGCGCTGACATGACATCTGGTCACACCGGCGGGACTTCGGCCCATCCGGCCCAGAGAATCCCTGCTCCAGTGGAGAATCGCCGCTGTGCCCGTTTGTCACGCATCGGAGAATGGCGTTGTGGCGTCGGAGCGGCGTCACGCGATTCGCGCAGCGATTCTCCGACCCGGCGGGAGGTCGGAGAATTCAGCCCCAGAGTCTTATTAAACAAGTTGGGTCAAAATAAAAGTATCTTAGAATTATGTTCAAAAATTAAGTGTTGAAATATCTGTATCGAAATTGGTCCCATTGCATCTGTCTTATGGTTGGAAAATGGGTGTAATTATGGTCAGTTTCAGTGACTCATGTACCAGACTAGGGGTGGAATTCTCCCATTTTGAAACTAGTTGTAGTGGCAGGCAGCTCCAGTGGCTCCCGCCCTGCTGACCAGAATAGTGGGATCACGCCCCAGATTGTGCACTCCGTGTGGTGATATTATGCACAAGCTCATTCCCTTCTGATTCTCCTGGTGGGCTGACAGCTGGTTCCTCCGCCCACCCTCTGTTGATGGGTTTGAAGGTCCTGGTGCCATTCTTACACACCAATCCAGCACCCTCACATCACTCGATCTCGCCCACCTATCTGCAGCAGAGCTTGCATGGTGCCAGCAACTCGGAGGGAAAAGGTTTGCAACCTCAAGAAGAAGCCTGTTCCTCAACTAAACCACCTTGCTCCGGAGACCTAAACTTGCCAAGGGCCCCTGCCCCATTTTGACCTCTGGCCATTGAATCTCGAGCCTTCATCCATCCCTTTCCAGTCAACGATGTGGTAGCCCTTTGACCCCCTTGTCTGTGAGGGTTTTGATGCAGTTTTATTGTTCAGCATTCCACCCCTCGACTTTCACTCTGCCTTCCATTCTTCATCTTCCTCATCGACCTCCTAGCCCTTCTGCCTGCCACCTAGAGGCCCGACTCTTCCACCACCCCTTCCTCGCACAGCCCTCCTTCCACACTGTCATCATCGGGCCACCCCCCCCCCCCCCCCACCTCCCCCCCCCCCCCCCCCCCGCCCCACCACCTCCAGAACCAGCTCCCATCCAACCCCTCCGGACCTTTGTTGCAGTAGTTGGGTGACTCCCGCAGCTCAGCGCTATCCTGCGTGGCAGAGGTCACAGGTCTGTAAGCTCTGTTGAAGGAGCCTTCGTGAGCTGCTGTAGTCCATCCTGTAGATGGTTCATACTGCTGCTACTGTGCAGTGGAGGAAGAGGGACTGAATGTTTAAGGTGGTGGATGACGTGCCAATCAAATAGACTTCTTTGGACCGGATGGTGTCGAGCATTCCGAGCATTCTTGGTCCGCACTCATCCAAGCAAATGGGAAGTGTTCCAGCACACTCCTAACTTGTGCCTTGGAAATAATGAACAGGCATGAGGGAGTCAGGAGGTGAGTTATTCTCCACAGAATTCCCAGCCTCTGACCACATAAAGCTGATCCAGTTCAGTTAGATTGGGTGTCAGAGATCTTCAAGATGGATTGCCAGTATGATTGTTGAGTGTGGATTCAGTGGAACCATGCAATCCCTACAGTGCAGAAGAAAACCACACGGCCCATCGAGTCTGCACCGACACTCTGAAAGAACACTCCACCCAGGGCCACACTCCACCCTGTACCAGTAACCCCCCTCCTCCCCCGCTCGCAACCAACCTTCACATCTCTGGACACAAAGGGACGATTTAGCATGGCCAATCCACCTAACCTGCACATCCTTGTGACTATGGGAGGAAACCGGAGCATCCGGAGGAAACCCATGCAGACACAGGGAGAAGGTCGATTCCCGGCTGGGTCACTGTCTGTGCGGAGTCTGCACGTCCTCCCCGTGTGTGCGTGGGTTTCCTCCGGGTGCTCTGGTTTCCTCCCACAGTCTAAAGATGTGCGGGTTAGGTGGATTGGCCATGCTAAATTGCCCGTAGTGTCCTAAAAGTAAGGTTAAGGGGGGGGGGGTTGTTGGGTTACGGGTATAGGGTGGATACGTGGGTTTGAGTAGGGTGATCATGGCTCGGCACAACATCGAGGGCCGAAGGGCCTGTTCTGTGCTGTACTGTTCTATGTTCTAAAGTGCAGACCCCACACAGAGAGTGACCCAACACGTGTCCCTGGCACTGTGAGACAGCAGTGCTAACCACTGTGCCACCATGCCCGTCTGCTGTCGTATAATTGGCCATGATTTGTGCTGGAGGTACTGCCAGCTCATGGATCGTTGCCCAATTACTTGGGGAAACGGAGAGAGTATCCTAGTATATAGGTCAACACGGTTGCACAAATGGCTAGCACTGTAGCTTCACAGCGCCAGAGTCCCAGGTTCGATTCCCCGCTGGGTCACTGTCTGTGTGGAGTCTGCACATTCTCCCCGTGTCTGCTTGAGTTTCCTACGGGTGCTCCGGTTTCCTCCCACAATCCAAACATGCACAGGTTAGGTGAATTGGCCATGCGAAATTGCCCTTTGTGTCCAAAAAGGTTAGGAGGGGTTATTGGGTTATGTGGATAGGGTGGAAGTGAGGGCTTAAGTGGGTCGGTGCAGACTCGATGGGCCAAATGGCCTCCTTCTGCATTGTATGTTCTATGTTCTGTTTCTTTACTGAATTGGCTAATATTTAATTTCCCACCCTTCCTTTTCCTTCACACAAGATGACATGGGCATGTGGGGTGCCCGATGGCCCATGTCTGCTGAGCCATGCCTACCCACCACAACAGCAGCTTCCCACGCGTGTCCCATCATTCACCTGGCGACACTCCATGGCACTCAAGACCCAGACCTGACATCCCCATACTTCTCCATACCCTCATATCACAGCCAATGCTGCCAGTCACACACCCGCCGCCCATTGCTTTCGCACATCTCCGGCTATTCAGCGATGTCAGGCGTATCACGCAGACACAATGTGACACAATTACTGACATATTGCCATCTCCCTTGCAGTACAAGACGGAACACAATAGGAGGGAGCAGAACAGATCTGGCAGGGAGCGAGGATCACTGTATCTCCTGAGACCTAAAGAGAAACGGGGCCGATTGCATCCGCTGTCTTGAATGTGAACATTTCTGGGTATATATTATTCTATATATGATTAATCCCAAGTATTCATATCTCAGATGTAAGCATTCCTGCATTCCTCAGTACTTTCAGATGCTCACAACCATGGTGATGCGTTCCTTCAAGTGACAGAAACCTGGCTGACCAAAAATAAATTAGAAAGGCTTATAGAAAGTACGAACAGTTTCTTTTGACTGATATAAGATCGCAGGAAGGAATACAAATCAGACCATTCATGTAACACAGCTTGTCTTATAAAAATAACTTCAAACCTGATGGAAGAGATAATAAACTGAGCTCGTGTTTTGCGTTCAAAAGAGAGACGCTCTGAACAATTTAATGGCCCGGATTTGGCAGTGGTAATGATGGCGATACTGTCAGCGTTCACTGTCATTATTCCACTCAAACTGACAGCAGCTCCTCTTGCCCACATCTACGCAGAGTAACGCAGAAATCCAGATGCTGCTGTCAGTGATTCCACACTTCTCCAGAGCCGGAGAGCTGCCCTCAGAATATAATCAATGGCAAATCATTGAACTGACCGGATCTCCACTATTTGGTGTCCCTGTAAAGAGCCTTGAAAAATTTACAACTTGTTGAATGATCTGTAATTGATTTTCTTTTTTAACAAACAATTTTATTGAGGTATTTTTCGGCATTGTAAACAATTACAGACATCAACAGAAAGAAAGCAATAAAGGCAAAAATGTGCAAACATGCACGTACAATCAATACTTCATTCGTAACAGACTGCACAAGCCTGCTCCTTTCCCATCGGCACTACCCGCCAATTTATCCCTCCTACTCTACTCTAACCCCCCCCCCCCCCCCCCCCCCCCCCTCCCCACTGACGCTCACTCTCCCGCAAAGAAGTCAATGAATGGTTGCCACATCTGGGCGAACCCCTGTACAGATCCCCTCAAGGCAAACTTAATTTTTTACATACCCAGAAAACTCGACATGTCCGAAAGCCACAACTCAGTCTTCGGGGGCTTTGAGTCCCTCCATGCCAGTAATATTCGTCGCCGGGCTATCAGGGAAGCAAAGGCCAAAACATCGGCCTCTTTCTCACCCTGGACTCCCGGGTCCTCCGAAACCCCAAAAATTGCCACCCCTGGACCCATCGCCACCCTTGCTTTTAGCACCCGGGACATGATCCCCGCAAATCCCTCCCAGTACCCCCTAAGCATCGGACATGTCCAAAACATGCGTACCTGGTTCGCTGGTCCTCCTGCGCACCTAGCGCATTTGTCCTCTACCCCAAAGAATTTGCTCATCCGAGCCATCGTCATGTGGGCCCGGTGAACGACCTTAAATTGAATCAGGCCTAGCCTGGCACATGTTGCGGTCAAATTTGCCCTACTCAGGGCCTCTGCCCACAGCCCGTCCTCCATTTCCCCACCTAGGTCCTCCTCCCATTTGAGTTTCAGTTCTTCCGTCTGGGACCCTTCCCCCTTCATGAGCACCTTATAAATATCAGAGACTCTACCCTCCCCTCCTTCCCCTCTGGAGACTATTCTGTCTTGGATCCCCATTGGCGTGAGGCGTGGGAAGGATGGGACCTGTCTACGAACAAAGTCCCGCAACTGTAGGTACCTGAAATCGTTTCCCCTTATCAGACCAAATTTCTCCTCCAAGCTCCTCAAACTCGCAAAGCTCCCCTCCAGGAACATATCACCCACCCTCCCCACCCCCGCCCGCCTTCATGCTCGAAACCCCCCATCCATACTCCCGGGGGCAAACCGATGGTTGTCGCAGATTGGCGCCCAGACAGACGCCCCCATCTCCCCCACATGCCTCCTCCACTGGCCCCATATCCGCAGGGTCGCCACCACTACCGGGCTTGTGGAGTACCTGGCCGGTGGCAGCGGTAGAGGAGCCGTGACCAGGGCTGCCAAGCTGGTGCCCCTGCACGAAGCTGCATCCACCCACTCCCAGATAGGTCCCGTACCCACCATCCACTTCCTTATCATAGCGATGTTGGCCGCCCAGTAATAATTAATCAGACTCGGCAATGCCAGCCCTCCCTCGCTGCGGTTCCTCTCCAGCATCGCCTTCTTCACCCGCGGGGATTTTCCCGCCCAGACAAAGCTCATGATCACCTTGTTAACCCTTTTGATGAAGGACTGTGGGATAAAGATCGGGAGGCACTGTAACTGTAATTGATTTTGGGGTCTCCTGGACTGATAAACGCCTGTCTGTGGTCATCTTTGTGAGGGGATTCCAGGATGGAAGGCGTGGAGATCACAAAGATATACCAAGCTCTTTTGAAGAACTAAACTAATTTTATTAAAACTACTAAATTTGAGTTTGACATTTATTCTCAGTAGCAAACATACATGTAAGAATTAAACTACACTTACCAACACTATCTCTATCTACTAATTATAACAATTATATCTTAACTAACTTTACACTATGAATTTTATCTTTGTCAGCTCCATATCTAGTCTCCCCTCTGAGCCTAAGAGCCAGAGCTATTTATAGTACTGTCCCTTAGCTCCCTCTAGTGGTGAGGCTTAACATAACATTAACTTTTCATATGCATTTGTATAATATCACACTGTCCCCGCACTCTCACACCCAGTCAAGAACTAAAGCACCCCCGCACACCCTGGGCCGGATTCTCCATTTGTGAGCCAAAGTACTCACACCAATGGAGAATCCGTGGACAATCACGTCAGAAAAATTGGCGCCAAACCCTTACCGATTCTGCTACCGCTCAGGGGCTAGCACAGGCGCAGCGTGGAACACCACCAAATCCCACGAAAATGGTGGGGGAATCGCCGGGTCCATGATGGACACTCACAGGGCAGCTAATCTGCAGGCCCGCTTTATAATAATCTTTATTATGTTCACAAGTAGGCTGACATTAACACTACAATGAAGTTACTGTGAAAATCCCCTGGTCGCCACACTCCGGCCCCTGTTTGGATACACAGAGAGGGAATTCAGAATGTCCAATTCACCTAAGAGGTGGTACCCTGGGGGGGGGGGGGGGGTCACCAATACGACCCAAGGCACCAGCTTTCAAATGGACCGTCAGTGGCATGCGCAGCCACATGGCTGCCTTGCCGACTGTGCTAATGGTGTTGTGTACCCGTCCACCCCGACCCCACAGTCCACCTCCTGGCCACCCCCCACTACTCCCCCCGGCCCTGGCAGAAGCCCCCGGCCAATGGAATGGCTGACGGCAGTGCTGGACACTGTCCGTACTCTCTCTCTCTCAGCAGCCACCACATCAGGTTCACGATTTGTGAGAGCACATGTGGTCCGCGACGTTGAGAACTCGGCCTGTCGGAGGCGGAGAATCGCGGATGCGCCCTCTAACGATGTGTGAACGATGTTGCAACTACACACGGTGTGCGTCGCATTGATGCCCTTTTCGAGGAGGCGGAGCATCACGATTCGGCGTCAAGCCGGCGCCTGCCGCGATTTTCGCTTCGGTAGCTATTCTCCGCCCAATCGCATGCCCCGATTTCGGGGTTGGCTAATCCCGCCCCCTGTCTCCCAGCAACTGAAGCCTGTCCCCCTTTCCCACCCCCCCACTCAATAGAGCTCAAACCCCCTGAGTTTGCACTCAAGGATCACACGAAGGCTGAATCATTGAAAGTGGGTTACACTGGCAAAAGACTTTGCCAAGTGCTGCCTTAACCCCGTCATAATCATTTATCATGCTTTCTGGAATTTCTAATTAAAAATGAAGAATATTAAGTGCTTCACACATCCCTGATTGCTGAGTGGGAACACTTTAATGTGATTGACTATTTACCTGCTTGACATGTAGGAGAAGAGATCTCGTTTACCTGCCGCCAGATTCACACTGCTTTCCTGTAAACCATGCCACAGGTACTACAGCAAAACCTAGGCCGATATTTCATTGAAGGAAAATATGCACACATGTATTCAGAACATTTACTCCATTAGCGTCAAGGCACGGAATCAGACTGGTCAGGTGATTAAAGGGCTGTGTTACACAAAAAGGGTTTTGTGTGATCATTGGGGTCTGTAGTTGTTGTTTGTTTAGCATGTCATAATATTTGACTTTGAGTACAGTACGGTATGGCCGAGGTCAGGTACTACCAGTGGAGTTCATCAGAAACAAGCTCATTGCACGCTTTAATTTGCAAGATCTGGCAGGGCTTTGTTGGGGGCGAAGTGTACATTCCTTCCTTGAAATGATGAAAAGATGCAGTGTTAATAAAGCCAGAAGAGCTTCAAAGTGTTCAGAACTAAATGACTTATTACTCCCAAAGAGTATGGATAAGTTGCCAGGAGCAGCTTTTTGCATTCATCGCTGCACACCTCTCCTAGGCTCTGTAGACTACAAATAACATTTAATGAATAATAAGGTATGTCTGTCATTCTGCACAGGCCTTGAGGCAGGTTGCAGGTTGTTCCTATTCATTTAAACGCCACGCTCAATCAATAGGGATAGAAAAAATATGAATAAGAAACCTGCCAACCTAAAGATTGACTCACCCACAAAACATTAAAGTCATGGTTTGACCTCTTCCCCCCTTCCCAAGCAAGAAATAAAATAATTACCTCACGACGGAAGACAACCTTGATTCAGATTCCCCGGTGGTCATAAATGGGGAAAATGAATACATTATCATAAAAATTTGGATCAGGAGGCAGACACCATGGGGCGCACATGCGACAAAGTAGTGTTCTAATTGTGTGCGTTCTCACTTCGGGGCAGCACAGTGGTTAGCACTGTTGCTTCACAGCTTCAGGGTCCCAGGTTCGATTCCCGACTTGGGTCACTGTCTGTGCGGAGTCTGCCCGTTATCCCTGTGTCTGCCTGGGCTCCCTCCGGGTGCTCCGGTTTCCTTCCACAACTCCCGAAATACGTGCTGTTAGGTGAATTGGACATTCTGAATTCTCCCTCTGTGTACCTGAACAGGCGCCGGAATGTGGCGACTAGGGGGCTTATCACAGTAACTTCATTGCAGGGTTAATGTAAGCCTACATGTGGCAATAAAGATTATTATTATTAGAATCTGATTTTCGAATAAATAGGATTTGCAACTAGAGTATTGCTGAGAAAATACATTTTGTCGAAGCTTTGCATCTTGCACTCATCAGGGCAATCACAAGGATGTCAGGGGAAACAACAACTTTGTATCATGGTGGAAAAACAAAGACTGGGAATCTGAAAGAAAAGCAGAAAATGTAGGAAATACTCTGCAGGTCTGAGAGCATCTGTGGAGGGGAGAGCAGGATTAAGATTTCAGGTCAATTACCTTTCATCAGAACAGGAAAAAGTTGTGAAGATAGCATACGTGATGAAAGTCAACTTAGCTTTTCGTCGAGGGCAGGAGATCGGGAACTCTTAGTCCCGACACACCATGGAAATTCCAGACTTGCCCAGGCCAGGAGCAGGCTGCACAAATCTAATTGAGCATTTTGAGTTATTTTGGGTTGAGGATGGACCTTGTGCGCCTGTGCAGAAAGGAAGAGCTCTCAGTTTAGTTAAGAAGAAACAGGAGCAGAAAGAGAGGCTGCAAGCGGGAAAAGGATAGAGGCTGGCTGATCTTTAAGTGGAGACAGCTGAGGAGAAGCCCCGGAAATTGAAGAGGGCAGCAGATATTTGGTGGCTCCACGCTGTGGATGGTTGGGGGCAGAATCGTCCCTTTCATGCTCTGCTTACCGTGGCTGAAGAGCTTGTGAGTCTGTGCTTGAGTGCAGACTCAGGAATCCAGGGGAGTAGAATCTTGAAAGAGAGATTTAGATAGGGATGGCATGGTGGCACAGTGGTTAGCACTGCCGTCCGTGGTGCTGAGGGGGCCTCACGGTAGCATGGTGGTTAGCATCAATGCTTCACAGCTCCAGGGTCCCAGGTTCGATTCCCGGCTGGGTCACCGTCTGTGTGGAGTCTGCACGTCCTCCCCGTGTGTGCGTGGGTTTCCTCCGGGTGCTCCGGTTTCCTCCCACAGTCCAAAGATGTGCGGGTTAGGTGGATTGGCCATGCTAAATTGCCCGTAGTGTAAGGTTAATGGGGGGATTGTTGGGTTACGGGTATATGGGTTTAAGTAGGGTGATCATTGCTCGGCACAACATCGAGGGCCGAAGGGCCTGTTCTGTGCTGTACTGTTCTATGTTCTATGTTCTAAGGTACCAGAAATTAAAAGGAAAGAAACAAGGCACAGACAGGGATTAACAGGAGGATCCTTACATAGGATAGTCTGAGAGAAACTATTCTCTTTGCGAAGGATATCCAGAATAAAATGTTGTTAATCTTAAAATTTGAGTTGGGTCGTTCAGGGGTGAGTTTGAAAGCATTGCTTTTGCACAAAGGATAGAGGAAATCTGGAATTCCCTTCCATAAAAAATATTCTTTCAGGGCCGGAGGTGAACTGAACATTTCAAATCTGAGACTGATAGATTCTTGTCAGGCAAGACTATTGTGATCTTTGACAAGACTATTAAGGGTCACACAACCAAATTAGGCAGATGACGTCAAGTTACTGATCATAGAATCATAAAATCTACAGTACAGAAGGAATCCATTTGGCCCATTGAATCTGCACTGGCCCTTGGAAAGAGCACCCTACTCAAGCCACGCCTCCACCCTATTCCCGTAACCCAGCAAACTCCACACAATCACCCGAGACTGGAATTGAACTGAGACCCTGAAGCTGTGAGGCAGCAGCACTAACCACTGTGCCGCCGTCTCACCCTAAGTGTAATCTAATGTTCTGATATTCAGGATATATGTGTACATCTATGCATTATTTTTGCTCTTTAAATGGGCATAAATGGCAAGGCCAGCATTCACCGGTCACCTTTAATTGGCCTTAAACTAAGTGCCTTGCTGGCCCATTTCTTGAGGCAGTTCAGAGTCAGCCGTGCTGCTGTGGGTCGGTCTGGAGTCACGTGTACGCCAGACTCGGTCAGGGCAGCAGATTGGCTTCTCGAAAGGGCGTTCGTGAACCAGATAGTTTATTTATGACAGTTGCTCCTGGTTGTCATGGTCCCGAGCTCAATGTTCCGGTGGCATGGCAGCCCAGTGGTTAGCACTGTAGTGTTGTGGGAAAAATGACCCGCAGAAACTAGACTGTAGACTATTCAGTGAGAGAAATGCGGGCAGTTGCCTTTTTGCTGAACATCTGCCTTAATCGCGGTTTGTGGTTGGAACTTTTTGCATGATAGCAGTTAAACAAAGGAGAAGTGTGATAATAGCCTATAACTCAAAGGTCAGTCTGTTGTGAAAATATCTTGTGCGTAAGTCAGCACGTTTAATGTCTTTAAACAGAGTCCATTTTATATCAGGCGGCATCCACCTTGTATCATCTGTAGTCCGGAATTCTACCTCTTCAGTGGCACAGTGGTTGCCAGGGTCTCAAGTTCAATTCTCGGCTTGGGTCACTGTCTGTGCGGAGTTTGCACGTTCTCCCCGTGTCTGTGTGGGTTTCCTCCGGGTGCTCAGGTTTCCTCCCACAAGTCCCGAAAGACGTGCTTGTTAGGCGAATTGGACATTCTGAATTCTCTCTCTGTGTACCCAAACAGGCGCCGGTCGGAATGTGGCGACTAGGGGATTTTCACAGTAACTTCATTGCAGTGTTAATATCAGCTTCCTTGTGACACTAATAAAGATTATTATTATTAATAGCGTTTGCACAAACCGCTCTGGTCAGACTTGAACCCGTGTTGTGGGTGCATTAGCCTGGGCCTCTGGATTACCCAGTCTCGTAACATGAGCACCACCTCCCTCACAGCCATGTCTGTAATCATGCATGCGTGCTCTTTTGAACGTATATAGCTGCTCCGCAGGCTGACGAGCACAACACAAGAGATTTATTCATAGAAACATTATGCAGCTGCTGAAGTGGAAAGGAGATACATTGAATTGTTTTAGGGCTATGCTGGCACGATCGGTGAGAGAACGGCTCCCCCTCCTTGGGCAGTGATCACAGTGCCTCAATAACCAGACCATTTCCACACTGACGACTGACACCAAACAATCTCGGAAGACAAAGAAAACCTCCATAATTCAGCGGCAACTGGCTCCCTGAGGTGCAAATCACACACACACATTAAAGCTGACTGTCCTGTGCGGGAAGCTTCCACGCTGGGGTTTCAACCATCCATCCAGGCCGCAATGCAACACGGACAGAGAACTGGGGAACTATATCATGAACAGCGTCAATGCAGAGCAGTCAGTTGGAACACCATCTTTTTGCCGTGTTTCAACCTGAGGAGATTGCAGCCCAGTCCAGCAAGATGAAGCTGGAATATTTTAAGTCTGAGTTTTGGTGCACTTTCCACTCATTTCATTGCTGGTCAGCGTTACAGGTCAAAGCTACTTGTAATGTAACAACAAAAGTCCATATGCAGCAAGACCTGGACAACGTTCAGGCTGCTAAGTGGCAAGGAACTTCCATGCCACACAGATGCCATGTCCAAAAAAAATCTAACTATCACTCCTTGACATTCAGTGGTATCGACATCGCTGAATCCCCCACTGCCATATCCTTTGGGGTTTCTAGTGACCAGAAGCTGAACTGGATCACCCATGTAAACGCTGTGGCTACAAAAGCAGGTCGGAGGCTTTAAAGTCTGTGGTGAGTCACCCGCCTCCTAACTCTCCAGAGAAAGTCACAAGAGTGTGGTGGAATACTCTCCCCTTTGCTTGGATGAGTACAGCCCCAACAGCACTTGACAACATCCAGGATAAAGCAGCCCCGCTTGAGCGACACCCCAGCCACCACCTTAAACCCGTGTCTGCTTGGGTTTTCTCCGGTTGCTCTGGTTTCCTCCCACAGTCCAAAGGTGTACTGGTTACGTGGATTGGCTACACTATATTACCCCTTGTTGTCCATAAGGTTAGGTGGGGTTACTGGGTTATGAGGATAGGTGGGGACGTGGGACCAGATGCTCTTTCAGAGAGTCGGTGAGACTCGATGGACTGAATGGCCTCCTTCTGCACTGTAGGGATTCTATTATTACACACTCACTCTCTGTACAACCGATGCATATGGCAGCAGTGTCAACCATTTAGTAAATGCACTGTAACAATTCACTAAGACTCCTTCAACAGTACCTTTCGACCTCATGACATCGAAAACCTAGAAAGACAAGGAAAGCAGATACATGGGATCACCACCAACTGCTAGTTCCCCTTTAGCCACACATCATTCTGATTTGGAAATATATCACCACCGCTCCTTCACTATCGCTGGGTAAAATCCGAGAACTCATCCCTAACAGCACAGTGGGTGTACCTACACCACACGGACTGCAGTGGTTCAAGAAGGCAACTCATCGCCACCTTCTTAAGGGCAATTAGGAATGGGCAACACTGCTGGCCTAGCCAGCGAAGCCCATAGTCCTGAACAAATAAATATAGAAAATAATTGACAGGAGATAACTGGAGAATGAAAGATTCATGATTCATGTCTTTGGAATAAGACTAGAAAGCAAAATGGAAATTGAAGCCAGTCACTGCTCTTCTACTACGCCAAGTGTTTGAAACTCATGCAGAAAGGTCACTGGGCTGGATTTTTCACCCCATCAGGAAGTTCACTTCCACGGAGGGCGGCGGAGTATCCAGCATCAGGCAGGAAAGCCGATCTTGTTCCGATGCTCCAGTCCCCTGCAGGCATCAGGATCGAGGTTCATTAAGACATTATTGACAGCTCCCGGATCACACCAAAGAGCGTTAAGGCTTTCTGTTAGTTTCACAGCTGACCACTTCAAAACAAGGTGACTGGAGATGAATGCAACAATACAGACAGTGGGTGTGTGTTGAAGCTGTCAATCACAACCTAGTAAAATCAGCATCAAAGAGAAATAGAACATAGAACATTGCAGCGCAGTGCAGGCCCTTCGGCCCTCTATGCTGCGCCGACCTGTGAAACCACTCTAAGAAATGAATTAATGACTTGCAGATCAGGGATCTGAGAGGGGTTATGGAAATGACAGGTGCTGGGTGTCGCTTCTGGGGACCTCTGGTGGGGGTCTCTTTATTTAGGTGGCCAGGGGCAGTTAGGGTGAGGGTTAGGTCATCACAGTACTGTGGGGTGGGGTGTCGGCTCATCTGGGGTGGCCCAGAACATGCCGGAGAGGGGGTGGGGGGGGGGGGCTGAATTGCATTGCAGGGGGGCCCAGCCACTGGACCTCACAATCGGGCCACCCGCTCAAATTGGTGGCCTCAAAGTACGATTCCCTCGGGAGCCCTTCACAATCCTCACCATGCATATGCTTGCATGGCTAAGGGTTGGGACTCGCTTCCCGATTCCCATTCCCAGCGGGAGCACGAATCAGGTGCAATTCAAATCCGGCGGGAGAGCGGGATTCTCCGTCCCGCTGCATCCGTTTTCTGGTGCAGCACGCCCCCGCCGTCAGGGGGATCCTCCATCCCGGCAGCCGGCCAATGGGGTTTCCATTTTCAGTCGGGAAATCCGCGGGCGTGAGTGTGTTGCCGGTGAAGTGGAGTCTCCCGCCGGCGGAGAATCCCGCCCATTGTCTCTCAATGGGGTGTCCTGCCCTCTACCTTTGAGTTCTTCACTCTATTCTGTCATTGACACTGTAGGTTGTTGCAACTGAATCTTCGAATAAAGACGTTGGCCGGAATTCTCCGGCCGTTCGTCGGTGGCGGGATTCTCAGGTCCCGCCGGCTGCGCACCCCCGCCTGAGGGTCTCCCGGTGGAATGGGATGGCTTCAATGGGAAACCCCGCCGCCAGCGAATAGCGCTCCGCCACCTGCTGCCAGAAAGCATGTGGCTGGGAGGCTGGAGAATCAAGCCTGTTCTACATTCAATACACTTTTCACCACAACGTTGATCGGTCGCAGCAGGCGTGATGGGTTCACGCCCATTCCAGACTCTTCAGAAACATAAACCATGCTGATGTTGCAATGTCCATACTGAGGGAGTACTGCACTGTCAGAGGTGCAATCTTCATATGTTTACTCCTTAATATTCATTCCTCAACTAGCTTTGCTAAAGCAGATTATCTGGTCATTATCATACTACTGTTTCTGTACTCAAATTGACAGTCGTATTTCCAAAATTACAACAGCCCAGCTCTGCATCCTATCAATGTCTCTTTGCAGCCTACAACAGCCCTCCACATTATCCACTACTCCACCAATCCTGGTGTCATCAGCAAATTTACTAACCCAACCTTCAACTCCATCATCCAAGTCATTGATAAAAATCCACAAATAGCAGAGGACCCAGCACTGATCCCTGTGGTACACCGCTGGTGACTGGGCTCCAGGTTGAAAATTTACCATCGACCACCACCCTCTGCTTCTATGTGACAGCCAGTTACTGATCCAATCGACCAAATTTCCCTCTATGCCATGCCTCCTTAGTTTCTGCATGAGCCGACCATGGGGCACTTTATCAAACACCTTACTAAAATCCATGTATACGAACGACATCAACTGCTCTACCTTCATCTATGTACTTAGTTACCCCCTCAAAGAATCCAATCAAACTTGTGAGGCAAGACTTACCCCTCACAAATCCGTGCTGACTATCCTCGATGAAGCTGCATCTTTCCAAATGATCATAAATCATATCCCTCAGAACCCTTTCCAATAATTTACCTACTACCGAAGTGAGACTAACCGGCCTATAATTCCCAGGGTTATACCTATTCCCGTTCTTGAACAAGGGGACAACATTCGTCTCTCTCCAGTCTTCTGGCACTATTCCTGTAGACAGTGAGGACATAAAGATCAAAGCCAAAGGCTCTGCAATCTCATCTCTCGCCTCCCAAAGAATCCTAGGATATATCCCATCAGGCCCAGGGGACTTATCTATCCTCGGGCTTCTCACAATTTCTAACACATCTCCCTTCCAAATATCTACCTCCTCCAGCCTACCAGCCTGTATCGCACTATCCTCCTCAACAACATGGCCCCTCTCTTTTGTGATCGCTGAAGAAAAGTATTCATTTTGGGCTTTCACCCATTTCTAGGTCAGAGCACTGCCTGAAATCATCCATGGTTGAGCCAATGCTCGCCATTGCAGTGAACCATGTTCATCAAAATCTTGCCCTTCGAGACACCACGCTGTCTCCTGCTGCTCAGACCCTTGTTCCTCATGGTCCTGTGTCAGTCTGCGATGGGATCTCCTTCCCTTTATCCGGATGACCAGCCATTACCAAGACAGGGCTTCCTGCGGCCTGCATCATCGATGTCTCTGCGAATCAGTGAACAAACTGAACAGATATATTAAGTGAGCATGTCCTTCACAGGTATACATCCATCTTAAAGCCAACAGGCAAGTGTTGAGCCCGCCAGCTGGCCTCCAAGTGAAGGGCAACCTGGAGGACCAGAGGTGTGTGTTCCACACGTTCATACATGACCAAGGTGATGAGACCCATGGGTAAGAAGCCAGCCTCTGACGCTATTCTGATGGCCTCCATTACTCTCGAGACTCTACAGAGTGACCATTCCTGAGGTCACATGATAGGAACATCAGCATGATCCCTTGACTGTCAGTCATGGCCATTCACTCAGGTGGATGGAGGTTTGGAGTCAAGGGTTGGTGGCCATGTCCCTTGGAGGCATCCATCTCCTTCCCTCCCTTCATCCCTGAAGCCAATGGAAAACAGAACAGAATGAAAAGCAACTACAGACCTCGAGGAACGAGTTTGGGCTTCAGCACAGAGAGGAGAACAAAGCAGCGTAGTTGACATTCTGTTGCCATTTGTGCTGACCTTGAACTTCACCCATCCGAAAAGACCCTCCTCCCATGTTGATGGATCTCACGGATTGTCTAGCTCTGTGGTCAAGCTCATGTCACCTTCCAGACTTGGCGCTCCAGCTTTTACCCTCCCCGGTGACCCACCAACTTCTCCCCATCATTTCTGCCCAACCCAGTATCATCGATTCCTTCCCAATCTTGAATCTCCCCTCATTCCCCTGGATCCAATAGCGGTCGACCTCCACACGCCTTCTTGCTCCTCTGAACCAACTTCCATTACCATCCTCATGCCCGCCTTCTGTTATCTGAGCCACCTGCCTAGCCCCCCCCCCCCCCCCCCCCCCCCCTCTGTGGCCCCACTGCTCATGAGACCTTCACCTACCAGACTCTCACCCTGGACCTGCCACCCTACCGCATCCCACTCGTCCGCTGACTGTGACTGTTCCCTCCAGGAGGGGACCCAGAGGAGGTTCACAAGGATAACCCGGAGAATGAAGGGCTCGTCATATGAGGAGCGGTTGAGGACTCTGCTTCTGTATTCGATGGAGTTTAGGAGGATGTGGGGGATAGTATTGAAATTTACAGAATACTGAGGGGCCTAGATGGAATGGACGTGGCGAAGATGTTTCCGCTGGAGGAGACCAGAACTCAAGGCCACAGCCTCAGACTGAAGAGATGACGCTTTAAAACTGAGATGAGGAGCAATTTCTTCAGTGAACGATGGTGAGTTGATGGAATTCATTGCCGCAGAAGGCTGTGGCAGTCAAATCACTGTGTGTCTTTCAGAAAGTGATAGATAGGTTCTTGAATAATAAGGGGATCAGGGGTTATGGGGAGAATGCAGGAGAATGGGGATGAGAAACATATCAGCCACGATTGAATGGCGGCGCAGACTCGATGGGCCGGATGGCCAAAGGGCATTGGTTTTACGCCCACACTTTCCAGAATCGCTAACACCTCCTCCTTATGAACCTCAAGCACTTCTAGTCTAGTAGCCTGTATCTCAGTATTCTCCTCGACAACTTTGTCTTTTTCCTGTGTGAATACTGACGAAAGATACTCATTTAGCACCTCTCCTATCTCCTCGGACTCTACGCACAACTTCCCACTACTGTCCTTGACTGGCCCTACTCTTACCTTAGTCATTCTTTTATTCCTGACATACCGATAGAAAGCTTTAGGGTTATCCTTGATCCTACCTGCCAAAGACTTCTCATGTCCTCGCTTGGCTCTTCTTAGCTCTCTCTTTAGAGCCTTCCTAGCTAACTTGTAACTCTAAAGCGACCCAACTGAACCATCACGTCTCATCTTCACATAAGCCTCCTTCTTCCTCTTGACAAGTGATTCAACTGCTTTAGTAACCCATGGTTCCCTCACTCGACCACTTCCTCCCTGCCTAACCGGTACATACTTATCAAGGACACGCATTAGCTGTTCCTTGAACATGCTCCACATTTCCATTGTGTCCATCCCCTGCAGTTTTCCTCTCCAGGCGATGCATCCTAAGTCTTGCCTCATCGCAACATAATTGCCTTTCCCCCAGCAATAACTCTTGCCCTGCGGTTTATACCTATCCCTTTCCATCGCTAAAGTAAACGTAATTGAATTGTGGTCACTGTCACCAAAATGCTCACCTACCTCCAAATCTAACACCTGTCCTGGATCATTACCCAGTACCAAATCCAATATGGCCTCTCCTCTCGTTGGCCTATCTACATACTGCATCAGGAAACCCTCCTGCACACATTGGACAAAAACGGACCCATCTAAAGTACTCGAACCATAGCGTTTCCAGTTAATATTTGGAAAGTTAAAGTCCCCCATAACAACTACCCTGTTATTTTCGCTCCTATCCAGAATCATCTTTGCAATCCTTTCCTCTACATCTCTGGAACTTTTCGGAGGCCTATAGAAAATCCCTAACAGGGTGACCTCTCCTTTCCTGTTTCTTAACTCAGCCCATACTACCTCAGTATTCGAGTCCTCATCAAATGTCCTCTAAGCCACCGTAATACTGTCCTTGACTAACAATGCCACCCCTCCCCCTCTCTTACCACCTTCCCTGAACTTACTGAAATACCTAAACCCCAGCACCTGCAACAACCATTCCTCGCCCTGCTCTATCCATGTCTCTGAAATGGCCACAACATCGAAGTCCCAGGTACTAGCCCATGCCGCAAGCTCACCCACCTTATTCCGGATGCTCCTGGCATTGAAGTAGACGCACATTAGACCACCTTCCTTCCTGCCGGTACACTCCTGCAACTTTGAAACCTTACTCATGACCTCACTACTCTCAGCTTCTTGTGTACTGGAGCCACAATTCAGGTTCCCAATCCCCTGCTGAACTAGTTTAAACCCTCCCGAAGAGCATTAGCAAACCTCCCCCCGAGGATATTAGTACCCCTCTGGTCCAGGTGTAGACCATCCTGTTTGTAGAGGTCCCACCTACCTCAGAATGAGCCCCAATTGTCCAGGAATCTGAAACCCTCCACCCTGCACCATCCCTGCAGCCACGTGTTCAACTGCTCTCTCTCCCTATTCCTTGACTCGCTAGCACGTGGCATGGGTAACAACCCAGAGATAATAACTCTGTTTGTTCTCGCTCTAAGTTTCCACCCTAGCTCCCTGAATTCCTGCCTTACATCCCTATCCCTTTTCCTACCTATGTCGTTGGTACCTATGTGGACCACGACTTGGGGCTGCTCCCCCTCCCCCTTAAGTATCCCGAAAACACGATCTGAGACATCGCGGACCCTGGCATCTGGGAGGCAACACACCAACGGTGCACCCTTGGAGGTGAACAGAGTGTGAGCCCGAAGCGAGGGAGATAGTTTGCCGTGCATGGACGATAGGGAGCGAACAGCGTCTTACCAGATCTGGGTGTACGAAGCTCTCAGTGATCCCGGAGTCGAAGAGGCACGGTGTACTGTACCCGTTGATTTTAACGGTCACCATCGAGTTGCGGAGGTGTTTCGGAGGCGACTGGTCCAATGTGACCGCGCTGAGTTGCGGGTAGTCGGCGGCTCAATCAGCTGTGCTGGAGTGGCCCCGTGATGACTGTCCGCTGAGGCCGTAGTCTTCTAGGTAAGTTTCAGTGTTTGAAGAGGATGGATCCCAAGATGGCCAGCACGGTAGCATGGTGGTTAGCATAAATGCTTCACAGCTCCAGGGTCCCAGGTTTGATTCCTGGCTGGGTCACTGTCTGTGCGGAGTCTGCACGTCCTCCCCGTGTGTGCGTGGGTTTCCTCCGGGTGCTCCGGTTTCCTCCCACAGTCCAAAGATGTGCCGGTTAGGTGGATTGGCCATGCTAAATTGCCCGTAGTGTCCTAAAAAGTAAGGTTAAGGGAGGGGGGGGGGGGTGTTGGGTTACGGGTATAGGGTGGATACGTGGGTTTGAGTAGGGTGATCATGGCTCGGCACAACATCGAGGGCCGAAGGGCCTGTTCTGTGCTGTACTGTTCTATGTTCTATGGCCGCCCCCGTGGATCGCACGTGGCGGGCGGCGAAGAAGATGGCATCCAAGATAGCAGCCCCCATGAGTCGCACGTGGCCAGCCGTGTGGAGGAGGGTTGCCAAGATGGCGGCCCCCATGAGTCGCACGTGTCGGGTGGGGGCGGAGTCGGCATACAGGCCGCAGCATTTCGGGACCTGCGGGCCTGCGAGTTTTGGAAGTGAGTGCTCTGGGCTGCGGGAGAGTTTGGAGAGGGGGATTTCTTCGCCAGGCAGACCCGTACATAGTGTCCTTTGCGACCGCAGCTGCTGCAGGTCGCGTTGCGGGCCGGGCAGTGCTGCCGTGGGTGTTGGGGCTGCCCACAAAAATGGCACACTGGTGCTGCATGATGGCTGGGTGGCCACGTGGCACAGGCCTGGGGCAGTCGCTGGTCGGGGGCCCAGGATGGGGTCGCTTGGTCCATGGGGAACGAGGTGAGGCTGCGGAACGAGACCTCCGTGGTTGTAGCTAACTCTACAGTGTCCTCCAAGTTCTGGGGCCCTTTTTCATGCAAAAAATAGTTTGGCACACATAGTTTGACCTGAGCCCTGCCACGTATACATCTCGGACAGCGAGCTCCATATGCTGGGTGGCTGATACAGCTTGATAATTGCAGTCCCTAGCTAAGGCTTTTAAATCGCGCAGGAATTCGTCCAGTGACTCCGTGGGGCGCTGGTGGCGGGTCATAAAAATGTGGCGCTCGTTGACCTCGTTGATGGGCCTCACGTACATTCGATCGAGCATGGCCAGGGCCTCCATATACGAGGAACTACTGTTAAGTTGAGTAGAGATTCGGTGGCTCACTCTTGCGTGCAGTAGGCTGAGTTTCTGCTCCTCCGTAGTTTCTGAAGTGCTTGATTCAGCCAGGTAGGCCTTGAAACATCTGAGCCATTATAGAAAGATTTATTTCGCCTCTGCAGCCTGCGGGTCGAGTTCTAGTCGGTCAGGTTTGAGGGCTGATTCCATAGTAGTTTTCTTCAAGTTTCCTAAGATTATTAAATTGATGTGACCATCAATTCACAAGACACGTGATTGGAAGTGAACAGTGGTTTTAATAATCTTACAACAGAGCATGACTGCGACGATATGAACTGGCATCAGGCTCACGACTGCAGAGCTTTATACTGCTGGTTAGTGGGAGGAGTCATGGGCGGAGCCAAGGGTGGAGCCCAGTGCAAACTCATCATCTCCCCCTATGGGCAGAGCCACGCAACGGTTCGTATACAGAGCCCACAAGGACACAATACATATAATGGAACACAGTGTGAATTACTAAGTTTATAATTCACCACAGGGGGGTCTCTTTTGCCTCCGCTATGGTGGAGGCCGTGGCGGCGGCGGAAGAAAACGAGTGTCCCCACGGCACTGGCCCGCCCGCCGATCGGTCGGCCCTGATCGCGGGTCAGGCCACCGTGGGGGCACCCCACGAGGTCCGATCGCCCCGCGCCCCCTCAGGACCCTGGGGCCCTGCTCGCGCCGCCAATCCCGCCGGCACAGAGGTGGTTTAAACGAAGTTGGCAGGATTGGCCTGTCAGCGGCGGGACTTTGGCCAATCGCAGGTCGGAGAATCGCCGCGGGGGGCCCGCCGATCGGCACGGGGGGCACGCCGACCGGCCGGGCAATTCCCACTTCCGCCGATTCCCAGGTGGCGGAGAATTCCGGCCACGGCGGGGGCGTGATTTACGCCGGCCCCGGGCGATTCCCCGACCCTGCGGGGGTCGGAGAATTCCGCCCCAGTGGTGGAGCACCCCCCCCCGCCCCTTTATTTGTGCACCGATGAGGAATCCGTACCCTGAACAACAGCCCACACCATCTCCGCTCCCGTTAGTTCTGACGTAAACACCTTGCTTTATCTTTCAGCTCAAAGGCCACTTACCACAATGCAGGCGCACAAAAGGACATCATAAATATGTGAAGTATTTATTCAACTATTCATTTCAACACTGACACTGGGCCAGGCATGAATATTTGCCTTTGATTGTTTAATCTATTACCGTGTTTTTCGAGTAATCCTCCTTGGTGTTGCTAAGGCAGCTGATTTATGGCTGAATGAGGCCCAGGTGCAGACTGAGTGGATGTCACACGCCACAGCACACAGCGGCTTGTGCGAGGGGGAGTGACAACTGAGAAACTTCAAAGAGTGGCCATGGGCACAAGGGCCGAACAGCTTCCTTCTGTGCTTTCTGCTTCAATGAATTAACATTCATACAGACTCTCATGTTCTTAACTGCAGTGCAATCAGACAACAGCTGACACCAAGCCATTCAGGGAGGTGACAGAGTGTTGGTTGAAGTGCTAAGTTATAAGCATCGTCTTAAAGGAGCATACAAATACATGCAATGCTCTTCGCAAACCCCTCAAAGTATTTTACACCCAATCTCTTGCTTTTTATAAGAACTCAAGAGGTGAGCTGTCGTAAATGAAGATGGAGTTATTTACATATTTAGAGTAGGCTGCGCAAAGCAGTATCTCGCTCCAGTGCAACCCTCGCTGGGAGGACCTGGCGCAGCAGGCCCTGAGGTGGGCCTGCTTTTGTACATTGCTCACAAAGATCCCCAGGTGGTTGACCTCCCACTCCCCCCCCCCCCCCCCCCCCCCCCCGGCCCCCTCCCCCCCACCTAGGCAGCTCATACTCCCTGGGTGCGGAGATCAGTGATTGTTTCCCCGTGATCCTCGCGGGCTTTGTGACACTTTTGAAATGCGGCCACTGTTGTAATGAGCAACCCGCGTTTCTTACTGGCTGTTTGGTGTTTTGAACTGAGTGGTTTGCTAGGCCACGTCACAGGGTAGTTAAGTATCAACCACACTGCTCTGGGCCTGGAGAGATATGGAGGCCAGATCAGGTGAAGACAGCAGATTTCATTTCAATGGGTTTTTACAACAGTCAGTGATAGTTATCATCGTCGCCATAGATCGAGACTAGCTTTATATTCCAGATTTTATCAATTGAATTTAAATTTCACCTCAGTTCCGGGGAAGGATTTAAATACATGGTGCATTATTTATCAGAAAGGAAGCAGTCCTGTGTTGAGCACGTTTAGCTATCTAACGGGACTCTGTTTCATTTGGGGGTCACAGCGGGGAAGGCCCCGACAAGGCCGCACTCCTCAGTGCAGGAAGAGATCAGGGCGCCATTCTTGACACTTCCCCAACGCGACTCCCTCACCCCCCCCCCCCCCCCTAACAAGAGGGACTTCGAGCCCCCCCACACCCCACTTAATGAGGGTAGGGCACATCCCGGGCCCAATGCCCGGCGCAGGGTAAATACCACCCCTCACCTTGGTAGTGCCAGCCTGGCATCTTGGCAGTACGCCTGTCATCTGGGCAACATGGCAGTCCTGGCTGGCAGTGCCAGGGTACCCAGGTGGCATCAGTGGTGCCAGGGTACCACCCTGCCCAGGACTGAGCCACCCAGGGGCCCCCAATCCTTTAAGTACACCCAGTCCATGTTTGTGGAGACCAGCACTGACTGGAGCTCGCTTGGAGTCTCCGAGGTGTGGGGGTTAGATCCTGCGTCTTGGATAACTCTAGCGAGTGCATATCAAAGTGCTGCTTACTGCAATGCAAAGTCGGGCCTTCTCAGCCGGGAGCTGCTTAAGGTCATCCTGCAAGGTCACCTGCAGCCTCTCTCAGTTAATATCACCAGCCTCCCTCCAGCCACGCTGCAGCCACGAGTGTAGAAAGGCCATGGTACTTACAAATGTTGTATTTCAATGTTGCTGCAAAGAGAAATAGTCTGGAGATGTCCATGCTCTGGATCCCTGGAAACACAATGAGAGGTTTAATGTTGCTCAATACAATCAAGATAGTGATTTGCTCATAGCCCGTGCAAACACTCTGCTGATGTCACTGCACATCACATGACACAGAACCAGGCAGAATGTATTCACAGATTCATAACAACAAGGTGGGGAATAAGCAAATACTCAAAGATTAATAGTTCGGGTGGAGTTTTCTTATACTTTTCAAAGTATCGGCTTAAGATCGGAGAGAATCCTGCCGGCGAGCACAGTCAGCCTCTTTCGCAAAGCAATATTTTTTCCATGTGCTTCATGTCATGTCCGTGGTGGCTTGCCTCTGATTCGCTTGTTCCACCATCACTTTGTGGCTGCAATCATGGGGCTTGCCATTTAAACGCCTCCTTGGTCCAGGTCCAACTGGGGGATGGCTATCAGAGGGACTGCGCCATGCTTCACCAAGGGAGCCCTCAACAAGCTTCGAGATGAGATCCAGCAGAGGCGCGGGGAACCCTCAACCCTCGATCAGGCACACGACATGCAAGCAAGGTGACCCACCTCGGCCCGGTGGCGGTGGCCGCGATTGCGAGCACCAGCTCGCTCCATTAGAGGACTGTGCTGCATTTCCGAAAGAAGATGAATGACCTCATTCATGTAGCCAGGGTAGGCCGTGTCGCGTCTTTTCGTCCGACGTCACTTCGTCCAACGACACTTCGTCCACGTCTTTTAGTCCAACGTCTTTTTGTCCGCCCGTCTTTTGGTCCAACGTCACTTCGTCCAATTATCCAATTACAAATTAACTCCGTATAAAACCATTTAATTGATAAAATGCAAGTACAATGCAGCAAGTGAATTTAATTGTTAAAATGCAAGTAATTGATAAAATGCAAGTAAAATGCAAGTTGAAAAATGCAGTTAAAAAGTTAAAAAATCTAAAAATGCAGTTAAAAAATCTAAAAGTTTACTAATTACTTAAAATTCCCGAAATTACTTAAAATTGATGTAAATTGTAAATTCCCGAAATTCCCTAAAAGTTAGATTTCCAGAACTGTACCCGAGAGAGAATAATGGAGAGAGGACAAGATGATTTGATATTCTACAATTCCGACAGACACAGATATAAGTGGGAGTCTCATTGGATTTAGACAATGAGTGCAGTTCTGAAAGAAGCAGATTTAAACTCGATTTTCGTCGAGTGATTAAAACCTCTGGTTGGCAGTGGGTTCTGACATTACAGGTCTGAAATGATCAAATATTCCATCAGATACAATGGCTCTCATCACGCTGGAGCATACATGGGTGAATATCCTGCAGCTTATCTTAATATTGTCTGGAGATCAAGCAGCACAAATGCAGAACTCAACATCAAGAGGCGAAATAGATGGAGAGGATCCTTGAGCAGTAACATTGAAAAACTAAATTAAACTATTTGTAATTGGATAATTGGACGAAGTGACGTTGGACCAAAAGACGGGCGGACAAAAAGACGTTGGACCAAAAGACGTGGACGAAGTGTCGTTGGACGAAATGACGTCGGACGAAAAGACATAGCACCGGTCTGCCTCTTCATGTCTCTAGCTGCACCCCTTAACAAACCCTCCACAATGATCCCACTCCCACACTGCCAGCCACCTCACGAGGTCCCAACACTTTTCACGGAGCAACTGGCTTGAGGCAAGTTACACCTCCTTAACCTGGGATTATCCCTCTCTCCAGTTGCTCTGTCTGGACCTGCAAAGACTTAATTACCTGCAAAGACTCACCTTCAAAGTTATCGTCTTGCACCTTTGACTTTGTCTATATATGTGTTTATGGAACATACCTCTTTATTCATCTGAGGAAGGAGCAGTGCTCCAAAAGCTAGTGATTCAAAGCAAACCTGTTGGACTTTAACCTGGCGGTGTAACTTCTTAAAGTTTTGAAAAGAATATCTCCTTCCTGACTGGACAGTACGAGAGCCACTCGTGGAATTGACAAAAATATCGATTGGTGCAAGGGAAAGATGGTTTTCCAACCGGTCAGAAAAAATGGCAAAGCTGGAGGAATTGATGTTGAAATCTTCCACCACGAAATAAAAGCGAAGTTAAACGGTTTAAAAGGGGTCCAAAGAGGGAGAGCTGCAGTTTCCCACCAAAACTCCAAAAGCACAGAGGCAGAAATAGCAGTTAAGGCTGGCAAAAAAAGGTGTTGACAGTGTTAAAGCAGTAATGTATTTAAA
This sequence comes from Scyliorhinus canicula, assembly GCF_902713615.1. NCBI lineage: Eukaryota > Metazoa > Chordata > Chondrichthyes > Carcharhiniformes > Scyliorhinidae > Scyliorhinus > Scyliorhinus canicula. Next base: position 7,977,385 of record NC_052154.1, on the reverse strand, counting down.
GTTGTGCAATATGTAATGCAACAACCACAAGAAGGAACAAAGGAAACGCGATAGAAAAATCAGAGAAGATCCCAGATAGAGGGCGACTCTAAAAGAGGTCTGTAGGCAATGCAAGACCTCAAAGGAGGTAAGGAAGACCTCAAAGGAAGTATTGAAGACGTCAAAGAAGAGGCATCACTGGAGCTCACAGGAGGTAGTAAGTCCTCAAGGAAAAGGCAATGCCAGGGTCAGAATGGGCAGGGAAAGACTCACGAGAAGGAGGGCATCGATGTGTCCCAGAAGGAGGTCACCGATAGACCCCAGAAGGACAGCACTGTCAGGGCCCAGAAAGAAGGATGGCACCGAAAGACCTTAAATGACTAAACAAAGAGCTGAAAGCAAGCAAGCAAAATTCAGTTGCGTCTTATCCTGTTGAAATGTAATGAGAAGTTCCTTGAGAGATTAGCAATAAAATATAAGCAAATGACAAAACAGTAATCAGTCAGAAAGTGAGACAAGCCAACGCCGAAGTAGTAAGAGTGGAGAAAAAAAGAGTTGGATAAACTTCACTGAGAACTGCAGCAAGTAGAATATGAGGTATAGGTTTGTGACCCTCATCCAAATGAGAAGCGGCCCAGCGATATCAAAGCTGAGAAAAATAAACAAGCGCGATGATAGAGGTGGAAGTGGCTAAAAAATCTACTCGCACCAGTAAGAAACAGTGCAACATTTACCAGCAAGTGGTGAAGGAACTGGAGTTAGAGTGTGAAGATGTAAATACATGGTAAAAAGAGTAGAGAGAAAAAACACAAGTGGAACTCAGCAAGAGTGGTCATAGCCCGGAACTCGAAGAGCCAAGACAGGCGCCGGAATGTGGCGACTAGGGCTTTTCACAGTAACGTCATTGAAGCCTGCTTGTGATTATTATTATTATTATTAAACCCCATGTAATGGATGCTATCAGTTTTGTGATGGGTGAAAGAATTGCTAGTGTGAGAGTGAAACACATTAAAGATTTGGGGCGGGATTCTCCCCTACCCGGAGGAGCGGGCGGTCCCGGCGGCGAGGAGTGGCGTGAACCATTCCGGCGGCGGGCTGCCTGGAAGGTGCGGAATCCTCCACACCTTCAGCGGCTAGGCCAGCGCCGGTGGGCTTGGCGCTCCGCCAAACAGCGCGGAAGGGGCTTGGCGCCGTGCCAACCGGCGTCGAAGGGCCTCCGCCGGCCGACATGAGTTGGCACATGGGCATGAGCGCAAGCATGTGCTGGCATCATCCCAGCACACACGCAAGGCGGGTTCGTCTCCGCAACGGTCATGGCGGAGGTCCACAGCAGCCGGTGCGGAGGAAAAAAGTGCGCCCACGGCACAGGCCCGCCAGTGGATCAGTGGGACCCCATCGTGGGCCAGGCCACTGTGGGGGAACCCCCCGGGGCCAGATCCCCCTGCGCATCCCCAAGGATACCAGAGGCCGCCGTAGAGCCAGGTTCCCCCCGGTAAGTACCAGGTCTAATTTACGCTGGCGGGACCGGCCTAAAACGGGTGGCCGATCGGCCCATCGTAGGCTGGAGAATCGCCGGGAGGGCCGCTACTAGCGGCCGCTGACTGGTGCTGCGTGATTCCAGCCCCCGCCAAAATCCCGGTCCCTGAGAATTCGGCAGCCGGCGGCGGCAGGATTGACGCCGCCCCCCTCCCCCGGCAATTCTCCGGCCCGGCAGGAATTGGAGAATCCCGCCCTTGATCTATGGTGCTCAGGCAGGACATCCTGTATCATCTACTGCAAAAATCACAGTGCAGTTGAAGCAGAAATTAGAGAAGATGTATCATTTATCGGAGCCATTATTGGAAATTTTCCAGAGATCCAATTGAATGGACGAACTATCAGTCGTGTGGAAAACACAAATGAACTGGCGTTCTGTGGAGAGGCAGAAACTGTCTGGTCAATGGGGTGCTGAGGAGCACTTAGCAATGGACAAACCCAAACAACTGTGGGAACAAGTTAGCAACTCAGGAGAATTGTCTAATAAATATAACAAGATGAAGGAAGAAATTATGATGGTAGAAGTAAAATTCGTTGTAACTACAACAAAAGGAATGTGTCCGTTCTCTGAAAACATGCACAGCGTGAGAAGGGAGAGATCGTTATCAAATATTGTTACAAGTCAATGATGGATTCACCTGGGAAGAAACTCAGAAATGGATGAACTAAATGGATTGCAGAAGCAGATGCATTAAATAACGAACTGTTCAGCTCCAAGCAGGAGTTGGGTTGGTGCAGAAGAAGAAAGGAAGAGATTTGAAAATGAAGCCAGCCAGTTGAAGGACGTTGTGCCGGAGGGAATTGGACAAAACAACAATTCAGGCAGAGAAGAAAACTGAGATTACAAGATTGCTGAAATGTTGACACTAACAGAGAAGCACAAGAACAAATCTAACATGGTCAATGGAAAAGATGCTGAATAAAAATGTTGGAAAGAGGAGGAATTTTATCACACAACATAAGGACCAGAAATAGAGAACCATGAACATTTCTTCATATGTGACAGACGGAGTTTGTGAATGAGCTGCCTGACATAAGGCTGTGTTGTGTTGTGATGATGGTACCTGTATGTAGAACAAGGTACGTGATGCACGATCAATTGAACAAAGACTAGAGTTGGATACAACTGAGGCTTTATTGCTCACAGATGTGTGGTCTCCCATAGCAGCTGGCGGAATGGCTGCTGCATGGAGGACACACATATTTATACTCCGCCTACTGGGCGGAGCCAGCAGGCAGGGACTACCGGTGAACCTGGAGTACAGGTCCTACCATACATCACCTAATAAAGGTGTAACAGTGGTTTCCCAACTTCACTCCCTCTTAAAATTGAGTCCGGTGGGGGTGGTGGAGAACTATACACAGCAATGAATTTATATTTACAATATTTGAGAGCAATAAAAAATGTCTTTTGAAGTTCAGTGGACCAGTTAGAGGTTTAACCGGTCCGGGGCCTTAAAGTTTCGCTGGGAGCGACGTAGTGGCAGCGGTGATGTCGATGCTGGCCTGATGTTCGGTGACTCCGGGAGTGTGCCGAAATCCTCTTCATCCTCGGGCGTGGGCAGGGGAAGGACGGATGGTCCTGGTGGGGTTGCTGCTGGGAGCGACGGGGGAGGGGAGGGTGGCGCTGGGCCGGAGGGGTGTGTATGTGTGGAACCTGCTGGTGCCAGGTCCCCGAGGGAGACAGTATCCTGGCGGCCATCGAGGTACGCCACGTAGGCATACTGGGGGTTTGCATGGAGCAATTGCACCCTCTCCACCAACGGGTCCGCCTTGTGGAGTCGGATGTGTCTACGGAGCAGGACTGGTCGTGGAGCTGTGAGCCAAATCGGGAGTGACACCACGGATGTGGACTTCCTGGGGAAGGCAAAGAGACGTTCATGGGGTGTGTTGTTAGTGGCGGTGCACAGTAGTGACCGAATGGAGTGTAGTGCATCAGGGATGACCTCCTGTCAGCAAGAGGTTGGAAGGTTCCTGGACCGTAGGGCCAGTTGGATGGCCCGCCATACCGTCCTGTTCTCCCTCTCTACCTGTCCGTTTCCCCGGGGGTTATAGCATTTCGGGTTGGCGGGGTGTACCGCTCCTTACCATATCCGGGTGGATGAAGCTTTCAGTGCTCTTGGAGTCCAGCAGGAAAGAGGTCACGTGGCCGTTGATTTTCACGCTGGTCAATGCAGTTACCAGGTTGTGCGGATGAGACTGGTCGATTGTCACTGAGGCGAGTCGTGGTCAGTCATCGCTGGCGTCGAATGATGGGGAGCCTGGGGGGCTCAGGTCCTGGAACACTGTCGGTGTCCATGTGCCGTGGGGGAGACAAGATGGCGGCGCCTGAAGTTCTTGAGGGAGACAAGATGGCGGCGCCCATAGGCCGCACATGGTCTGAGGGTGGGAAGATGGCAGCGCCCACTGGCCGTACATGGTCCAGGGAGGTGAAGATGGCGGTGCCCATTGTGCGCAAGCGAGGGGGGTGGGGGCGATAGCGGCGGCTGCGCGGGCCTGGCACAACACAGTGAAGTGCCCCTTTTCACCGCAAGCTTTACAAAGGGCAGCGCGGGCAGCGTTGGCGTGGGTGTTTCTGTTGGCCACAAAAGTAACATCAGGGGCCCCCGGGGTGCGCTGGCTGGCACGTGGCGCAGGCGTATTGGCTGGGTAATGCCCCCGCTGGGGCAGCCGTCTGTGGGGTCCACGATGCATAGGAGGGGTGGGCCGCGCGGCTGTGGGTATGGGCCTGAATGTTGAATGAGGCGACCATTATAGAGAGAGCTAGCTTCTTTGTCTCAGTTAGATCGAGCTTGGCCCCCTCTAACAGTCTTTGGCGTATGAGGTCCAACCCAATCCCCGTAACAAACGGGTCCCGCATGAGGAGATTTGAATGTTCAGTGGCCATAACGGCCTGACAGTCACAGTCCCAGATGAGTGGGATTATGGCCCGCCAGAAGTTTTCGATGGACTCACCAAGGAGTTGAGAGCGAGTGCCGAGTACGTGCCTGGCGAAGAGCGTGTTCGTCTTCTGCGCGTCATTTTCTTTGAGAAGCGTCATGGCTTCGGCGTAGGTCAGCGCGTCCTGGATCAGCGGGAAAATATTGGAGCTCAACCTTGAGTACAGGATCTGTGTCTTCTGAGCCTCCGAGATAGCGCTGGGTGCCGAATTGATATACGCCTCGAAAAAAGCTAGCCAGTGATTCAAGTCCTTTTTGGCGTCGCTTGATTGCGGATCCAGCTGCAGGCGATCTGGCTTGATACGGAGGTCCATCTTTTGAAAATCTTAGAGCAATAAATTGATACACGATCAATTGCACAAAGGTGAGAGTTGAACACAACTGAGGCTTTATTGCTCTCAGATGTGTGGCCTCCCACAGCAGCTAGCGAAATGGCTGCTGTACGGAGGACACACACATTTATACTCTGCCTACTGGGGGGAGCCAGCAGGCAGGGACTACCGCCGAACCTGTAGTACAGGTCCTACCATACATCACCTAATAAAGGTGTAGCAGTGGTTTACCACAGTACGCAACAGAAAAAATGATCAACGAAGGTTGGAGAGTGACACCGTCCACAGAGTAAAGTATGTGGTCCATGGTCAGTGAATAGTCTCGAACAGGACTCAGAAAGTCTCAGCCTGTGTGGAGGAGTCCCATGTATAACTATATTTCAAACTATGCTAAGTTGAAGCCTACTAGTACAGTCTTTTTAAAACCTTTTTCCATTAACCCACTTTAGCCAATCGGCCGACCATCAGGACCCAGGCCATCCGACCTTTGTGGTACATGCCACGTTCACTTACCTTTACGAACTCTCTTCAATCATGTTTACAGGAGGAGAGTACGATGCACATGTCAGGTGCAGAGTTCAGGCATTTCCTTTGTGTCATCTTCAACTTTGGCAGACGAAAAATCCAATCTCGCCCATGTAGGCCATTGTGAAGGACAATAGCAGCAAAATGTTTCTTTTACTCAGCACTGTTTAGTCCTGGGAGATGCTACTCCAGAATACTGACAGCCACATGGGCTTTTGGCAGGTATTTAATGTGCTGTCACAGGCAAGGTACAGAGAGTAGTCTCTTCATTTGGAGTCAGCTGTAAGTTAATAACTGACTCTGGGGTCTTAGAAACATAGCACAAATAGGAGCAGGAGGAGGCCGTTCGGCCCTTCGACTCTGCTCCGCCAATCATTATGATCATGACTGATCATCCAACTCAATAGCCTAATCCCGCTTTCCCCCATATCTTTTGATTCCCTTCACCCCAAGGGATATATAAAACTGCTTCTTGAAACCATACAATGTTTTGGACTCAACTATTTCCTGTAGTAGTGAATTCCACTGACTCACCAGTCTCTGGATGAAGAAATTTCTCCTCAGGTCTGTCCCAAATGGTCTACCCCATATTCTCAGAGTGTGACCCCTGGTTCTGGTCACCTCCCACCATCGGGAACATCCTTCCCGCATCAATCCTGCCCACTCCTGTTAGAACTTTACAGGTTTCTATGAGATTCCCCTTGCACATCTGAATTCTACCGAATACAATGATAACTGATACAATCTCTCCTCTTCATACGTCCTGCCATCCCACGAATCAGTCTGGTAAACCTTCACTGCACTCCCTCTATAGCTATAACAAAGAACAAAGAACAATGAAAAGTACAGCACAGGAACAGGCCCTTTGGCCCTCCAAGCCCGTGCTAACCATGCTGGCCGACTAAACTAAAATCTTCTACACTTCCTGGGACCGTATCCCTCTATTCCCATCCTATTCATGTATTTGTCAAGATGCCCCTTAAATGTCACTATTATCCATACTTCCACCACCTCCTCCGGCAGCGAGTTCCAGGCATTCACTACCCTCTGTGTAAAAAACTTGCCTCGTACATCTCATCTAAACCTTGCCCCTCGCAGCTTAAACCTATGCCCCCTAGTAATTGACCTCTCCACCCTGGGGAAATGCCTCTGACTATCCACTCTGTCTATGCCCCTCATAATTTTGTTGACCTCTATCAGGTCGGCCCTCAACCTCCGTCGTTCCAGTGAGAACAAACCGAGTTTATTCAACCGCTCCTCATAGCTAATGCCCTCCATACCAGGCAACATCCTGGTAAATCTCTTGTGCACCCTCTCTAAAGCCTCCACATCCTTCTGGTAGTGTGGCGACCAGAATTGAACACTATACTCCAAGTGTGGCCTAACTAAGGTTCTATACAGCTGCAACATGACTTGCCACTTTTTATACTCAATGCTCCGGCCAATGAAGGCAAGCATGCCGTATGCCTTCTTGACTACCTTCTCCACCTGTGTTGCCCCTTTCAGTGACCTGTGGACCTGTACACCCAGATCTCTCTGACTTTCAATACTCATGAGGGTTCTATCATTCACCGTATATTCCCTACTTGCATTAGACCTTCCAAAATGCGTAACATCCTTCCGCAGATAAGATGACCACAAATGCACACCTATTCCAGGTGTGGCCTCACAAAGGCCCATATTGATCACCTTCAGTTCTTCCCTCTCACTAAACCCTGCATTCCCTAACGTTTCTGGGGCTGGATTCTCCGCCGGCGGGATGCTCTGTTTTGCCTGAAGCCCGGGGGTTTCCCGACAGCGTGGGGCTGCCCCACAATGGGAAACCCCATTGGCCAGTCGGCGTAACGGAGCATCCCACCGACAGGGTGAAACAGAAATGTAGCGGGGCGGAGAATCCAGCCCTCACTTTCTTATTTGTGTCCTCATTTGCGAAGACAGAACCAAAGTATGTATTTAGTTGCTCAGCCATTTCTGTGTCACCTGTTTCTGACTGTAAGGGACCTACATTTGCCTTCACCAATCTTTTTTTCTTCACATTTCTATAGAAACTTGTACTGTCATTTTTTATGTTCCCCGCAAACTTTCTTTCATACTCTATTTTCCACTCCTTAATCAATCCCTTGGTCCTTCTTGCTCCCAATCCTCTGACCTGTTGTATTTCCTTGGATAGAATACTATCCCTAATTTCCCTTGCAAGCCATTTCCTTTCCCGTTTTACTTTTGTGCCAGACAGGAAGAAACAATTGTTGCAGTTCCTCCATGTGCTCTTTGAATGTTTGCTATTGCCCATCCACTGTCATCCCTTTAAGTAACATACCCCATTCGATTATAGACAACACAAAGCCATAATTGAACTCGGATCCCTGGTGCTGCGAGTCAGCAGTGCCGACCGCTGTGACACTGTGCCACCTCATTACCCTTTATCCCCAGTCATTCTCCCCGTTACACATCACTATAATATCGAAGCGCCCCCAATGATGACACTGGGCTGTGTAAAAAAAGCTGTGTTGTAACTCCAGTGACTGATAATGAGATGGGGTTGTGCAAGAAATCCCGATAATGAGGCGCAAAGTAAGAGAGGAAGTAATACAAGTAAGAACCCGATAATGAGGATTGATTATATGGCAGAGAATGTTATAACTCAGAGCCTGTTAACAAGCTGTGCTGTGCAAGAGAGTCTGATTATGAGGACGTGGTATAACGTTGGGAATAGTCAAACTCAGAAACTGAGAATGAGGTATGTGTATCAAGCAGCTGAAAACCTTCAAACAGAAATAATTATCTAATTCATAAGCGGATAAATCAAGAACTGCTTTCAGATTAAGTTTTCACTTATCTCAATAAAACTCAGTTAAATCATTTGGAACTCTTCAGAATTATCAATGTAATCCCTGCAAAGAGAAAGAGACAATTAATTTAGAGTTAGATATTCTATAAAGGAGGCAGGGTTTTATGGAAATGCAGAACGCTGATAAAATTCTCCAATCGTGCTTTTCGCTTTTGCACTATTACACAAAGGGATGCTTTTGCCTTTCAGATCCTGGCTTGAATTTAATCTAGCTTTCAGCTAATGCACCATCGTATAAAAAGGGCTTTGATGTAAGTGCTCTGTACCTGTGTGTGAACGCAGCTCTCTGAGATGTGAAGTTACTCCCTTTGGTCATATGAATGGAAAAGCAGAGTACGTTTTACCATAAGACCATAAAACATAGGAGCAGAATTAGGCCACTCGGCCCATTGAATCATTCAATCATTCCACCATTCAATCATGGCTGATATTTTTCTCATCCCCATTCTCCTGCCTTCTCCCCATAACCCCTGATCCCTTTATTAATCAAGAACCTATCTATCTCTGCCTTAAAGACACTCGGTGACTTGGACTCCACAGCCTTCTGCGGCAAAGAGTTCCACAGATTCACCACCTTTTGGCTGAACAAATTCCTCCTCATCTCAGTTTTAAAGGATCATCCCTTTAGTCTGAAATTGTGTCCTCTGGTTCTAGTTTTTCATACAAATGGAAACATCCTCTCCATGTCCATTCTATCTAGGCCTCTAAGTATCCTGTAAGTTGCAACAAGATCCCCCCTCATCCTTCTAGCTCCACCGAATACAGATCCAGAGTTCTCAACTGCTCCTCATCCGACAAGCTCTTCATTCTTGTGAACCTCCTCTGGACACTTTCTAAGTCCAGCCCATCCTTCCTTAGATACACTGCTCACAGTATTCCAAATAGGTTCTGACGAGAGCCTCATACAGCCTCAAAATTACAATCCTGCTCTTGTATTCTAGCCCTCTCAACATGAATGCTAACATTGCATTTGCCTTCTTAACTGCTGACTGAACCTGCACGTTAACCTTTGAGAGAATCTTGAACTAGGACTCCTAAGTCCCTTTGTGCTGGTGATTTCCTAAGCATTTCCCTAATTAGAAAATAGTCTATACCTCCATTCTCCTACTAAAGTGCATAACCTCACACTTTTCAACATTGTATTCCATCTGCCACAGCTTTTCCCACTTTCCTAGTCTGTCCAAGTCTTCTGCAGCCCCCCTACTGCCTCAATACTACCAGTCCCTCTGCATATCTTTGTATCATCTGCAAACTTTGCAACAGTACCCTCAGTTCTTTCTTCCAGATCGTTAATGTGTGGTGAAAAGTTGTAGTCCCAACACGAACTCCCGAGGCACACCACTAGTCACCTGCTGCCATCCAGAAAAAGACCCCTTTATCCCCACTCTCTACCTTCTTCCAGCCAGTCAATCCTTGACAAAAGCTAGTATCTTACCCTTAACACCTTGCACTCGTAGCTTACTAAGCAGCCTCCTATCCAGCACCTTGTCAAAGGCCTTCTGCAAATCCAAGGAGGCACTGGTTCTGCTTTGTCTAACTTCCTTGTTACTTCCTCAAAGAACGTTTAACAGATGTGTCAGATGCTACCTCCCCTTGACAAAGCCATGCTCACTCAGTCCTATTTTATCATGCATTTCCAAGTACTTCGCAGCCTCATCTTTAATAATGGACTCTAAAATCTTACCAATGGCCGAAGTCAGGCTAACCGACCTGTAATTTCCCTATTTTTATTGACAGAAAAAGAAAACGTCACCTAACCTGCAAACTCCATTTTGTTTCAAAAGCAGAGTTTTAATACTCCATTTTGTTTTCAAAGTTAAAGTGTTCATTCAAAACAAATCTGCGTGTTCATATTATGTGAGTATAATTAGTTCCAAAAGTAGATTGACCAAATACAGCACTACATCACTGGCAGATGCCCCAATTGTCTCTGCATTGGCCTACTGTCTAGCATCCAGTTCTGATGATTAGAAATGTCCTCCAACTAAATATCGGGCAGACTGAAACAACTGCGTTTGGTCGCCATCTCAAACCCGGTTCCCTCACCGTTGATGCCATCCCTCTCCCAAGGAACAGTCTGAAGCTGAGATAGACTATTTGCAGCCTTGGCAAGATATTTGACACCGAGTTGAACACGTGACCCGATATTGGCTCGATCATGAAGACTAGCCACTTTAACCTTGGTAACATTACTTGCCTCTCCCCTACTTCAGCTCACCTATTGCCAAAACCTTCATCGGTTAACTCCAGATTTAACTGCTCCAACATTCTCCAATTTTCCCTCCCACCCTCCATAGACAACAATTGTATAATAATAATAATCGCTTATTGTCACAAGTAGGCTTCAATGAAGTTTCTATGAAAAGTCCCTAGTCGCCACATTCCGGTGTTTGGGGAGGCTGGTCCCGAAATTGAACCCGAGTTGCTGGCCTTGTTCTGCATCATAAGCCAGCTGTTCAGCCCACTGTGCTAAACCCGACTTGAACCCATTCAAACTTTTACTGTCGCTTCCCAGCTCACAGCAAGTTCCAATCACCCTTCACCCCTGTACTTGGCGATCTGTGTTGACTCCCCAGAGAAAACAGAACATAGAACTTGCAGTGCAGAAGGAGGCCATTCAGCCCATGAATCTGCATCGACCCACTTAAGCCCTCACTTCCACCCTATCCCCCTCACCCAAAAACCCCTCCTAACTTTATTGGCCACAAAGAGCGATTTATCATGGCCAATCCGCCTAATAGCACATCTTTGGACTGTGGGAGGAAACAGGAGCAGCCGGAGGACACCCAAGCAGACACGGGGAGAACGTGCAGACTCCGCACAAACAGTGACCCAGCAGGGAATCGAACCTGGGACCCTGGCGCTGTAAAGCCACAGTCCTAGCCATCTGCGCCACCATGCTGCCTATCTGGCAATGCCTCAGTTTTAAAACTCTCATCCATGTTTTCAAATCCCCCCCCTTGCCACCGATGGCCCTCGCCCCTCTACATCCCTATAACCTCCTCCAGCCCTATGAACCTCCGAGGTCTCTGTGCTAGTGGTTAAAATACAGGTCAATACCACATTGAAACAGGACTGAACAGAGGATTACATAGGTGTATCATTCTCAATTTATAACTTTCAGAATCAGGCAGCTGCTTACACGAGTGCGATTCCCTTTTAAATCTCACTAAGCATTTGATGGAACAAAGTAATTGATGCACATTTGGAGCGCTGTTAATTTTATTGATTCACCCAGTGCAAAGTGCTATTTTTCTGTGTAAATATTTAATTCTTTTAATCAATCTTGTCCATAATTGCTTTTTATATTTGTTTTTAATTTTTAATTAAGCATTCTGTTGGAACAATATTAAATATTATCAAGTAGTACAGCGAGAGATAAGGGTGCACATGGGATTCCAAAACCAATAAGAATTATATTGTGAAAAAAATATGTTCATCTTGCAGAGAAACGTTCTGTGCCAAGCTCTTTGCCCAAACATAGTATCTGTCTGGTAAAAAGTGAGCAGCATGGAGAGATTGGCCGAGGAATGTATCAGTCTGGAAAGGATATATTTTGTGTGCCTGACAAAGGTCCCGCGTACTTTGGAGAATCTTGGGAAATCCGCCTTGGTCCTGTCAGAACTCCCAACCTGTCAGGCATTTAACTGGTCAATATCAGATCTTCCTGGGATTTGTGGTGATACGCCTGTGAATAATATGGGCGCGATTCTCCGCAAATGCGGCGAGTCGTAAAGGCTGCCGTGAAACTGGCCGTGTTTCACGGCAGCCTCCGCGCCCCCTCCCAGGACCCGATTCTCCCCCCCAGGCGGGGCTAGCAGCGGGGCCCCGTGAAGCACGGCATCGCGGGCTTAGCAACCGTCGCTAAGTCCGCGCGCCAAGCGTCACGCCGGCTGACGCACACGATGACGTCAGCCGCGCATGCGCAGGCCGTCATGCCCCTCAGCCGCCCCGCGGACTGATCCTGCGGGGCGGCGGAAAAATAAATAGTGCGCGGGTATCGGACCCGCTGCCCGCGATCGGTGCCCACCAATCGCAGGCCCAGGCCACCCTTGGCACGGCTGTGGTGTGGCCGTGCCAATCGGTGCCATGGTAGTCCGGGACAGGCACTTTGCGGCCGTTTTCACGAACGCTGAAAGCAGGTGTGATCGCGGCCGTGAAAACGGCCGTAAACTCCGCGGTATTCGGCCCAACAGCCCGCGGAGAATCGCTGTTCGCCGTAAAAAACGGCGAGCAGCGATTCGTGTCGGGGGGCGGATGGAGGGGGGAGAATAGCAGGAGGCCGTGAAAATTGTCGGGAAGGCCCTCCCGCTATTCTCCGACCCGTCGTGGGCAGCGGAGAATCGTGCCCATTGTACATAGTTAGCAATGTGACCTCCAACCAGCTGGTGGCATCAGACATCGTTCATGTGACATCCGACTCTCCCCAGTTGGTAGTAAGGCGTACAACAGGACAGTCGCACACTGGGTAGTTCCAGGAGCATTCACGAAACTCAAATAGTAACCTAGCCTGTATAGCATTCTGTTTGTTACCTTTCTACGTGTTGATCAATAAACCATCATTCTCGTTAAGTCACCAGCAATTCTGTGCGAATCATTGCAACGGCTTCGGGAGACACAGGAAAGCCATACATCTCCCAATTAATCGTTATATTCCAGTGGGCTTCAGGGATAATTGGCTTCAAGTGGCTCACAAAGACCCTAATTACCTTCCCACCACTGGGTGGGATTCACTCATTTGGGCCCATTATGTCCCCCAAATTAAATGGGGAGTTTCTCCGACGTTGAGGTCAATGTTCCTGACCGATTCTCCTGACCGCTGGCCCTCCATCATGTCCATTCCTTCAGGCTCCGCTAAAATCCAGTCCTCATCTGTGTCCCTCATCCCGACAGCTGTCAGAGGAAAAGAAAATAAAAACTTGCATTTTTATAGCGCCTTTGACAACCCCAAGTCATCCCAAATCGCTTCACAGCCACTGAACACTTATGATGTGTATTCACACTTTGAAAAAAAGAAACATGGCAACCAAGTTGCACACGGTAAGCTCCTTTTGTGATATGGACCAGATAACCTGCATTTAGTGATGTTGGTTGAGGGGTATTGCCCTGGCCACAACGGAGAACTCCCCAGACCCTCTTCAAGATACTGCCATGATATGGCAGAGAGGACTGCAGTTTAATGTTTCCCGTGACAAACAATGGAAGGGATTCGGCAGCACCCCCCCCGCCCGGATTCTATGCCTCGCCAGGCGGGCAGTGGGGTTCCCCATTGCAGGCAGCCCCACGCCGTCGGAGAAAACCCCGTAATGCCGGTGCAAAGGAGAATCCCGACAGCGGAGAAGCCAGCATGGCATCATTGACAGTGCAGCACTCCTTCAGCCCTGAATGGGATTACGGATCCACGCTGTTCTGATTCAGAGTGGAGTGTGCTTTAAACTGAATAACAGCTGACATGATCAATAGATTCCTGATCCCAGGCCGCCGGTAAGTGACGGCGGGAGGGGGGCTCACAGGGTGGCGGTTGTAAGGAGGGGGAGGCGTCAATGAGTTCCACCCCTTTCCTTCCACTTCCTGGTACCATGTCACATGCTCAGGCACATTGTGCCCTTAAACAAAGGAACCTCCCTCCCACCCCCCTCTGCCTCCTCGCCTTCCCCGGGAACCCACGAGCAACATCGCCTGGGATTGTTTGTCAAGCTTCGAGCATGCGCCGCTTGTGTGGGCATCAATCGCACACTGAACGGTCTCAATTGATAGTGGGGAAGGAAGGCCATCAACGGGTCTTTCCGCCATTGTCTTAATCAGGGTGGAGACAGGAAGCTGGCAGAGTCCCCATCATCCACCCTCCCAGCTGATTAAGTAGCCCCCCCCTCCCCCCCCCCCCCCACCGCTGCCAAACCTGTGATGGAGAAGGGCATTAAATTCAGCCCAATATCTTTTCTCGTCCTCCCCATGCAACATTAGTTCAGGGCATTCAGCAAGAACGACCTTAAAATAAGAGCACGACATTGCATGACGAAAGAGCAAAGAACTGCGGCAATTGTGTCCATGACTGCGGCCTCCTGCCCATCTGTTGGAGTTGCCGGCAATCTAACATTTGTCAAACAGGCCTGACCTTCGACAGGTAAAGTAAATTTTTTTTAAATCTGAATATGTTGCCAAGTTATATTAAGTTTATCCACATGAGCAGCAGCACGTAAACCCATGTTGACAGTGCCTGTTCCGCCATCCCTGTAGCGGAGAGAGAAAGGCTCTGATTCGCCTGTCACCCAAGGCAAGCTGGGCTTCAGAACTCCCCACAGAGTTAAGAGGCATCTCAAATTCTACATGCCGAAGATCACACAGATTCAGACAGAAAAGTTCATTGACCCTGAAAGTGAATCACTGTAAAGCTTTTACTGTGTTTTTTTTTTCTTATCTCGCAGTGGAGTTCAGTTGGCTATTGTGAGCTGCACATGCCCTAATCCTATTCCATGCAGCCACCGCAAGTATAATCTTCAAATGCTGGTATTTTTGGAGACGAAACATAGCCTGAATCAGTTTTTGTGTGGGGGTGATGGTGGTGGTGGGGGGGGGGGGGGGGGGGGGGGGGGGGCGGGGCGGACAGTGGGAGGGGGGGGCAGTGGGGCAGGAGCGGTGTTGGTCGGGAGGAGAGAGAGGTTTTTAATTTAACCTGGTGATTTAATTTGGAATCTTACAACACCAAGTTAAAGTATAACAGGTTTATTTGGAATCACGAGCTTTCGGAGCGTAGCTCCTTTATCCACGCACCTGAGGAAGGAGCAGCGCTCCGAAAGCTCATGCTTGAAACGAACGTTGCACTTTAACCTGGTGTTGTAAGACTTCTTACTGTGCGCACCCCAGTCCAACGCCGCCATCTCCACATCTTAATTTGGAATGCGCTGTCGGTAAGGAAGACGGAAGCAGATTCAATGGGATCTTTCACAAGGAAATTGAGTTAATGTTATATTGAGGAAAGGTAAATGTTTGCAAAGTTCTGAGGAAAGGGTGGGGGGGGGGTGAGCGGTTGTGGGACTAATTGGATTGATCTTTCAAAGGGCTATGACAAGGTGGATCAAATATTCTTTCTCGGTGCTGTACCATTTAGGTGGGAATTTAGGAAACAGTAACGTGGCTGTGTTGATGGGCGCTGGGCTAGTATGAAATGAGAACACATCACGTCCATTTAAGGAACACCAGTCTCCTGCAGCAGCTAGACTCAAATATGTTTGTGAAAAGTCGTGAATAGGATACTTGGAAAAGAAAGAAATGAGGTATAACAGGAAAATCACAGCTTTTGTGTTTCCACTTGAATGACGATTAAGGATTGGCTGGACAGGCGGCGCAGTGGTTATCACTGCTGCCTCATGGCGCCGAGGACCTGGGTTCGATCCCGCCCGGGGTCACTGTCCATGTGGAGTTTGCACATTCTTCCCGTGTCTGCGTGGGTCTCACCCCAACAACCCAAAAGGATGTGCAGGCCAGGTGGATTGGCCAGGCTACATTGCCCCTTAATTGGAAAGAAAAAGAATTGGGTACTCCAAATTTATTTTTAAAAAAGGATTGGCTGGACGGCTGGTTCGTGATGCAGAGCCAGACCAACAGTGCAGGTTCAATTCCCATGCCAGCTGAGATTATTTATGAACCATGACCCTCGCCTGAGGTGCGGTGACCCTCAGGTTAAAGGGGAAAGCAGCCAATGGTCACCTGGGACTATGTCGACTTTGCTTTGAAGGATCATTGCAGTGCATGAATGGCTTACTACTGGATGTGTTTAAAGTTTCAGAGAGCAGATGAGGTTCCTCGACATCCCAAGCCTTAGGATATGGAAAAACATCTCCAACCATTTCATCTACTTGAGTCAATTCTTGCCCAATGCTGCCAGGAAAGACAATTAGCAGCAGCTCTTTGAGGTGTTCCAGCAACCACTCTATTTCCCATTGTGCCAGTGGCAGTAACTCACTGAGGAACTAACTCCTCTGCGGACCGCAACCTGTAACTATGAAAATCAACTCCTTAGTGCCTGAACCACCTGGAAGTAAGTCCTCCCTCGTCATGAATCCATCACCCTGTCTGGCATAGGCCATTTAAAAATTGCTACTGATAGAAAGGGTCCTCCTTTGGAAGGTTGATATGAACCGGCAAGTGAAAATGAAAGTAAATGAAATGAACATCGCTTATTGTCACGAGTAGGCTTCAATGAAGTTACTGTGAAAAGCCCCTAGTCGCCACATTCCGGCGCCTGTCCGGGGAGGCTGGTACGGGAATCGAACCGTGCTGCTGACCTGCTTGGCCTGTTTTAAAAGCCAGCGATTTAGCTGAGTGAGCTAAACCAGCTAAACGGTTGGGAAGGAAAACAGGAAATGTTCGACGTGATCATGATCTGTGCTGACAACACAATGTGTGCAAGCGGAGGGGGCGATATTCCACTCGTCAGCGAGAAAGGCGACAGAAGCAAAATCGCACGACAATCAGGAAATAAGATTCTCGCCGGTGAGATTGCATTTCCCGATGTTCAACGACCCTCGCAGGTGGCATAACTAGGTTCGCACACACAGAGGGCAAGAGCCTGATTTTAATAGATTTCCATACATTCTAATCTCATTACCGAGCCCCGCTCGGCCACAAGGTCCCCCTCGCTGAATATTCAATCACGTCGGGATGTTTCCACCAGTCGGACAAACCAGAACCCGAGTGCGCAGCCTCAGACTGAAGGGACGATCCTTTCAAACTGAGATGAGGAGGAATTTCTTCAGCCAGAGGGTGGTGAAGCTGTAGAACAATTTGCCGCAGAAGGCTGTGGAGGCCAAATTACTGAGTGTCTTTAAGACATAGAGATAGATAGGTTCTTGATTAATGAGGGGATCAGGGGAAATGGGGGGAAGGCAGGAGAATGGGGATGCAAAAATATCAGCCATGATTGAATGACGGAGCAGACTCGATGGGCCGAGTGGCCTAATTCTGCTCCTATGTCATATGGTTTGCAACAGGTTTGGAAATATGGAAAATGGTTGAGGGGATCCGCTTGGGGGTACAGAGGTAATTATAGCCTCTGGGGTGAGCGGGATGTACCCAGATGGTGCCCTGGTACTTGCCCCGACATGGTCCGGCACAGTGTCTCGAAACCCTGGGGCTAGTGTGCAGTCAATTCAATCCCCACTTTATCTGGATCACAATACCAGTGAAATTATATTTTATTTTAAAATACCTGGAGGTCCTCAAAGGACATGCGGGGCCGGAACACACATTGTCGCATCAGATGCCTCCGTGGCCGTGGCACACCTTCCTCCTGTTCCTCGGAGTGTGGCTCCCGCATGGCATGGTGCTCCTCCTGCGCCTCTCGGGCGTGTGGCCCTGTGGCCTTGGCGGCTTGCATGTGCCACACTGCAGCCTGCTGCTCTACAACGGGCTCCGCCACCTCCCTGTCACGCCCATACTCCAGCTCCCACTGGGCCTCAAGCAGGGCAGCAGGTCCCGCCATGGCGGCCAACAACGCTGGGAGATGGCTAAACATTGTACTATCTGTAGGGGGTGAGAGTAGACAGGGTTTCAGCATTGGTATACCCCCCTCCACAACCAGGTGCCATGGGCTACATGGCCGGCAACTGGTCACGCCGGCGGAACTTCGGCCCATCCAGCCCGGAGAATCCCTGCACCATCGGAGAATCGCCGCTACGGCTGTTTTCGGCGATTCTCCTTGCCGCCAGGCTCCATGCGCGGGCGCGCATTTTGGCATCGAAGAATTGCGTCCCGGCGCCGCGCCGATTCTCCAACCCGACGGGAGGTGGGAGAATCCCGCCCGCGGATTGTAGCCCTACTCAGTCGAGTAGATACGTGGAGAGGTCAGTTCAGTTATTATCTCTTTGTAAAAATGTTGCAATGTGATTTGGGGATTTATTACCTTTGGCTTTAGAAATCACTGTTGTCTATTTCAAATTATTACGTTTGAAGAAGCCATCTAATTTTCTAAACAACATTTGGCCCCAACACTGTGTTCGACATGAAGATGAATACCTAAGCCATTGGTTATTTTGAAAGGGAAGAATAAAAACAAAAACTTTTCTGGTTCGTTATGACAGAATTGATTTTGAGCTTTGACTTTTTTACTATTAGCAGGGAGGTGATTTATTGCAATGGGTTGCTTGTTATTGGTCTGATCTGTCAAAAACAGATTATTTTTTTACTGACTCTGTGAATTTTTATGCAAGTTTGCAGGACTTGGGTAGAACGCATTCTGTATGAAATCATAATGTATAAAATCATTAAATCATGGTATCTCACAGGTACTGAAAGAAGCCATTTGGCTAATTGTATCCACGCCAGCACCTTGAATGAGCTAAAAGCAAACCACTGTTTGCTGATGATTTGAAATAAAAACTGACCGTGCTGGAACACCACAGCAGGTCTGACAGCATCTGTGGAGAGAGAAAGAGAGTTAACAGGGTGATCTTTCAACCATGTCGGCATGAGCGCAAACGCAATGTGGGCGCAAAATCACGTGAGAATAGGAAAATGGAACTCTCGCCGGCAAGATTTTGTTCACCAAGTTCCCGTCCCTCTCCCGTGACGTAATGAGGTTCCCATCCACAAAGGGCGGGAACCTCAATCAAATGCACTGGAATAAATTGAAACGTAGTTAAAAAAACTTCCCTGCCGTATGTCACCCCCCCCCCCCCCCCCCCACCCCTTCCCCCCCACCCCCCCATCCCCCACCCCCAGGCAAGGAATGGCCCCCTCGCCAATGCGATGTCGCTGGTATTACCCCAGGTCTTGAAAAACTGGGAGCATTCAAGAGGAATCCAACAAAGGCTCAAATGTAAGTATACGCCCTGTCGAAGAGAGGGACATGCTGCCTTGCAGGTTGGCCGTGCCAGGGGGCTATGCCATGCACAGGCCCTCTGGGGAGCCCCTTTGGGCCGTTCGGCTTATGTCTTAGGGTTTCCCCAGTGCCTTTGTTGGGGGGAGAGGGTTGCCTTGGTGCTTGTGTTGAGATTTGGTTTGCCCCAGTGCTTGTGTTTGGGTGTGGGAGGGCCCTGGTGCTTCTGTGGCAGTGGCGTGGAGGGGCTGCCTTGTTGCTTTGGGAGGAGTCCCCCATATCCGTGGGGGATTGGTGGGAGTTTTGTTTTAATGCAGATTCGGGCCCCTTTTTACAAGGCACCCTGTTCTCTGGGGAGCCGGTGTCCAGGTTTTTTGCGCCTCGCGTACCAGAGAACCTGGAGAGGAAACCCAACTGTGCAACGGGAGAGCTACAGGCCGGAACCACCCCAGCCAGCACTCTGTGCATCAGGTGCACAGGAGTGTTCAGTAAGTGCTGCCCAATTGTGGAATCACATCCGACAGTCAACATTTTGGGCTGGATTCTCCGTCCGGCCGCAACAGATTTCTGGTGCAGTGCGCCCCCGGATTCTCCGTCTCGCCAGCCGACCAATGAGGTTTCCCACTGTGGCTGCCACCAGGCTGCCAGCGCAATGGAGAATCCCAACAGCGGAGAATCCAGATCTTTATTTTGGGTCAGAAAGAAAAATATAGAGCTTGATTCTCCGGCCAACACCAACACCGAAATCGCGTTTGGCAATCAGCCGGAGAATGCGTTTTTACTCTGGAATCGGGGGCGGTGCCATTTTTCCGATGCTCTCCCCTTAAAAATGGTGTACTCAAGGAAAATGCTGCACGCCGATGGGACAGCCTCACGGAAACACCTGAGGCCCTCCACTGATGCTCTGCCACTGATGGGCCGAGTCCCCGATGGCGTGGAGCGTGTGCCCTCACAACGTTCGGAGACCTTGCGTGATGGCTGAGGACTGTGTTCAGTGAAGCCACAGTCGTGGGGGGAGCCTTTCCGCTGGCAGGGGGGGCTTCAGCGGGGTGCTGGAGGGACTGGTGGAGGGTGGTCTGGAGGTGGCGACGGGGTTACATGGGCAGTTTCTGGCAGGCCAGGTCCGCTCGGCTGGTGCCATGTTGTACGGTGTGGCCGCCTCATGGACCCGGCCATTCTGCGGCCGTATCTGCAGGTAAAGCCGAGGGCTTTATGCAGCGCGGCTGCTCGCCCCCCATCAGGCGTAGGATAGGTGTGGGGGCATCGCCGCCTTTTCCATCGTAAGACCAGACGGATTCTGCGGACATATCTGCAGAATCGGAGAATCCAGACCATAAAATGCTGGACCATCTCAGCCGTTCTGACAGTATCTGTGGAGAGTGAACAGAGCTAACGTTTCAAGTCAGGATGACTATTTGTCAAAGCTCTGTCTACGTTTTGGATCAGGGTCGACATGCCGACCAATCAGTACCCTTTCCTCCTGCAGTACAAATTCTTGTGATAGTTTGAAATTTGGCATTCTTGTGTTTGTTCTGAGTGTACGACAACAAACTTTGACAACATGTCGCACTTTTCAGCAATAATTATTCTATACACGGGAAGTCGGAATTACACAGCTGTTATGAGTAGTATTGAATGATGTATACCAGGAAAATACCAGGCTAGAGCCTGATCTGAGATGATTTCCTTGCGTTCCGGAGGTGGTAGATGGGGAAAGACAAAATTCTTCTCCGCATCCTCTGCTGGGTAGAGTTTCCTACTGATGATCTTAAATTGGTTGTTTGTTCTAAGAATTACGATCGGGATTGTTTAATAAGTGTTGTACGTCTACCTTTGGACACTATTGTGATGAATGTAAATTGTTGGTATATATATTGTATTGTATGTATTTTTTGCAGTAATGGTTTTAAAAGCCTGGGTTAGGGTGTGTATATATCAGCTGCAATAATTTTTTTAAGAGTCCTGGGTTTAAAAGGACTCCTCCGGCCGGGACCTACACCGGCGGAAGTAGGCCGTAAACCATGTTTAAAGGGCGTCCCAATCAGCTCTCAGCCCCCATCATGGAGTTGTGGGGTCTCCCCCCAACAATAATCCTCACTGTGGTTTCAGTCCTTGCTCCAACCACACCCACTGCCGGCATGGAACCCTCCCCACTAACACCCGGAGGTATATGCGGCACTCCCCCAGCACCACACAACAATACACCCCTCCGCCATGGGGTTCCCACTAGGGCTGGCCCTAGCATTGCCCCGACACAGGTTGGCACTGCCAGATTGACACTGCCAGGTCATCACGGTGCCAGCCTGGCAGTACCAACCTGGCAATACCAACCTGTGCCAGGGGCAGTGCCAGGCCGCTGCCGGGGCATGTCCCTCAACGCCCCCCCCGGTGACTAAAGTTACCTCTGAGCCCGCAGAGGGATCCTCTCGACTGTCTCACGCCTGGCCAAACCTGCTGTGAACCTCACCGATGTGACGTCACGCCAATAGGGCATGAATATTCAGCAAGGGGGGATCATCCGCTGGGGGTTTTCTAATCATAATTAAATAGATGCAAACGTATTCAAAGAAGGTTCACGCCATTTGTGAGTGTGAATGTCAAGACGTCACTGACAAGGGAGGGGGGAAATCGGAAAGCGTGTTTTCCGACTGTCGGACTGTTCCGAATTTTACACCCGTGCCACCGATCCCATGCACAGCTAATGCGAGCTCAAAACCGACTCCACTGTTCTGAATTTTATAAGCATGTATTGGTTGAGTATGGTCGGTACATTGCCTGTTGCAAACAGCTGACGGGAAGAGCTGATTGATATGACGCCCCAGTCCGCGGGAAATATGGCCCACACACCTGGCATCAAACAAGCACTGAAATTGACTTAACACATTATTCATTTGTGCGGTGGGCAGAATGTCTTTTTGGTTAACGGCAGCATCCTGCCAGTGGAGAATACCACTCACATTGTTGGTGCATAGTGACAGTGTGAAGGCTACTTTCGCTTTTGTGAAGACCATACAGAATTATCAGATTGAAAGCAATGCCATGCCCATGTGCTGGTTTGACATTGCTAGCCTATTCACCGATGTTCAGCCTAAGGAAGCAATAAACATTTGAGCCATGTCACTATATCATGGCACCCTAGACTCTCTGCCATTGTCTGAATCTGCATTCATTCAACATGTCAATTCAGCAACTTATGCAGGGGCTGGTTTAGCTCACCAGGCTAAATCGCTGGCTTTTAAAGCAGACCAAGCAGGTCAGCAGCATGGTTCAATTCCCGTACCAGCCTTGCCGGAATGTGGCGACTAGGGGCTTTTCACAGTAACTTCATTGAAGCCTACTCGTGACAATAAGCGCATTTCATTGAGTTGAGTTTTGATGACACCATGTTTGTCCAATTAACAGGTGTTGCCATGCGATTCCCTCCAAGCCCAGTTCTCACTAACACCTTCGCCCATTTCCACGATAAACATGTATTTTATGGAATGACACCTAATCTCCTACCATTTGCATATTTCCGATATGTAGATGATACATTTGTCAGACTTGAACCTGCAGCTGAATGCAAGAACTTCCTTACACGCCTCAATGGGCTTGATCCTGTGTTCAAGTTCGTCTTTGAAAATGGAGCCGTCAAAACAGTCCCTTTCCTCTACATGCTGCTGGAGCAGTCTGCCAAAGGGTCCTCCAGTGCTGTCGACCTCCAGCCCACCTTCACCGGTCAATATTCACTTTGTGATTCTTAGCCACGATCTATAAGATTGGCCTTATCGGAAGCTTTGTAATTGAGACATGAGCCATTGGCTCAACTCGCAAGCTTGATGCTGAAGTCGGGCACATTAAAGCCATCCTGCAGGAAAATGGCTACCCTGATCAGATCATTGCTCGCTGGATGAATGGACCGAGAGTTCTTCATTCAAAACGCTGTGAATAGAACATAGAACGATACAGCGCAGTACAGGCCCTTCGGCCCTCGATGTTGCACCGACATTGAAAAATTCTAAAGCCTATCTAACCTACACTATGCCCTTATCATCCATATGCTTATCCAATAAATTTTTTAATGCCCTCAATGTTGGCGTGTTCACTACTGTTGCAGGTAGGGCATTCCACGGCCTCACCACTCTTTGCGTAAAAAACCCACCTCTGACCTCTGTCCTATATCTATTACCCCTCAATTTAAGGCTCTGTCCCCTCGTGCTAGCCACCTCCATCCGCGGGAGAAGGCTCTCGCTGTCCACCCTATCTAACCCTCTGATCATTTTGTATGCCTCTATTAAGTCACCTCTTAACCTTCTTCTCTCTAACGAAAACAACCTCAAGTCCATCAGCCTTTCCTCATAAGATTTTCCCTCCATACCAGGCAACATCCTGGTAAATCTCCTCTGCACCCGTTCCAAAGCTTCCACGTCCTTCCTATAATGAGGCGACCAGAACTGTACGCAATACTCCAAATGCGGCCATATTAGAGTTTTGTACAACTGCAACATGACCTCATGGCTCCGGAACTCAATCCCTCTACCAATAAAGGCCAACACACCATAGGCCTTCTTCACAACCCTATCAACCTGGGTGGCAACTTTCAGGGATCTATGTACATGGACACCGAGATCCCTCTGCTCATCCATACTACCAAGAATTTTACCATTAGCCAAATATTCCGCATTTCTGTTATTCTTTCCAAAGTGAATCACCTCACACTTCTCCACATTAAACTCCATTTGCCACCTCTCAGCCCAGCTCTGCAGCTTATCTATGTCCCTCTGTAACCTGCAACATCCTTCTGCACTGTCTACAACTCCACCGACTTTAGTTTCGTCTGCAAATTTACTCACCCATCCTTCTGCGCCCTCCTCTAGGTCATTTATAAAAATGACAAACAGCAACGGCCCCAGAACAGATCCTTGTGGTACGCCACTCGTAACTGAACTCCATTCTGAACATTTCCCATCAACTGCCACTCTCTGTCTTCTTTCAACTAGCCAATTTCTGATCCACATCTCTAAATCACCCTCAATCCCCAGCCTCCGTATTTTCTGCAATAGACGACCGTGGGGAACCTTATCAAACGCTTTACTGAAATCCATATACACCACATCAACTGCTCTACCCTCGTCTACCTGTTCAGTCACCTTCTCAAAGAACTCGATAAGGTTTGTGAGGCATGACCTACCCTTCACAAAACCATGCTGACTGTCCCTAATCATATTATTCCTATCTAGATGATTATAAATCGTATCTTTTATAATCCTCTCCAAGACTTTACCCACCACAGACGTTAGGCTCACCGGCCTATAGTTACCGGGGTTGTCTCTACTCCCCTTCTTGAACAAAGGGACCACATTTGCTATCCTCCAGTCCTCTGGCACTATTCCTGTAGCCAATGATGACCTAAAAATCAAAGCCAAAGGCTCAGCAATCTCTTCCCTGGCTTCCCAGAGAATCCTAGGATAAATGAATCTATAGATTTCTCCAGCCCAGGCAGTCAGGGATGTTCAGCTGTTGAGATTGATAGAATTTTGTGAAGTAAGGTAATTAAGAGATACGGTGATAGTTTAAGAAAGTGGAGTTGTGGTACAAGATCGACAATGGTCACACTGACTGCAAAGGAGGCTCACAGGGCCAACTGGCCTACTCCAATTCTCATTTCTCGTGTTCGTTTGTTATTGCAAAGAGGAAAAATAAAATTTGCATTTAGATGATTTCTTATCACATCAAAACATCTTAAAGCATGATGTATAATGTTTCTTTGCTTTTGAAGTGGCTTATGTCGGTAAACACCGCAGCTGTTTCCATCAGCAACTTTTCAAAAACAGCATTACATTTTCACACAAAAAAAAAATCATCCTTTTGAATTTGCTGATATTGTCACTCTATCTGTTCTAGATTTATTATCCTCTCTGCCTGAAATAGTTGAATCTACACCATCTATTCACTTTTCCTTTTTTAACTCAATTGTGAGATATGTGTCTCATTGACGAGGTTGACATTTTTTTTTGCTTCTTGCCCTTCCATGGGACACGGGATTGATTTAAGCTGCACACCACTCCAGGACCCCACCTTCCAACATCAAGATCTCAGACATTGGGCAGCACGGTGGCCTAGTGGTTAGCACAACCGCCTCACGGCGCTGAGGTCCCAGGTTCGATCCCGGCTCTGGGTCACTGTCCGTGTGGAGTTTGCACATTCTCCCCGTGTCTGCGTGGGTTTCGCCCCCACAACCCAAAAATGTGCAGAGTAGGTGGATTGGCCACGCTAAATTGCCCCTTAATTGGAAAAAATAATTGGGTAATCTAAATTTATAAAAAAAAAAAATCTCAGACATGGACGTGGGAAGGACAATCTATCTCACAATCTAAGCATCTCCCCTCAATTTTCACTCACGTTATCATTGCTGAGTCCACCAGTCCAAACGTCCTGGGAGTCATCATTGACCAGAAACTGAACTGGACCATCTGATATTGTGGCCATGAGAGCAGGTCAGTGGCTGGGAATTCTTAACAAATGTATCACCGACATGTCGGATATCTGCAAATGGTAGGAGATTAGGTGTAATTCCATAAAAGACATGTTTATCATGGAAACGGACGAAGATGTTAATTCACCTCCTGATTCCCCAAAGTCTGTTCACCGTTTAGAAGACACAAGTCAGGAGTGTGATGGGATACTGTCCACTTGCCTGGATGAGTGCAGCTCCAACAAAACTCAAGAATCTTGATACCATCCAATACAAATCATCTTCTTGGTCCGCACCCCATTTACCTTCATCAGAAAACAGTGGCAACAATGTGTATTATCAGCATGATTCACAACAGGAGCTCGCCAGGGTTTCTGGCATAGAACCCATCACCTTATGCCCTGGACGAATAAGAGCAGTAGATGCACAAGGACATCACCACCTGCAAGTTGCCGTCCAAGCCAGACCCCACCCTGACTTGGAAACCTATCACCGTTCTTTCACTGTCGCTGGCTCAAAATCCGAGAACTCCATTCCCAACAGCACAGTGGGTGTGCCTACACCACATGGACTGCAGCGGTTCATGAAGGTGGCTCATCACCGCCTCCTCATCGGAAAATCCTGACAGTACAGAAAGAGGCCATTCGGAACATCCATTCTGCACCAGCCCTTTGAAAGAGCACTCAAACCAGGTCCAATTTAGAGCGCTCAAAGGGCAGCCGGACTGCAACTTTGAATTTTGTGCACTATGGAGTGAATGGAGAAGGGACTGAAGGCAAAATGCTGAAGCTGGAACTGGCAGCCAACTCGTCTAGCCCAGCACCATCTTGTGGATCTGTCTGCAGGGGAATTGCTTCTGACTGATTTGTCCACAGCTGCCCTGAGGATTACAGATGTGCGCCTTTAAAGGTAACTCTGCAATTGCATCTCATGATGCTCTGACCTCCCACTGTGCCCCTACCTCCTGTGAGATGATGAGCTACAAAAGGAGTCATACTCATCTCTGTCAAGCTGCAATTGCCACAGCAAACAATTGGAAAATAAAATTAATGCTCTAAATTCATTATTTTTTAAATGTCCTGAGCTGGGTTCCCGCTGTTGGCGGGGAAGGTTGCCTTCCACACACATAGCCCACTCGGAGGAAAGCTGCCATAGGCGGGTGCGTATTAGGGATCCAGCCCGATGCCATTTTTTGTACCATTTTCCTGGCTCTCCCCCACAATCCCACCTCCAAGCAGCCGGGATAGTTCCTTCTTGTTAACTCTGTTCCTCTCTCTACAGATACTGCCAAAATCTGCTGAGTATTTCCTGCACTCTTTCTGTGCTGTAGCCTCTGTAGTTGCCTGGGAGTCGGTTATGTAGTGCTGATGGTTGTGGCACTGGATTGATAATGTCTCGGCCCAGGGTACTAGCTCCAGGGGTAGGCAATTTAAATCCCACCCCAGCAGCTGGTGTAGCTTCAACTCACTTAATTAATCTGGAACATATGGCAATAATTCTGACCATCAAATTATCATTGATCGTTGGAAAAAACAATCTGCTTTATTTTTTGTTTTACTTCAGGGGACCCAATTATTTTGTCCACTTAAGGAGCAATTTAGCGTGGCCAATCCACCTACCCTGCACATCTTTGGGTAGTGGGTGTGAAACCCACGCAGACACGGGGAGAATGTGCAAACTCCACAAGGACAGTGACCAAGGGCTGGGATCGAACCCGGGTCCTCGGCACTGTGAGGCAACAGTGCTAACCACTGCGCCATCGTGCTGCCCCACCAATCCGGTTTATTAACGTACTTTAGAGAAGGAAATTTGCCATCCCTACCTTGTCTGGCCTGTGTATGGTCCCAGATCCACAACATGTGGTTGATTATTAACTACCCTCCGAAATTTGTCGCAAGTCACTCCATTCAATTAAGGATGGGCAACAAATGCTGGTCTTGCAAACCCCATGAAAGAATTTTAAAAAGAAGATCCCTATTTGGACTAGCAATGGTTAAAATGCAAGACTTCATTGTTTATTTACTTGATGTTTGTAAATGGATTTCTCTTCGCGACAAAGTTGGAATATCCCGGAGCAAAAGGACATTGCTGAATGACTAAGAGATTCGCGTTGAACCTCAGGGGGGAGAGGGGAGTGTTTCAAAACAAGAAACAAACTAAACTCAGTGAAGTCTCTGCAGCTGAGGGTTGGTCACAACTTTGGGGGGGGGAAAGTGTGCATCATTTGGAGACGGTTGAAAAAGATGTGGAGAATACACGTTGCGTTTTCAGGGATTAAAATTGAGAGGAATAGTAAGGATAAATGTTCACACGGAAGTCAAAGCTTTAGAGAGGGTGCAGAAATAGCCGGGATACTCCAGAATCCCCCCCCCCCCCAGCTCAGAGTCTCACTGGCTTAAATTGTGGACCTGATGCCCTACTGTCCGAGGGGCGAATAATTGTGGCCAGGATGTCGAGGGAGTCCTGCATTGAGGTGGAGGTCAGCGGGGAGGGGGGGGGGGGGGGGGGGCTGGAGGAGCACAGGTCGGGGGTCCTCCCAGGGATTGGGCTCATTTGGCTGCTCTCTCCATCTGCAGCCTTTGAACCCTGAAACAGTCAGTCAGTGTGTAAAAATGAATGTTTTCTGATGATGAAGTGAAAGTCTTTTCATCTGTACCCCTAAACCTTTTGAAATTCTTGTCAGTTTGTCATATTTGAAGGTCGGTGAGATGAAGGTAAAAAGTAATCCCTTTCCTGGAAAGCTGCAATTTCTAGAAGGACCGAAGAACAAAGAGGCGGACTTTTAGAAAAACCTACGGCTCGGAAAACATCTGTTACCCTGAGTGAATGGATTTCTAAAGAGGTAGATAAACAATCTGAATTGCCCCTTTGAAACTGCCTCGAGCTGTCAGTCAGAAATTCTTTAGCAGGCAATAGGGCATGAAATTGTATATAAACAATGCAGATCAAAGATTTGAGGCTTCTCGGCATACACGCAGACTTCTGTACTTTAATGGACAATGAAATTGAATGTGTGAAAACCGCATCAAAGGTTTCCACCAGTTTAAAGGGATTACTTTTACCATCACATCAGGGGCCTTTGAAATTGGCTTTAAAGTGGCTTTAAAACTGACTTCCCTAAATGGGACGGGGGGGGGGTTATTAGCCGTGGTGCAGAAGAGGGGGCTGGGGGGAGGTGTTGGTGCTCGTGCTGAAATGGGGTTACTAAGGAGGGGAAACTAAAGGGGGGTTCTATGTGGTGGCCCTCACCAGCTGTTAGAGTGGGGGGTTGGCGCTGCCAACAATCCTGGGGAGGGAGGGATTCATCAGCTTTTTGAGATCGGAGCACACTTCAAGAAGGTGGCTCCAATCTCAAAGGTGCGGGCCAGTCAGAGAGATTGGGTCGCACCCTTCCAGCTGCAATGTCGACCCAGGTGTGACATGGAACAGCACGGAAATGCCGATTCATCAAAAACAAAATTCCACGTGCTGCAGCATGGTACGTCGCGTGCACTCCCAGCGGCAGTGGGAATCACCCTACTTTCCCTGCTGGTCAGAGCACTAAGCCGTGGTTCTGGGGGATGGGGCTCACAGGCAAATAAATCACTGACTACAGGAGGAAAAAACTTTTCCCGAGTGAGTTGTTAGCATTTGCAATGTGCTGCCTGATACGGCGTTGGATGCAAATTGGGGGCGAGATCTAATCAAATTAAAATGCATTGCCTTTCTGAGGGAGGATTAACGGAATCATTACCAACACTCGTAGCGCCAGGAACAACCCCGCTATTGAACGACACTCTCTTGTTTTTGTGCCCCAACAGAGAACCGCTAAGGCCACATGTAGACACATTTCCTGCACTTAGGAGATTCTCAATGAAGGAACAGATTGGGACTCCGACCGGGATTCTCCCAAATCTCGGCCAAGTGGTGACGCCGGCGACAAAACCAGCGCGAGCGACGCTGGCATCAACGGGCCTCCAGGCCCAGTCATTCTCCCCTTCCTCGGGGGCTAGCACGGTGCCGGAGTGCTGTGCGCTCGAAAGCCGGCGCGCCACGGCCGGCGCGGGTCCGCACATGCGTATGGGTTGCCTCCTCCGCGCCTTCACCCGGGCAACGTGGCGGAGCCTACAGGGGCCCAGCACGGAGGAACATAGGCGACCACGGAATCAGCCCGCTCGCCGAACGGTCGGCCCCGTTCGCAGGCGTGCCCCCCCCCCCCCCCCCCCAAGAGTCAGATTCCCCCGCAGCCATAACTCCGATGTCCCGCTGGATGGGACCATACATAACCCAAGCCGGCGGGACTCGGCAGGGACTCAGCCCGTCGAGCGTGGAGAATCGTCGCGGGGGCCGCTTTCAACAGCCCCCGACCGACGCGGCGGTCGCGATTGCCGTCGATTCTCCGGTCGCTGGAGAATCGGGGCGGGATCAGAGAATCCCGGTCTCCATTCTTAAATGGTGCCCTGATTCCATGACCCTCCCCGCCACCCCCCTCCCAACACAAACCCAGACCCTCCAAACACCCCAACCCATTTGTTGGGCGGCCCTTGAACACCGCGAACCCCACCCCACAGCGGCAGTGCACCTCCGGCCCCGATCCTAGGCCCGGGCGCAATTCCAGCTTGGCATTGCAGGCCTGACACCCTGGCAGTGCCACCTTGGCACCCTGGCAGTGCCAGTCTGGCACCTGGGTGTCACTACCAGTGTGCCGGGGTGGCACCAGCAGTGCCGGGGTGTCACCCTGCCCAGTGATCCACCAACCGGGGGCCTCTGATTACCTGTGAGACCCCCCTAATCCAGGTACCATTCCACATGGACCCTATTTGTGGGTACCTGTACTGAACGGTACCCGACCGGTAGATGCCAGAAGGCCGTTCAATCCGTCCATTGTGCGTGCGAGCCAGATCACGACACGTCTTTCGAGATCTCGTTAGATCTCACGAGGTGTAAACGGGAATCCTGGGGGTGGCCTCTACTAGTACATACTGGCCGTGTTCCACTCTGATTCCGGCAGGACGTACCACAAACTTTTACTTTGATTTGGAACTTGAATGAGCACATGAAAAGGAAGGAAATTGCAGAGCTATGGGGAAAATGGGGTGAGACCAGGGCCAAGGAGATGAACCCTGGGTTCCTCTTTCTGGCCCCTTATTTCAGCCCCCCCCCCCCCCTCCTCCCAGGTAACTCTCTCCCTCAACCTTCCCTGATACTTTTCACCTTTTCAAGAATCTCCAATCTATGCACCAATGACAGAAAGGTATGAGGCCATCGTTAGCAGTTGTTTACACATACCATCCGATATATATGCAGCATGAGCCATTAAATATAAGAGCAGCAATGAAATAATGCAATGGTAGTTTGTGTGCGTCCTTTAAGTGATCCCACCGCAACTATTAGGGAAACTAGAGAGCGTAAATTTGCCTTTATCAGCATCATACATTATTGTTGATTTCACGAGAAGATATACTATTCGTTATTTATAACAATGTACAAATGATAACTGACTTTCCGGACCACGTCAACACTCATTAACATGCTCTGCACAATGCACCATATGAACATGGTGTCAATGAATTCAGATTGGGGGAAATTTTCAATACTTGCAACCTTGATAATAAAATGCACAAGATATTTTCCATCCTGCAGTAGAATGAGAAGTCTTCCTGGGTCCATGATATTATTCGGTATCATTATTTCATAGAATGGGGTTAATTGGATTCTATTTTATCAGTAAACTGAGTAGTGGAAGTCTCCTTCCTGTTGTTTCCTATATACCTTCTTTCAATATTTGTTTTGCTGTTGCCATTTTGATCCATGGATGCTTAATGGCCATGTACTATTAAGTCAAGCAGCAGAGGGAATGAGTGAATTCAGAAAGCTGCAACATAGATTATCATGCTAGCTTTGGAAAACAACACTCAGGTTTTTGTGTCACCCGGCAGAAGGGGTTGGACTCAGTTGGCCAATTAATTGACCAAAAGGCCGTATTCTGCCCAGTAACGGTTGGTGATTGGATCCTGTCTGAGTGGGATGATTTACAGAGACCTCAGGAAAGCAAAGTTTAAATCCTGAAGTTCAGGTGAAAGAACCTATTCTCGCTCTCTCTCTGACCACAAAATCCTGCCTGTTTCCCTGGTAAACCAAGCAACTAAAGCATGATGTTGATAGTCACTGGTGTAAAGTATTATCTAACTGCCTGCAACATAAATCAGCCAGTAAAGTGCAGTTGTTTTGGGCGAAGTCTCGTGTTTTGGCCGATTGATATCCAGGGGAGGCCCAGTATGGTAGTAATAGCCTACACTGTGCAACACACTTTTAAGAGACCAGAGGACAAAGACTGAATGGTTCACAATTGTATCAGTCTGAACACACTGCTGATGGCTGCTTCTCAGCACAATCATTTTTCAATATCTACCACGCAATGCAACTTTATTCTGATATTTAAATGCCTCAAAAAAATCATAAAAGCACCATGATCGAGAGGGATAATAGGTAAGTGGACAAAGGGAGATTTACGTCAAGGGAAATGACTTTTGCGAATGATGTGCAGGATAAAACAAGTTACTGATTCACAATGAGCCTATTACATACTTCTGCCCAGGCTATCTCACCCCACAAAACCGGCTCACAGTAAACTCCCATTAGCAACAAAATAAACAGAACTCCAGCCAAGTTTTCACCCTCTGTCTGCAAGGTAATTATGGATGACAAAGGGTATCTGGCCAAACTCGTCTCATAGATCTACAATGGCATGCTAACATACGTATCAGGTGCAGGAGTAAGTCATTCTCCATCCTGCTCTGCGATTTTGTAACATTGCTGACATTATATCTGTGACTATAACTCAAAAGTATTTAATTGTCAGTGAAGTGATTTGGGATATTGTGAAAGGTGTGTTATAAATGTAGGTTTTGTCTTTCTTTCCTTATTTTTGCATGCTGTGGACAGAGCGACTGCAGAAATGGTGAAATTCACGGCCCAACGGTGAAATTGGTGGCACAGTGGTGAAATTGACGGCCCAATGCTGAATCTCTAAGGATAATTAATCATGGAGCCGTCAATCGATGTTAGGAAAGTAGCTCCAAATAAATCACTATATTTGCAAAACAGTTCAACTCGATAACTAATATAACTTCACCATTCTTACTTCTCTGGGTCCACCACAGTGTTCCCTCAATGACATCTCCTCCCACTACTCGAATGAAACTTCCCTCAGGATTTGCCAAGCAGACATCTACCAGTGTTTTAGGAAAAATATAATATAATATAATCTTTATTGTCACAAGCAGGCTTACATTAACACTACAATGAAGTTACTGTAAAAAGCCCCTAGTTGCCACAATCCAGCGCCTGTTCGGGTACACAGAGGAAGAATTCAGAATGTTCAAATTACCTAACAGCACGTCTTTTCGGGACATGTGAGAGGAAACCGGAGCACCCAGAGGAAACCCACACAGACGCAGGGAGAACGTGCAGACTCCGCACAGACAGTGACCCAAGCCCCAGACCTCCAGGAGATCCAGGGGGTAGAGGTGAGTGCAGTGACCATTACGAAGGAGAAGGTTCTGGGGAAACTGAAAGGTCTGAAGGTGGATAAGTCACCTGGACTGGATGGACTACACCCTAGGGTCCTTAAAGAGATAGCTCAAGAAATTGTGGAGGCATTAGTGATGATCTTTCAGGAATCACTGGAGGCAGGAAGGGTCCCAGAGGACTGGGAAGTGGATAATGTTACACCACTGTTTAAGAAGGGAGGGAGGCAGAAGACGGGAAATTATAGGCCGGTTAGCCTAACTTCGGTCATTGGTAAGGTTTTAGAGTCTTTTATTAAAGATGAGATCGCAAAGTACTTGGAGTGCATGGTAAAATAGGACTGAGTCAGCACGGCTATGTCAAAGGGAGGTCGTGGCTGACAAATCTGTTAGAGTTCTTTGAGGAGGTAACAAGGAAGTTAGACAAAGAAGAACCAGCGGACGTGATTTATTGAGATTTCCAGAAGGCCTTTGACAAGGTGCCGCATAGGGGACTATTAAATACGTTCAGAGCTCATGGTGTTTAGGGTAAGATCCTGGCATGGATAGAGGATTGGCTGACTGGCAGAAGGTAGAGAGTGGGGATAAAGGGGTCTTTTTCAGGATGGCAGCCGGTGACTAGTGGTGTGCCTCAGGGACCTGTGCTGGGACCACAACTTTTCACAACATACATTAATGATCTGGAAGAAGGTACTGAAGGCACTGTTGCTAAGTTTGCAGATGATACAATGATCTGTAGAGGGACAGGTAGTATTGAGGAAGCAAGGGGGCTGCAGAAGGACTTGGACAAGCTAGGAGAGTGGGCAATGAAGTAGCAAATGAAATACAATGTGGACAAGTGTGAGGTTATGCACTTTGGAAGGAGAAATGGAGGCATAGACTATTTTCTGAATGGGGAAATGTTTCCCAAAGCAGGAGCACAAAGGGACTTGGGAGTCCTTGTTCACGATCCTCTTAAGTTTAATGTGCAGGTTCAGTCGGCAGTTAAGAAGGCAAATGCAATGTTAGCATTCATGTCAAGGGGGCTGGAATACAAGACCAGGGATGTACTTCTGAGGCTGTATAAGGCTCTGGTCAGACCCCATTTGGAGTATTGTGAGCAGTTTTGCGCCCCGTATCTAAGGAATGATGTGCTGGCCTTGGAAAGGGTCCAGAGGAGGTTCACAAGAATGATCCCTGGAATGAAGAACTTGTCGTATGAGGAACGTTTGAGGACTCTGGGTCTGTGCTCGTTGGAGTTTAGAAGGATGAGAGGGGATCTTATTAAACCTACAAGATGCTGCGTGGCCTGGATAGAGTGGACGTGGAGAGGATGTTTCCACTTGTAGGATAAACTGGAACCAGAGGACACCATCTCAGACTAAAGGGACGATCCTTTAAAACCGAGATGAGGAGGAATTTCTTCAGCCAGAGGGTGGTGAATCTGTGGAACTCTTTACCGCAGAAGGCTGTGGAGGCCAAATCACTGAGTGTCTTTGAGGCAGAGATAGATAGGTTCTTGATTAATAAGGGGATCAGGGGTTATGGGGAGAAGGCAGGAGAATGGGGATGAGAAAATATCAGCCATGATTGAATGGCGGAGCAGACTCGATGGGCCGAGTGGCCAAATTCTGCTCCAATGTCTTATGGTCTAAGCCGGGAATCGAACCTGGGACCCTCACACTGTGAAGCAACAGTGCTACCCACTGTACTACTGCGCCGCCACAGTAGATGTACATAGATTTAATTGCTGATCTGAATTTTTCATTGAAGAATGCTATAAGGTATATTAATTTACTGCGGCATAAATCAAGAACTGGATGGTTACTCCTTCCCCCAGAAACTGGCAAACAAATTATGCTGTGAGTTTACATTGTGTATTTGCAGCCTAAAATAGAAAAATGTAATTCCCTCCAACCTTGCCATTAACCCTCCAACACCCTCAACCTATCCCACACACCTCTACCGCACCCAACCTATCTCCCAGTTCTCCACCACCCTCACTCTCCCCATACCACCTCCCCTTCTCGACATCTAATTGGTTCTAAATTTGGCAGCACGGTAGCACAATGGGCAGCACGGTAGCACAAGGGGCAGCACAGTAGCACAAGGGGCAGCACAGTAGCACGGGGGCAGCACGGTAGCACAAGGGGCAGCACAGTAACACAAGGGGCAGCACGGTATCACAAGGGGCAGCACGGTAGCACAAGTGGATAGCACTGTGGCTTCAAAGCGCCAGAGTCCCAGGTTCGATTCCCCGCTGGGTCACTGTCTGTGTGGAGTCTGCACGTTCTCCCCGTGTGTGCGTGGGTTTCCTCCCACAGTCCAAAGGCGTGCAGGTTAGGTGGATTAGCCATGATAAATTGCCCTTAGTGGCCAAAAATGTTAGCCGGGGTTATTGGGTTATGGGGATAGGGTGGAGGTGAGGGCTTCAGTGGGTCGGTGCAGACTCGATGGGCCGAATGACCTCCTTCTGCACTGTATGTTCTATGTTCTAAATTGGAGGTTTCGCTGACCGTTTTTCCAGCAACGGCACTCTTGGTGGCTTTGGCAGATGGCGTTGACCTTCAGGCAGCTTCGTGGGTTTCCGGTCAGCTGATCAAAAACAAAATTTGGAACCACAAAGCTGGCCCAAGGTCGGATGCAATGGTGCAGCAACTCAGCGAAACTGTCCTGGCTGTTCCAGGTTCGCAAAAAACGTAACCCAGCCTGAAGGTTCCGATTTTTGTTAAAGTTTGTCCTTCGGGCCTGAAGCCCAGCCTCTGGCTGCTCAGGCTGGGGGGGGTGGGGGGGGGGGTGGATATCGAGAAACTCAGTTTCGAGCAATGAGCCCCCTCACCCATCCACACCCTTCCGCCATCCCCTCCAGCCCCAGGTCCCAATGTTCAGCCTCCTCTCTCGGGCCCTTGGGTGAGACAAACTAGACTTTTGTGTCAAAGCGCTGGGACAGACATGATGGGCCGAATGATCCTCTCTGTGGTATGATCCTATATAAATGAATAAAGCTTATTTTTTTTGCTGAGACCTGTCGCTGTGGAAGAAGATACACTGTATTTTTGATGTGTGCTGCCCCTAGTTATTGGAGGGAGGAGTTCAGGGAGGTCTCTCCTGCCCCTTATAAATGTGTAACTGATGTATTGATCCAATTTTAAGTGCAACAACAAGGCCATTTATTTTCTTCTGCAAGATGAGTCAATGCAAGTGAAACATTGCCCGGAAGCTTTTTCCTTCTGATGGCTCATGAATATTGGATGGTACTGACTGTCGGCACTGCGTCCACCTATTGATCCTGGTCCTGTTCCTTACACATAATCATTACGGTGTTTTTCAACATCACCCATGGACGGGGCTCCTCTGCAGATACAAACTTTAACTATTCTCAGCATGATCTGGGAGATTTTTGTTTTTACAGTTATCCACATGAAACATTGAAACGTACGTTTGCTTCTGCGGGTTTACGGAATGTGAAGAAAAGGCTGTGGTTGCTTTCATGTCTTTGCGCTCATCTCCTCGAGAGCCGCGTGGCATCTTCAGAGGCTGGTAAACAGTTTGGCCGCCCGTAACAAGAACAGTCTTTCCATCGAGAGAACCAGTTGATAGGATGGTTAGTTCTTTGGAGTAGAAAGGTTTTTACTAGCTTCTGTATCTCACACCCATTGGATGCAAGAATCTTCCTGAATGCTAATGCAGGGATTCAGAACCAGCAAGGAAATCTGTTGTCCCTGCCTGTCTGGCTGACATGTGACTCCAGATCCACAGAAATGTGGTTGACTCTTAAATGCCCTTGGGGATGGGCAATAATTGCTGGCCCAGCCAGCGACACCCTCCTTCCTCTGGTCCTCAGCAGCAAGAATGGTCTTCTCCACTGGTCTTTCTCCCAACGCTTCTGTACAGCTCAGAAACTTGGACTACCTACAGACCCCAAGGCCCGGGAGAGGTGCCATCAATGCTGCCTGAGACAGATTCTCCACATCAGCTGGGAGGACAGGCGCACTAACATCAATGTCTTTGAAGGAGCCAAGAGCACCAGCATCGAGACCATGATCATCCGAAACCAACTCCGTTGGGCCGGCCATATGCTTAAGATGTCAGAGTCTTGACTGCCAAAATAAATCTTCTTTGCCATGCTGAAGGGTGGCTCCTGAACAAGTGGAGGACAAAGGAAGCACTTCAAAGTACCATGAAGGCTTAGCTCAGGAAATGCAGCTCAATGTCAATGGTGGTGACACGGTAGCACAGTGGTTAGCACTGTTGCTTCACAGCACCAGGGACCCGGGTTCGATTCTCGGCTTGGGTCACTGTCTGTGCGGAGTCTGCATGTTCTCCCCATGTTTGCATAGGATTCCTCCGGATGCTCCGGTTTCCTCCCACAAGTCCCGAATGACTTGCTTGTTAGGTGAATTGGACATTCTGAATTCTCCCTCAGTGAAATGAAATGAAATGAAATGAAAATCCCTTATTGCCACAAGTAGGCTTCAAATGAAGTTACTGTGAAAAGCCCCTAGTCACCACATTCCGGCACCTGTTCGGGGAGGCTGGTATGGGAATTGAACCCGCACTGTTAGCCTGCCTTGGTCTGCTTTAAAAGCCAACTATTTAGCCCACTGTGCTAAACCAGCCACTGTGCTAAACTCAGTGTACCCGAACAGGCGCCGGAATGTGGCAACGAGGGGATTTTCACAATAACTTGATTGCAGTGTTACTGTAAGCCTATGATCCCTCTCAGCAATTGGTGTGCTGACAATTAAAAGTTGACAGAAACATGGGGCGGAATTCTCAGACCCCCCGCAGGGTCGGAGAATCGCACGGAGCCGGCGTAAATCCCGCCTCCGCCGTGGCCGGAATTCTCCGGGAGCGGGAATCGGCGGGAGCGGGAATCATGCCGCGCCGATAGCACGGTAGCATGGTGGTTAGCATAAATGCTTCACAGCTCCAGGGTCCCAGGTTCGATTCCCGGCTGGGTCACCGTCTGTGTGGGGTCTGCACGCCTTCCCCGTGTGTGCGTGGGTTTCCTCCGGGTGCTCCGGTTTCCTCCCACAGTCCAACGATGTGCGGGTTAGGTGGATTGGCCATGATAAATTGCCCGTAGTGTCCTAAAAAAAGTAAGGTTAAGGGGGGGGGGGGTTGTTGGGTTACGGGTATGGGGTGGATACGTGGGTTTGTGTAGGGCGATCATTGCTCGGCACAACATCGAGGGCTGAAGGGCCTGTTCTGTGCTTTACTGTTCTATGTTCTATGATAGGCGGGCCCACCCGCAGCGATTCTCCGGCCCACGATGGGCCGAAGTCCCGCCACTGACAGGCCTCTCCTGCCGGCGGGAATTGAAGCATCTCTGGTGCCGGCGGGACTGTCGGCGCGAGCGGGCCCCCGGGGTCCTGGCCCGCGATTGGGGCCCACCAATCGGCGGGCTGGCCAGTGCCGTGGGGGCATTCTTTTTCTTCCGCCGCCGCCATGACCTCCACCATGTCGGAGGCGGATGAGACCCCCCCCCCTACTGCGCATGCGCCAGTGGTGACGTCAGCGGCCGCTGACGCACCCGCGCATGCGCGAACGGGCGAAGGCCTTTCGGCCAGCCCCGACGCTGGGTGGCGGGCATCAAAGGCCGTTGGCGCCGGTTTTGGCACCACCCCGCTAAGCCGGGACCCTCCGCCCCGTCGGGTAGGGGAGAATCCCGGCCATGATCTGCGCGGTGCCAATTTGATCCTAAAAGAAACCCTGCTAGCCCAGTCTGCCCTCCCCCATGGACATAAACATTCCTAGGTGGTATTTGGAGAGGCGAGTTCACCCCCAGTGCTCTTACCAATATCTACCCTTCAATCAATACCTAAAACAGATTATCTAGGCTTTTGTTTCATTGCTGTTTGAAGGGCATGGCTGTAACAAAATTGGCTGCTGTGTTTCTGACATTATAACAGTGACTAATCTTCAAAAGCAGTTTTAAAAAAAAAAAATTTAGAGTACCCAATTCATTTTTTCCAATTAAGGGGCAATTTAGCCTGCACATCTTTGGGTTGTGGGGGCGAAACCCACGCAAACACGGGGAGAATGTGCAAACTCCACACGGACAGTGACCCAGAGCCGGGATCAAACTTGGGACCTCAGCGCCGTGAGGCGGCAGGGCTAACCCACTATGCCACCGTGCTGCCCTATCTTCAAATGTAGTTAACTGGTGATTTAACACTTTGGGACATTCTGAGCTTTTGAAAGCCAAGTACAAATCTTTCTCTTGCTTATACTTCCGAGGGGGTCAATTCCAACTCTGGCAGGAGCACAAGTGGCAGGGCTTCACCCCTGCTCAATTTCCTTTCCGATTGAAGTGGATGTGAAACAGGCAGACAGTCCATTGACACTCATTCCACACCCCTGTTCGAGTTAAATTTCACCCATTTAGTTGTGTGGAGCTTTTGGTAGCCAAATTATGCCCCATAGTGCAACATTTTCACTGACGTGACACTTTTACATAACAGCCTCATGCCTTTAGACTTGGAAACAATATTCCTTTTGTTTAAATAGCTAATTTATGATAACTGATTTACAAAGTGCCATATTCATTATTCAGTGGGATATATTGGATTGAATATTAAATAAAAGGTAAATTCCTTCCATTGTGAATTTGACTCCTGTTTAAATCACGGTGTGGGTAAATGAATAAAGCATTTTTAATATCCCCAAAATAAATCACCATGACCTCAGCATCTACAATTCTAATTTAGTGTATTAACATTATGCGGTATTAAAGTAGATGAAATAATCACAGGCGTGTGCATTTTTATTTGTTTCAGCATTTAGGGATTTGTCACAGTGTTTGATTTTACAGAAAGCTAAAATGGATCCTGACTCAATAAAATGCAATGGAACCAAACTTACTCATTTATTATTCTTGTCCTCCAAGTATAAATCTGCAATTAGCCAAGTCACTCCTTTAAATGGGAAAGAGAACTGTTCCAGAAATTGTTAATTTCATAAAGCTGGGCAGCGTGCTGGCGCAGTGGGTTAGTCCATTGGGTTAGCCTTACGGTGCCGAGGTCCCAGGTTCGATCCTGGCTCTGGGTCACTGTCTGTGTGGAGTTTGCACATTCTCCCCGTGTCTGCGTGGGTTTCACCCCCCCAACCCAAAGATGTGCAGGGTAGGTGGATTGGCCACGCCAAATTGGAAAAAATGAATTTGGAACTCTAAATTCATTTTTCTTTTAAATGAATGATTGTTAGGGATAGGCAGGATTGTGGGGTAGGGGTTGCAATCAGATCAGCCATAATCTTATTAAATGGTGAAAGCATTCTTGCTGCTGTCCAAAGAACATAGGAACAGGAGCCGACACCAATGATATTTTAAAGGCTTAGTTCAAGAAATGCAACATCAACATCAATGCCAGGAAGGTGTTGTTCAGAAGAGACCTACTTGGAGGAACCTGTTGATTGAAGGGACACAATTCTTCAAGGGCCCCCGACGGCCAGATGAGCCTGGCAAAGGAGCCAGAGAAAGGAATACCAGAGAGT
The DNA here is from genome assembly GCF_902713615.1 of Scyliorhinus canicula. Lineage (NCBI taxonomy): Eukaryota > Metazoa > Chordata > Chondrichthyes > Carcharhiniformes > Scyliorhinidae > Scyliorhinus > Scyliorhinus canicula. The sequence continues at coordinate 7,936,972 of NC_052154.1, read as the reverse complement.
CCAAGGACCAATCCCACCTCCCGGCAACACCTGCCTCGTGTGCGGCCGAAGATGTGGGTCGAGGATAGGGATCATCAGCCATGCAAATATCCACAGAACCCATGACCTGTGACATTGTGTTTCTTAGGTGGGCAATCATCCTTGTTAGCGAGTGATCGCCAAAGAAGTAGGAACTGTTTAGTGACAGTTTTTGGTAATTACCCTGATGTTGGTAATGTCTTGTAATAAGGCTGGTAATAAGGCTGTATGCAAATGGAAGTTGCTGTTGATGCCGCTGAACTCCTGATTAGTGAAGAGGTACCTCCTGTTCTTCCAAACAGAGACACACAGTCCAATGCCAACCTGTTCTGAAGGGCAGCACAGTAGCATTGTGAATAGCACAGTTGCTTCACAGCTCCAGGGTCCCAGGTTCGATACCGTCTTGGGTCAGTGTCTGTGCGGAGTCTGCACATCCTCCCCATGTGTGCATGGGCTTCCTTTGGGTGCTCCGGTTTCCTCCCACAGTCCAAAGATGTGCAGGTTAGGTGGATTGGCCATGATAAATTGCCCTTAGTGTCCAAAATTGCCCTTAGTGTTGGGTGGGGTTATTGGGTTATGGGGATAGGATGGAGGTGTTGACCTTGGGTAGGGTGCTCTTTCCAAGAGCCGGTGCGGACTCGATGGGCCGAATGGCCTCCTTCTGCACTGTAAATTCTATGAAAATTCTATGAAGAATGGCCGATGATGTGCTGAATGTCCTTCAAACTGGATTTAGATAAATCAAACTTCATTTTGCATTAAAAAGAACCTTCATCCTCAAGATCATATGCTAGATTCAAGCCCAACTCCCAGGCTGAAAGACTAGGTTCCACCACTTCTAGTCAAGTACTAATAAATGTTTTGAATGATCAATGTCAGTGAATGCAGAACAAGGTCAAACTTTCGCCGCACCAAAGAAACGATGGCTTTAGAAATAGCAACATTGAAATAGAAACAAAACCTAGACTTCTATTTATGTGTGCGCCTGCCATGGCCTGAGAGTGTCCCAAAGCACTTTACACCAATGCTGTCCTTTTAAATTGAAGACACTGTTGCCACATAGCAAATGCAACAGCCAATCTGTGTGCAGTGAAGTCTCAGAAACAGCAACGTGATAATGGTCAGATAATCAATGTTTAGTGATGTTGTTTGAGGGATGAATCACAAAATCACAGGACTGCCGAGGTGCACAATGAGGCCATTTGGCCCATTATGTCTACACTATCTCTCCAAATGAGCATTGTGACTGTGTCCACTGAATTCTGTCCAGCACACCAAGGAGAACATCCCTGTACACCATTGAAACTCAATAAAAAGTCTTACAACACCAGGTTAAAGTCCAACAGGTTTGTTTCAAATCACTAGCTTTCGGAGCGCAGCTCCTTTCTCAGGTGAATCTCAGGTGTATCAGGTGCTCCGAAAGCTAGTGATTTGAAGCAAACCTGTTGGGTGTTTTAAGACTTCTTACTGTGCTCACCCCAGTCCAACGCCGGCATCTCCACATCATGGCTATCACCTTTGAAACTGCCATGGGAAATGCTTCTGTCCTCCCGAGGGTGTCTTTGTTTTAGAACATAGAACATAGAACAGTACAGCACAGAACAGGCCCTTCGGCCCTCGATGTTGTGCCGAGCAATGATCACCCTACTCAAACCCACGTATCCACCCTATACTCGTAACCCAACAACCCCCCCTTAACCTTACTTTTTAGGACACTACGGGAAATTTAGCATGGCCAATCCACCTAACCCGCACATCTTTGGACTGTGGGAGGAAACCGGAGCACCCGGAGGAAACCCACGCACACACGGGGAGGACGTGCAGACTCCGTACAGACAGTGACCCAGCCGGGAATCGAACCTGGGACCCTGGAGCTGTGAAGCATTTATGCTAACCACCATGCTACCATGCTGCTCATTTCAAAGATAGCACCTCTAACAGTGCAGCATCTCTTCATTTTAGCCCTGAGATTTATGATTGTGTGTCAGGTGGACAAGAAGTACACAAGAAAACCAGGCACTGGTTTTGCTTAGTTGGCTGGACAGCTGGTTTGTGACACAGAACAAAGCCAACAATGTGGGCTCAATTCCCGTACCGGCTGAGGTTATTCATGAAGGCCTGCTTACTCAACCTTTCTCCTCACCTTAGGTGTGGTACCTCTCAGGTTAAATCACCACCAGTCAGCTCTACCCTTAAACATTCTATAGTCATCTGGGACTATGGTGGCTTTCCTTGCACAAGAATTAGGAGTAGGCCATTTAATGTGGTTATGGCTGATCTATTGTGTCCTCAACTCCATGTTCCTGTCTGCCCCCCACTACCCTTGACCCCTCCTTGTGAATCAAAACTCTAACTCAGCATTGTACATTTTCAAAATATAGTGACATAAAAATACCAGGGAAATCCAAGATGTGGAGATGCCGGCGTTGGACTGGGGTGAGCACAGTAAGCACTCTTACACTGAGGAAGGAGCAGTGCTCCGAAAGCTAGTGTTTGAAACAAACCTGTTGGACTTCAACATGGTGTTGTAAGAGTTCTTACAGGGAAATCCAAGAAATAGGATTATTTTCTGTTGGTTGTACATTTTAAAAACTGTGGGAACATGTAAGTTAATGAAGGCAGGGACTAAAGTTTAATGGAACTAGTGTCTTTGATATGTTGATGAGTTTAGCAACACTGCAAACAGATGTTTACCTCAGGCAAGTTAGTAACATTGGGACACAGGACATGAATGGATTTGAATAAGTGGTTAAGGTTTTCAACAGAAGAGATACAAGGATGTGAAAAGAGAGGTGCAGAGAAGGGGCTCATAAAGTGAGTGTGCTTTGCATTTACACTCCAAGAAGTAAAATAAAGAAAAGAAGGTAATCAAGTCTGACTTCTGAAGTTAGGTCAGATAAGGAAGATCAAAAGGGACAACTGTATTTAAGGAGGTGAGTAAACCAATGCAGTGAATGCTATTTTTAGACCTCAGCCAACAGTCAGTAGCAGGAATAGTTGTTTAATTCCTTGCAAGAGGTGTCTGTGGAGAAATTTCTGTCTTGAAAAGCAAGCTGCTTGTTTTATCTCAAAAGCAACCTTAGGAGATTTAACTGCCAGGTATGGTAGCTTTTACTGGATTTTTATGTATTTTAAAATCTGTCAAGTGTTGTGGAACTCTTTTGGGAAGTGTTAACTCTGAAGGTGGTTAAGATTGTTTGGAACTGTTGAAATTTGTGATAAAGGGTGGAGTTTTAATCACGCATTAGTCATTGGCGTAAACATGGGCAAAATCTTCGAGAGTCGAGCTACTTGATTCTCGCTGACGAGATCGCATTTCCCAATTTTCCACACCCCTTACCCGTGATGTAACGAGATTCCCACCCAGGAAGATCGGGGGCATTGTTCTAATACATTCATATCTAATTTGTAAAATATCTTGTCAGGATTTCATATCATTGAATATTCAATCCGTAACTCTATAAAAACATGAACCTGGCATTTTCACCTCTGAAGGGGATATTGGAGGAGAACCATTATCAACCTGGAAGTAAAATAGAGAAGGGGCACCGGGAGAGGACATGGGAGACATAAGTCATTCACGGGGCTGGGGGGAGGATGGCGGGAGTCTGGGAATGGGGGGATGGGGGGAGCATTTGCTACTCGCAGGCCATACCAGACCCTGATTAATGTGGACTTCAGGTGAGCCTCGCCTGCCACAGGGAGAAACCACTTCCTCGATTAACATCCCTGACCCTTCCTGAACAAGTCAGTTATGTCTATCAATGCAGCGTTGTAATGCATCATTCTGTCACTGATTGGCACCCGCATGTTACGCATTTTGGAGCTGAACCCCCCCCCCCCCCAAAGCATTGAACTCCATGGCTTGCTCGCACCTCTCGATAAGTGACCAGTGACACACGGTGTAGACTTCTATACAAGCGGCAATGGTTTCAGAGCTCAGCAAGCAACCTTAAAATGAGAAGGTGAGAAGTGTTGTGGCAGCATTTCAGCATCCCCTCTTCCCCCCCCCCCCCTCCCCACCAGATGTCAGAGATCAGATGACCTTGGCAGAGTGCCCTGGAAGTCCAGGTCCTTGAGAGTCCCCGTCATGTGAGAGTACCTTTAAGAAATAGGTGTTTATTACTGCAGTAATGTCAGAGAGTGAGTGGAATTGGGTTGTCTGTCAGCTTTTTACTTTCATTTTAGGCTGTTTGCTGCAGGGTGTGTTTTAGTTTTGTTTTCAGTGTTGGAGCTGAAGCCAGACAGAGCAGGTGCACTGTTGATCTCTCTGCCATGCAAAGACTATCTCTTGATCATTTGGTGAATTCAGAATTATAAATGTTCTCAGTTGTGAATGTAAACCTAATGTGCTTCTGTTGAAAAGTGTTTCTTCTGTCTTCTGGATTTTGTTTGGGAAGTTATGAAGGATTACTTAGTGTTGTATTCTTTAGGGGTTGCATTTGAATTAATGGTTGCTAAGATGTTCACTGTATGTTTTAAAAAGGTTAACTTGAGTTCATAGAATAAACATTGTTTTGCTTTAAAAAATACTTTTCCATTTCTGCTGTACCACATCTGCAGAATGGGCCATGTGCTCCCCATACCACAATCTATTAAAAGTTGTGGGTGACGGGGCTGTTTAGCACAGGGCTAAATCTCTGGCTTTGAAAGCAGACCAAGCAGGCCAGCAGCATGGTTTGATTCCCGTAACAGCCTCCCCAAACAGGCGCTGGAATGTGGCAACTAGGGGCTTTTCACAGTAACTTCATTGAAGCCTACTTGTGACAATAAGCGATTTTCACTGGAGCTGTTTAGCACAGGGCTAAATCGCTGGCTTTGAAAGCAGACCAAGGCAGGCCAGCAGCACGGTTCGACTCCCGTAAAGCCTCCCCGAACAGGCACCGGAATGTGGCGACTAGGGGCTTTTCACAGTGACTTCATTTGAAGCCTACTCGTGACAATAAGCGATTTTCATTCATTTCATTCAACTCCATGATACACTTTGGGGTTCTCTAACCCCTGGCCCATAACAGTTCCGACTTGCTTTCAAGCAGGCCACGTGGTGTGGTGCTCGGCGTGGGGGGGGGGGGGGGGGCTGGAGGTGTGTTGGTCAAAGGAAGGGGGGAAGCCAGTTGGGCTTTACACCCCCCCCCCCCCCCCCCCCCATGGTCTCCTTCGCCCGGCCTATGCACTAGATGATCGTCTTCGCTGTGGGCTCCCTCCTGGTGGCTGATCTGGGCAAGCGAATCAGAGGCAGGCTGCCTCTGAGCATGGTACAAAACTCGTGAAAAAGAATTATTTTCTCGAACTTGCGTCGCCGGGGGAATTCTCTCCGGTTTCCTCATGGAAACCGACACTTTGAAAAATATCGGACAGTCCCGTTCACTGTGTGCAGCCGATGTTTTAGTGAATTGTATTTCCAGTTTACTTTGTTGTTGCTTATTTTGTTTATTAGTAAACACTCATTATTTTTTAAATCATCACAAAGGGTCTGGGACATCATTTTCTGTTTTTCAAAACTTTCCTCACATGATATCAAATTGTAAAAGTACAGTTGGGAACAATTGTTTAAGGTTTCTGAGATTTGGGACAATTCGGCGTTTGCTATCAGCCATGTCCTTAACACATGGATGTCTGGGAAAGAGATTCCAACAGATTTTTAGTCCTGAGAGAGAAAGAAAATCTCACCTTGGCCTTAAATGGAAGACCCCTAATTTTTAAATTGTGTCCCTATTTCTTGCTTCCCCACAAGAGGAAACATCCTCGAAGCATCTACCCTGCCAAGCATCTACCCTGCCAAGCATCTACCCTGTCACGCATCTACCCTGTCATGCATCTACCCTGCCACGCATCTACCCTGCCAAGCATCTACCCTGCCAAGCATCTACCCTGTCACGCATCTACCCTGCCAAGCATCTACCCTGCCAAGCATCTACCCTGTCACGCATCTACCCTGCCAAGCATCTACCCTGCCAAGCATCTACCCTGTCACGCATCTACCCTGCCAAGCATCTACCCTGACAAGCATCTACCCTGTCACGCATCTACCCTGCCAAGCATCTACCCTGTCACGCATCTACCCTGCCAAGCATCTACCCTGCCAAGCATCTACCCTGTCACGCATCTACCCTGCCAAGCATCTACCCTGCCAAGCATCTACCCTGTCACGCATCTACCCTGCCAAGCATCTACCCTGCCAAGCATCTACCCTGCCAAGCATCTACCCTGCCAAGCATCTACCCTGCCACGCATCTAACCTGACAAGCATCTACCCTGTCACGCATCTACCCTGCCAAGCATCTACCCTGCCAAGCATCTACCCTGCCAAGCATCTACCCTGCCAAGCATCTACACTGCCAAGCATCTACCCTGCCAAGCATCTACACTGCCAAGCATCTACCCTGCCAAGTCACCCGCAGGACTTGGGTGGGGATTGAACCACAACTTTTGCACTTTTGAATTGCCTCTCATTTCCTCTAAACCCTCCATTCTGCCGGTAGCTCTCCTAAGCTACACTTCACGGGCGGGATTTTCCGATCCCCCAGTCCCGTGTTTTGCGGCGGCGCGCCATGGGCTGGCAGCGGGATTTTCTGCTCCCGCCTCTTGTCAATGGCATTTCCCATTGAAGCCACAACTCGCCACCGGGAAAACACACGAGTGGGGTGCGCTGTCGGCGGGAAAGGAGAATCCGAACAGACACCTTGCTGCTCCCTTTCCGTGCAACTCTTGGGGAAGCAATTTGAGACATTCGTCACCTACAACAGGCAAAGTTTAAAGGCAGTTGTCGATGTTACAGTGTTCCTAAATGGTGAGGCTTTCTTTTGCAAATGCAGCCGTCAATAGCGTGAGTCATCAAGATTCTGGGGCATTTTGTTGTTGCCGAGTGTGTTTTCTTTTCTGGAGCTCATTTATGTAAATACTGCTAAATTATAGCATTGGGTTTCCCACTATTATAGAGCGTATTATCACAGTTAGAAATGTTCGTGTCAAATTATGCCATTGGGCCTCTGAGACATGTATCAGAATACAGTACAAAGCCAGCCAGCATAAGAGTTTCACATTCTGTTTTATTTCAATCACACGGATGATGTTACAGCACAAATTGGCTTCCTGCCGACATGTGGAAGGGTGGGCTCTAGCATGGCAGCACTATCCAAGTCCCACACTAGTTTCAGATCACTGTCCAATATGAAAGAATACGCTGATGGAGTTGGATGGAATAGGGAATAGGGAAGCATAAACACCAAGCTCGGAGCAATTGAGCCAATTGGCTTGTCTTTGTGTCACACATTCTCCCAAAATTCTAAGTAATAGGAGGATCACAACTGATGTTACAGAAGCCTTCGAGATCAGAAAGAAAATAAGGCAAGGTCGACATGAATGGGTTTAATGGTCAATAGGGAATAGCTTTCATTTTGCCAGAAGATGGTAAATGTGTTGAATGGATTGTCATGAGAGAGAATGGAGGCTGATTACACTCATTCTAGTGGAAGTTGGAATAATGCCTGGAGAGAAATTGGATTGGAGATTGAATGTTCTGGTGGGATGTGTTATTGCTCACATATTTAGATCACTGTAAAGGTCTACAATGTGAGCTCTTTCGTTCCTAACTGTAGCCTAAGACAAGCTGGAGTGACCCAGCTCATTGTAATTCCAATAAAAGCAAAATGGATGAAGAATTGATGAAAGGTAATTGATCCAAAATAATGGGTGGAATTTTCTGGCCCCGAAAGGAGTGAACATCATCGGGGGTGGGACAAGACAATTTGGAGAGCGGTTATAGCTCCAAATCTTCCCATTCCACCGGCTGCAATGCCCACCAGGGTTCAGGACCCCAACATCCCAGCCATTAACTCGCGGCACAAGAGGATGCCTGACCTGCTGAGAATTTCCAGAATCTTTCGCTCAAATGTCAGATATCCAGCATCCACAGCATTTTGCTTTGGGATTGCAATGTCCATACTTATCTCCTCAACTTCGTTTTCTCCTGTGGTCAAAGATTACACTCATTGTTTTTACGTCCAGATTTAATCTTAATCTACTCTGGACATAAGAAACAGAAAGATAAATTAATCCATTTAAGAGCCCCATCAAGTGAATGTAAGGTTATAATCTCATGTGCCTCACCCTGCTGAGAATAATCCAAGGAGATCACCGTCATTTTTACTGTCAGTCATTGGGGAGTACACAACTTGAGTATTGTTGGAAAAAGAGACATGTCGAAGTTTTTTGTCTTGCACTCCTCAGAGCACTTCACAAGGACACCAAATTAAACTGGCTGAGAAGAGAGTGCTGATTGGTTGGCAAGTGGATTCTGATTGAGAGTCGGTATGCCTTTAACAGTCAGAGTCGGGCGGCACGGTGGTTAGCACTACTGCCTCACAGCGCCGAGGACCCAGGTTCGATCCCGGCCCCGGGTCACTGTCTGTATGGAGTTTGCACATTCTCCCCATGTCTGCGTGGGTCTCACCCCCGCAGTCCAGAAATGTGCAGGGTAGGTGGATTGGCCACGTTAATTGTCCCTTAACTGAAATTTTTAAAAAACATTCAGAACCTTTCAAGGGTACTATTATCACTTAAAGTGGTGGGAAGAACAGAAGAGACCAAATAAAGGGAGTTAAATTCAGTTAGAAAGTACAGAAATATAAATTAAGCAATAGATTAGCTCTGGTTGGAGGAATTAGAAGAACTGCAATGGAATGCTACATCATTGAAAAGTATCATTGAAATTGAAAGGAAGAATCTTCAAGACAATTGTGAGAGCCACCTGGTTAGATAGTGCAGAAACCTGGGCAACATCAAGAAGGGAGGAAAAATGATTGGATACCAATGAGAGGCGGATACTGGGATGGACGAGTGGAGTAAATGAGAAAGGAAATATCAAGAAGAAGCACATCTGGAGGTCAGTGAAGGTTGTGGGCCCATCAAAGAAAGTAACTGAGGAGAGATTGAAATGGTATGGTCTGTTGTGGAGAGAGGGACAAAGTGTAGTGAGGTGAATGATGGAGCTGGGACTGTCAGCAAGCAGGAGCAGAAGACAGTCTAAGACCAGATGGACAAATGCGATGGCGAGAGGCTCAAATAGAGTGGGATTGGGAGAGGAACTAGAAACTAGGAAAACTACGAGCAGGGATAGGCCATTTGGCCCTTTGAGCCTGCCCCACCATTCAATATGATCATATCTGATCCTCAATCTCAATGCCATATTCTCACTTTCTCCCCACACCCCTTGCTAACATTAAAATCTCAAACTTTATCCAACTCTTTCCTGAATCCATTCAGTGACTTGGCCTCCACAGCCTTTTGTGGCACAGAATTCCACAGGTTCACTGCCCTTTGAGTGAAGAAATCGTTCCACATATCAGTCTTCAATTGTCTATCCTGTATACTGAGACTGTGTCCCCTGGTTCTGAACTTACCAACCAAGGAAATACCCTCCCTGCGTCTAGTCTGTCCAGCCGTTAGGATTTTGTACATTTCATTCAGATCGCCTCTCATCCTTCTAAACTCCAGTGAATACAGGCCCAGTTGAACCAATCTCCCCTCATAGGACAATCCCGCCAACTCTGGTATCAGCCGAGTGAACCTCTGCTTTACACCCTCTATGGCAAATATATCCTTTCTCAGGAAGGGAGACCAAAGCTGTACACAATACTCCAGGTGCGGTCTAACCAAGGCCCTGTATAACTGCAGTATCACATCCCTACTTGTGAACTCAAATCCTCTTGCAATGAAGGACAACAAGCAATTTGCCTTCCTAATTGCTTGCTGCACCTATCTCTCCACTTTCATTGACTGGTGGACAAGAACGTCCAGTTCCCTTTATACATCCACACATCCCAAGATATCACAATTTAATTAACAATCTTCCTTCATATTTTTCACACTGGAGTGTATAACTTCACGTTTAGCCACGATGTCCTGCATCTGCCATATGTTTGTCCACTCACTCAACTTGTCTAAATCACCTTGAACCCTCCTTGCATCCTTTTCACAAGCAGCAATTTTGCACAGTTTTGTGTCGTCAAAAAACTTGAAAATGCTACATTTGGTTCCCTTGTCCGGGTCGTTTATGTCTCGTGTGGGGAGCTGGGGCCCAAGCACTGATCCCTGTGATACCCCACTAGTCACTGCCTGCCTCTTGGAAAAAGACTCAAAAATTCCCACTCTCTGTTTCCTGTCTGACAACCAACTCTCGATCCATGCCAATACCTTATCTCTTATCACATGTGCTTTCATTTTGCCAACTATCCTCTTCTGAGGGACGCTCAAAAGAGGGTCATTGGGTCAATAATATTAGGTCATTAATATATATCAAGGAAAGCTATGTTCCTAAAATTGACTCCTCAGTCTCCCCACTATATATCGTCCGCCAGTGCAAAAAAACAGCCATTCAGTCTAAGATGTTTAAGTTAGGTGGATTGGCTGTGATCAATGTGTGGGATTATGGGGATAGGGCGGAAGGGTGGACCTAAGTAGGATGCTGTTTTGGAGGATCAATGACGACACGATGGGCCGAATGGTCTTCTTCTGCCCTGTGGGGATTCTATGGTTTCTACCACTACTAGATCACTCTGGGCCTGGAATTAACCCACACTGTTCATAGAATCATGGAGTTTACAGTGCAGAAGGAGGCCACTTGGCCCATCGAGTCTGGACCGGCCCTTAGGAAAGAGCACCCCACTTAGGCTCATGCCTCCACACTATCACCATAACCTGGCAGCCCCACCTAACCTTTTTTGGACCGTAAGGGTAATTTATCATGGCCAATCCACCTAATCTGCACATCTTTGGACTGTGGGAAGAAACCGGAGCACCCGGAGGAAACCCACGCAGACACGGGGAGAACGTGCACACTCCACACAGACAGTGACCCAAGTCTGGATTCGAACCTGGGACCCTGGAGCTGTGAAGCAATTGCGCTAACCACTGTGCTACTGTGCGTCCGTGCTGTTGATGCACTATGGTGTTATTCACCATCACCAAGCTCTTGGAGAGAGGATTCTAACATGATGAAAATAGAGTCACAAAAGCAGAATCTGAAATACAACCTGGATTCACATAAATCTGAAGTCCTAATCAAATCTGAGCGAGTTGGGAAAGTAATAATAAATGGAATCTGCATACAAAAATGAAAGGATTCATATTTTCACTTTGCAAGGTCAGTGCTACATTGAAGTCAATTGCATAAAAATGGACTACTGCAATAAAAATGGTAATGAATTTCAGAGGTTCTGACTGTTTTACTTTGTGTAGGCTATATTATGCAAAAGAATTTCCCAGGAGTTTTTCCTAAGAACAACTTTCCATTTAATGCTGTCTATTAACTTTTGATTATTCATGCGGCTTTTTTCACCGTGAGAGTATTAACATCTTTGCGACTGCCCTCCCTCAGTCTCAAACACGCGAGATATGTTTTGAGACTTTTCATGGTACAGAACATGGGCTCAGAGCCGAGAACAGGAACATTGTGCATTTTTTCTTTTCTTTGTTTATTCTTTCACTGGGGTGGGCATCGCTTGCTCGGCAAGCATTTATGACCCATCCCGAACGGATATCGGGAAGGTGGTGGTGAGACGATACAGTGGTTGTGTGGTGCTAATGTCACTAAACAAACAATCCAGAGGCCCAGGTTAATGCTCTGATGGCTTGGGATCAAATCCCACTCCAGCAGCTGATGGAATTTAAATTCAATGCATAAACTCGGGACTCTAAAGCGAGCCTCAGTAATGGTGACAATGAAATTCTGGTTGTAAATACCCACCTGGAGGAGGAGGGCTGATGTCTCTGATCACCTCTCCGATTGCACGGCGGCAAATTTTGCTGGAGTGGCGGTCGGCATCGCCACCGGGGGTAGCGGCTTGGTTGGGTGACCTGTACGACTTCCTGTGGTTGGAGAAGTTAAAAGAGGAGTTAAGGGGTTTGAAAAAAGGTGGGCGGTGTTTGTGGCTGTGTTTGAGGAGCTAGTCATCGCAAGGGAGAGGGGGGGGGGGGTGAAAAAGGCGGTAACATTTGTACAGATGTATAGTTGGTTGCTGGGAAGTATGTTTCCCAAGGTGTTTATTTGTTGTAACCTGTTTTGATACGTGTTTGTACTAAAGTACATTTTAAAAAAAGTAAAAACCCATTTGGTTCACTAATGTTCTTTAAGAGAGGAAATCCACTGGTCGACAGATGACCCGTGATCCACAGTCATATAGAACATACAGTGCAGAAGGAGGCCATTCGGCCCATCGAGTCTGCACCGATCCACTTAAGCCCTCACGTCCACCCTATCCCCGGAACCCAATAACCCCTCCGAAACGTTTTGGTCACTAAGGGTAATTTATCATGGCCAATCCACCTAACCTGCATGTCTTTGGACTGCGGGAGGAAACCGGAGCACCCGGAGGAAACCCACGCAGACACGGGGAGCACGTGCAGACTCCGCACAGACAGTGACCCAGCGGGGAATCGAACCTGGGACCCTGACGCTGTGAAGCCACAGTGCTATCCACTTCTGCTACTGTGCTGCCTCCTCTTGTCTCTAAAATGGTCGAACAAGCCAATTAGCTGTATCAAATCAAGCTGTGTTGAATTGTTTAGATCTAAGTGCTTTGAGTGTGAATGTAGAAGCATAGAAGGGATACAGCACAAAGGGGGAGCTTTTCATTCCGATATCTCTGTGACTGTTCCCTGCAAGACCAGCTCAGGTAATCTCACTCCACTGCCTTTCCTGCAGAAATGGTTCTATTCGGGCAGCACGGTGGCGCAGTGGGTTAGCTCTGTTGCCTCACGGCGCCGAGGTCCCAGGTTCGATCCCGGCCCTGGGTCACTGGCTGTGTGGAGTTTGCACATTCTCCCCGTGTTTGCGTGGGTTTCGCCTCCACAACCCAAAGATGTGCAGAGTAGGTGGATTGGCCACGCTAAATTTCCCCTTAATTGGAAAAAATTAATTGGGTACTCTAAATTTATTTAAAAAAAGAAATGGTTCTATTCAAACAATTATCCAATTCCCATTTAAAGCCAGGATTGGACCCAGTACATTCTCAGGCAATGCACAGGTCTTAACCGGTAAAACAATGTTTTGCTTTCAGGGCAGGGGAGTGGGCTAAGTTAGGGTGCTCTTTCAGAATTGATGTGCCGAAGGGTCCCCTGCACTGTCGCGGTTCTGTGGTTCTGTGCATTGTGTGGGTATTATTGTGTGTCCTTTGGTTCTTTGTCTATGCAGTTTGCATCAGCATTCTCTGGAACCCGACCATAAGGCCAATGGGAGCGGTTTCTCTCAATCTACTCTGCCCAGAATCCTCATGATTCTCAACACCTTGATCAAATCTCATCTCAACCTGCTCTTCTCTAAGGGCGAACACGCCCCAGCTTCTCCAATCTATCCACATAACTGAAGTTCCTCATCCCTTGCACCATCTGGCAATTGGACACCAGTATTTTATCATCCTCTCAATTACTGCCCTCGCACAAGCATGACTACTGTTCTACCTCTCCTTCACTTCTGTCTTTGAGTGGCATCCTGAGCCACCTTTCCACGAGGTTGCCTTTGTTACCCAGAAACCAACAATCCAACCTAGCTGGAGTGACAAAGAACCTTGGCAGCTGGGAGGATGGACCCATCTTAAGATCTGCCAAAGTACCTGACGCAGACCTCCAAAATCCATGTCCTGTGATTGCAAACAATCTGGAATTGATGTAGCGGAGTCCCTTTCTGTTAACAAAGACACCCGACTCACCCACTGCTGTCTTTATGGCCACATGAGTACAATCAATGGCAGCGGGGCCAACCACATGGAGGTCATAGCATCGCAAGAGAGGTGGAGCCTCGTTTGGCACTGGGCCTCTGACATACCCAGGTAGCTGGAGCACTGCCTGCAGATCCTCCCTGCAGCATGCCAGAATCTTCTGAGGTCCGTGCTGCCTTGCAGTTCCTTCTGTTCCCGCATCCCGTGTCGCTGCGTCTCTCTTCCCACTAGTCATTCTCTGGGATGCAGCCTGCAGAAACCAGACCTCCCTTCTGGCTCTTTCCTCCACAGAGGAGGGGATCCCTCCAGCTGAATAGACAATCCCCACTTGCTGGAACGCAGATGGTACAGGATAGTGTACAGGTGAAGGGTGCACTCGGCAGAAAGCCTCGAAGAAAGCTTGTCAGCCAAGGAGCCCTCCAGAAACCACAGAAAATTCAATGAACTGTCAGAAAAGCAGGTAGAACCAACTGTCACCTAAACTGCTCCCTACTTACTGAGCCACGGTTTTGGTTGACTTATATCCCCCTCTGGATTGAGTTTGCATTAAAAACAAGATGGATGAGGCAGCATGGTGGTGCAGTGGGTTCACCCTACTGCCCCACGACACTGAGGTCCCAGGTTTGATCCCGGCTCTGGGCCACTGTCCGTGTGGAGTTTGCACATTCTCCCCGTGTCTGCGTGGGTTTCACCCCCACAACCCAAAGATGTGCAGGGTAGAAGGATTGGCCGCTCTAAATTGCCACTTAATTGGAAAAAATGAATTGGGTACTCTAACTTTATAAAAAAAACAAGATGGATGTCTGTCTGCATGGCCTGTGCGTCAAATGCAAAATCACATGGGACACATATCATTCTAAACGATTGCTGGCAGACACACTTACCTGTTGACTGTAGTATGGAATGATGGTGGAACGTGTGCCCAACATTTTCTCATGTGATTTTGAGTAAGTCATGCTGATTCAGGCCAGATAAAATTCTGGCCATAATTCGAAGTATCTATTACAAACTTCACTATATTAAAAAAAATCCACTCTCATTGATTAAAAAAAACTTCATAAATTTAAATTCCATCAAGTACTTAAACCCTGATAAAAAAAATAATGATTTGTATTCATGGCCCCACATCAAAGATAGCTGTTCCCTTTATCATCACTTGGAGTTGTCAATCAAACTGTGAACTTAGAAGCCTCCATACCTACTGTAATAATGATAGATTGTGGATTGAGCAAGCAGTGGTATCATGACAACTCTCAGGCTGAGATCAACAAATAGCTGTTGAAATTGCAGGGACTTTTTTTTTGATGGAGAGAGACAGCAGAGTGCTTTTCCTTTCAAAATTTAAAGAGCAGGGCACTTAACAGTTTTCTAGTTCCACAAATATTATCCACCTTTTGCATTCATTCATGACTACACTTAACATCCTGGGGGCAGCACGGTAGCACAAGTGAATAGCACTATGGCTTCACAGCGCCAGGGTCCCAGGTTCGATTCCCCGTTGGGTCACTGTCTGTGCGGAGTCTGCACGTTCGCCCTGTGTCTGCATGGGTTTCCTCCGGGTGTTCCAGTTTCCTCCCACAGTCCAAAGACGTGCAGGTTAGGTGGATTGGCCATGATAAATCGCCCTTAGTGATCAAAAAGGTTAGGAGGGTTTATTGGGTTACGGGCATAGGGTGGAAGTGAGGGTTTAAGTGGGTCGGTGCAGACTCGATGGGCCGAATGGCCTCCTTCTGCACTGTATGTTCAATGTACCTGACCTACGCAAATTGTACTTGAACTCTCCTGAAGGGCTTTTAAAAATATATATATTTATTGAATTTTACATTTTAACAAATGGAGCAAAAACCACAGGAATGGTTAGGGTTAGGGTTAGGGTTAGGGTTAGGACACTGCAAGAAGATGTATGGGCTCAACTGGGAGGCACGGTGACACAGTGGCTAGCACTGTTGCCTCACAGCACCAGGGACCCAAGTTCAATTCCGGCTTGGGTCACTGTCTGTGCGGAGTCTGCACATTCTCCCGCGTCTGTGTGGGTTTCCTCCGGGTGCTCCAGTTTCCTCCCACAGTCCAAAGACCTGTAGGTTAGGTGGATTGGCCGTGATAAATTGCCCCTAAGTGGGGTTACGGGGATAGGGTAGGGGATTGGGTCTCAGTCAGGTTCTGTTTCAGAGAATCGGTGCAGACCTGATGGGCCAAATGGCCTTCTTCTGCACTGTAGGGATTCTATCCATCTATCTATCCTATACATAAATACAGAATCGAGAAAATCATTAGACACACTCGATACCATTAAAAGCCCCACCAGAGAAGAAGGGAGAAACAGGATAAAGCCATGAAAACATGGTCAAATGTTGCACACTTTCCCAAATGGAAATTGCTCATAATTACCACAAGAGTTCAGGATAATGTTTTCCTGCCATGTTTGGGCGTGCAGCAGTATATAATTCCCTCAACTCAAGCAGCACCAGCAGCATTAATGAAACACCACCACCTCCTTTCCCAGATAACAGACCCATCTGTACCCCTGCAGGAATCTATCATGGATTCATTATCCCCAACCATAAAGAGAAAAAAAAAGAACATAAGAAACCTCTTCATACATTTTTTTTTCATAGAATTTACAGTGCAGAAGGAGGCCATTCGGCCCATCGAGTCTGCACCGGCTCCTGGAAAGAACACCCTACCCAAGGTTAACACTTCCACCCCATCCCCATAACCCAGTAACCCCACCCAACACGAAGGGCAATTTTGGACACTAAGGGCAATTTATCATGGCCAATCCACCTAACCTGCACATCTTTGGTCTGTGGGAGGAAACTGGAGCACCCGGAGGAAACCCACGCACACACGGGGAGGATGTGCAGACTCCGCACAGACAGTGACCCAAGCCGGAATCGAACCTGGGACCCTGGAGCTGTGAAGCAATTGTGCTATCCACAATGCTACTGTGCTGCCCAATCAATTCTATCAAGTACTTAAAACCTGATTTAAAAAAATAATTTGTATTCATGGCCCTACATCAAAGACAGCTACCTAATAGAATGTTCCACATATATCACACAACATAACATAACGCCAGTCTCAGGCCCACTACAGAATCAATATCATTCCTTACTTATAGACTGAGAACCAGCAACTACCAGGAGTGGATCACAGGAGAACAAAGGGTCAGTACCCAACTATGCGTCAGTATTCTTATGGCGCACGCTGACCATCATAACTGACGAAAAAGAGAGAAAGAAACTGCACAACCAAATGAGAAAGCTTCCCAACTACAAGGGGAGCAACAGGATATCAAATAAAGTATAGATCCCGGCTCAATCCCAGGCCCCTGCGCACAGAAGAGGTGGGAAACCCTATCACTGGGCAGCACGGTAGCATTGCGGATAGCACAATTGCTTCACAGCTCCAGGGTCCCAGGTTCGATTCCCGGCTTGGGTCACTGTCTGTGCGGAGTCTGCACATCCTCCCCGTGTGTGCGTGGGTTTCCGCCGGGTGCTCCGGTTTCCTCCCACAGTCCAAAGAGGTGCAGGTTAGGTGGATTGGCCATAATAAATTGCCCTTAGTGTCCAAAATTGCCCTTAGTGTTGGGTGGGGTTACTGGGTTATGGGGAGAGGGTGGAGGTGTGCGGTTGGGTAGGGTGCTCTTTCCAAGAGCCGGTGCAGACTCGATGGGCCGAATGGCCTGCTTCTGCACTGTAAATTCTATCTATTCTATGAAACAGTGAAGAAACAACAAGACACCAAACAATTGTGTGCCTTGGGAGGGTGGAGGGGGGAGGGGGGGGGGGGCGAGGGGAGGGGGTCTCTCCCTCATCCCAGGTACAATAACGGAAACCCCCCCCCTGTGGATCACCAAACCAAAACAGGATTCATAACAGCACACTGCTCACCCAGATGAAGAGAAAAAGTAAAACCCTTTAAGGGCAAATGAGTTGGAGAACAAACTGCTGAATCAAATAAAAAAGTGTTCTGATCACAAAGAGGGAGGTGGGGTGGGTGGGGGGTGGGGGGGGGGGCGAGGTGACAGAATATAAACCAAAGTGTTGGACTTAGCTCCACCAGAGGCTCCTATTCACAGAGGCCTGCTCTCAGGCCGTCCCTAACAAGTGCCTTCGAGAAGGGACCATCCCAAGCTCTGGGCAAGGGGGAGTTACAGGAGGGGGGGGGTGGAAACAGGATTCCAACAACAGCACCAGATCTGACCTGGCCCAGCACACACCGAACACACAAATGTCAGCACCCCGCGGAAATCCAGCATACCCCAAAACCTGTACTCCAGCCGGTCCTGTACTTCCTCAACCCAACCCAAGGCAGTGTACCACTTCCAGTGAATAGTCCACTGCTCGTCCAGATGAAGAGAAGAAACAAAATCTCATTTGAGAAAGAAAGCAAGCAGGTTGGCCGAGGATCAATCAACAAATCGATGAAGGATTAACTGAGCTCACCTCAGCTAGCGCCACCATTCATTCCCTAAAAGAACTGCCACCAAGAAAAGTCAGAGGAAATCCAATCCTCCCCAGGATACATAATCTACCCGGGTCATCAACAGAGATTCAAACCACCTCCGATGTTCTGCTACTGAGCTTACACACGGAGATTGGAGAACTCAAGGATTGGCAACGCCGATTGAATCATGACCAACACAGGACTCAGGCCCTTCCCACCAGCGGGACCTTCTGCCGACTCCCCCATGCCTCGACGGTGGGTTCCCTGGCGAACAGAGGGTGCGATTCATACAGAACCCCGTAGACATTGTCGAGACTGGAAGGTCCCGCTGGCAGCCAAAGGCGTATCACCTCTGCCGCTGGAAAACATGCTGTGGGGGTGCGGGGGGGGAACAGGGAGTCTTGCCCATTGTTTTCATCAGATTGACTAAAAAAAGGAAAAGCAATCAGTCTTACATTTCCGTTCCTTAGAATACCTGATCCAGGCATAATACTTCAATGCATTATTCTGATCCCGCTATAAAATATGACTTCAATTATTCATGCTTCCTCTGTTCAGAACTCTGAACAGTCTCAATCCTGGCTAATTTCTGCCTAAGGACTCTGGCACATGTCAAAAGTCTAATATTTCTGCACATTACCATCTTATAATAAATACATGATGCTGAATTTTTATGCGGTTCTTCATTAAAAATAATCTAATATTTGAATTGTGTAGTCACCAAATTGATATTCCTCGAGGTCCGATTTCAAAGTCTAAACTTTCAGTTGCTGCTACGGCACTTGTAGCATCCACCGTCATTGAGAATGTTGAGGATGGTGGTGTGTTCCTGCATTTTACCCTGACTCAGGCCCGAGCACAGCCTCTTCCTTACAATTGGCACGATGAGCTGAGCGAGCTGTGGATAATGGGATCATGCGGAACAATCTATAAGATTTTTGAATAGAAACCAAACACTGTGGATGCCGAGATTGTTAACATATTTTTGCAAAGGCAGGTGATGCGACCATCAATTCACTCGAGACAAAAGTAGAAGTGAACCATGGCTTTAATCAACTTAGAACAGTGCCTGCCTGCGACTAATCCAATACTGAGAACCGCCTATAGGTCGATTGCTCTTTATACCTCCCTTCAACGGGAGGAGCCATGGGCGGAGCCCATACATGTCCCAACATGTTCCCCTATGGATAATGCCATACAATGGACCATAGGAGAAACCCACAAGGGCAACAGCATAGCACAGATACAAATACAATGGTGGATTATTAGCACAATACATTCACCACAGCAGGGGAGTGTAAAACTAGATGGCATAGGTTTAAGGTGAGAGGGGAGAGATACAGAAGGGTCCAGAGAAGCAATTCTTTCACACAGAGGGTGGTGAGTGTCTGGAACGAGCAGTCAGAGGCAGGAGTAGAACAAAGAACAATATAGCACAGGAACAGGCCCTCAGGCCCTCCAAGCCTGTACTGGTCATGATTCCACCCTTAGCCAAACCCCTCAGCACTTCCTCGTGCTGTATCCCTCTATACCCATCCAAAGAGAACACAGAGAAGGTCACAATTGAAAGAAATGAAAATGAATGAAAGTCACTTATTGTCACGAGTAGGCTTCAATGAAGTTACTGTGAAAAGCCCCTAGTCGCCACATTCCGGCGCCTGTCCGGGGAGGCTGGTCTGGGAATTTTGACTTTAAAAAAAAGCATTTAGACAGTTATATGGGAAAGATGGGTTTTGAGGGATATGGGTCAAATGTGAGCAATTGGGACCAGCTTAGTGGTAAAAACTAGGCGGCATGGACACGTTGGGCTGAAGGGCCTGTTTTCATGCTGTCAACCTCTATAACTCTGACTCTAAATCTGACAAAAGAACGGAAAGTGCTGTAAAAATCTCTTTGAGGAAAAGTAATACTTGACTCGAAATGTTAATTTTGTTTCTCTCTCCACAGTTGCTGGACATGCTGAGTTTCGACAGCACTCTGTTTTAATTCTATAGTTAACTTGACTAACTTAAGAGTGTTTTACATGAAATCTGTGGTTGTTTTGGGAAATCTATTCAAGCGAGTGGGACATTGATGGTTCAGACAAAGGGCCTTTCACTTTTTGCTTTTGGCAGATGTCAGACTGTTTTAGACAGTAGACGAGATCACTGATGTGTGATGGAAAATAATACTTTCGGGCCATGGAATGTTTGGTACGGGGCCCAAAGATGATAAAATCGGCCTCTCAGCAAGATTTAAAATGGCTACGTTTCAAAGTTGCGGTTTGCTTTGGTGACAAGTGAGACCATTGGTGCAACATCCCAGGAAGTAAACGAAGAGCGAGGAGACGGGGCGGGGACTGGATTTTCAAATTGGTCAGGATCAAGATCGGAGAATGGCAGGCCTGCAGTTTCTCGTCATTGGCCTGTTTCGATTCCCTGCCAACATCTCAACCCCAAGCCATTTTTAATAAGGACAGCTTGGGGTTGGGTTGACAGCCGACAGTCTCTTGACAAGTAGTCTGTCTAATCCGCGGTGGTAGGCAGAACGCACAGACAAAAGCAGAAATTACAGAACAAGGTTTATTTCGATACAATTACAAAACTCCTCCACCTGCAGCTACGTCAGTGTTTTTATACAACCCAGGCTCTCCTTGTAAAGGGGAACCCCCCCTTCCCCCCCCTCCGCCCCCCCCCCCCCATTAATGGGGAAGGGCTGCCTGCCTGAAAGGGGATGTTCATATTCCGGGAAAATCATGGGAAATCGTATGGTCCTGATCTCGGGAGCTCCATTGGGATCATACCACTTCTCCCCCGCTAAGCCCAGAGCAGTGTCCACATCCTTGGGTTAGCATGCCGGGCCTTTTCAGCGCTCCGCCTGTGAACAGCGTGCAGGTGACGGCCTTGTGGCATCAGGTGGCGTATATCGGACCGGGGAGTGCCATTTATGTGATGAGCACCTGGGTGGTGGCGTCAACACCCATTGGCCACGAGAGCCGACACGGGCACTTCCAGCGCTGGCAGAATGTCCACCTCAGTTTCTGAGTCGTGGATAGGCGGTTCTTTGTCCGGCACCGTGGCATCCTCAAAAAGTACCGAGGATGTTGGTGCGAACAGGGGTGGCTGGGGCAGTGGTGAAGACCAGACGGCTGAATCAATGGCCGATAAGGCAGGAGTGCCCAGCAAGTTGCTTCAGTCAGAGATGGTCCACGTGACGATTAGACTTGCTGCCCTGCACCTGTATTTGTTAAGAATCTGGACCTGTTGTCGCCAGCACGACGCCAGCACGACGCAAGAGGCCCTTCTCTGAAGCTCCGGACGTGTCCTGCGTCTCCCGGTGCGAACCCACGCAGTGAACTGCGGCAACCTGTGTCTGCCTCAGTTCAGTCCTGAGAACAGCGGACCTTTCCGCCAATACCCAGAAGGATGAGACTCAAACCGGAGGTGGCAAACCATCAACATCTCGGCTGGTGAGATGCCCGTTGTGGCAAGTGGGTTGTCCGGTCGCATAATAAGAACCTTGAAAAGCGGGCCTCCCGTGATCCCGATGTTTTAATTTTTTGATGTCGAGCTTAAAGGTTTGCACTACCCGCTTGGCCAACCCATTTGAAGCTGGGTGGTATGGACCGCCCCCACGTGACGTGATTGATCCGGTTGGCAGACAAGAATGCCGCAAATTCTACACTCATAAACGCCGTACCATTGTCCGCTACCAGCACCTCGGGTATGCCGTGCGTGCTGAAAATGTGCTGGAGTCTTTCTACGGTGGTCAGGGCCGTCGTCTCCTGTATCTTGAGGACCTCCATCCACTTGGAGTGGGCATCAACGAGGACAAGGAACATTGCCCCTTGAAAGGGCTCACAAAGTCAATATGGATTCTGGAATCACAACGACCATTCCTCTGTCACACACAGTATCTCGGCCCACATACACACTAGATTGTAGAATAGTAGGAGAGATTTAAGGGTTGGTTTTACAGTTCATGAAGAAGATAAAACAAAGGAATAAACAATTAGTTATTTTTCGGCTTGCTCTGTTTTTTTGATTCCATGTTTATTTTTCAATTGTCTTCCTGGGTGTCATTGTAAAGAGCGTATTTCCGTGTTTTATTCTGGCGGCAAGGTAGCACAGTGGTTAGCACTGTTGCTTCACAGCTCCAGGGCCCCAGGTTCGATTCCCGGCTTGGGTTACTTTCTGTGTGGAGTCTGCACGTTGTCCGCATGGGTTTCCTCCGGGTGCTCCATTTTCCTCCCACAAATCCCGAAAGACGTGCGGGTTAGGTGGTTCGGCCATGCTAAATTGCCCTTCGTGTCCAAAAGGGTTGGCTGTGGTTACTGGGTTACGGGGATAGGGTGGTGGTGGGGGTTTGGGTAGGGTGCTCTTTCCAAGGGCCAGTGCAGGCTCAATGGGCCGAAGGAGCTCCTTCTACACTGTTGATTCTATGACAAGATCTCGGTTTGCAGTAGATCGCTCTTCTCAGGATGGTTACTTTGAAAATCTGCGTACAATGCCTTTTGGCAGGAGAGAGAGAGAGCAAAAGAGAGAGATAATACTGCTGCTCGATAACAGTCTCTTATAGTCCCCTGCTCGCTGTATATTCCAGAGGAATTCTATCAATCCCTGTCTGCAGCAGTCATTGTATTGGAACAGGAAATTGTATTTTGATGTCTCATCTCAGAAACATGTAAAAACATTCAGCATAGCATAAAGCTGGCAGGAGATTTTCACAGGTGGTTACCGGAGTAACTTCTTTGCAGTGTTAACGTAAGCCAAATTGCGACACTAATAAAGATTATTATAGATTTGACCTTGCACACTCCCCAGAGGGTTGAATGTTTCATGAAAGTTGTATTTTGTAGCCACCTGGCAGTCTTTAAAAGGTTTCCGTTTGTTATTTAAAAATCCAGCCAGGGAAAGTACAATTTTGGGCCCGCATTAGCTGCGCACAGGTTGCCAACACGAGCAAAAAATCTGAAGAGAATCAAGAAATGGTTTCTCTCCAGAAAGATTGCATTTCCCGATTTGAGACCCCCCTCGACAGTGATGTAACAAGGTTCACGCCCATAAAGGGCGAGAGCCTCATTTTAATGTTTTTGAATACATTTCAATGACATTACCCAGCTCCCCGCTATATGATCCCCCTTCACTGAATATTCAGACCTCCCAGGCCTGATGTCACATCGTCAAGGTTTACAATGCGTTTCGAAAAGCGAGATTCAATCGAGATGATCCCCCCCCCCCCCCCCCCCCCCCCCCCCCCCCCCCGGGGCGCAAATGTAAATACGGCCCCCTGGGGGAGAGGAAAAGGCACCTGGCACAGGTTGGCACAGCCAGATTGGCACTGTGCCAAGTTGGTGGTGCCAATATTCCAGTGCCAATTGGTGCCAACGAATAGAGCCAGGGGGCAGTGCCAGGGGCAGGCTCTCTGTGGAGCCACATTGGAAGGGGTGGGGGAGTGGTTCCAGTTATGTGGTGGAAGAGGGCAGCACGGTGGCGCAGTGGGTTAGCCCTGCTACCTCACGGCGCTGAAGTCCCAGGTTCGATCCCGGCTCTGGGTCACTGTCCGTGTGGAGTTTGCACATTCTCCCCGTGTCTGCGTGGGTTCGCCCCCACAACCCAACGATGTGCAATATTGATTGGCCAGGCTAAATTGCCCCTTAATTGGAAAAAATGAATTGGGTACTCTAAATTTATATTTTTTTTAAATGTGTGGTGGGAGGGAGAGTGCCAAGGCCATTGAAGGGTGGGGACTTGCAGGCACGGGGCGAGGCGGAAGTGTGGGGGGAGGGCGACGCTGGCAATACTTCCATGGTGGGAGAGGGGGGAGAGCTCCTGACGATCTTGTGTGGGTAGGGGGACGGGAGCAGGGGGTGGGGGGACACTGGCGATAGCTCCCTGGTGGGAGGGGAGGGGAGAAGTTGACGTTCATTTCTGATTGGGGAGCCCTTTAAAGGTGCCACCCTAATCTCTGTTGGTCTGACCTTACTGGCTAGCAGCACCCCCCCCCCCCCGCCCTCCACCAGACTGATGTCTTAAACCCCACCCACTCGTTTTTTACTCAGATAGCTCACGATCTGAGTCAAAACTGTTCGGTGCAGCTGGGGAGATACATGTCAGTTTCAGTCAGAGCCTGACACTGAAAAAAAAGGTAAGATTCAGCCCTGTATCTTTTTTATTACACAAAGGGACTTCCTTGTTTCAACAGAAAGAGGCCATTTGATGCATTATGCCTGTGAAATGCCTCTTTGAAGAGTTTTCCAATTTGCTGCTCTATCCTCGATTAGATCATCCCAAAGTCCTGTCTTTCCCAAAGGGACCAAACCCTTCTACCTCAATCGTCATAACTTAATTACCAAACTGTTGACTAATTTTTGAATTCAAGTAGTGCTTGCAAACATCACAAGCTCCATTTCAGTAATCTCTCATGTCAATGAATATATTACTGTCTTGTAATTACACACCAGCCTTCATTATTCAATATGTACAAAATATTTTATTCATTCCATTTGAATATTAGTCCAGTATTTGCAGGAATAAATTTCAAACAAATGACAAGTAGAAAATGAACGTGAATGTTATAAATTGATCAGATATAACTCAGAATTAGGATGCTGCTATTTGCAGATTCTGCCTTTTTAAAAATAATGTTGAATTATCTCTCCCTTGCAGAAATCATTTTGATGATGGGTTAATGGAGCACCGTATCTCACTAAAATGTCCATTCCTTGTTCGGTAATAGAATCTCCACAGTGCAGATTAAGGCCATTCCGCCCACAGAGGGTCTGCACCAACCCTTTGAAAGAGCACCCTACCGAGCTCCACTCCCCCACCCTAGCCCCGTAACTTCACCTAACCTGCACACCTTTGGACACTAAGGGCCAATTTTTAACATGACCAATCCGCCGAGCCTGCACATCCACAGACTTTGGGGGGAAACCGGAGCACCCGGAGGAAACCCACGCAGACACGGGGAGAATGTGCAGACTCCACACAGGCCAGAATCGAACCCGGGTCCCCGGTGCTGTGAGGCAGCGGTGCTAACCACTGTGCAGCCGAACTACCTCTCAGAATTATAGAACAGTACAGCACAGTAGGAAGCCATTCATCGCACTCTCATCACCGGTTCTTTTGAAGAGAAATCCAGTTTGTCTCTCTGCCCGACTCTCTGCAATGTTTTGTCCTTCTGTTATTCATCTGTGCGGCATTTGAAGGTGACCTGTTGAGTCTATATCCACCAGGCAGTGTATTCCAAATCCCAGAAACTTGTAGCATGACAAAGGTTTACCTCATGTTGCCTTTAGCTCTTTTACCAATCACCTTCAAATCTAGGGCGGGCCCTGAGTTTTGAATTTGTCTGTCATTGGTGGAAATGCAGGTACCAATGCAGCCAGACTTCCATCTGAAGTGAAAGTTGGCACTGTGGCCATAGTGGTGGCTGGGGGAGTGGAGGGGGTTTGGTGTTGGCACAAGAAAAAAAGCTCACCACCCTGCTCTCATGCCCACATGTCCATCCTTGGCCTGCTGCAATGTTCCAGTGAAGCCCAGCGCAAACCGAAGGAATAGCACCTCATCTTCCAATTGGACACGGAACACCATTCCGGATTTAACATTGAGTTCAACAGCTTCAGGTCATGATCTCTCTCCTCCACCTTGACCCCCTATTTGAACACATTTGCTTTTTGTCCCAATGCTTCCCACCTTGCACCCTGCTCCACCACAGGGCCACCTGTCACTACTTCTGAAATTTTTCTTTCACAGAGCACTGTTATTAACACATTCTGCTGCCTTACCTTTGTGCCACTATTAACACATTCTTTAGTCTTTAACATTACCATTAACACTCACTTTGCCTTGTGCCCGTGACATCTTGGCCAAATCTCTCTTGGGTTCTCATCTATTTCGGACATTTTATTTTGCTCCACCTGCTCCAGCCCCTCCTAAACATGATGAAAATAAATAACCTTCATTGTCACAAGTAGGCTTACATTAACACTGCAATGAACTTACTGCGAAAAGCCCCTAGCTGCCATATTCCGGCGCCTGTTCGGGTACAGAGAGGGAGAATTCAGAATTCTCAGCTGGTACAGGAATTGAGCCCATGCTGCTGACCTTGTTCTGCATCACAAACCAGCTGTCTAGCCCACTGAGCTAAACCAGCCCTCCAACCCATGGCATTTCTCTTTCTCTCTAGCTCTGAAGAAGGGTCAAATGGACTCAAAGTGTTAACTCCTTTTCCTTTGCCACGGTTGCTGCCAGTCCTGCTGCCTTTATCCAGCATTTTCCGTTCATACTTCACTCCCCACTCAAGCTGTTGCCCTGCACTGGGAGGAGTCTGCAACTGGGTTTTTCAGGAAGTGCGTCGGAAGATCGGGCGATAATTGTGCACCTCCTCCCTGCCTGGGTGAGTGAAGAAGGAGCGGAGCGGCAATGTCACTCGGGTTGCTATTTGACACAAGCTCGGGCCCAAATTCTATCCATTCTGTCCTAAAACTCAACTTTTCAGCTGAGAAGGCAGTGAAAATGCATCCATCCACACTATTAGAATGCACATAATCTCAGGTTTCCTGGCCAGCAATTTGATTCTCCAGTTAATCATAGAATTTACAGTGCAGAAGGAGCCCATCTCGTCTGCACTGGCCCTTGGAAAGAGCACCCTACCCAAGCCCACACACCCATCCAATCCCTAGTAACCCAGCAACCCCACTCAACCCAACCTTTTTGGACACTGAGGGCAATTTAGCATGACCAATCCACCCAACCTGCGCATCTTTGGGCTGTGGGAGGAAACCAGAGCACCCGGAGGAAACCCACGCAGACACAGGGAGAACGTGCAGACTCCGTACAGGCAGTGACCCAAGCCGGGAATCGGACCTGGGACCCTGAAGCTGTGAAGCAACTATGCTAACCACTGTGCTACCGTGCCCCCAGTTAAATTAGAAAGGTTTATTCGATGGCGAAACACGACCATTCTCGACTTTAAATGATTGTGCTTTAGATGCAATCGCGCTTTCACTTCAGGACAGGCCAATAAGCAGCCGAACGAAACAAATTAGTTGGGTTCCCCATCAATGCTAAAGAATCTCTCAACAACCGACAGCGCCAAAATCAGGTCGACCTGAAAGAAATGAGAACAAAAAAGCAATTTGCTCTTTGATTAGGGCTCTTATTTGGTTGTTTCTTTTTCGTCAACAGCTTTAGAATCTTAATTTCACGGTTTCGTCCAAGTTATTTTTTTTTCTCCGGCCTTTTTGTTCCCTCCTGATTGCAGAGTTACAGCTGATCTTTAATTCAAGTGGAGCCTCTCATGCTCGAGGTCTGGTAGAAGGATGGATGTTCTCCTGGGCTTATACTTGTCATGTTAAGGTATGATCAAGCCGGTGGTAAAAATAACTTGAAGAATATAGACAATGTGCAACAGGCTGGCCGACTTAGTCAGAAAGGCAACACTTGCAAAGGCTGACAGGTTTCATTTGTCTGAACAAAGGCTTTGGACTGTTTTGTCACATTCTTTCTGTTGTCCCTCAGCGCTCCACGGGTACTGGCATGCGGGGAATACTTCAAGCCGGTCAGCGGAGCGTGGGCAGCTTTGTCAAAGGACCGGAGTGAGAACTAGGGAGTCAAGCGCCCCGACCCATGGCAAGGCACCCTTCGCCAAAAAAAAAATGATGGCAGCTGTCACACTGCCAGAACCCTCCGTCCGAACACGGAGCAGGGGCAGAAATTCCAGCGCTGTCCTTCTCAATAAGGATGAAGACTGAAAGTCTTCCTGAGGGATTTGCCTGGGGCGAGCAAACATATCAATCATTTTCTTTTTGGTGGAACAACAATTTATTATCCACGCCGGAGATCTTAAATTCAATCTGTGCAGTGTTCGGACTGTCTCGTTCAATGCGAGAAACTGCCATCATTCTTCATCCCCGGAAATCAGTCAGCTTTTGTCGAAGATGTTATTAACGCGGCAATTTATTGTTTTACTAATTAACACTGACAAGTCACAAGTCACACACACGAGGGCTGCTGATGATAAATAGCTCACTAGCATTACTGCGTGTCACCCAATTTCAATTTCCCCAAAGATAACCGTCCTGTTTCACTCTGGTATTTGGATAATCTTCGGCGAAATTGATTTTTGAAGTCTGACTTTTTCCTTTTGCAAGATTTCACTGTCGGTTTTTGCTTCCGCCCCCCTCCCTTTTCGCAACACAGCAAATTCTGCTATCATTACAATCCCCCCTTCTGACATTAATGAGGGAAAATTAAAAAAGGCAGGAATTGCTGGAAATGTTCAGTAGGTCAGGCAGCATCACTCAAGAGGTGATCTACCAGGTTTGTACCCTTTGGGGTCGGGGGTCGGAGATCTGGCCCTTCGAGCCTGCTCAGCCATTCAATGTGGTCACGGTTCATCCGACTGTGTTCACAGCTCTATTTTTCTGTCTACCCCTCTTGACTCCCTCGTCAATCAAAAATCTACCAAACTTAGCCTTTAATATGGTGAAAGGTGTTGACATGCAATAGTTGGATCGGTTTTTCGGCGGTGGGGGTGGGGGGGGGGGAAGTCTGGTCAGGCGGAATCCTATAGGGAGTTGAGGGGTTGGAAATACAGTGTTGGTGGGGAGGGGTCGTCTGGGGTGTGGGAACCTGGCTGAAGGCTTGTTGTGTGGGGGGAGCCCAGCTAAAATGTGGAAGTTGGATGTTCAGTAGTTTAGTGCGAATCAGGTCAAAGGAGAAGAAGGCAAGTTTCATGGTCAAGATGGTCTCTGAAAGGGCACGATGGGAGGTAGCAGAAGAAGAGGAGGAAAGATGTGAGTTCAGAACTTGGACAAGAAAAGACTTTCCAGGCAGTTTTGCTGAGTGGTCGGTCTGTGTCTTTACAGGAGATAATCCCCCCCTCCCTCTGCCCCCAAATTCTCCTCATCCATTTCCCTCCTTTCCACAATTCCTCCCTCCCCCTCTCCCCCAATCTCCCTCCCCCCCATTTCCCATCTCTCCACCACACTACTCCTCCCCAACCATGCAACCACCCTGTTCCACACTCCAAGGGTCTGTGGAACATCAGCCCAGGGTGATGGGTCTATGTCGGCATTGCCAGCCAGTCCCTATACAAGGCAGGAGAGTGATGATAACTCAATGTGAGGGAAGCTCTGATGCTCCTCAGATACTGCAAAAGTTCTGAATCCAGTCTTTTTAGCTGACAGCGCGATCACACCCATCACCTGAACGGGGTCTGCATTGGGGTGTTTGATCTTAGACCAGTGTGCCCACAGGGGCAGGAGTTGGGGAAGCAGAGGGCAACAGGGGGTGGGGGTGCAGGCAAGTCCGCTGTGAAGATTAACGTAACAGAGGCTTCACATGCATCCGATATAAAATGCAGTGAACATTTGACATTTCCAATCCCCCTAGCTACATCTGGTGGTCCCTTCAGTACCCATTCAGTTCTCCTCACTCTTCTTGATCTTTTGTGGTCCAATGCTAAGTCTAGGTGTGTTCCCAGGATGCACATCAGAGGTGGAGACAACCTGCTGCTTTCCGCGCCGTGTTGCCTTTGATTCCCTTGGCAGGTGTCCCTTGGAGGGCCTGCAGCTGAAGGACCCCAGCCAACTTATCGGTGTAACTGGCATCGCCTTACCACCCTGTTTTGCCTTCTGCCCTTGAGATGCGCTGGTGTTAGGAGGGGAGATTCGGAAGAACTGGAGACCGCAGCCATCTCCTTGGTGACAGGCCTGAAGTTTGTCTTCAGAGCTTCCTCATCATGATGTTGAGGTCCTCAGCCATAGTCGTAATGGACTGAGTCATCCGTTGGGCACTACCACTCAAGACATGGACGTCATGCACCAGGTGTTCCATTGTGGTCGCCACCCCAGCAGTGTTGGCCTCAGTGCCACGCATTGCGAGCACATTGTCCTGCAAACAGAACCTTTGAAACTCGTCCAATCGACTTTCCAATCGCTGGAATGCAGTTGACACAACTTCCTGAATCTCACAGCTCTGGGAGAACCTTGTCCAGAGGCTCAGCATCTGACTGGGACCCAGCTGTGTCCTGGGATCCAGCAGACCTCTGACTGCTGATTCCCTTGGAGGTTCCTACCTCCACCTGATGTGCCTCAGCAATTGTGTGGTGCTCACCAGTTTGCGCCTCAGAAACCTGTCCACTAATGTTGCCCACCGAGAGGTGTGTCTCTGCAGTGCTGGAAGGTGGAGATGACAGCTGTGCTGCCTTGATGTTGGTCTTCTTGGAGCTCTCATGGGTGGTCTCTTGGGTGGCAGAGCGAAGAAAGACTCCGGATGATCCGGCCTCCTCAGTTAGAGATCCTGTGGGACAATGGACATGTGGTCAGTCAGCGGGAAAGATCATTCTGACTGAAGTGAACAGCTCACTTGAGACAGGTCATCTGGGTGAAGGGGCAGTGGATCCTCACCTCTGTGACACAGGCCGACCTCGCTGTTGGTGACTGCTCTCTCCTCGGACAACACCACGCTTTCCAGGGCCGGTTCCTCATAGGGAGTGAAATGAGGTGAAGATCCACTGCCCCTTCTCCCAGATGACCTGTCTCAAGTGAGCTGTTCACTTCAGTCAAAATAGGGGCAGCACGGTAGCATTATGGATAGCACAATCGCTTCACAGCTCCAGGGTCCCAGGTTCGATTCCCCGCTGGGTCACTGTCTGTGTGGAGTCTGCACATCCTCCCCGTGTCTGCGTGGGTTTCCTCCGGGTGCTCCGGTTTCCTCCCACAGTTACAAAGATGTGCAGGTTAGGTGGATTAGCCATGATAAATTGCCCTTAGTGTCCAAAATTGCCCTTAGTGTTGGGTGGGGTTACTGGGTTATGGGGATAGGGTGGAGGTCTTGACCTTGGGTAGGGTGCTCTTTCCAAGATCCGGTGCAGACTCGATGGGCCGAATGGCCTCCTTCTGCACTGTACATTCTATGAATTCTATAATTCTATGAAATGAAATGAAAATCGCTTATTGTCACAAGTAGGCTTCAAATTAAGTTACTGTGAAAAGCCACTAGTCGCCACATTCCGGTGCCTGTTCGGGGAGGCTGGTACGGGAATTGAAACGTGCTGCTGGCCTGCCTTGGTCTGCTTTCAAAGCCTGCGACTTAGCCCTGTGCTAAACTAGCCCCAGGACTCGGATATCTGGCATCCCCCCCCCCCCCCCCCCCCCCCCCCCCCCCCCCCCCCCGCCTCCGCTGTCGGGATTTTCCATCGTGCCAGCAGTGCACCCACACCCAGGGATTTCCTGACGTCATGGGGCTGCCCACAATGGGCAATCCCATTAGCCGGTTGGTGGGTTGGAGAATCCTTCCCCGGATGTGGGGAGGGTGTGAGATGTCAGCCAGTGATTTGGTGGAGAGGGGGAGTTTGGAAAATTGAGGGGTGGCAGGCAGAAGTGATGCCAGGAGAGAGGTGGTCACTTACCCCTGCAGCTCGGGGGTCTTGTTCTGACGGCAGTCCTCCTGGTCATGCCACCCACACTGACAGCCGCTGTCTCTGCCTCTCAGGCGGGATTGCTGGAACAGCTGCTGATCCTCCAAACCCCCTCGGGGGAACAGGGCGACCCATCTCTTATCCACAGCGTGGAGAAAGCTGATCAGATCGGCATTGCCATAAGGAGGAGCAGGTCTGCACTCTGCCGTGCTTGCATGTTGACCAGGACTGGATGGTGAGAGAGCGTTTAAAAGCAGCTCCCCCTTCTTAGTGGTGAGAAGCTGAGCTGTGAGTCAGGCAAATCAGACGGCGAGGGATCGAGTGATGGAGATAAGCTCATAGATGCTCATTTTTGGCACTAAGTGCCGTTGAATACAGGCCGCAATCTCGCCAAAGCGGCCGTCAAGAAACATGGTACCAAATGCAACCCAAATGACACTTTGACATGTTTCTGTTAAATCACACCCAGAGTTAACCAGCGGGATTCTCCCTTTTGGGGCACTACGTCCCCACGCCAGCGGGAGTACCGACGCCAACCACTCCGGCGTCAACAGACCCGAAAGTGCAGAATTCGCCGAATGCACCAAAAGGCCAGCTTGACCTCGCGATTGCGCGGAACCGATGGAGTGGTTCCACACATGTGCAGACCAGCCGGTGTATTTTGCCGCATGCGCGGGGGGTTCTCCTCATCGCGACGGCCATGGCGGAGCCCTATAGGACCGGCGCGGAAGGAAGAAATGTCGCCATGGAACAGGCCCACCCCCAGATCGGTGGTCCCCGAACGCGGGCCAGGCCACCGTGGGGCCCCCCCTGGGTTCGGATCCCCCCACACCTCCCCTGAGAACTGCCCCCACGACTTACCTGCCAGGTCCCACCTTGTGGGGCCATACGTAACCTACGCCGGTGGGACTGGCTAAAAACGGACAGCCACTCAGACCATTGGGGCCTGGAGAATTGCCGGGGGGGGCTCCCAACGGCCCCCCCGCCGGCGTGGTGTGAACCCCGCCCCTGCCTGAAAAACGGCGCCGGGGAATACGGCAGCCGGCGTCGGGGCGGCGGGTCGGGATTCGGGGAATCCCACCCAATGTTTCAGGTCTATGGCATCAAGAATGGGGCAGCACGTAGCACAAATGGATAGCACTGTGGCTTCACAGCGCCAGGGTCTCTGGTTCGATTCCCGGCCACGGTCACTGTCTGTGTGGAGTCTGCACGTTCTCCCCGTGTCTGCGTGGGTTTCCTCCGGGTGGTCCGGTTTCCTCCCACAGTCCAAAGACGTGCAGGTTAGGTGGATTGGCCTTAGTGTCCAAAAAGGTTAGGAGGGGTTATTGGGTCATGGGGATAGGGTGGAAGTGAGGGCTTAAGTGTGTCGGTGCATACTCGATGGATCGAATGGTCTCCTTCTGTACTGTATGTTCTATGTTCTCTGTAATGTTAACTCTGTTTTTCTCCCACCAGAGACGTTTACAGACTTCCCTGAGTATTTCCAGTATTGTCTGATTTCACACCATGGACAGCTTAAAAGCTCTTATTCGAAGAGTGCCATAGAACCTTTCACTTAGGAAAATAGATACAACCTTGCTTTACTCTCTATCAAAAGGAAGGCACGTGTGACAGTGCTGCATTCCCTCAGTGCTGCACTGGAACGTCAGCTAATATCTTGTGCCCTGGAGGGGGTCTTTAACTTCTCCCTCAAAGGGGACAACACAAGTACATAGCTCCAGCTGACAGTTTAGAACTGCCATAGATCTCAACTTTACAGATTTTAAAAAGTAATTCTTGGGCTGCGAATGGTGCTGGAAAGATTGGCCTTTATTGCCAATCCCTAGTTGCCCTTAGAAGGCCTCCTTCCTGAACTCTTGCAGTTCATGTGGTGGAGCTTAACCCACAGCGCGTTCTCAGATTTTGATCTGAAAGAAACAACAATTTATGGGAATAAATCAGGGTGGTGTGGAAGAAAACCTCGGGGAAGCAGTGTTCCCAAGCACCTGACCTGCTCTTTTTGATAGAAGAAGCCGTGGCAACTTGCTACAGTGTATCCTGCATACAACACTGTCATGGCAGTGTCCCTTTAAGAATGATTTTTGTCTTATCACATGGCTTCAGTTATATCATTGTGTGGGTGGAGCTGAGCTGTGGCTCTGTGAGCTTTTTTGGTTTCACTTTCACATTTGGCTGCTGTGGACTCGCTTTCACATTTGGCCTGTCTCTCTCTCTACTTTCATTTTAAATATATGTTCCAGTAAAAATCACCTTGGTGGTGTCTTTAGATATAGTTTGTTTTCCAGAAGGGTATAAACCTGCTGGTGAGATGGGGTCAGAATCTCATGAAATGGCAGCCTTATTCAAGTGAGAATGTAGAGTGCTGGGCCACGCCCTTGAAAAGGGTTTTTTGGTTTATGGGATTTTGTTTTTGAATTAGAACAGTTAAGGGGGAATTCATTAAATGTTATACATAGATTACTGTAGCTGTGGAGTATCTTTCTGTTTGAAATTGATAAAACGTCTTTGTAACTGACATATAAATGTTCACTAAGTCCTTAGAACAAAGCTGATTTTGATTAAAGTGTCCAGGAAGTCTGATGAATCTCACGTCAAGTGAAGGCTCTTGCGCTCATCCTAGCCAAATTCAACGAAACGTTATCGGTCAGGTGGACTCCATAATACACTTTGGAGATTTTAAACCCTGACCCATAACAAAATACACTGCAGACATTTGTACTTTCATGCGTTATCACTCGCAAGGTCAGCCTTTATTGGCCAATGCGAATTGTTCTTGAACTGAATGATTTGCTGGACCATATCAGAGAGAAGTCTAGAGTCAACCATATTTGCTGTGAACCTAGAGTAACATGTAGGCCAGACCGCGTAAGGTTGGCAGATTTCCTTCCGTAAAGGGCATTAGTGAAGGAGATGGGTTTTTATAATAGTCAGTGATGGTTTCCTTGGCCACCATTACTGAAATGATCTGTATTTTCCAGATTTATTCATCAAATTGATATTCCACCAGCTGGCATTTGAGTCCATATCTTCAGAACAGTAGCCTGGGCATCTGGATTACTAATCCAGTGACCTGACTGGCTGGATTCTCTGGCCTCCCAGCCGTGTGTTTCTCAACAGTCAGAGGCCATGCACCATTCGCTGGCGGTAGAATTCTATCTTCCCGCCGCTGTCAATGGAAGTTCCTATTGAAGCCAGTCGATGTGGTATATTGAGACTTTCAGAAGGCGTTTGACAAAGTCCCGCATCAGAGATTATTGTGCAAAATTAAAGCGCATGAGATTGAGGGAAATGTATTGAGGTGGAGAGAAAACTGGTTGACAGAGAGGAAACAAAGAGTAGGGATTAATGGGTCCTTTTCAAATTGACAGGCAGTTACTCGTGGGGTGCCACAGGGACTGGTGCTGGGATCCCAGCTATTCATAATATATATGAATGATTTGGATGAGGAAACAAAATGTAACATCTCAAAATTTATAGATGATACCAAGTTGGGTTGGAGGGTGAACTCTGATGAGGTGCAGGGATCCTACAGCATGATCTGGACAGGTTGGGCGAGTGGGCAAATTAATGGCAGATGCAGTATAATTTGGATAAGTGTGAGGTTGTTCACTTTGGAAGCCAAAACAGGAAGGCAGATTAATACCTGAATGGCTGTAAATTGGGAGAGGGGAGTGTGCAGCGGGACCTGGGTGTCCTTTGCACCATTCGCTGAAGGTAAGCATGCAGATGCAGCAGGCGGTAAAGAAGGATAATGGTATGTTGGCCTTCATTGCAAGAGGTTTTGAGTATCGATGCAGGAATATGTTGCTGCAATTATTCATACCTGGAGTATTGTGTTCAGTTTTGGTCTCCTTCTCTGAGGAAGGATGTTCTTGCTCTCGAGGGAGTGCAGGGCCGGACTGTCATATGAGGAGAGATTGACTAGGTTGGGATTGTTAGATAGATAGATAGAACATAGATAGAACAGTACAGCACAGAACAGGCCCTTCGGCCCTCGATGTTGTGCCGAGCAATGATCACCCTACTCAAACCCACGTATCCACCCCATACCCGTAACCCAACAACCCCCCCTTAACCTTACATTTTAGGACACTACGGGCAATTTAGCATGGCCAATCCACCTAACCCGCACATCTTTGGACTGTGGGAGGAAACCGGAGCACCCGGAGGAAACCCACGCACACACGGGGAGGACGTGCAGACTCCGCACAGACAGTGACCCAGCCGGGAATCGAACCTGGGACCCTGGAGCTGTGAAGCATTTATGCTAACCACCATGCTACCGTGCTGCCATTCTCGTTGGAATTCAGAAGAATGAGGGAGGAATCTCAAAGAAACTTATAAAATCTAACGGGACTAAGCAGGGTAGATCAGGGAAGACGTTCTCAATGATGGCTGTGTCCAGAACCAGGGGCCACAGTCTGAGGATTCAGGGTAAACCATTTCGGACACAGATAGAGACATTTCTTCACCCACACAGTGGTGAGCCAGGAATTAATTGATGCTAAAACATTGAATATATTCAAGAGGCGGCTAGATATAGCACTTGGGGAGAATGGGATCAAAGGCTATGGGGAGAAAGCAGGATTAGGCTATTGAGTTGGATGATCAGCTGTGATCGTGATGAATGGCGGAGCAGACTTGAAGGGCCCAATGGCCTCCGCCTGCTCCTATCTTCTACGTATGTATGTATAAGACCACACAAATCTGTTTAAATAAAGAAGCACAATAAGAAGGCAACCGTTCCCCTAAATTATGAGTAGCATTTGTCCATATTCTCCATTACTGCGACAGCACGTTTCGTGTACGTAAGTACTTCCAATGTCGCAAAGCCTCCCACAATGCTTCACGGGAGGGATTATCAAACACAATTTGAGACCAATCCACGTGAGACATTGGGGCGGGTGATCAAAAAGTTGGTCAAAAGGATAGGTTTCAAGGAGTATCTTAAAGCAAGGAAGCAATCCAGAGGTAAAGTGGCTGAGGGAGGGAGGAGGTCAAAATGGTCATAATCGGATGTGTTCAAGAAGCCGGAATCGGCTTGCTGAAGAGACACGAACAAGCTGGAAGAGATTACCAGAGATAGGGAGGGGCTAAGGCAATGGAGAACAAGGAAGACAATTTTACAACTGAGCCTACGAGTGGCCCATAAGTAAACATAAACTACTCCTCTCACACAGAACCTGTATAGAACCTTAGTTTGGCCACACTTGGAGTATAGTGTTCAATTCTGGTTGCCACACTACCAGAAGGATGTGGAGGCTTTAGAGAGGGTGCAGAAGAGATTTACCAGGATGTTGCCTGGTATGGAGGACATTAGCTATGAGGAGCAGTTGAATAAACACGGTTTATTCTCACTGGAACGACGGAGGTTGAGGGGCGACCTGATAGAGGTCTACAAAATTATGAGTGGCATAGACAGAGTGGATAGTCACAGGCTTTTCCCCAGGGTAGAGGGGTCAATTACTAAGGGGCATAGGTTTAAGGTGCGAGGGGCAAGGTTTAGAGGAGATGTATGACGCACATTTTTTACACAGTGGGTACCTGGAACTCGCTGCCGGAGGAGGTGGTGGAAGCAGGGACAATTTTGACATTTAAGAGGCATCTTGACAAATACATGAATAGGATGGGAATAGAGGGATATGGACCCAGGAAGTGTAGAAGATTTTAGTTTAGACAGGCAGCATGGTCGGCATGGGCTTGGAGGGCCGAAGGGCCTGTTCCTGTGCTGTACTTTTCTTTGTTCTTTGTTCACACCTTGCTGCGATATCGCTTCCTCCTGCCAGATTTTTATTCTTCCAGCGACTATTATCAGTTTGTGCCTCAATGTTACATATTCAGCAGCTCGCATAACTGAGGAACGTTACTAATTAACTTTCATTTATTTAAAAAAAAATTTAGAGTACCCAATTCATTCTTTCGAATTAAGGGGCAATTTAGTGTGGCCAATCCACCGACCCTGCACATCTTTGGGTTGTGGGGGGCAAAACCCACGCAAACACTGGGAGAATGTGCAAACTCCACACAGACAGTGACCCAGAGCCGGGATTCGAACCTGGGACCTCGGCGGAGATCTATATGATGACCAATAACATCCATAGTCCAACCTTCCAGCAAGACAGCACTGTCGGAGAGGAAAGGAGAAGATTGTTAAAAAACACATTTATAAAAGAGGGAAAATCCTATTTGCAAATGAAGAGTGGAAGATGGGAAGAATGGAATAATCATTAGTTCCCATTTTGCCCTTCAGTGCACTTGCTGTTTGAATATGGAAGGTGCACTGATCTTTATTGCATTGCCAGTGCCTTTGACATGATGAATAAATAAATAAAAATCCTTTTAAGACTTTTTTTTGTGCTTTATAATCTTCCTGTCATTCCAGTTTTATTGATTTAATTACATGTCTGAGCGATCGCAGATTAAAGTCTCTTTGTCAACGTTGTAGGGTTCCTTTGCAATTAGCTCTGATATTTAATATAAAGATAATTTAATATAATAGTTCCGTCAGGGTCATTGTTCATGTTGAGTGTAGAAATCCAATCAGTTGATCATCTATAAGTTGTGTGGGTGTCTCAAAATGAGCGTGTATAGATTTAAAGTCTTACATTCGAATGACAAAATGATTGCAGAATTATTGAGAGGAGCTTTAGAAGATCACAGGGAAAGAAGGTAGAATGCTGCTTGAAATGTCAGCTGAATTGAAGGATTTATGCAGACGTTTGGGGTAGGAGCCTGCCTTGGAAAATTTGTCCCTCATTCCTAATCATTCCATCTGTGTTTGTCAAAGACGTCAAAGCTGGCTGAAACAGCGACAAATTATGTTCTGTTTTTGATTATTTACTCTGGTGTTTTTCTCCTCCCCCTTCACCTCCATCCTCCCTTTACTGAAATACTGTACGACAGGCAACAGACAATCCCTCTGCCTCACTGCAGCACTGTTTAACTGGCACATGATTCCCACTCTCCTAACTGGAATATCTATCCAGGCAAACCAGTGATGGAATTTCTTGTAACTTTTCATGTGGAGGCAGATAACATATGGAAAAATAATTAAATTCATTCCTTGGATCAATCCTTACAAAGAAAATTGACGATGTATAGTTTCCACTCAAAGACGAGAGGGAAGTTACGAATTACGTCATGATTGGTCGGATCTTCGTCAGTACTGAAGTTCCGAGGGAAATTGTCCACAGCTCCCTGAAGGTGGCAGGGTAGGTAGATAATGTGCTTCAGAAGGCACATGGGATACTTGCCTTTATTAGCCGAGATGTAGTATACAAGAGCAGGAAGGTCATGATGAAACTGTACAAAATGCTGGTTAGGTCGCAACTGGAGTCGTGTGTGCAGTTATGGTCACCATATTATCGGAAGGATGTGGCTGCACTGGAGAGGATGCAGTGAAGATTTACCAGGATGCTGCCTGTACTGGAGGCTCTGAGCTCTGTGGTGAGACTGGATAGGCTGGGCTGTTTTCTTTGGCGTAGTGAGGGTTGAGAGGGGACCTGTTAAAGGTGTATAAGGTTATGAGAGGGATAGAGTGGATATGAAGGCACTGCTTCCATTAGTAGATTAGGGGACATAGACTTCAGGTAAGATGTAGGAGGCTAAGATGTGAGTTGAGGAGAAACCTTCACACTCAGAGGGTGGTGGAAGTCTGGAACTCACTGTCTGAAAGGGCAGTTGAGGTAGAAACTCTCGTCCATTTCAGACTTATTTAGACATTCACTTGCATTGCAACAACTGCCAGGGGTGTGGGCGGAAGGCTGGACAATGGGATTAGTATAGTCATAGATTTGTTGATCGGTGTGGACATGATGGGCTGAAAAGCCTCCTTCTGTGCTGTAAATGTCTCTGAATCAATAAAATAATAGTATTAGATAAAGAAGATATACTAAAAAGACTTATTAACCGATGCAGAGAGTTTAAAAGAAGGGAGGTTACGATGGAACTGTATAAAACGTTGATTAGGCCACAGCTAGAATATCGTGCGCAGTTCTGGAATCCACATTATAGGAGGGATGTGATAGCCACTGGAAAGGGTGCGGAGGAGATTTACCAGGATGTTGTCTGGGCTGGAGGGTTTTAGTTATGAAGAGAGATTGGATCGACTGGGATTGTTTTCCTTGGAGCAGAGGAGACTGAGGGGGTGGGGGTGGGTGGAGTTGGCGATGGCATGATTGAGATTTGTAAAATTATGAGGGGGAAAGATCGAGTAGACATGAAGAATCCTTTCCTCTTGGTGGAGGGATCAATAACCCAGGGGGCATAGATTTAAGGTAAGGGACAAGGGTTTTAGAGGGGATGTGAGGAATATCTTTTTCACCCAGAGGGTGGTGGGAGTCTGGAATTCACTGCCTGGAATGCTGGTGGAGGCAGAGACCCTCACATAACATTTAAGAAGTATTTAAATGCGCACTTTCATTGCCAAGGCATACAAGGCTATGGGCCAAGTGCTGGAAAATGAGATTTGAGAAGAGTTAGTGCTGTACTGGAGACCTCTATGACTCTATTAGTGCAATTTGATAAGTCACCAGGTCCAAATGAAGTGCATCCTGGGTTGTTGCATTAAGTGGAATAGTAGTGACGTTGGTCATAATTTTAAAGTCCTGATTAGACTCAGGAGTTGCACTGCAGAACTTGAAGAGTTATAATGTTCTATTCCACCATTCCATGGAAAGGACAGGAACCATGGAACTACAGGTCAATCAACTTAACAATGGCAGTGGGGAAGTTCTTGGTAGCCATTCCCAGGGACAAAAATAACATTTCATTTGGAAAGGCATCTGTTAATCAATGAGAGCCAGCATTGATTATTAAAGGCAAATTATGGCTCACTAACTTGATTAAATCCTTTGATGAATGAACAGTGAATCTTGATCAAAGCAGTGCAGTAGATATTACATGTATTGGTGTTTGGAAAGCTTTCGGTAAGTGCCACATGGGAGGCTTATGAAGGAGATGGGGGCTAACAGAATTGAGGGAAAAGTGTCGACACATATAAGAAATTGGTTCAGTGACTGGAAGCAAAATGTTGTGATATGAGAGTGGCTTTCTTGCTGCAATGTGATTTTCAGCGGTATTCCCCCGAGGATCAATTTTGGATTTATTACATCCATTATTTTCAATTTTTCTAAAAGATCCAGACTTGGGTGCAGCAAGCATCTTTCTAACATTTGCAGGAGATATAAAACTTGACCAAGTAGTAGACAGTGATAAGGATAGTTCTAAGTTTCAAGATGACATCGAATGGGGTGGTAAAACGTGTAAAAGTGTGACAGGTCAAGTTCAATTGTGCAAAGTCAAGTGCTTTTACGAAGAATAATCATGAAAAGATTACATAAAGTTTTTAAAATGAGCAAAGAGACATACATAAATCCTTGAAGATGAATATTTTTAGTTGATAGGTATTTAAACAAAATTATGAGTTACTTGAAATTTATAGATAGAGGAATAGAATAGGAAAGCAAAGAGGTGTTGGAACTTCACAAAATACTTGTCAGACATCAGCCAGAGTATTATTCTGGGCAGGAAAACATGAAGCGCTTCACAAGGGTAGAGGGGAGGGGAGGGGACACTGGGATGTCTGTAGGGATAAGGGTCTTCAATTCTGAGGCGAGGCAGGAAAAGCTCGGACTGCTCTTCCTGGAACAGCTAAGGTTAAGTGGCAACCTAACGAGCTTTCAAAGATGGTGAGAGGTTTTGATAGAGCAGCTGGAGAAAAAAACGATTCCCTCTGCTGAGCGGGTCAATAACAAGAATTGTAGACTTAAAACTGTTGACAAAAGATCTAGGGGGAAGATGAGGAGAAATATTTTCACTCAAAGAGCTGTCAGGACCTGGAACATGCAACCTGAATGTTGACAGAAGCTGATTGAATAAATAATATTAAAAGGCGCAGCTACATGAGGTTGAGGAGCCCACTGGCTCGTGGAAAGGAGTGTGCTTCTAATATTAATAATCTTTATTGTCACAAGTAGGCTTACATTAACACTGCAAGAAGTTACTGTGAAAATCCCCTAGTCGCCACACTCCGGCAACTGTTTGGGTACACAGAGGGAGAATTCAGAATGTCCAAATCACCCAACACGCACATCTTTCGGGAGGAAACCGGAGCACCCAGAGGAAACCCACGCAGACACGGGGCGAACGTACAGACACAGCACAGACAGT
The DNA here is from genome assembly GCF_902713615.1 of Scyliorhinus canicula. Taxonomy (NCBI): domain Eukaryota; kingdom Metazoa; phylum Chordata; class Chondrichthyes; order Carcharhiniformes; family Scyliorhinidae; genus Scyliorhinus; species Scyliorhinus canicula. The sequence goes on along the minus strand of NC_052154.1, from coordinate 7,895,213 downwards.
GACCCAAGCCAGGAATCGAACCTGGGACCCTGGCGCTGTGAAGCAACAGTGCTAACCACTGTGCTACCGTGTCGCCCGCATTCTAAAGATGACCGCTCTCGCACAGAGCCAGCACAGACAGGCTGGGTTGATTGGCCCTCTTATGATTCTAAGATACCTCCCTTAAAGCACCTCACCTTCATTGCCATTTTCACATGAGCAGTTCAATGTTGGCTAACAACGGACTGTTAGACTTAGATTTTTGATAAGGTTTGGGAGTGCATTTCTCAACTTCCCGAACCTGCCCCAGAAGATAAAAGGTCGGACTTTGGTTCAGGTGGGCAAGGGGATGGGGGTTGGAGCTGGATTTGAAGATGGGCCTGCCACCCCTGGAGTGAAGGTGGAAGCTACCAGGTGTGGAGCCGGGCCCAGATTGGAAGGTGTGCATCACGTCCCAGATTAAAACAAAACTAATCACTCCTGCCCTCACCCCTGACCCCTTCATAACCCCTCACACATTTCATGCCCCATCCATGCAAACCCATGCCACATCATGCTCCAACCCACCTACCCCTCATGGCTCCCCATAGCTCCTATGCCACCCTTTGCTCTGCTGCCCACATCTATGGTCCTCATACTCCCATGAAAATCCATGCCACCACTCATCCTCATGACCTTGATACCCCCTGTGGCAACTTGGTGCCAACTCATGCCAACACATGACTGAATGCAGTACTCATTTTCGTTCTACCCTCAATGCCAACTTGCCTAGCATGGACTATAGACAACATCAGGAGCCATGGTTCATAAAATAAAGTCAGCCATCTGTTGATGATCTCATTATTTGACAAAAACATTCTAGTCAATCAAAAAAGATTGAATAGATTGAAATTCTTTCACCTAAACTCTTATGAAGACTGAACATTTCTATTCTAGAACAATTTAAAGCTGTCAGTCAAACTGTTCACTTGACTGACAGTCCTCTGCAATAATGTAAGGTTATATAATCAATCATGCAGCACAAGTCCTATAATGATAGTCCTCATGTTGTCAACCGACAAAATGAAATATCAAATACTCTTTTTTGAAAAAACCGCACTTTAAAAAAAATAAAGCCTAACAGAGTTAAATCCCTTGATAGTTTTTTACATTTTCAAGGAGCATTGATAATTGCATTGATCTTGACAGTTCTTTGACAGCTTTGACAGTTTTTTGACAGCTTCGCATTTCTTTGGCAGTTTTGACAGTTACAATGAGTTTATACTCTTTTATGCAAAATCATGTCTATTTTTAAGAATCACAAGAGGAATCTAATATGTCCAAAATGGTGCCTTACCATTCCCAAAGTGTACGTCACCTAACCCACCGGGAGAATACCCAAAGGTGTATCTTCCCTCGCCAAAGAGGTATCCAGGCTATCTGAACAAATCAATCAATTTCACACCATTGCTTCTTTCAGGTCCTAATCTGAGAACTCTAGGTTTCACATTGCTGGCCTACCAAGATAGCACTTCAGTGGAGGTAGCAGATGATTTAAATGGCCAGCTGCCTCGATAATTCAGACACATATAGACCTCATCCCACTCCAGTCTCACTCCCGTGAAATAGGAAGTGCCTTGTCCTGCGGCAGGGCATCTGATTTCCAGACATGTCCGCCAATTGGTCCATGCCAGAGAAGCTGACTTTTGGCAAACATTCAGGTCTTAGTATCAGCCTTGGCTCTGTGGTAGCTTTTCCAACTCTTAATATAAAGATTACAGGCTAAAAGCCCACCGCAAAGGCATGAACATTATAATCTCATTTGACATGCCAGTGTAGTGTGGAGGGAGTGTGTCAGTGTTGGAGTAATCTTTCAGATGTGACGTTAAACCAAGACTATCTTGAGTGTAATTAAGTGAATATAATATATCCCATGCCACTATTTGAAGGATAGTAAGAGAATTTTCCCAGTCCCAAAGACAATATTTATCTCTCAATCAATGGATGATAAAATAAATTACCTAGTCCTTCCTCTCATTGCTGTTCATATGGCCTCCCCGTGCAGCAAATAGCTTCAATGTTCATCTGAAGCCCAACAGGGACAAGGCTACCAAAATACTTCATTGGCAGCGGTGTGCTTTGGAAAATAAATGGCACCGTATAAATGCACGCCTGAGCCCACCCCATCACTCACCCATTGTCCGGACAGGTATGCTTTGCCTGTGGACAGGGAACTGTATGGCCCCCGGTTGATTTTTAACCTGCTTGATCCAACGGAGCTGATGTCAATTGTAACATTGAAACTGAGGTCAATTGCACTTGCGCACATGACGGTTTAGGGTTTGGGGAAGGGCCGGGGGAGGGGGGGTGGGGGGGAGGGGGAGAGGAGGAGGGGAGATGAGGGTTGTCGTCACAACTGGTCCCCTCCGGTAAATAGCCCATTTCTTTGTGGTAGTTTCTGAATTAACCATTCCAGAATTTGGAGTCAAAATCCACAGAACGTGAACTCAAACCATACATTGGGCAGCTTGAGAATTTGCATTTCGTTTTTTTTTAACCTGTCAATAAGAAGTTGGCTATTAGTAAAATTGATGATGACACATTCAGACTGCGGCACAAACCTAACTGGTTCACTGATGTTCCTTTCAGGAACAAAGAACAAAGAACAAAGAAAAATTACAGGCCCTCCAAGCCTGCGCCGACCCTCTATCTAAAACTGTCGCCTATTCACAAAATGGACTGGATCTGAACTCTAGGTTCACACCTCGCTGATTGACCCTTAGCTGCCGTCTGAACTGACATAGCGACATACTTGATTAAATGCCAGCTTTGGTAGCCAATGCCCGCACCTGGAGAATGGATCATAGAATCTACCGTGCAGAAGGAGGCCATTCGGCCCATCGAGTCTGCAGCGGCACTTTGAAAGAGCACCCTTCTTAAGCCCACACCTTCACCTCATCCCCAGTAACCCCACCTCACCCTTTTGGACACTAAGGGCAACTTAAAATGGCCAATCCACCTAATCCGCACATCTTTGGACTTTCAGAAGAAACCGGAGCACCCGGAGGAAACCTACGCAGACACAGGGAGAACGCGCAGATTCTGCACGGACAGTGACCCAAGCAGGGAATCGAACCTGGGACCCTGGAGCTATGAAGCAACAGTGCTAACCACTGTGCTACCGTGTCGCCTATGTGAATGAATAAAAAGAACGGAGAAGCGGATATTAGAGGAGATACTCTACAACATGAATATAAAATTAATTGGATAATTGTCTGACAAAAGGAAGAATAGGAGGGGGGGTCAGAGAAATGGGACTTAGGCAGCTGCATGTAAACAGCTTACTCTGTCCCCTCACAATGAGCCAAATGTGCCTGTGAATTACATTGTCAGCTCTTTCGTTTGATTCTCGTTTTCTATGTATTGGAGGTGTGTGCGATTCGGTTTGCATTAAAATTCCCACATGCGAGGGAGCAGGGAATGGTCAGAGCTCCTTCAGGCTCCCCAACCTCTTCTGATTACAGATCTGGCTCAGTTAGTAGAGGGCCTCCCTTCTGAGCCAGAAAGTGGTGGGGTGAGGAAGAAGTGAGTGTGAAAATCTCGGCTGCACCTTCAGCAGCGTATGGGGATGGGTTGAGCTGTTAAAGGTATTGGCATTTGCTTGAGGTGTTAAAGTCGAAATCCCATCTTCCCTCTCAGGTGGATGTAAAAGATCCCATAGCCTTTATCTTGAAGAAGGGCAGGCAAGTTATTCCTGATGCCTCGGCCAATATTTATCCCTCAATCACAATTGCTATAACAGATGGTCCGGTTATGATCATATGGTTTTCTGAACCTACTCCGAAAAATGCCGACAACATTGCCTACATTCCAAGAATGATGACTGTTCACAAGTACTCCTTTGGCTGGAAAGCACTTATGGGGCATTCTAAGGTTGTGAAAGGCTATATAGAAATGCAATAAAAGCAAAATACTGCAGACGCAGGAGATTTAAGATAAAAACAGAAAATGCTGGAAAAGTTTAGCAAGTCCGGCAGCATCTGTGGTGAGGGAAACAAAGTTAAAGTTTTGATTCCGTCGGAACATAGAGACAGAGAAGCTGGAGTAGACCATTCAGCCCATCAAACCAACTTCGCCATTCAATATGATCATGGCTGACCATCCAAATCAACGTCCTTTTCCGACATTATCCCTACATCCATTTAAAACATTGTTATGTAGAAATCTATCAGTCTTTGCTTTAAACATATTCAATGACTGAGCTTTGACAGCTCCCTGGGGGTAGAGAACTCCAAAGATTCACAACCCTCTGTGAAAAGACGTTTCCCCTCATCACAACCATAAGTGGCTTGCCCTGTATTTTGAAATTGTGCCCCATTGATTCTGGACTCCCCAACCATCTTACCTGCCTCTACCCAGTCTATCTCTTTCAGTATTTTGGTGGTTTCAATGAGATCACCTCACTTTCTTCAAAACTCTAGAAGTGCAGGCCCAGTTTCTCCAATTTCCCAACATAGCACAGTCCTGCTATCCCCCAAAAACAAGCCTGGTGAACTTTGTTGCATTCCACGTGTGTTTATAATATCACTCTGAAGGTAAGGGGACCAAAATATCACACGGTGCTCCAGATACGGTCTAGCAGGGGTCATCCACAATTGAAGCAAGACCTCTCTACTCCTGTACTCAAATCCTCTTGTGATCAAGGCCAACATTCCTTTAGCCTTCCGATTTGCTTGCAGCACCTGAAAGTTTTATTTCAGAGACTTATTGACAAGGACACACGTTTTTTTTTGAACATTTACACTTTCTAATCTCCTATCATTTAAGAAATATTCTGCACATCTGTACCTCCTACCTGGATAACTTTACATTTTTCCACATGATATTCCATCTGCTGTGTTCTCGCACACTCACAAAGTCTGTCCGAATCCCCTTGAAACCCCTTTGCGTCTTCGGCGTGCCACATATTTCCACCTAGATTTGTGTCATCTGCTTGGCCGCACAGTGGTTAGCACTGTTGCTTCACAGCGCCAGGGACCCGAGTTCGATTCCTGGCTTGGGTCACTGCCTGTGCGGAGTCTGCACGTTCTCCCCGTGTCTGCGTGGGTTTCCTCCGGATGCTCCGGTTTCCTCCCACAAGTCCCAAAAGACGTGCTTGTTCGGTGAATTGGACATTCTGAATTCTCCTTCCGTGTACCCGAACAGGCGTCGGAGGTGGCGACGAGGAGATTTTCATAGTAACTTCATTAATGTAAGCTTACTTGTGACACTAATAAAGATCATTATTATTGCGTCAATGCAAAAAATTGATATTTTGGAACAAAATGACTAATTAATATTTAAAAAATGGCAAGCTGCAGAGCTAACTCATAAATAATTTTGGCTTCGGAAGCAGAACTAGAGTGAGACAGTTTCGGCCCCACGCCCTGGTCACCAGGGAAGGGAGAGGGGATTGGGGCTGAGTAACAGAGTCGGACCCAGCTAACACCAAACTCTGGCGGTACACATTCTGAACTGGAAATAATATGAAAGTGGGGTCAAAAGCGAGCTGTCTTTCAACTTTCATGTTCCTTCTCTATAAGCTTGTGTGTGTGTGTGTCCAACTCTCTCTCTCACTTACTCTCACACCTCCTGAATCACTCCCACACACTCACTCATCTTTTCATTCTCACACTCACTCACTCTCTCACAGTCTCACCCTCACATACTCAGGCGCCGGAACGTGACGACAAGGGGGTTTTCACAGTAAAATCCCCTCGTCGCCACATTCCGGCGCCTGTTCGGGTACACAGAGGGAGAATTCAGAATGTCCAATTCACCTAACAAGCACGACTTTCGGGACTTGCGGGAGGAAACCGGAGCACTCGGAGGAAACCCACGCAGACACGGGGAGAACGTGCAGACTCCACACAGACAGTGACCCAGGCCGGGAATTGAACTCGGATCCCTGTTGCTGTGAAGCAACAGCGCTTATCACTGTGCAACCGTGCTGCCAATGTGTTCTCAGTGTTTGTCACATCCTTTACAACAGATTCGGGCAGAACGGTGGCGCAAGTGGTTAGCACGGTTGCCTCACGGCGCCGAGGTCCCAGGTTCGATCCCGGCTCTGGGTCACTGTCCGTGTGGAGTTTGCACATTCTCCCCGTGTTTGTGTGGATTTCGCCCCCACAACCCAAAGATGTGCAGGAGAGATGGATGGCCACGCTAAATTGCCCCTTAATTGGAAAAAATGAATTGGATACTCTAAAAGTTTTTCAAAAAACAACAAAGGAAAACAACAGATTCCAGCATTTTCCCGGTGACTGATATGAGGCGAAAGGGTCAATATTTTCAATGTGATGGGAACAAATCACAGGGATACAGGGGTGAGGTTGGACTGAGCTTCGAACCAGCTTGGACTGAAATTACATAGAATTACATAGAACATACAGTGCAGAAAGAGGCCATTCGGCCCATCGAGTCTGCACCGACCCACTTAAGCCCTCAGTTCCACCCTATCCCCATAACCCAGTCATGAAGGGCAATTTAGCATGGCCAATCCACCTAACCTGCACGTCTTTGGACTGTGGGAGGAAACCCACGCACACACGGGGAGAACGTGCAGACTCCGCACAGACAGTGAACCAGCGGGGAATCGAACCTGGGACCCTGGCGCTGTGAAGCCACAGTGCTATCCACTTGTGCTGCCGTGCTGCCCCCACTGAATCACTGAATTGCCTTCGTCTATGCAGTAATCAAATTGCCTTTGCCAGCAATGCCCGCGTCCTGTGAATGAATATTTTTTGTTGAAAAAAAAAGGCACGGAAGCTGAGCTTAAAATCTAAATTGGGAGCTTTGAATTCTTTCCCCGGTTTCAAACAAGTTGTTTTTAAACATTCCTCCCAGTAGTTTTACTTATTCCTTTTTAATCTGATAGATTGACAGCAAAAAGACAGCCGCACCTTGGGGATGTAACAATGAAAAGGAAGATTTTCTTTCAGCAGCTTTCCGATATACCCCTTGAGTTTAGCCAGCTCCTGTTGTCAGGTTTCTGCAATTATAGGCCAGTATCCCAACGTGTGATGGCTAGAGTCCTGACTTTGACTGAGGGCTCGTTTCAGGATTTTTAGGACTTTGACAACATCACCTTGCCGGTCGCAGTCAGAAGGTTTTTGTTCCTTATCTCCCCCATCTTCACGATTCTAAAAGGATCCAAGCATCCTAACTGTGTGCAAATCATTTACTTTAAAAGGGGTCAGAGCTAAAGAGTAGGAAGGGAATAATGGCACTGTTTGATTTATATTCAGTCAAGGCTGGGAGGGAAAACAAAAGTATTTTTATTTTGTTGGTCTTCTATCCCCTCCTGTGAAAGAAAGGAAGAATGTACCCCTGTTTCTATAATGCACACCCCAAAGTGAAATGAAAATGGCTTATTGTCACGAGTAGGCTTCAATGAAGTTACTGTGAAAAGCCCCTAGTCACCACATTCCTGCGCCTATTCGGGGAGGCTGTTACGGGAATTGAACCGTGCTGCTGGCGTGCCTTGGTCAGCTTTCAAAGCCAGCGATTTAGCCCAGCGTGCTAAACAGCCCCAGTTCTGTGTATGCAGTAGTGAAGTTAGGGTGGTGTGGCGGCACAGTGGTTAGCACTGCTGCCTCACAGCGCCAGGGACCTGGGTTCAATTCCGAACTTGGGTGACTGTCTGTGTGGAGTTTGTACGCTCTCCGCGTGTCTGTGTGAGTTTCCTCCGGGTGCTCCGGTTTCCACCCACAGTCCAAAGATGTACAGGTTAGGTGGATTGGCCATGCTAAATTTACCCATAGTGTCTAGGGATGTGCGGGTTAGGTGGGGATAATAGGTCAAAGGGATAGGGGAGGGGAGTGGGCCGAGGTGGCGTGCTCTTGAAATGAAAATGAAATGAAATGAAAATCGCTTATTGTCACAAGTAGGCTTCAAATGGAGTTACTGTGAAAAGTCCCTAGTCGCCACATTCCGGCTCTTGTTCGGGGAGGCCGGTACGGGAATTGAACCGTACTGCTGGCCTGCCTTGGTCTGCTTTAAAAGCCAGCTATTTAGCCCTGTGCTAAACCAGCCTCTTTCCGGGGATCGGTGCGGACTCAATGGGTCAAATGGCCTCCTTCTGCACTGTAGGGTTTCTCTGATTCTAAGTAAGCTTTGAAATGTAACGTAGGGAATGAGGTAACCAATTTGCACACAGCAAAACTCCTGAGAAAGCAATGTGATAAATGACCAGATGAGATGGTTTTCTAGATCAGATGCTGGGATTGAACACCAGATCCCAGACAGGGGCTGGTTTAGCTCACCAGGCTGAATCGCTGGCTTTTACAGTAGACCAAGCAGGCCAGCAGCACGGTTCGATCCCCTGACAGGTGCCGGAATGTGGCGACTAGGGGCTTTTCACAGTAACTTCATTGAAGCCTACTCGTGACAATAAGCGATTTTCATTTTTTTCACCTTGCCCAATATGCGGCCTCTTGTATTTTCAGTGTACTGCCCTCAAAATAAGGGTGACAATTGGGCCTCCACAGGTGGAAATTGGGCATCGAGAGGTTTATGGTTCCACGAAGACAAAGTTGGACTGAATTCCCAACATTGCAACAAGTCTCAAATGATAATATTCTTTCATTGTCACAAGTATGAAGTTAGTGTGAAAAGCCCCTAGTGGTCACATTCCAGCACCTGTTCGGGTAAGGTGATACAGGAATTGAACCCACACTGCTGGCCTTGCTCTGCATGACAAACCAGCTGTCTAGCCCACTGAGCTAAACCCAGAGATGACATAAAGAAACATTATTTTTCTGCAGCAAATTGATATGATCAGGAATTTCAATTGTGGTAAAGAGAATTGAATGGAAAGTTTCAAAAAGGAACTGGATAGATACCACTCCCATTGCCATAAAATTCCAACTGTGTGGAAGGAGGCCATTCAGCCCATCGAGCCTCTTGACCCAAGAGCGGTATTTTTTTAAGTTCTTCCACCAGACGTGGGCATGGCTGGCGAGGGCAGCATTTATTGCCCATCCCTATTTCTCCTTGAGAAAGTGCTATTGAGCCACATTCTTGGCTCAGAAGTGCTGCAAGTCCGTGCTGTGTAGGGACACCCACAGTGGTGTGAGGGAGTGAGTCCCAGGTCTTTGACCCAGTGACAGTAAAGTAACAGCATTATGTACTTCGAAGTCAGAATGGTATGTGACTTGAAAGGGAACTTGGAAATTAGCGGTAGTTCCCATATATCTGCTGCCCTGGCCCCTAGGGGTTGTAGATGTTGCAGGTTTGGAAGGTGCTGCCGACGTAACATGGCATCTCGCAATGCTGCAACAGTGTGATAGTGATGGAGTAAGTGAACATTTATGCTGGTGGACAGAGTTCTAATCAAGTGGGGTCCTTTGTTCTGGATGGTGTCAAGCTTCTTGAGTTTGGTTGGAGCTGCACTCATCCAGGCAAGTGGAGAGTAGTCCCTCACACTCCTGACTTCATAGAATCAGAGAATTTACAGTGCAGAAGGAGGCCATTCGGCCCATCGAGTCTGTGCCAACCTTTGGAAAGAGCACCCTATTCAAGCCCACACCTCCGCCCTATCCCCATAACCCAGTAACCTCTCCCAAGACTTGTGCCTTATAGATGGTGGACAGGCTTTGGGAAGTCAGGGGGTGATTTTCTTTTAGAATCATAGAATCCCTACTGTGCAGAAGGAGGCCATTGGACCATCAGGTCTGTACTGACCCTTTGAAAACCAGGCTACCTAGACCCAATTCCCCACCCTATTCCTCCAACCACACCCTCAGGGGCAATTTAGCATGGCCAATCCACCTAACCTGCACATCTTTGGACTATGGGTGGAAACCGGAGCACCCGGAGGAAACCCACGCCGGCACGGGGAGAATATGCAAACTCCACACAGTCACCCGAGGTCGGAATCGAACCCTGATCCCTGGCTCTGTGAGACAGAAGTGCTAACCACTGTGCCACCGTGCCATCCTTCAGCGTTCTCAGCCTCTGACCTACTTTGTAGCCATAGTTTTTATATGGCTGGTCCAGTTACATGTCTGGTAACCGCCAGCACGTTGATTGGTCTGGAACTACGATCGAGCATTTGACTATGGCTCTCAGCTGCACTTAACGCTTGGGATAGATTGTGGTCTGTGCTTGTTTTGTTGTTGTGCACTGCCAGCAAACACCAGCATCTCAGAGCCCTGAGGCTTGAGGGAAATTGGCAACCTAGATTACTGACCAACACTGATGCCTAGTTCGAGAGTTGTAGTCGGCTGGGGTGCAGGGTGGTGACAATTGATCATTGGCAACACTAATGATTGGCAACACATTCCTTGATGGGTTTTTTGACGAGAGTTATGTTCCGAAATGGCATAAAAACAGGGAACAGTTTCCTTAATCTCCAATCGAGAGATCGAGGAGAAAAAGGAGACAGTCTCATTGAAAATTAAAGAGTCATGAGAGGACTTGACAGGATAAATGTTCAGATGCTATGTCTGCTGGTTGGATAGTGCCGGAGGTGTTGAGGGGTTTGCAAACAGGAAAGCAACCGTCTATTTCTGACTGAGATGCTCATTCTGAATCTTTGGAATTTTTTTCACGGAGGGATGTTGAGTTTATTCAAGCCTGAGATCAATAGTTCTTTGAGCTCTAAGGGAATCAAGGGAATATGATGATAGAGCTTGAAAGTGAAGTCGCAGATCAGTCATGGTCGTATTCAATGAAGCTGGCTCAAGGGCCATTTCACCTACCCCTACTCCTACTTTTCTTGTTTTTATTCCTTATGAGGTCAAATACCTTATGAGCATTCCTCAGCAACACCTAAAAAAACGATGCGCATGAATTTATAATAATATAATAATAATCTTTATTGTGACAAGTCGGCTTACAATAACACTGCAATGAAGTTACTGGGAAAAGCCCCGAGTCGCCCCATTCCGGCGTCTGTTCAGGTAGACTGAGGGAGAATTCAGAATGACCAAATTACCTAACAGCATGTCTTCCGGGACTTGTGGGAGGAAACTGGAGCGCCCGGAGGAAACCCACGTGGACATTGGGAGAACGTGCAGACTCCACACAGACGGTGACCCAAGCCGGGAATCAAACCTGGGACGCTGAAGCTGTGAAGCAACAGTGCTAACCACTGTGCAACCGTGCCGTCCATTTAGCAGTGGAGCCAATAATAGTACAGGTCAGATGCAGGCAGTTCCATTGTAAATCAATATGTTTTGCACTAACTCTTTGTCTTGTTACCAAAAGGAGAGGGATTAATTTAACAGCGACCCATCCGTAGACAGAAAAACTGTTTTTGACTCCTGATTTCCACCTTTATAAGTGGATGTGTATTTTCCCCAACACCCTCAGTTTCGAATGTTGTAGGCCTCTGCGAATAACCCCCAACAAGCTTGAGAAAAGGTTAAATAAGAGGGTTTATTTTGCATGCACACAAAACACGGGGAAGTATTTCACAACATCTGCCCCTTTTACACTCATGCAATAAAAGAGGACTAAGGGAAAGAATGGGATGCGGGGCAGGACCACTATAAAAATAAGAGTTATATTTTCACATGAGTCCTGAGTACAGAATCCAATGGTGTGTTCCTGAAGAGGGTAGCAGGCGAAATGTTGCAGGGTGATCCATCTTTCCAGAAGCGAAAACCTCCATGATGGGAGAAGGCACGCAGAGATGAATTAGTTTTAAAGGGAAAAGTACAGAAGTTCCAATATTCCAGTTATTCACAGTGTCGATGAGGATGAGGCTGTTTTAAACCAGGATGAGAGTTCTTTCTACTGCTACCTCTGAGCTGGTAAAGGGTAGACAGTGGCAGCTGCTTGTCTGGGGTACTTCTTCTCTTCTGAGGTCAAACGGTAATGGAAGATAACATTCAAAAGTTGCATAATTGAATGAGTTCAGGCAGCTCAAATCTCGATCAGGTGACAGGATGGTTTCCAGTTGTGTTTTTCAGCTAAAGAGGCCCTTTCTTGAATCCCATTGTGATTTGGAGCAGGTAACTGGGGCCATTAGCATTGGAGATCAGGAATCACAAACAGTTTCCTTTGTCCATCGTTGGTTGAGGCAGATACCTTGGGCTGGATTCTCCAAAAATGGGGCTATGTCCCCATGCCAGCGTCAAAACGATTCCCCTACCTGCAGGGGGCTGGCAGGGCCCCGGAGTGCTCCTCGCAGCTCTGTCTGCAGATACGGGGCCCCGCACTTCCGGTCGGGAGTACGGTGGTGGTCGCGCCATGGCGGACTCGCACCACGGACCATCATCAAAAATGTAAGCCCCTCGAGAACGCGCGCGCCCACGGGTCTGTGCCCTGTGCCACCCAATCGCTCCCCTGGCCGTCCATGAGTGCCCCCACCCCCGGTGATTGATCCTCCCCCCGACCCCCACCTGGGCAGTCGCAGACTGAGTCTGCAGCCATCATCCGAGGTTCCCGACGGCCGATACTTGGTTAGAACCACGCCGTCGTGAACTTGGCTAATTTTCCTCGGAGAATCGCAGGGTGGGGGGGGGGGGGTCCTCTGTCAATAGCCCCCTACCCGCGCTGAGTAGATCGTGCGTGAGCGATACCCGAGCTCTTCAGCGTCGCCGGTCCAGATTTCAGGGTAAACGACCATTCTACGTCCGCGCAGAACACGATTTCGGGAATCCAGCCCCTTTTCTGCTAATCCATTGTGTTGGCTCGCCTAGTACTCGTATATGACACAAGGAATGTTACATTTGGGTGCAAGATGTTTACCTTTGTTCCATTTCAAACTGCTCAAAGACATCTAGAAGTCTGCATATAATCAACTGGAGCTTTGTTATCAGCCCAGCAATTGTCCATTTTGAAAAGCAGAAAAAAATAATTTTATGAAGTAACCACGGTGATGGATAGATATTCTTCCTGGTAACAGGCTGGGGCAGTTATAAAATCATCTACCATGTGCTCTTAAAAAAAACAGGTGTGTCTATCCAGAATACAATTCTGGTCATGCCACTTGAAAACCCAACCCCAGAAAATGAGTTGCCAATCTGGGCATCGTCGTGCAAAAGGTTCATGTCAATATGTAAATAAGGCAATTCACATCACCTTGGGGAAGTGAGGGAAGATGACGTGACCATCCTGATTGGATTCTCGTGACATGGATGGAGTCTCTTTCCAGATGTAGTTGTTCCTTATTATATTTTTAATCAGGCTGATGTTAGACCCTGCACCTCAGGGACTGCAGCAGTTCAAGACCACCATCTCCTGAAGGGCAACTAGGGATGGCCAATAAATGCGGGCCGAACCAGCGACGCCCACATCCGGTAAATGAAGACTTCAACAACAGTCATTAACAGCTTGAAGACAAGAACATTAGTGGAACGGGAAAGTTGATTCAACGTTCAACAAGGTGTTGGTTTAGCACATTGGGCTAAATCGCTGGCTTTGAAAGCAGACCAAGGCAGGCCAGCAGCACTGTTCAATTCCTGTACCAGCCTCCCCGAACAGGCGCGGGAATGTGGTGACTAGGGGCTTTTCACAGTAACTTCATTTGAAGCCTGCTTGTGACAATAAGCGATTTCCATTTCATTTCACATTCGGCTCCGCTCCCACACTGTTGGCTAATGAGAGTGGGGTATTTGACGGATCACAATGGGATTTAACCCACAATTACTTCCTTTCATCCCTTCATCCCTTTTCCGAGCTGGAAGATCAGGAGCTATAGAAAGGGGGCTATAAGCATTCAGATATTTGTCTGAAGTCCCACCGTCTTGTCAATTCAATGAAGGCTCCAGCCAACTAAACCAAATTGGCTGGTACGTCACTCATATAGAAGTCAAACTCACTTCACTCCGACACATTGGTGTATTCATTACTAATATCACACAGCAGCATTTCAACTCTGAAGTCGTCAAATAAGGAGGCGAAATAAGACATCTTTTCCCTGCTTCTTCTTTCACCTAATCTTGCTTTCATTCTCCCTTTGATATTCTTACCATGATGACTTACAAATGAACTGTAATGCTGAACCAGTACGTCGTTGAAGTCCCACCGACCAGTTTCATTTGTCTTAGTCTGTCAGGGCCTATCACGAGCAGCCAATACAGCGGCTCATCACGGTGACAGATTGAGCCATTATCACTCTGTGATACCCATGCTTGCTGCTGCATGTGGGACAGGAAAGCCAGTCTTACTGATCCCTGGATCGCTGATGCTGGCTGTTTCTCCAGCGATCTGCCAACGTTGGCGACACTTTATATTCTGCGGTGTCAGAGAGTGCAGGATAATGAGCTTTCCTGTCGACTCAAAAAAAAATGCCGGATAACCCCTCTGTGATGATCAGACAGTTGTGAAATTTACATTTGAAGGGTGGCGTTCGCCCAATCAAAGCTTCCGAAAAATACTTAAAATCTTGCTGTGGAGAACCGACAGTTCTGGATTTGACAGCGGCTTGTGCTAATACAGTGAAACATCCCAAGGCGCTTCGTCAAATACAGTCACACAAGGAGGATATGTGATCAAACGCTTGGCCAAAGAGGTAGGTTTTAAGGAGCACTGGGGGAGGTGGGGTGAGGAATAAAAGAAGAGCGAGAGGCCTGGAAAGTGGGCATAGAAGTGACAGATGGAATACATTGTGGAAAAGTGTGAGGTTTTGCACTTTGGAAGGAGGAATGGAGGAACAGACTATTTTCTAAATGGGGAAATACTTAGGAAATCAGAAGCACAAAGGGACTTGGGAGTCCTTGTTCATGATTCTCTTGAGGTTAACGTGTAGGTTCAGTCGGCAGTTAGGAATGCAAATGCAATGTTCGCATTCATGTCGAGAGGGCTAGAATACAAGACCAGGGAAACACTTCTGAGGCTGTATAAGGCTCTGGTCAGACCCCATTTGGAGTACTGTGAGCAGTGTTTGACCCGTATCTAAGGAAGGATGTGCTGGCCACGGAAAGGGTCCAGAGGAGCTTCACAAGAATGATCCCTGGAATGAAGAAATTGTCATATGATGAAACAGTTGAGGACTCTGGGTCTGTACCCATTGGCGTTTAGAAGGATGAGGGGGGGGAGGGATCTTATTGAAACTCCCAGGATACTGCTGGGCCTGGATAGAATGGACGTGGAGAGGATAGTTCCACTTGAAGGAAAAGCCAGAATCAGAGGACACCATCTCAGACTAAAGGGACGATCCTTTAAAACAGAGACGAGGAGGAATTTCTTCAGCCAGAGGGTGGTGAATCTGTGGAACTCTTTGCCACAAAAGGGTGTGGAGACCAAATCACTGTGTGTCTTTAAGACAGAGATAATACATATAATTTACAGTGCAGAAGGAGACCATTCAGCCCATCGGGTCTGCACCGGCAGCGGCTCTTTGAAAGAGCACCCTACCCAATCCCACACCTCCACCATATCCCCATAACCCAGTAACCCCACCCAACACTAAGGCAATTTTGGACACTAAGGACACATGACCAATCCACCTAACCTGCATATCTTTGGACTGTGGGAAGAAACCGGAGCACCCGGAGGAAACCCAAGCACACACGGGGAGAACGTGCAGACTCCGCACTGACAGTGAACCAAGCCAGGAATCGAACCTGGGACCCTGGAGCTGTGGAGCAATTGTCCTAACCACCATGCTACCATGCTGCCCAGAACATAGAACATACAGTTCAGAAGGAGACTATTCGGCCCATCAAGTCTGCACCGACCCACTTAAGCCCTCACTTCCACCCTATCCCCCTAACCCAATAACCTCTCCTAACCTTTTTCGGACACTAAGGGCAATTTAGCATGGCCAGTCCACCTAATCTGCACATCTTTGGACTGTGGGTGGAAACCGGAGCACCCAGAGGAAACCCACACATACAGGGGGAGAACGTGCAGACTCTGCACAGACAGTGACCCAGCAGGGAATCGAACCTGGAACCCGGGTACTGTGAAGCCACAGTGCTAACCACTATGCTACCATGCTGCCCTTGATTAATAAGAGGATCAGTGGTTATGGGGAGAAGGCAGGAGAATGGGGATGAGAAAAATATCAGCCATGATTGAATGGTGGAGCAGACTCGATGGGCCGAGTGGCCTAATTCTGCTCCCATGTTTTATGGTCTGAAGTGAGTGAATTCCAGAGCTTTAAACCAAGAAAGCTGAAGACACGAACATGAATGGTGGAGTGATTAAAATCATGGATGCTCAGGAGGCCAGAATTGGAACACTGCAGTGATCAAGGATTGTCGGATTGGAGAAGATCGATTTTTCTTGATCTGCCTCTTCAAAGAATCAATATTTTTTTCGATATTTCTTGAAACAAGTGGACAAGAGTTCACAATTGCACAGGTTGGTACTGAGCCTTAAAGCCCAAGATATTTCATTATTAGTTCCTCCTCAATGGGTCCATTAACTGCGCGGCTGAAGTAATTGTGGAAGTGCATAAACTGGAGTCAATGGCCGACGACACATGAAGAGGGGAAATCAGCCAATGCTCCTGATCATCATTCTTGCTTCTGTGGACATCACCTGGAAGGTTAGGATTATGTTTGGCTCTGATTTCCCTCACAGTTGAACCACCCAATCTGTAGGTTCACAGACGTGGATTGGCCATTTAGACGGGTTATTCGAAGGCAGCTTTTACTGATGGCATTGTATCTCAGAGTGTGAGAAAGAAAGAGGAGAAAACATTGAAGAGAAGAGAGACCCTTTTTCTTCTTGCTACTCATTCGTCGATGTTGGCAATGGTAGGTATCATTTTCTTTTCATAAATTTCAAGTCCCCAATTCTTTTTTCCCCCAATTAAGGGGCAATTTTGCGTGGCCAGTCCACCTACCCTGCACATCTTTCTGGCTGTTGGGGGTGAGAGCCACGCATACGCGGAGAGAATGTGCAAACTCCACACGGAGAGTGACCCGGGGCCAGGAGCGAACCCGGATCCTCGGCGCTGTGAGGCAGCAGTGCTAGCCACTGTGCCACCGTGCCGCCCTAATGGTAGGTAACATAATGGTTATGTTACTAGACTAATGATCCAAAGGTCTGTCTTCGAACCCCACCAGGGCAGCTGGGGAGTTTGAATCAGTTAATGAAGATGATGTGGAAATGCCGGCGTTGGAGTGGGGTGAGCACAGTGAGAAGTCTTACAACACCAGGTTAAAGTCCAACATGTTCATTTCAAACACTAGCTTTCGGAGCACCTGAGGAAGGAGCAGTGCTCCGAAAGCTAGTGTTTGAAACGAACATGTTGAACTTTAACCTGGTGTTGTAAGACTTCTTATTGCGCTCAGTTAATGAAGTCAGATCTGTAATAAAAAAGCTAGTCCCAATAATGGTGACTGTGAAACTGTTGGATTGTTGTTTTAAAAAACAAAATTGGTTCAAAACAACAACGGGTTTATTAAGAATTCAAAACTATATTCAGAACTATAACCAATGTCTGCATTCTCAACTAGCTACAAAAGCCCACGCTCTGCAACAAGATCCCCATTCTCGTTCCCCATTGACCGATCAGGTCGCATGACTCTTCCGATGCACGTCCTACCTACTACATTTTTAAGTTCCCTGTTACAGAGTACATTGATAACTTATGCCACTTTCAAAACAATAATGAACAATTTTTAACACAGTTTATCAGAAACTCCATCTGTCAGGGGCTCTGGGTTTGACCTAACTCAACTGCCTAAGGTTCTGCTACTGAGACATCTTCAATCGGACCTGCTTCACTGGCACACTGTCCAGGTAGAAGTACATCACTTTCCACTGTTTCCTCAATCTCACTGGAAGCAGCACTTTGGCCTGCCACTGGTTGAAGAACATTGAGGTTGATTTTTTTCTTGGAGACATCGTAATGTCTGTTCATTTATGACAGCAGCTGATGTCTCCCAGGGTCACTTCCACCTTCAGTGGCTGGCCGGTCACTAACAACACCACTGTGGTTGATGTTAACTTGCCCGCTTTCACATTATTCAGCGACAAAATGTTCCATTCATCCTCTATACTATGCACTGAATCTGGATTATTTACTCTGCTGGTACCTGTGTCGTGGATATCCTTTCCATCAACACATGAAGCACTCTCCTTTCTGGGGAGTGACTTCTTTCACACCGGTAGCACTCTATTATTCCTCGGCTATTGCTTAAATCTTCTGTACTGTGTGGCTCTTCCAGCTTCTGCATTATTATTTTGATTTAATCAGTGCCTTCACTCCTGGCATCAGCTTCCCGTCCTCACTGGTGGACCTCGTTGCTCTGTGTACTTTACAGCAGTTCCTGGACACCCTTCTCAATGCTCCCTTCCAGTTCCCCTTCCAGTGTTTTTTTTAAATGTTAACTCCGATTCAGCGAACAATTTTCTCTGTATAGCAGCAATGCTAACACCGCAAACCAATCGTTCTCTTAACATGTCATTCAACGCTGACCCAAAATCGCAATGCTCCTCGATTTTCTTAGCCTTGCTACAAAGGCCACAATGGTCTCCCTTGGACATCAAAACGTGGAGTTACCTTTGTAATATTACTGAAGGTTTCAGGTGGCAAAACCCTTCAGCCAGCTCAATAAACTCTTTAGATGTCTTTGAGTCGGGAGAATCCGAGGATGTTAAACCTCAGACCAAGTTATACATTTGGATCCCACATGCAGTCAACTATATAACTCTCTGCCTATCCTTCCCCTCTATTTCATTAGTCCAAAAAAGAATTCCAAACGCTCCATGTACTGCACCCAGTCATTTGTATAATTGTTGAAAGCTTCTAATTTTCCAAAGAAGCGAAGCATAACTACTTTTATAACTGTTTTGCAGCTTGGTCTTGATTGGACTTCTTCTGCAAATCTTGCAAGTGAACTTGCCTTCAAAATTCTTTCATCGGAGCAATCTGAGTAGCTATTGTTTTTCCTCGTAATAAAGTAATAATTGGCGACCACCAGTTAGCTAACAATGACAGGCTTACTACGAATTCCAAACTATATACAGAGCACTCTCAACAATGTCTTCATTCTCAGCATCATGACTGGCTGCAAAAACCGATGCTCTGCCGGAGTTCCCCGTGCTCATTCTCCATTGGCAGCACAGTAGTTAGCACTGCTGCCTCAAAGCACCGGATTCAATTCGGGGCTTGGGTGACTGTGTGGAGTCTGTACGTTCTCCCAGTATCTGCATGGGTTTCCTTCGGGTGCTCCAGTTTCCTCCCACAGTCACAAGGATGTGCAGATTAGGTGGGATTACAGGGATAGGGCAGGGGAGTGGGTCTCGGTGGGGTGCTCTTTTAGATGGTAAGTGCAGACCATGATGGACTGAATGGCCTCCTTCTGCACTGTAGGAATTCTATGATTGGTCGTTTGGGGGGGTTCACATGCCTCTTCTGATGCACCCCCCTTAAATGGGCTAGCTACTGCAGACTCCAAACCCACAGCAATCTGGTTGACTCTAAACCATCCATTGAAATGGCTCAACAACCCACTCAGTTGTATCCAAACACTATACTCAGTGGTTTCATGATGCCAGTTCCTCCAGGAAAATGATGGCAGGGCAATAACTGCTAACCCGGCCAGAGATGATCAAATTCCATGACTGAATGCGATTGCCATCCCCAATTTCCCTTAACTGAGTGGATGGTGAGGCCATTGTAGCTCAGGTCGATCGAGTCCGCACCGGCCCTTGGAAAGCCTCCACCTCCACCCTATACCATCCCCGTAACCCAGTAACCCCACCAAATCTTGTTTTGGACACTAAGGGCAATTTAGCATGGCCAATCCACCTAACCTGCAAATCTTTGGACTGTGTGAGGAAACCGGAGCACCCGGAGGAAACCCACGCAGGCACGGGGAGACGGTGCAGACTCCGTACAGACAGTGACCCAAGCCGGGAATTGAACCTGGGACCCTGGAGCTGTGAAGCAACTGTGCTAATCACTGTACTAATCTGCTAGGTGTTATCTTTGTGTGATAGCTTATCAAACACTTTTTGGAAATCCAAATACATTACATCTACTGGTTCCCTTTCATCTATCTTGTTTGTTTTTGACAGGCATGATTTCCCCTTCATGAAGCCATGCTTACTCTGATTGATTATATTGTGCATTTTAAATGCTCTGCTATTACATCATTTATAATGAACTGTAACGTTTTACCAATGACAGAAGTTAAGCTAACTGGCCTATAATCACTTGTTTGCTTTGTGTCTACCTTCTATTTTTGAATAAAGGTGTTGATGTGTTAGCCAGGTTGGTTCGATGTGGACTGCACTCGATGCAGGGAAGTTAGAAACAGACGTCTAACACTGGAGAAGATCCAGCAATGTTTTATTCAACTATAGAACTGCCATACATATTCAGCTGTGGGTTGACACTATACTGATCTGACTGGTGACCTTGTAGTAGCCTGACCAGACTTACTAGTTACCGCATGGTGTTTGCACTTGCTAGCTCGTGGACTCTGACTGTCTCCGTAGCTGGGTCCCAAGAGAGCGGGAAACCTCGTGCCCTCTGGCTTTATAGTGTCTGGTTATTGGCTGTACTGTGTTGTGTGCTTACTGGTCATCCTGTGTGTCAATCACTGCCTGTCTGCATCTCATTATATACATGAGTGGCTATTATGACAACTCCCCCCTTTTTTCAAGTTAAATAAATACTGAGGTGTGCCTATGTATATGCCTGACTATATACAAACGGTTCTTGAACAAGGTATATACATGGGAAGGTGTCGATAGTGCAGATACATGGCAAATGAAGCAATATTTACAAAGGTTAAATCGATGAATTCAGTCACAAATTTACAAAAGTTCAGTCTACAGATTCATTCTTTGTGGTGGGCGACGAATTCTTGTCGATCACCACAGAGGTGGATCAGGAGCCGCCTGCACGTGGATAGGTGGGATCGCTGCCATCGCGGTGGTCGCATGGGCCGGCAGGATCGCTGGCAGATCGGTGGCCTCGTGGCAGGGTACATCCGGAGGAAGTATGATGTCTGGCGGAGCACTGCGGTCAGGTGGCGGGCGTGGAACTCTTCACAATGCCCGTCTGTTGTGCCGTAGCAGGGAGCCATCAGCCATGCGGACAAGGAAAGACCTTGGGGCAGCTTGTTTGACAACAACAGCTGTGGCTGACCAGCCGCCCTCAGGCAACTGGACGCGACCATGATCGGCTTGAGCCAGCTCGGGTAGATCCGTGGCATGAGCATCATATGTGGCCTTCTGTTGGGCACTGGACTGCTGAATTTTTTGTAAAACCGTGAGGTGGTCAATGTCTGGAACATGGATGGCTGGAACTGTGGTCCTCGGAGTGCGATTCATGAGCATCTGCGCTGGAGACAACCCAGTGGATAGTGGGGTTGCCCTGTATGCCAGCATTGCCAGGTTGAAATCGGAGCGTGAGTCTGCAGCTTTGCACAGAAACTGCTTGACAATATGGACCCCTTTCTCGGCCTTCCCGTTTGATTGCGGGTAGTGAGGACTGGCAGTAACGTGACGGAAGTTGTAGGACTGTGCAAAATCAGACCATTCCTGGCTGTAAAAGCATGGACCGTTGTCGCTCATTACCATGAGCGGTATCCCGTGCCTGGCGAATGTTTCTTTGCAGGCTTTGATGACCAGCAAGGTCATCAAACCTGTGAGGTCGGACCTGTGAGGTCAGACAGTTTCACCACTTCTGGGTAACTGGAGAAGTAGTCGACCAGGAGTACGTAGTCACGCCCCTTGGCATGGAAAAGGTCAACATCTAATTTGGACCACGGAGAGGTCACGATCTCGTGCTGTTGCAGTGTTTCCTTGGGTTGAGCCGGTTGAATCTTCTGACAGGTGGGGCAGTTGAGG
Organism: Scyliorhinus canicula; assembly: GCF_902713615.1. Lineage (NCBI taxonomy): Eukaryota > Metazoa > Chordata > Chondrichthyes > Carcharhiniformes > Scyliorhinidae > Scyliorhinus > Scyliorhinus canicula. The sequence goes on along the minus strand of NC_052154.1, from coordinate 7,873,502 downwards.
ACTGTGTTGGCAATGTCCTGGTTAATGCCCGGCCAATAAACCGCCTCCCGAGCTTTGCGTCGGCATTTCTTGACTCCAAGGTGACCCTCATGGAGTTGACCCAGCACCATAGCCTGCATGCTCTGAGGAATAACGATCCTGTCAAGTTTCAGAAGGATTCCCTCCACAACCGTCAGCTCGTCTTTCACGTTAAAGAATTGGGGACATTGTCCCTTCTGCCAGCCATGGGTAAGGTGATGCATTACACGCTGCAGTAGAGGATCTTTGGCCGTTTCCTCATAAATTTGGACCACCCGTTCATCAGAGGCTGGGAGGTTGGTGGCACACAATTGCACTTGCGCTTCTATGTGGCAGATGTAGTCACCTTGTTCACACGGTGTGGTGATGGACCGGGATAGCGCATCTGCAATGATCAGCTCTTCGCCTGGCATGTAGACAAGTTCGAAGTCATAGCGGCGGAGTCGAAGAAGAATTCGCTGTAACCAAGGTGCCATGTCATTTAAATCCTTCTGGATTCTGTGGACTAGAGGCCTGTGGTCCGTTTCCACCGTGAATTTCGGCAGGCCGTAAACGTAGTCATGAAACTTGACTATTTCTGTCAGGAGACCCAGACACTCCTTTTCGATCTGGGCATACCGTTGCTCAGTGGGCGTCATGGCCCTGGAGGCATATACCACTGGAGCCCAGGACGAGGAGTCATCTCGCTGGAGGAGTACCTCCCCAATGCCGTCCTGGCTTGCATCAGTTGATAGCTTGGTTTCCTTGGTTGGGTCGAAGAATCCTAGAACTGGGGCTGTGTTGAGCTTTGCCTTCAGCTCACGCCATTCCGCTTCATGTGTGGGCAGCCACTGGAATTCCGTTGACTTCTTGACGAGATGGCGGAGGGCCATGGTGTGGGAAGCCATATTGGGAATGTATTTCCCGAGAAAGTTGACCATCTCGAGGAAGCGGAGGACCGCCTTCTTGTCCTCCGGGGTCTTCATGGCATTGATCGCCAAGACCTTGTCGGCGTCTGGCCGCACACCCTGCTGCGAGATGTAGTCACCGAGAAACTTAATATGCGATTGGCCAAATGAGCACTTGGCCCTGTTGAGCTGGAGACCATGTTCATGAATTTGCTGGAAGACCTGCTTGAGGCGAGCAATGTGTTTTTGGGGCATTGTGGACCAGATAATCACGTCGTCCACGTATACTCACACCCCCTCGATGCCCTCCATCATCTGCTCCATGATGTGGTGAAACATTTCGGAGGCAGATATGATGCCGAAAGGCATGCGGTTGTAGCAGTAGTGACTGAACAGGGTTTTGAACGAGCACAGCTTGCAACTGGACGCGTCCAGCTGTATTTGCTAAAAGTCCCGGGAGGCATCCAGCTTACTGAAGAATTTGTCATGAGCCATCTCACTGGTCAACTCTTCACGTTTCGGGATCGGGTATTGCTCCCGCATGATGTTGCGGTTTAGATCCTTAGGATCAATGCAAATGCGGAGCTCCCCTGATGGCTTCTTTACGCAGACCATGGAGCTGACCCAGTCTGTTGGCTCTGTGACCTTCAAGATGATGCCCTGGTCTTGGAGGTCCTGTCGTTGCTTTTTCAGACGATCCTTGAGGGGCGTCGGCACCCGGCGTGGTGCATGGATTACAGGGGTGGCGTTCGGCTTGAGCAGGATTTTATACCGGTACGGGAGCGTGCCCATTCCATCGAGTACGCTGTGGTACGGCGTGATAATGTCGTCTATGTCGGCTTGCAAATTTCCATCGGGTGAGGCCGTCGCTGGTGACGATGAGATGGTGTGCACTCACTGAACCAGGTTCAGGAGCTTGTAGGCGTGAGCACCGAGGCCTTCGGCCTGACGATTTCAAACCATAATGTTGCCTTGAACGCCTTGTTGGATACCCCTAGTTGACACGAGCCACTGGCAGCTATGGCATTGCCATTGTCGTCAAGGAGCTGGCAGGCCGGTGGAAGAATGCTTGGTCGGGGCTGGATGGTGTCGAGGTCAGATTGTGAGATGAGGTTCGCAGACGCGCCGGTGTCCAGTTTAAATCAGATGCGAGCCTTGTTAACTGTGAGGACAGCACACCGCTCGTCGTCTGGATCCACACTGAGGATCGAGAGGCGTTGCACATGTGTGGTGGAGGCCAACTCGTGTGTGGTTATGATGCCCACCAGATATGGAGACTTGAGGCAGTCAGCATCAGGGTCCGTTGGGCTGTCGTGATCGGAATCTGGCATGCCTTGCTGTATTGAGCGGACACTTCTGCGCCGCAGCTGGGACCGCTGGCTGCTGAGCGGTGGAGCAGATCTGCAAAGGGCTGCGTAGTGGCCAAGCTTGCCACACTGGAGCCATCGGCGTCCTTTTGCCGGTCATTTCCGTTTTAAGTGGGCGGAGCCACAATTCGGACACGTCATGACACTGACGTCAGCGAGTTCCGTGCTCCATCATGCATGCGCAGTGTGGTCGGTCGACGTACGCACCTGCGCAGTGGGGTTGTCGGTCTCGTCGTCCACTCGGTCGTGGCGTGCATGCGCAGGCACCCGGGGAAAGCGTGCGAAACGGCCACTCTCCTCGATGCTCAGGCCCTGCATCTGTGCGATGGCCTGCACCTGTTACGCCTCGTGGGGGGCCAGCTTTGTAGTTTCTGCCGTCCTGATGTGGAAGTAACGATTCTTGGCATGCTCATGGACAACGCACGTCTCAATAGTGACAGAGAGGGTCAACTGTTTGATTTTAAGGAGCTGCTGCTGCAGGGTGTCGGAGTGGACCCCGAAAACGATCTGATCCCGGATCATGGAATCAGCCGTTGAGTCATAGTTACATGACTGCGCTAGGATGCGGAGATGGGTCAAGAAGGAGTGAAAAGTTTCATCCTTACCCTGAAGCCTCTGTTGGAAGATGTACCGTTCAAAGCTCTCATTCACCTCAATGTCGCAGTGGCTGTCGAAATTCAGCAGGACTGTTTTGAATTTTGATTTGTCTTCGCCGTCGGCGAACGTAAGGGAGTTGTAGATGTGGATGGTGTGATCCCCCGCAGTGGAGAGAAATAGTGCGATCTTCATGGCATCCAATGCTACCTCGAGGTCAGAGGCCTCGATGTACAAGAGGAAATTTTGCTTGAAGATTTTCCAGTTGGCGCCGAGGTTGTCGGAGATACGGAGTTGCGGAGAAGGCTGGATGTTTTCCATTTTGCTGGATGGCTGCTTGCTGGTCAATGCTGATACACGAGGTAGGTGCGTCAAGATCAGTTAGCACTCTGGTACCATGATGTGTTAGGCAGGTTGGTTCCATGTGGATTGCGCTCGATGCAAGGAAGTCAGAAACAGACGTGTAACACTGGGGAAGATACAACACTGTTTTATTCAACTATGGAACTGCTATACATAGTCAGCTGTGGGTTGACACTATACTGATCTGACTGGTGACCTTGTAGTAGCCTGACCAGGCTTACTAGCTACCGCATGGTGTTTGCACTGGCTAGCTCGTGGACTCTGACTGTCTCAGTAGCTGGGTCCCGAGAGAGTGGGAAACCTAGTGCCCTCTGGCTTTATAGTGGTAGTGTCCTGTCTGGTGATTGGCTGTCCTGTGTTGTATGCTTACTGGTCATCCTATGTGTCAATCACTGCCTGTCTGGATCTCATTATATACATGAGTGGATATTATGACAGGTGTCACATTGTCAGTTTTCCAATTCTTTGGGACTTTGCCAGGATTTAAGGATTTTCGGAAGATTACTACCAGTGCATACCCTATCTCTGTAGCAACTTCCTTTAATATCCTGACATGAAACCAATCAGATCCAAGGGACTTATCGACCTTTTACCCCTTTAGTTTCCCTCATGATTGACGTATTTATCCTCTCCCTTTTGCCCCTTTACCATATATTTTTGGAATGTTATTATCATCTTCCACAGTGAAGGCTGATGCAAAGGTTTTGTTCAACATCTCTGCCATCTTCTGTTTATTTTTCTGTTTCTGACCATTTTATGATTTCCCCAAGGGTCTGGAGAAATCGTCTGCGGCTATTCAGAGCCACCAGTAAACTGAAATGTGTCAGTTCTGAGAACAGTAAAGAAAACAAGCCGCACTTGATACAGTTGAATTTCAGATGGCTGTGTTTCACTGTTTAACAACAACTAATTTTAATGCTATATGTTGTTATCTTTATTAATAATTTTCAAGGTAATTACACTCTTTACAACTTTCAAAGAAGTAAAGCGCTGAGCTGATCACGTTCTAATTTTTAGCCTGATTTGCGTTTTATGTATTTACAATAATTGTTTGCCATACATTTAAATGACTTTGCAACATGGAAGGAAGCCAGTTTTTCCTGCTCTTTTATCAGCCTCTGTGAATGTGGCTCTTGACATTGTTTCTGACAGATGATATTGGGGGGGGATTCCTCGTTAGCCGACGCCGAAATCAGGGAATGCGATTGGACGGAGAATAGTTTCCGATGCCAAAATCGCGGCAGGTGCTGATTTGACACCACATTGTGATTCTCTGTCACTTTGAAAACGGTGTCAATGCGTTTCACTCCGCACGTACAGGAGGCACCATCAGCGGGCCCGACCTGGTACTCTCCGGGGTCTCCGCGATTCTCCGCCTCCGATGGGCCGAGTTCCCGATGGCCTGGTTCACTTGTCATTTTTTAAATTATGAAACCGGCGTCGTGGCTGTTGAGGGAGAGAGAGGGGGTGCGGAAGGTGTCCAACATCGACATAGTTTGCTGATAGTTGTGCGTCTGGCCGGGGGGGGGGGGGGGGGGGGCTTCTGCTGTGGCTGGGGGCAAGTAGTGAGGGGTGGCCAGAAGGTGGTCTGTGGGGTTGGGGTGGAAGGCACGGAGCACCATTGCCGCAGCTGGCAAGGCAGCCATGCAGCTGCGCACACTGCTATCAGCCCACTTTGAATCTGGTGCCATGGGTCATATAGATGTCCCCCAGTACACCCACCTGGGTGCCCTTTGGCCCCAGCCAACCCATCAGCTGTATGGGCGTGCTCCAGCACAACCAGTGCCATTTTTCTGGCTGGGCTAAGTGTGTGTCGGGAGTGGTATTCATAGAATTTACAGTGCAGAAGGAGGCCAACCGGCTCATCGAGTCTGCACCAGTCGTTGGAAAGAGCAGCCCACATAAGCCCACACTTCTAACCTATCCCTGTAACCCAGTAACCCCACCTACCTGTTTGGACACTCAGGGCAATATAGCATGGCCAGTCCACCTACTCTGTATGTCTTTGGACTGTGGGAGGAAACTGGAGCACCCGGAGGAAACCCACGCATACACGGGGAGAACGTGCAGATTCCACACAGATAGTGACCCAAGTCGGGAATCGACACTGGGACCCCAGAGCTGTGTAGCAACTGTGCTAACCACTGCGATACCGTGCCGCCCATTAATGTGTAATATATATATGCGGCTACAGCTCGTCAGCCTCCCGAGTATCGATAATGGACCCGGCGAATCCTGCACCGTTTTTCATTGGAATTGATTGTGTTTCATGCAGCACTGATGCTAACCCCTCAACCATAGCGGAATCAGTCCAGACGCAGCACCGTTTCTCCTGTCGTTTAACTCCACGGATTCTGCGTTGGCATCAACAACGCCCTCTCATCTCCCCCTATATTCTTTGGCTTAAGATATTAAAAATATACTTTCGAATCAACTCATCAGCCAATAGAAATTTCATTCAATCCCCCTCCCATTCTGTTCACCTGATCTCAGCCTTTTTGCCTCACTTCCTTTTTTCTCTTTTGTGTTCCTTCACTTTCAAAGAATCAAAGCTATTTGCCTCAAACACTCCCGGTGAGTGAGCTCCACGTTGGCCTTTACTTTTTATAATTTTCTGTCAATAAAGCTGCAGCTGATACGATCAGATGAACACAGTGCCGGTTGTACTGCTGAGCGAACATGCGGGCGCCATGGGATTACGTTCCACTCTGGTAAATCGCAAAATTGAATTCAATAAGTCTCATCGCTTGTGGACTGGCATCGGACAACATTGCCATGAAAACTGGAGGAATCTTTCACTCTTGTTTGATATGATCTGTACATTAGTCCAGTCACACGCCTTGTGCTAGGTGCTCATTGAGCTCAGGGAAATTAACAATTAATACTACCTCAACTCAATGGTAGCTTATTTTTTTAATCCATTCACGAGATGTGGGCCTTGCTGGCTAGGGCAGCATTTATTGCCCATCCCTTATCCACAGAATCCCTACAGGGCAGAGGAGGCCATTCAGCTCATTGCATCTGCACTGGCCCTCCGAAAGAACACTCTACCCAGGCCCACTCCTCCGCTCCATCCCCGCAGCCCCACACATTGATCAGGGCCAATGCATCTAACCTGCCCACCTTTGGACTGTGGAGGGAAATCGGAGCACCCGGAGGAAACCCACGCACACACGGGGAGGAAATGCAAACTCCACACAGACAGTCACCCATGGCCGGAATTGACTCCAGGTCCCTAGAGCTGTCAGGCACCAGTGCTAACCACTGTGCCACCGTACCGTGTAAAGGTCCCACCTTCACGATCTGCTCCAGCCCATGTGTTCCATAGATTTGCATATTGTTTCATAGAATTTACAGTGCAGAAGGAGGCCATTCGGCCCATCGAGTCTGCACCGGCTCTTGGAAAGAGCACCCTACCCAATCCCACACCTCCACCCCATCCACGTAACCCAGTAACCCCACCCAACACTAAGGGCAATTTTGGACACAGGGAAATTTATCATGGCCAATCCACCAAACCTGCACATCTTTGGACTGTGGGAGGAAACCGGAGCACCCGGAGGAAACCCACGCAGACACGGGGAGAACGTGCAGACTTCACACAGACAGTTACCCAAGCCGTGAATCGAACCTGGGACCCTGGAGCTGTGAAGCAATTGTGCTAACCACTATGCTACCGTGCTGTTGTAGGTACACTCACAGTGCTGTTAAGAAGAAAGTTTCAGGATATAAATCCAGTGACCGTGATGGAACGGTGACATTGTTCTAAGTCAGGACGGTGTGTGGCTTGGAGAGGAACTTGCTTGTCACTGTTTCAGAAAGTTTGGGATTCAAGTCTCAATCAAGAGACTTGAGCATGTAATCCAGGCTAACAAGACATTGATATACCGAGGAGGTGCTGCACTGTCTTTTGGACGAAACATCAAACCTACATCAAACATCCTGAACATCAAACGTCTGCGCCTTGTCCATCATAGAGGAACCCACTGCACGAGTTAAAGAAGAGCAAGGTGAGTTCTCCCTGCAGCCTGGGTTGATAATCTATTGGGAGGTAGGAGAGAAAGAGCAGGAAGAATATATGATGTGTACTTTGATCAGCAAGATGGGAGAAGTGACGACTGTACCGGAGCAGAAACCTTTCAGCAGAGCTACTGAAAAACAGTAGAGATGCTGGGATGTCCTGAGGTCATGAAAGGTGCTACATAAATGCAACTTTGTGCTGTCATGTCTTGCAAATGTTGCCGAAATCCCCAAATCAAATTAAAGACTATCACCACAATTTTAATGTTGGGTTTAGTGTAATAGGAATAGGAGTAGGCCATTCAGCCCCTCGATCCTGTCCCACCATTCAATGAGATCATATAGCCTAAATCCATAAACTCAGGGAAATTAACAATTAATACTACCTCAACTCAATGGTAGCTTATTTTTTTTATCCATTCATGGGCCTTTGGCCCACATGCCTTAATATCCTGTGTCACAACATGATCTGAAAGCAAATGAGATCAGGCAGTCAAGCAAGGTAGCCATTTCCTCGAACCTGTTTTCAGTAACAACACCCACATATCTCATCCACACTTCCTCACAGTTATATTTTAGTTTGTTTACTTAAATACTAATTGTTAGTTAGGCACATGTAATATCTCATTAGGTTTTAACCTTATACAATTCATTAAGCAATTTAATTTCATTAAGCTCCATTTTATTTTAAGTAATTTTTTTTTGTAACAATGCATGATGCTCTGTTTTGACGTGAGTTCAATCAGCATTAACATAATTAGACTTCGTGCATCAGGCAGTAGTTCCTTCAAATTATAATTGGCTTCAGCCCAGTACATTAGCGAGGAAAATCAGATCGAGAACATCATATTCGGGTTTGCTCTGTTCTTGACGAAGGTGTTCATCCATCCAGAATAAATTAATTCAATCTTTGTCCCTGACAAATAATCTGACAGGATAACAACTGAAAGTGCTTCTGTTGTTTGCTTCAAGCAAGAAAAAGGTTGAGTTGAAAATTAAGAGGAGTCACTGAGAAGCTGGTAGCTGGGCCGAGGGCACATGGAGGGGCCTGGAAAGGGAGGAGAGATTACACAGTAACCTGGTCTGAGAGCTATTGCGTAGTGTCGGATTAATTTTTTAAAAATTGGTTCATGGGTTGTGGGCGCCCCTGGCTGGGCCAGCATTTATTGCTCATCCCTGAGGATATTTAAGAGTCAACCACATTGCTGTGGGCCTGGAGTCACATGGAGACCAGACCGGGGAAGGATGACAAATTTCCTTCCCTAAAGAACATTAATGAATCAGTTGGGTTTTTACAGAAATCGACAATGCTTTCATGGTCATCATTAGACTTTTAATTCTAGATTTTTATTGGATACAAATTTCACCATCTGCCCTGTTGGGATGTGAACCCAGAGCATTGCCTTGAGGCTCTAGATTACTAGTCCAGTGACAATACCACTACACCACTGCCTTCCCTTTAATTATTGGACAGTGATTACCTCCAAGCTGTTGCTCAGGCGGAGCACTTAATTTTACTGTCCATTGCGTTCTCTTGCAGTCAAAGTGTGAACAGGTTCTGTGTGTTCATTGGTCATCCTGTGTGTCAATCAATGCTTGTCTGTGCACCATCATATACTTGTGTGTATATTATGACAGCCACTGGCAAGGTTGGTTATTGTTGGCCATCCATTGTTACCTTCACTTCGGAGCGTAGTTGAGAGTTCACCCCTATGATGTGCGACTGGAGTGACGCATTGACCAGATTGTGGAAGAGGAACAGACTTCTTTCTCTAAACGGCATTAGGGTAGGTTTGACTTCTGGAGGGTGCTTCCTTACTGAGGGTGCTTGTGTGGAAACAATACCATTAGCGACTGCCCAATTTGAAACTTCGACAGGGAAGGTCAGTTAATTAGCTGGTCTCTTCCTTGTCATTTGTGAGGTTATGCTGATGAAACCCTCATCCCCGCCTCTATTACCTCCAGACTCGACTCGTCCTGGACTCCCCTGGTCAGCCTCCCACCTTCCAGCTCCATAAACCTGAGCTTCTCCAAAATTATGCTGCTGGTATGCAAATGAAACGCTTTCAACATCAGCACCTTTCTAACATCTCTCCAGGTGTCAATTTTCTTTGTCCGATATGTTCCAGTGAAGCATTGTGGGACTACTTTACCGCATGTCACAATGAGGTGAATTTTGCATGAAATTGTAATTTCACCAGCTCACCAAACAGATACTGAACTATTCAAAAAAAATGTTTTAAAGAGAAGAACAGACATTGACTAAAGATGACAAGTGACCTGGTGCCTGGTGCAGCCAGTGATCAGGGGTGGGAGAAGTGCACGGGGCCAGCGTCAATCCCGCCCCCACCATGTCCCGAATTCTCCGCCACCCGAGATTTGGCGGGGGTGGGAATCGCGCCACGCCAGTCGGCGGGCCCCCCTGACCTGCCTGTGCCGTGGGGGCACTCTTTTTCTTCCGCCTTCGCCATGGTCTTCACCCCTCCCCTGCGCATGAGCCGGGATAACGTCAGCAGCCGCTGATGCTCTGATGCATGCGCGGACTTACGCCGGCTGCTGAAGTCCTTTCGGCCCTGGCTGGCGTAGCGCCAAAGGCCGTTCACGCCAGCCGGCAAAGCGCCAACCACTCCGGCGCGGGCCTAGCCCCTCAATATGAGGGCTTGGCCCCTAAAGGTGCGGAGGCCTCTGCACCTTTGGGGCGGCCCGACGCCGGAATGGTTCACGCCACTCCAACACGCCGGGCCCCCTACCCCGCCGGGTAGGGGAGAATCCCGGCCCAGGTTCTGGAAGGTTCTGATGTGGAATTACAATTGGAGCTCGACATATGAACTGAGACAGCAAACTGCTTTAAAATACAGAGTCACATTCCTAGTATCCAGACATCTACTGAAACTCATCATTATCTAATGTAGAGACATGAAAATGTGAAGTGCTGGATATTAATGCAATGGCTGCAACAGACAGATCCATTGAAAGATCCTTGGAAATACACAATGGGTGAAGTATAACAGGCCTGTCTGCAGCCACTGCAGAGAAAGATTGCAAGTTACAGAGTGTCAAGAATGCTTTCAGCAGGGGAAACAGCACTCGCTCCCTCTCTCTCTTTTGCAAAAATATATTTTGTCCGGCTTGTTACCAGGAACCCATTAGTGAACGGCGATCTCATAATAATTGCACCATCTTTAATCCATCAGCAGAAATGCCAAATTAGACTGAGAATGAAGTGCTACTTGAGCTTGCAGCCAAGGATTGGCATCACGCATCTTCTACATTCCAACCCGATTGAGGAGGAGAACATATATGTGCAGAAAAAAACATCAACAACAATGACTTGAGGGGAAATGAGTGACCCACATTCCCTGGCCCCATTAACAAAGCCTGTGCACCAGGTTCTGTGAGATCCCGGGCAGGTCTCCACTTGGCACCTGGAAGGACCCCATTGTGCAGAGGTTCAGGGCAACCATCACTTTGAAGACCATTGGGCGTGGGTGCCCTATCCCATAACCCCCCGGTGCCAGGTGCGCCATGGTCTGGCCCCTGCTCAGCCTGAGTCTTCGTCAGCATGCCCGATCCGGCAGGCCCTTGAATGACAGGCGCTGCCGGCACACACAAGGCCTTATGTGGTGCCTCGCTTGCATTTCCTCTTCAGCCTGTTAGGCGGCTGGCTCTCACTCCTCACTGATTGCTTCCTGTTCCTCTGGGGAAGGCTCCGCTGCTACAGGGACCCCCTCCACCACCCCCACCTCGTACAGACTTAGTGCGGTGACTAGGAGGAAGGCTACCATTCCCGGTTGAATTCTGAAGTCGATTGCCTTCAGGGGGTGACAGTCAGACATGTTAGCACGGTGCATACTACTGTGCCCAACCAGGTCCACTGAGCTACATGGTGGCCCCAGTCTTCACTGCAGACCCTGCCCCCACATGTCCGTTCCCCCCCCCCCCCCCATCCCACCCCCACACCCACCCCCAGCCGTTCCTCCTGGGACTCTGCTCACCGCACCCCTGGCCCCAATGGTGCCCAGTATTGTTGGGGCCTTTGGCTCTGGCGCCCGTCCCTGCTGCCAGATGTACTGCTGGCTGGCCCTACCCATGCCAGCGGAATGCTCTGTTGCCCCCATCCAGGGGCTACTGTGGGAGTTACCCTTGGGTGGGCCACATGCTGCCCCACCAGTGGTTGGCTGCTGGGTTTGGGGGGGGGGATTAGTTGGAGCGGGTGCTGGGGTGCAGGGAGTGCGGGAGATGTTGGGGTGGGGATACGCATATGGCTGAACAAGTACCCGCTGGTTGTCCAAATAGATTTTGTACCCTCTCTAGATACAGTCACTTGTTTCCTGGTCTCATCTAGGCTGCCTGTATCTTTGGAACCAGTGCTAGAATATTTGTTAATCCTAGCTCCGCAGGGGATTTTCACAGTAACTTCATCGCAGTGTTAATGTTAGTCTACTTGAGGCAATAAAGATTATTATTATTATATTCCAAAATTGCCACAAAAAGCAAAACAAAAGATAACAAGTCAAACTCTCAGGGTCCGTCGTCTCAGGTGATATCTGTGGGATTACTGTACACAGATTGCTTGCCACATTATCCTGCCTGACAACAGTAAATGGTCTTCAAAAGTAACATATTGGTTGTGAAACACTTCAGGAAGCCCTAGGTGCTTGAATAGCACAATGTCCATGTGAGCTTATTGTTATTTTGACACAGCCTATTCATTTTAGATAATCCTAACTTTGAAATTGAAAATCTACAAAAGTAAGTACACAAACAATATATAGCCTGTTCACTTTCTTCTTTTTGTTTGCATCAAAATATTTATGGAGAAGATCAAGATTTGACAACGTATCAGAGACTTGTTCACATCCCTGCTCCCGAGTGAATACTTCTCAATTTTATTGCAAATCATTAAATCTAGTCATATGTGCTTTGTCGGTGGTGTGCACACATATATTGTCATTTTGTTTGTTTTTCCTTTAACTGTATTGACACGTTTCATTTTCAACATTTCATCCTCGTGCTCAAATCGCTCTGGGGTCACACCCAGACCTATCTCTCTAACCTGCAATGAACTTTATTCTCTTTTTCCTCCACCATCAGAAACCATAATAATCATAATAATCTTTATTAGTGTCACAGGTAGGCTTACATTAACACTGCAATGAAGTTACTGTGAAAATCCCCTGGTCGCCACATTCCGGTGCCTGTTCATGTACACTGAGGGAGAATTCAGAATTTACCTAACAAGCACATCTTTCGGGACTTGTGGGAGGAAACCGGAGCACCCGGAGGAAACCCACGCACACACGAGGAGAACGTGCAGACTCCACACAGACAGTGACCCAAGCAGGAATCATACCCGGGTCCCTGGCACTGTGAAGCAACATTGTTAGCAGTGTTAAACATAGTGCTACCGTGCCTCCTTCAGCTGCCTAGGCGCTAAGCTCAGGATTTCCCTCGGTAAACCTCTCCACCTCTCCCTCCATCTTCCCTCCTTAGCATTTTAAACCCTGATTATTGACCAGGCATTTGATCAATTGTGCCTGTATCTCCATTTGTGGATCAGTGTCAAATTTGCTCTGACAACGCACCTGTAAAGTGCTTTTTGGTGTTGTCCTACTTTAAGGGAACTGTGAAAATACCAGGTGTTGAGAGGAAATGGCCTGACAAATGATCTCAAAAATCCCTCCTGTTTCATGACATCCTAATAGATTTTTCTGCTCATTGCCCTCTCTACACCATATCCCCTAACTCGGTAGACTGAAACACCCCAAGACATCCTGGGCGGGATTCTCTTAGTCCGGGACCAGGCCAGAGAATTGCCTCTTTGCGGAGAATCAGCACCATTGGCGCTGATGTGGTCGGAGCGGCACCGCTCTATCGGGCCATCCCACCGATTCTTGGCCCGGGATGGGCCGAGCAGCTGTAACAAAAACCCGAGTCCCACCGGCGCCGTGTGGTCTTACCTGGCGGGACATCAGCGTGGAAGGGTTGGGGGAGGCCTGTGTGGGGGAGGTGGGGTCCGACTCTGGGGGAGCCTCCGCTGTGGCCCGGCCCACGATCAGGGCCCACCAATTGGCGGGTGTGGCGGTTAAATAGCAGGAAAGGCCAAAATCGAGATTCGCGCCAGGCACGATTCAGTTTGCCATCCAACTGGCCCTCTCTCAATGGCGAGTTCTGGATCTCATCCGCAAATGGTGATCATATCATTAGCCCCAATTTGCATTAATTTCAATCCCAAGATTGACGTTGATTGTAACGGCCTCCCGGGAATTAACCAGCTCCTCAGTGAGAGCATTGTTTAGTACGCCTCTTTACAAACATGAAGCTGCCTGTCATGAGAATGTCGCTTTAAGAAATGGTTAGCTGCTCATGTTACTGAAGTGATGTCAGAGTGTGGGTGGAGCTGAGCTCTGGCTCTGCTTTTTAGTTTCACTTTGAGAAAAATCTTGGGTGTGTCTGGGTTTTCCAGTGAGCTGCAGCTGAAGTTAAACAAAGAGCTGTCCTGTTGATCTCTGCCACCCAAAGCCTATCTCTGGATCATTTGATGAATTCAGAATTATCAATATTTTCAATAGTGAATATGAACCTAATGTGCTCCTTTTTAAAGACTTGTTAAGTCTTATGGATGTTAAAAGGACAGCTTACGGATTACTTAGTGTTGCATTCTTTGGGCGTTATCTTTGAATTAATGGTTGCTGAGATATTCACTGTTTGTTTTAAAAAGGTTAACTTGAGTTCATAGAATAAACATTGTTTTGTTTTTAAAAATACAGGTCCATTTCTGCCTACAGAGTGAGCCATGTGCTCGCCATGCCACAACCCATTAAACGTTGTGGGTCAGGTGAACTCCATGATACACTTTGGGATTCTGTAGCCACCGAAGTTGGCCATTCCCTCAATACAAAATGGAGGAACGCAAAGCTTGCAGGGTAAAATGGACAAAGTTTGCAGCACAAGCAGGCTGCAACAAGCCAATGTGTATTCTGTCTGCTAAGAGAGCAGACAGCACCGAAACGAACATTCCGCATACTAATGAGGCTATCTCCGGGACAGTTAACATAGTAATGGAACGATCCCAGGGACAATGGACACAAATAGGGAAGTGATTGCAACATTGTATAGGATACCAGACACCCCGGCACCAGCGGGATTCGAAGACAAAGCACCTGAAGGCCCGCCCAGTAGCCGAGGGACAGCCTCAGTATTGGGGGGATTCAAACAAATCGATTGGGAAGAGACCCAATCGATCCCCAGCAGATAGAGGGTCCTCCCAAAAGGGCGCGAAGCCCTAGGACCTATAAAAGACAGGTCCCAAACTGAGTTTGTTCTTCTGGACCAGCTCTCCTCTCTTGACCAGCCCTCTCGACCAGCTTTTACCGAAGAAGACCTTGACCGAGAGAGAGGAGAGGTTCGGACAGCAGCCGCCAGCAAGTAAGTGTCTCACAACGATCGCTACCAGAGATAGACACTCCTGACCCCTTTTAACCCGTACCAACCTGAAGTCTGCGGACCCAGTGCAGAGCAAGAGGCCCTTGTCCCCTGATCCGGCAGTTCCTTATTCAGATAAGTATTGGTCTATTTAGTGGTAGGAATAGTTTAATCATCTTAGCGTGTGCATGAGTAGTTTATAATTGTATTATAATAAACTCATTTGTTTGAACTTACTAATTGGTGTATGGCTTTATTGCTTTGAACTTGACGTTGAAACCTGTAGCGGTATCTTAACGATACCTGGCGACTCCAGAGCTAAGGAACGAAACAGAGCCAAATTTAGTGTTAAGCACACTCACCCAGAACGAACAACATTTAGTGGCAACTCTGGTGGGATTCGATTAGAAGTGGCCCCCCCCCCCCCCACTCCGAGAGAACCCAGAAATTTGAATCTGAAATCCAATTGGGAAAAGGAAAAACCACAAGTGTTCAAGTAGTTCAAACCAATACTCCTAATTCGGAAGTGTGTTTTTGCATGTGTAACTAACAGGGTTGTAAGGTAAAACCGAGAGATTTTTGTTGCGACAAATTGTCGGGAGTTTTATAAGTCGGAACATAGCGAAAGCCGTACCCGTATTTTATAGCATTGCCTTATTATCCCTCGTTCCAAATTAAAAGAGAGCATAGGAGAAAAAGAAATGGCCATGCAGGCAATGGAGCGCCTCATGAATCCAGAGCAGTTCGTGGTCGCAGCGACCAACAGTAGCAGAGTAGGTCAGTGTCCCGTGTGGGAGCTGGAACTCAGGAAGTACCTCAAAGGGAAAGGATGGCCCCTTTGGAGTGAATTTTGTGTGAATGAGGAGACAGGTCCCGGGAGTATAGGACATACTTGGTGGGAGAACCTAGCTCAAATTCATAAAAAGAATTTAGGAAAAGCATGCAAGCCGATGGCAATTGTGTCCTGCTTGGCACAATTGCGAGGCACAGAGGAGGTCGTTCGGACGCTCCGCAATGAATTAGAAGAGAGGAATAGAATGAGCAAAGTCAACATTTGCGATGTCGAAAAGGATAACATAGAATTAAGAAGGAAGTTGGCAGATAAGGATAGAGAGGTGGATGATGCCAAGAGGGCACATCAGTCTTGTCTAGCCCATCTGAGCAGTTCCCAAGCCCAGTATGAGAAAGCCTATCAGGATGTGCAGCGTGCAGTTCTGATAAGAGAAGATTCGGAGAAGCAGGTAGAGGCACTGCAAAGGCAATGCTCTGACCTAAAGGCAGCTTTAAGAGCACTCCATGCTGCCACCACTAAGCAAAGGCAAAGCACCGTAGACCCATGCGAAATGTAGGAAGCAGATTGCGCAGCTGCAATCTCTGCTTTCTGTGCAGAATGGGTTCCAAGAGACATTTGGGACACAATTAGATGAAGAAAATGCCCCAGATTGGCAGGAATTAAATGAAACCGCGCAGCGCTATGTTCAGGGAACATGTGCGCCAGCAGCGCAACAGAAAAGGAAAGCGCCCCAACCCCCACAGATCAGATAGCACCCGCACCTATGAACTCAGTCACCACCCAAAGAAAAGCAACCGCAGAAGGCGCACCCGAGATCACGTACACCACCCCCTTAACCGTAACACAACTAAGGGACGCGTGTGAGAAAATCACCCCATTCCTCCCCACTGCAGACCCCCACGAATTTTTCGCAAGAGTGAAACAGCAGGCGACCATGTACGGCCTGGATGAGCGAGAGCAGGTTAAGCTCACGGTTTTGAGTTTAGACTCATCGGTAGTAGCAGCCCTCCCCGATCCACAGAACGTTGGAGGAGGCACCCTCGAAGAGATGCATACAGCTATTTTAGACGCGATAGGGTACAACAGAGGAGACCCAGTCGAAGGCCTAAATAAGTGTAGGCAGAAAAGGACAGAGCACCTCACAGCATTCGCAGGAAGGCTGTGGATTAATTTCACTGCCGTTTTTGGTGATTTAGACCACGCACATTTAACCCGAGATAATATGGTTAAATGGACCCGCACAATCATCTCCCACGCCACAGATGCAGGACAGAATGTCTGCAGCAATTATGACCCTTCAGAAGAGGCCCATAATGAAAAATGAGTATTGAAAAGATTGTCCTGCGCTTGGGAGCAATCTGTCCAAGGCAAGATAAAAGTACAGAACCCCCACAGAAGCACAGGCAGATGCAGATATGCATCCAGTTAAAACACATCAAAACCCCGCATATGTAAATGAGGGAAGGAACAGCCCACAGCAGACCAAGTCACAGGAATGTTTTAACTGTGGACAGTTAGGACATTACGCTCGAGAATGTCAAGCCCCCCCAAAACAGCAACAGAATCAGCCCACCAATGCCCCCCGAAGCAGCAACAAAACCAACAGCCCCGACCCCCCACTCAGGGAACAATGCACCAGAGTGCCTGCTCCGCCTTATGTGCCTCAGGGATCATGTTACAACTGTAGGCAGCCAGGACACTTCGCCCGAGATTGCAAGAGACCCCCACCACCAGCTAGACCCGCCCCCAGATATGAAAGAGAACACCACCCACAGCAGCTACAAGGTCCCAGCTGCCCCATGCAAACTATGAGCGCTTACCCACCACTTCTCATGGCAGGGATACCTCAACAATGCCAATTCATTTTAGTTTCTCTCCTTCCTCTCTTCTTCGGTCACACTGCACTGACTCCATATGCTAGTTACACCCCCAGCCAAATGTGATTTACGGTATCATTCGTTCTGATGGAACCTGTACGATATTCGTTGCACGTTTGTTTGTATGTGTTTGTTAAATGTTCAGTGTTTAAATTTAAACAGCTTTTCACAGCCCCACGCCACCACTGATGGAACCTGCACGCATGTTTAGACGTTTGTTTGTATGTTAAGTGTTTGATATGGAGATTGGTCACTCGCTTTTCAGCCGAAAAGCTTGTGACCACCTCACATGCACGTTAGTTTGTCCGCCGATATTTCTGAAAACTTGACTCACCTGCAATGTCTGGAGCCCAACTTAAGGCTTCACCCTTCACCCCTCTAGGAGCATCTTGGCTCCCCCTTTTTTTTGGTGCCCCTCTATTCTGGGAATAGAGGCTGCAATTCAACAATGATTACATTCATGCCCGTTCGTTCCAGGTCACTCAGGCAGTGGAGAAACGGCATTGAGGACCCACCCTGACTGAGGACCCCCCTGGTCAGCTAAGCTCGGGTACAGCACAGCACGCCCTACCCGAGGATCCCATTCAACTCTTACACGCCGCGGCCCAAATGCAACTCATTCGACCTTTCTCATTTCTAAAGCTTGGTTTCATTTTGTTTAAGGTAGCCCTTCGGCCGCCACTCCATATGCTATTTACATTCAGGAACATTTTGGGATGGTAAATTGCAACACTCTGCGAGACGGCTCGCACTGGTTTAATAGATAAGTATATGTCTGGTCCTAAGTCCACTTTTGAAAAAAAAATGAGGGAGTCACATGGAGGTGACCATCATAAAGGGAAATTTGGAACAAGAGGACAGATATACTTAAAGTCAAGATATTAAGCTGAACACTGACAGATAATATGCTTGATTCCATAGCTTTCGGACGTTCGGGAGAGGAACCGAAGCAACAGCACAGAAAGATCCCAAGAAGGAAGGAAGAGAAGAGAAGAGGAAGAGAAGATGAAGAGCACTCCAATTGCTATGTTTCTAGCTTTTGTGGCATCTGCGTGGTTGCGCGTGGTCGTGAACCCCCTTTCCCACAGTACAACGTTTGCTAACTTCTCCCAAACCTAGACCACCCCCAGCCCAGTCAATGGTAACAGTACCCCGACCTGGTGTACCAGATTTCTGACATGGTACTCCTTGTCATACATTATAGAATCACCTTTAGCAATAGCGATCATCTGCATCATAGTCCAAACCCTCAGGATGAGGAAATGGAAAAGGAGAGCCTACGCTCTCGTACCTCAACAGTGTACAGAGTGAGATCCCCTATTTTTGGATTCCACCAGTCCCCCGAACCCCTGGAAATGTAATCAAGTATTTATTTTTACACTCGATGCCTTTGTAAAATAAAGAGATTCTTTCTATTACTGATGTACCTCTGCGCTCGACTGCCGAGTCAGAGAGAATGAAATGTAATGATGCTGCTGTGTGAATGATTAAGGATTTAGAATGTTGTAGAATGTTTAATTATGAGATGAGAGTAGTTTATTGAGGATAGATAGTGGTTCCCAATTTGAATTGATAATGCATGTCCCCTTTGACATAGCGCCAATCAGAAATTGTTAGTTAAAAATGTTTTGCCATAATTGAGGAAAGTATAGAAGTCATGGAACTCGCTGAGGTCAGGGAACCCAAAGACACCGTACTTGGGTGATCCTTCATGATTTCTCATGAGGATCACAAGGAGGGAGTGTAGCCACCGAAGTTGGCCATTCCCTCAGTACAAAATGGAGGAATGCAAAGCTTGCAGGGTAAAATGGACAAAGTTTGCAGCACAAGCAGGCTGCAACAAGCCACTGTGCATTCTGTCTGCTAAGAGAGCAGACAGCACCGAAACGAACATTCCGCATACTAATGAGGCTATCTCCGGGACAGTTAACATAGTAATGGAACGATCTCAGGGACAATGGACACAAATAGGGAAGTGATTGCAACAGTGTATAGGATACCAGACACCCCGGCACCAGCGGGATTCGAAGACAAAGCACCTGAAGGCCCGCCCAGTAGCTGAGGGACAGCCTCAGTATTGGGGGGATTCAAACAAATCGATTGGGAAGAGACCCAATCGATCCCCAGCAGATAGCGGGTCCGCCCAAAAGGGCGCAAAGCCCTAGGACCTATAAAAGACAGGTCCCAAACTTAGTTTGTTCTTCTTGACCAGCCCTCCTCTCTTGACCAGTCCTCTCTACCAGCTTTTACCGAAGAAGACCTTGACCGAGAGAGAGGAGAGGTTCGGACAGCAGCCGCCAGCAAGTAAGTGTCTCACAACGATCGCTACCAGAGATAGACACTCCTGACCCCTTTTAACCCATGCCAACCTGAAGTCTGCGGACCCAGTGCCCTTGTCCCCTGATCCGGCAGTTCCTTATTCAGATAAGTATTGGTCTATTTAGTGGTAGGAATAGTTTAGTCATCTTAGCATGTGCATGAATAGTTTATAATTGTATTATAATAAACTCATTTGTTTGAACTTACTAATTGGTGTACGGTTTTATTGCTTTGAACTTGACCTTGAAACTTGTAGCGGTATCTTAACGATACCTGGCGACTCCAGAGCTAAGGAACGAAACAGAGCCAAATTTCCATGATACACTTTGGGATTCTCTAAACCCTGGCCCATAACTCTGCCATAGTGGCTGCTGAGGGGAAGTGAGGAGATGGGTAGCCCTTTCCATTTTCAAACATGCAGCTCAAGGGCACTGGAGCTCCTGTGCCAGTGTTTGGCATTGAAGCAATCCTCGTGGCCCCCCTGATCGGGGGGGGGGGAGGGGGGGGGCTGCTGAAGTCACCTCCAGACTGGGGTGGGGTTGGGAATGTGACGGGTGGAAGGCAGAACTGATGCCAGATGAGAGGTGGTAACTTACCCTTGCAGCTCGGTGGAGGTCGTTGGTCTCTGTCCAACATTGGAAGGCGGCCCTCCTGGTCATGCTGCCCGTACTGAGAGCCGCTGCCACTGCCTCACAGGTGGTATTGGTGGCCCGGCTGCTGACCCTCCGACCTCCTGGGGAGAGCAGAACGCCCCGTCTCTCATCGACGACGTTGAGAAGCCTGGCCAGTTTGAAATTGCCAAAGCGAGGAGCAGGTCTGCACGCTGCCATGCTTGTGTGTTGACTCGGAGTGAGAGTTGAGGGAGCGTTTAAAAGTAGTTCCCCCCTTGTTAGTGGCGAGCAGCTGAGACGTCAGTCTGGTGAATCAGACGGAGAGACAGCTAGTAATGGCAATAAGCCAGTTGGGGTTCATTTCTGGCACCAATTGCTGTTAAATATGGGATGCGATCTCACCACTGCAGCCATCAAGAAGCACCCGCCAATCGCACCCAAAATGACACAGAAATATTTCCATTAAATCTCTCCCTTTAGCCCTGCTTTTCTGGAACTGCAAAGTATTTCCAGTGTTTTCAGTTTCTGTTTACCTGGGTTTCATGTCTCACCTGAAAAACAACTTGGCACAAATGGACACTTTGGCCACTCAGTTTTGGGAGAAATGTTGGCCACCTCCATTTTAACTCTGCCATTTTCCTCTCCTACCCAACAGCCTTTTGCAGAAGGAAATGGTCATTCTGTGCCAGGAATTATGCTACACAAGGATCCAGTTTGGTGAATGCACACGCACTCCATCTTCCGCACTCGCCTCGAACAATCCCACCTGGAATCAAGCCATTACATAGGCTAGTCTCATCTTAATGCAGCTGAAGATCGGAACCGGTGAAGACTCCAAGTACATTTCAGAATCACACAGAGACATGGGGCACAGCTGCAGAAAGACATTCAGGACTTCAACATGTACCAAAGCGACTTAGGGCCAATGAAGTACTTTTGAAGTTCAGACACAACATGGCAGCCAATTTTTCACACAACAAGATTCCTGAGAAAGGATGTACAGGTTAGGTGGATTGGCCATTCTAAATTTCCCTTTCGTGTCCAAGGATGTTCAGGTTAGGTGCAGCTACGAGATAGGACGAGGGAGTGGGTCCAGGTAGGGATCCCTTTTGGAGGGTTGGTGCAGACTCGATGGGCCAAATGGCCTCTTCCTGCACTGGAAGGATTCTATTCTGTGAACAACAATGTGATAACAACAAGGGATCCTGATATAGTGATGTACGTAGAGGGATTAAATATTGGGCAGGAAATTAGGGATAACGTTTTTTTCAACAAATTCACGACCGTTCCCATCTAGAAACACTCGGGCAGCAGGCACATGAGACCACCATCACCTGGAACTCCAAACCACGCCCCATCACAACTTGGAAATATATCGCCGTTCCTTCAATGTCGCTGGGTCAAATCCTGCAATTCCCTCCCTAACAGCAAAATGGATGTACCTACACCACATAGATTGCGGTAGTTCTAGGCAGCAGCTCGCCGCCACCTTCTCAAAGGCTATTAGGGATGGGCGCTGGCCAAGCCAGCAAATCCGACATCCCTTGAATGAATTTTTAAAAATACATGCGGCGGGATTCTCCGTTCCAGAGTGTTGGCGCTGAGGCAGGATTCGTGAACTTTCATGACAGCAAAACTGGCGCCACACCTAGACTGATACAGCGACAATGGAGGGGCTAGCACTGGCGTTGCGTGGGACACACTCGATTCCAATGAGAAACGGTGCGGGATTCGCTGGTTCCGTGGTTGACACTCGGGAGGCTGACAAGCTGCAGCCGCACATACACATTACACTCCCCACGCTCACCATCCCAGCCAACAAGGTGGCGCTGGTTTTGCTGGAGCGCACCCATCCCGCTGATGGGTCAGCTGGGGCCAGAGGGCACCTTGGGGGCTGCCTTGGTGGGGGAGACCTGTGCCATTTGAGGTCCGAGGTTCACAGTGGGCACTCAGCGGTGTGCGCAATTGCAAGGCTGCCTTGCAGGCCGCGGCAATGATGTTCCGTGCCCGTTCTCCCCGTCCCCACTGCCCACCTCCTGGCCACCCCACTGCTACCACCCCCGGCCCTGGCAGAAGCCACCCCGGCCAGCGGCATGACTGTCAGCAAACTATGGCGATGTTGGACATTTTCCGTACAATCTCTCTCTCCCTCAGCAGCCACAGCACCTGTTTCACGATTTTTAAAAGCACAAATTAACCTCGCCGTTGGGAATTCAGCCCATTGGAGGTGGAGAACTGTGGAGGCCCCAGAGAATACCCGGTCAGTCCTGCTAATAATACAGCAATGGTGTTTACTGTGCATGAGTTCTCAATGATGCCGCTGTTGAGGCACCAGAGAATTGTGATGTGGCCTGAAACAGTCGCCCGCCACGATTTTGATGTCAAAACCAATTCTCCACCGAATTGTGTTTCCCGATTCCGCGATCAGCTGAGGGAAAATCCCGTCCATGGAATCTTTTACCCACCTGAGAGGACAAATCAGGGGCGGGATTCTCTGACCCCCCCCCCCCCGCCGGCGTCAATCCCGCCCCCGCCGTGGCCCGAATTCTCCGGCACCAGAGATTCGGCGGGGGTGAGAATCGCTCCGCGCCGGTCGGCGTGCCCACCCGGCGATTCTCTGGCCCGCGATGGGTCGAAGTCCCGCCGCTATTATACTTCTTCCGCCGGTGTGGATCAAACCACCTACCTTACCAGCGGGAGCAGACGTTTCGGGCGGGATCCGGGGTCCTGCGGGGGGGCGCGGGGCGATTTGGCCCCGGTGGGGGGGTGCCCCCGGGGTGACCTGGCCCGCGATCGGGGCCGACTGATCGGCGGGCGGGCCTGTGCCGTGGGGTCACTCTTTTCCTTCCGCCTTCGCCATATTCTTCACCATGGCAGATGCGGAAGTGACCTCCTCCCTTCCGCATGCGCGGAGATGACATCAGCAGCCGCTGACGCTCAGTCGCATGCGCGGACTTCCGCAGGCCGGCGAAGTCCCTTCGGCCCCGGCTGGCGTGGCCTCAAATGCCTTCCACGCCAGCCGGCGGAGAGCCAACCACTCCGGCGCGGACCTAGCCCCTCAATGTTAGGCCTTGGCCCCTAAAGGTGCGGAGACCTCCGCACCTTTGGGGCGGCCTGACGCCGGAGTGGTTCACGCCACTCCATCACGCCGGGAGCCCCCGCCCCACCAGGTAGGGAGGGGAGAATCCCGCCCAGGTCTTTTGTTCATGTCTTATCTGAAAGACTCCAACAATGTACCTCCCAACAGAGAAGCACATTTTAGTACTGCACTGGATGCTGTGAGGTTGATTTTGTGTTCAAGTCGCTGGTTTTGGACTGAATTCAGAGGTGGGGGAATCTGCCCATTCAGTCATTGCTGACACCAAACACCAAAGTGACTGGAAAATGGAAGTGGAAAATGGGAACACGCTTTGCAACATCTACTTTGAATAATGATTAAAAAATCCAACGTATTAAAGGGTTTCTGGAAAACAGCCATGTAATTTAGTTTACATCTGCGCAAGTGATACCCCAGAGATTTACTGAAAGATTTTAGTGATGGGAAGTGACGTGTAAAATTGAAGGCTACGGTGATGAGTGACATTTGGAAATAGAGAAATGGACAGTCAGTGGCACATCTACTGTGAGCCATTCCGACACATTATAAATGAAAAATCCACCGCTTGCATTTGGAAGGGAGGCGCCCTTTATAGTGAGTTGATGGGACAGGTGGTGTGCTAATGGACACAAGGTTAATGTATTCAATGCTGTTTGGAGATGACAATCAGCTTGCTTGAAGTTCAATTTTACTCAGTGGGCCAAAAATGGTAAAAGATATATATTTTAGAAACCTTTCACTAAACCACTCCACTTTTCACCACGCCTTCCAAACCCTCCTTAAGACCGAACATTTTCACACAGAATTTGCACAGCGCTGGAGTTGGCCATTTTGGTCCATTGTGCCTGCACCGGCTCTCTGAGTTCCATTTTCCCACCTACCCCCTCCCCGTTGTTGCTCTGTTTACTTGCTATAAATATAGCAGTCAATATGGTCGCCTTCCTTAATCCTAATTATGTTTACATTTAGAGTTGCCAGGTATCTCTCGATACCGCCACAAGGTTCAAACCCGAATACTGATCAAAGAGCCAATACACCAGTTAGTTAGTTCAAAGTCCAAAGTATGCCTTCCATGTATGTGTTGGTGGAATTTTTGATGCTCAAGACGACTGCTAATCCTTCTTTTTCAATTTTGGAGCAACCCTTCTGCCCCTCGGAGAGGGTTCTGGAACTGTATGCAATCGGCCAATTTTGTCCCATCATTCAATCTATAAGAAAGTAGAGCTCCAAATCTATCTGGAGACTTGTTGCAGGTCAGTACAAATTCCTGTTTAGGGGTCACAATGGACCAGTAGACTAGTGGACAGAAGTCATTGCCTTACCTGGTTGAAAGCCTCATCGCAAGGCGCCCTACAACATCGCTTTTTGTGTTTCTTCACTAAGGTATGTAAAGATAAATCTACCACAATAGTTTGACACCCCCAAGAAGTACTCCAACCCAATAGAATTCTTTGGGGCAGGTGTTTACCGTATAGCCCTTACTTATTCTTCAAAGGGCAGCAGGCCTTTTGCGTCTACTTTGTTCCCCACGTAGGTCAGCTCAGTGGTCTGAACCATACATTTCTCCCTCCTTAAGAGCGCACGAAAATTCGTGAACCTCTTTAACACCTCCTCCAAGCTGGCTAAGTGCTTCTCTCCCGTGGAACCAGTCATGAGTACATCATCTAAATAAACTGCAACACTGGGTAATTCTTGTAATAAATTTTCCATTGTTTGCTGAAATATTGCGTACATCTATGATACTCCAAATGGGAAACGGGTATATTCGTACTGTCTGTGTGGAGTTTGCACATAATAATAATATTCTTTATTGCCACAAGTAGGCTTACATTAACACTGCAATTAAGTTACTGTGAAAAGCCCCTAGTCGCCACATTCCGGCGCCGGTTCCGCAGAGGGAGAATTCAGAATGTGCAAATTACCGAACAGCACGTCTTTCGGGACAAGTGGGAGGAAACCGGAGCACCCGGAGGAAACCCACGCAGACACAGGGAGAACGTACAAACTCCGCACAGACAGTGACCAAAGCCAGGCATCGAACCCAGGACCCTGCAGCTGTAATGCAACAGTGCCAGCCACTGTGTCTGCGTGGTGCTCCTGTTTTGCCAGGTGGCCCAGTTTCCTCCCACAATCCAAAGATGTGTAGGTTAGTTGGATTGGCCATGATAAATTGTCCCTTAGTGTTAAATGATGTGCAGATTAGGTGGGGTAATGGGGATAGGGCGGGGGAGTGGGCCTAGATAGGGTGCCTTTCAGAGGGTTAGTACAGATTTGATGGGCCGAGCAGACCTTGTGCATATTGATGGTCGCATAGTCTCTGGATGATTCATCTAATTCCAACTGCAAGTAAGCGTGACTCATATCTAGTTTCGTAAACGTCAAGCCGCCAGCGAGTTCAGCATTCCTGGTCCTGTTCATCTGGCATTTCACAGGAGCATTAACGTACACCAGAGTCTCATGAGAAGACATTTGGATGGGGGAAACAGCTTTGTTTTTAAGGAGTGCATTGAGGTGGGAGTGGGAGAGAGCAGTAGAGAGGTGCAAAGGTTGAGGGTGCGATTTTGCCTCGGACACAGGTGGCTGAAAGAATAGCTGCCAATGGTGGAGCAGTTATTGGTTGTTCAAAGACTCGATTTGGAAAAGGGTAGCAATCGAGGAGAACTTTAGGGCTGGAGGAGGTTCAAGAAATGGGGTGAGGTGAGGGAATGAGGAAATGTGAAGAATGTGGGGCGGGATTCTCTGTCCCGCCGCACCAGTTTCCGTCTTGCCAGACGGCCAATGGGGTTTCCCATTGTAGGCAGCCCCACGCCGCCGGGAAATCCCCGGGCGTGTGTGCGCTGCCGGCACTACGGAGAATCCCGACAGCGGAGAATCCAGCCGTCATAGCTCAGCTCTTTCTATCTTTTTTTTTGATCTTCAAAGCTGCATCAGGAGGAAATAAATGTATTTCTTCGCAATATATCAAATGTGCTCTATTCAAATGACTCCTTGCAGTGATCGACAAGAGGCAAATGAAATTTAAATATAAAACAATTTGAACAAGTGCTAAACAAGATAGAAACATGATTAGATGAGGACTGAGTCCATTTCTCGTCTTCTCCTCATTACTCAGAATCCAATTGTTCCATTTCAAAATGGACCAAATGGATATAGTTGGATTTGTCACAAACACACAGCAGACAGGATCTAGTGAAACACTGTGGAGTGACAAACGAGGCGGAGGTGGGTGAGGCTCTTAATTTTACGAAAGCAAGGGGCAGTACGGTGGTGCAGTGGTTAGCACTGCTGCCTCACGGCGCCGAGGTCCCAAGTTCGATCCTGGCTCTGGGTCACTGTCCATGTGGAGTTTGCACATTCTCCCCGTGTTTGCGTGGGTTTCACCCCCACAACCCAAAGATGTGCAGAGTAGGTAGATTGGCGACGCTAAATTGCCCCTTAATTGGAAAAAATTAATTGGGTATTTAAAAAATTGTACGGAAGCAAAATGCGGGCTTCCCAACGGAAGGATGAAGGTTGGGAAGTAAGTTGGCGGTGGATTAAAGATGGTTCATGGTTCCCAAAGGCAATTAGCCAGAACCAATTTTTAATAGGTGAGCATGCCATGCATACTCATTAAAACATCTTCGCAATTAAGTTGGCAGCAAACAAGAAACGTGTCTCTTCATATTCATGCTGGGCGCAGCAGAGCACTTATCCTAAGACTGTGCCCCCCTGTTCCCGATTCTCCAGACAAGGCATGGCCCTCCAGTGATAGCCATGTTGATTGCCACTGGCAGTGCGTGCTCGCCCACTCCACAGTGACCCAAATCTTTCTCCAGGACGCTGCAGATGTAAGCGATGACCTGCCCTGGGATCTAAGCCTCCCAAAGCACTGGCGTTCAGGACTGTTTAGCAAGCTGATCTTTTGTCGAGTGTACGGTGTCTCATATCTTTCAGGCTGCATCCCTGGGGAAGAGGTGGTGGTGCGGTTGTACTGTCGCTGGGCTATTAATTCAAAGACCCAGCCATAAGCCCTGGGGACCAAGGTTCAAATCCCACCAGGGCAGATGGTGAAATTTGAATTCAATAAAAAAGCTGGACATAAAAATCTAATGATGACCATGAAACCTTATTTATAAAAACATCTGGGGCGGGATTCTGCCGTAATTGGCAGGGTGGGCAACCCCTCCGCACCTTCAGGGTCTAGGCCCGCCCGAATTGGTTTGCACCCTGCCGGCCGGCGGGAAAGGGGCTTGGCGCCATGCCAAACGGCTCAGAAGGGCCTCCGCTGGCCGGCACGAGTTGGCGCATCCCTGCACATGCGCAGAGGGCTTAATTTCCGCACCGGCAATGGCGGACTGCTACAGCCACCGGTGCGGTACAATAGAGTGTCCCCACGGCACAGGCCCGCCCGCGAATCGCTGGGCCCTGATCCCGGGCCAGGCCACCGTGGGGGCACCTCCCTGGGCCAGATCCCCCCACGCCCCTCCAAGAACCCCGGAGGCCGCCCGTGCCGCCAGGTCCCGCCGGTAAGGACCTACTCCAATTTACGCCAGCGGGACTGGCAAAAAATGGGCAGGACTTTGACAAATCGCGGGCCGGAGAATTCAGGCAGCCTGGGGGCACATTGAATCGTGCCGGTCCCCGCCATTCTCCGACGAGGGCAGCGCGATTCACGCCGGGCCGATTTTTGGGGGGGCTGGAGAATTTGGAGGACCAGCAAGCCATTCAGTAAGGGAGGGCAACAGCTGCTATCTCAGCCAGCGATGCCCACATCCAGTGAACAAAATAAAATCCCTATTCCCTGTGGAGCA
Source organism: Scyliorhinus canicula (assembly GCF_902713615.1). Lineage (NCBI taxonomy): Eukaryota > Metazoa > Chordata > Chondrichthyes > Carcharhiniformes > Scyliorhinidae > Scyliorhinus > Scyliorhinus canicula. The sequence continues at coordinate 7,845,338 of NC_052154.1, read as the reverse complement.
GAGCACAGCTGACATGGCTGCTGCAGTTTTTATTGCTCCCGATGTTGCTAATGCTGCTTGTCTTATTCCACATCAGGGATGCACAGTATAGCTGCTTCCATGCTGCACTGAAGGTCGACAGCAGGGAACATCAGACCAAGGCGAGCAGGTGAAATGGCTTCCAAAAAAATGGTGAATGAAGCAGTGAAATCAGTTGCCCCGAACAAGTGCTGTGAGCATAAAACTTTCACATTGACGGGACGGCACAAGGGCCTTTCAAAGGGACTGTCAGTTTCATTCAGCAGTGACTGTGCTTGTTGACCATCACACGCTTCACTCACCTCGGGAAGCCAGTGCACAGGGTTGTAAAAGGCAGAATCCTGGGTTAAATCTGCAATTAATGGATCTATTTGAACATTGCGTTCGGCGAAGGGGCGGAGAATCCATTTTGACACCAATATCGGTAGCAGCGCCGATTTTTGTATTCCCCGCCCCCTGAAAAGCGGTGTACTCTCGGAGTACGACGCTCCGATTATTCACTGAGGCCCGTCCCGCGATGCTCTGTCCCCTACCGGCCGAGTTCCCGATGGCGTGGGTTACGTGTGCTCACACCGTCCAGGAACCTCGCGTGACAGTTGCGGACTCAGTCCAGGGCCGGCCACCGCGTTTTAGAGCTTTAAACTCCACCCCCTCCGGCACCCAAATTCGCATCCCCCTGCCTACCCCCTTCTACCCCTCCTTGACAGTCAAAATTCTGTTCCAATCATTTCTGTGAACTTGCGTCAAAATTGAGTCAGTTTCTCAGACAATTGCAATATCACAGCAGGGCTGCCTGCTACAATTGAGTTGCATGAATAAGTGTTATACTTATTGGGCTGTCAAAACTGATTGAAGTAATTACATAACATTCAACAGTGACTAAATTACTGACTGTGCCAAACAATATTGCTTTAATTTTTATGTTTCAAATTGATTTCATGCAGGCCATTTATTGTTCCGATAGTTACTGATTTTTGCAGTAACTTGAAACGTGGGCAAAAATACGATTAATGAAATATTTCTCGACTAATTCAATTGAAGCTTTAATCAATTAATTTGATGTTTAATATGATCTACGGCGATAATAATGATATTTAATTTTTTTCAGATCAGATGTTAAACCAAGGCCACGTCAGATCTCCCAGTGGAACATCAAACATTCCGTTGCACTACTGTATTTGCTGTCCCTGGTATCTGAACCAGGATTTCCTACTCAACCAATATCACTAAAGAACAGATTCTCCAGTCATTAGCACTTTGCTCTTTGTCAGAGTCAGTTGGCAGTTGCATTTCCGACATACAACAGTGACAATTCTTCAAAACTACTCCAATGGTGTGCTGAGGCTTAAAAGGTGCCATAGAAATATGAGTTAATCCTTTTTATTCTGGCATGTTTAATTCCACCTTGAACCAACATCAGCAAAAAAAGCAGTTACTACTTTTCGTTGCAGTTTCTGCAGCTCAAACACGTTCTTCCTCCTTTCAGTTCTGATGAAGGGTCAAAGGACTCTTCAAAGGGCAGCACGGTAGCATAGTGGTTAGCACAGTTGCTTCAGAGCTCCAGGGTCCCAGGTTCGAATCGCGGCTTGGGTCACTATCTGTGCGGAGTCCGCACGTTCTCCCCATGTCTGCGTGGGTTTCCTCCGGGTGCTCCGGTTTCTTCCCACAGTCCAGAGATGTGCTGGTTAGGTGGATTGGTCATGCTAAATTGCCCTTAGTGTTCAAAAAGGTTGTGTGGGTTACGGGGAGGGTGGAGGTGTGGATTTGGGTAGGGTGCTCTTTCCAAAGGCCGGTGCAGACTTGGTGGGCCGAATGTCCTCCTCCTGCACTGTAAACTCTATGATTCTATGACTCAAAACATTAGCTCTGCTTCTCTCCTAATACATGCTGGCCAATCTAAGAACAAAGAACAAAGAAAATTACAGCACAGGAACAGGCCCTTCGGCCCTCCCAGCCTGCGCCGATCCAGATCCTTTATCTAAACCTGTCTCCTATTTTCCAAGGTCTACTTTCCTCTGTTCCCGCCCGTTCATATACCTGTCTAGATGCCTCTTAAATGATGCTATCGTGCCAATCTACTGTTCTTATCATAGAATCATAGACCATTCGGCCCTTCGGGTCTGCACTGGCCCTTGGAAAGAGCACCCTACTTAACCCCACGCCTCCACCCTATCCCCGTAACCCCACTAAGAGCAATCTAGCATGGCCAATCCACCTAACCTGCACATCTGTGGGAGGAAATCGGAGAACCCGGAAGAAACCCACGCAGACACGGGGAGAACGTGCAGACTCCGCACAGACAATGACGCATGGCGGGAATCGAACCTGGGGCGATAGAGCTGTGAGGCAACTGTGCCAACCACTGTGCTACCGTGCTGCCCCACCTTTCCAGCGTCCGCAGAATTTTGCTTAGTTTGCAGGTTAATGAGTCTTTCAATTTGTCTGTGGAATTTTGTGGCACCTTACTGCGTGAACAATGGTTACCATTTCAACCGAAGCCACAATGCGCTTCAAAGTAATTCTTTCCATATGAGATCAGGTGCCCGTTTTGTTGAGGGTAGTGTGCCTTTAAGCTTATGAGAAATTGGATTGCGGATGTTGAAACTGTGAATTTGACGAAGGAGACAGTCAATGAACTGGGTTCATGGGTGTCCCTCTCAGTTGCATGATTTATTGTTCAAGGGAATTTGCATTAATTAATGCAGACAATAGTTTTCCACGTGCTGCATTGAAAATTATTTTATGTGTCTTGATTTTCAAAGTGGGTTTGAGGATCGGAAATAATTAATACTGGATGAGTACTTGGAATTACGTTCATTAATATTGATATGTGTGTTTTTTAAATATTTAAATGTCAATTGGGATTGGCAGGTTCATGTTCAAGATTTAGTTTAATGAGCCTTCTAGATTTTAAATAGTGAACATTTAGCTCTTTACAGTTGGCTGCTTGGCTGCAAATTGATTTGTTGCAGTGTTATTTCCATGTCATTTATCTTTATTTCTTTCTTTGAGGGAAAAATCAGAATTAGTATTACATTTCCATACTTGGCTCCAGCAATTCCAAAGAATAATTAAGGCCCCATTTCCCATTCTTCAGTCTTCCCTGTTTCCCTGCTTGCACTGATTCAGAGAAGGGCAGTGTTAAGTAGACTTGCATTCTTCGGAACTGAAGACATCAATTGCATGCCCCGCCCCTCTCCCCCCAATCTTGAGGACCCGATTAAAATATAGACAAACTCCCAACATCCCTTATATAGACATATTCCTGCACACCCCCTGCATATATCAACACACTCCTGTGGATTTCCTGTAAGTAGAGCGATACGGTAGCACAGTGGTTCGCACTGTTTCTTCAGAGCTCCAGGGTCCCAGATTCGATTCCCGGCTTGGGTCACTGTCTGTGCAGAGTCTGCACGTTCTCCCCGTGTCTGTGTGGGTTTCCTCCGGCTGCTCCGGTTTCCTCCCACAGTCCCAAGATGTGTAGGTTAGTTGGATTGGCCATGCTAAATTGCCCTGAGGTTTCTTTCACTTATTGCTATGGCTTTTACAATGAGGCAGAATGGGATTTTAAAAGTATTCCAACATTTTAATTTCTTCCTGTCTCACATCTCAAAGCGAGGCCTCCCACAAATTGAACCTCCATTTTTCTACAGGAAGTAGACAAGTCCAATTCCCCCTTTTTGATATTTTTTTATAATTAAGACTGCTGATAGCAAAAGAATTTGTGAGGTGTCAGCAGGGGCTGGGTGAATGGGAGGATTCTCATTTCTGAGTTAGGAGGCGAACAGTTCAAGCCTCACCACCAGGGACTTCAGCACAAAATTGCTGCTGTCGCCCTGGTGCTGATGGAGGTGCCCCCACATCCCTTCCCACCCAAGATGTAGGCGACACGGTAGCACAAAGGTTGGCACAGTTGTTGCTTCACAGCTCAAGGGTCCCAGGTTCGATTCCCGGCTTGGGTCACTGCCTGTGTGGAGCCTGCACGTTCTTCCCGTCTCTGCGTGGGTTTCCTCCGGGTGCTCCACCCACAGTCCAAAGATGTGCAGGTTAGGTGGATTGGCCATGATAAATTGCCCTTAGTGTCCACAAAAGGTTAGCTAGGGTTACTGGGTTACGGGGATAGGGTGAAGGCGTGGGCTTAAGTAGGGTGCTCTTTCCAAGAGCCGGTGCAGACCTGATGGGCCGAACGGCCTCCTTCTGCACTGCAAATTCTATGATTCTGTGTGACACTTTTAATGTTCGGCCTTCGTTCCGTGAAAGTTCAACCCTCCCGCCAGCCAATAGTTGGCCACTTAAAAGTCTCAACTGCGGCAAAGGCCGGCTTCCCGTTTGAGGCCTTGTCCACCTTGGCAGAAAAATCACTGCGTCATCAGGGTGGGTTGGATCCCGGAAGGAAACCCGTCCCTTCTATTTCCCCCACCCACCTAAAAGCTCGCTGGTGGAGGAGGGTTAAATTCAGTCCCTTATAGAATTGTCCTTGCACATGTGGACATAATCCCAGGAAAATCCATCTAAACACTCACACAGTTATGGGGAATCCCTGCAAATAAAAGCACACTCCCGAAATCCCTGCAGTAATGCACGCACTCTCAGGAGCCTCTTGTTATGATTCCTATCAACACGGACAACTTTTGAAAGAAAGGAATGCCCAAGGTGCCAATGAAAAGAAAACGGATGGACAAGATTTTATTTTTTTTTAAACTTTAACTATAACAAATCAACAAAAATCAACTTAACTCAAACACTGATTAACCAGTGAAGGATATTTCAGGTAAAAAGGGAAATTTCTCTTGAAATAGTCAAAACAACAAAGTTACGCCTCACATTATTACAAGCAATCGCATTACTTCCCGCACAGATTGGGACCATATGCAATTTCAACATCACCAGAAATTAGATTGTAGGTGCAGAATGAGAGGTGACCTGCTCTACCTCAAGAATAAGACTTTCATGACAGATTTCAAGAGAATTCTTTGTTGCACAGTTGGGGGACAGATTCCATATAGAAACAAGCTGAATAATTTATGGAATATCTGGGTATTATATTACAGGGAGGAAGGAGGGGATAGGGGAGATGGGAATGGATGCAGGAGCAATAAGAGGGTGTGGAGAGCGCCTGGAGTTCTCAGCATGCACGGACTGAAAGAGCATCTGCATCTCTAATTATTTTATCATCTTGTGAACATTTCTGGAGAACTATCGGACGGGATCCACTGGTCCTGCCCAGTGTTGTCGCCTTTGCACTTACAGCTAAATCTGTCCATAGTACAGGCAACCCATCCCAACATAAGAATCAATACGTAGTACTTACAAAGTGCATCAAAACATGATGCGGAAATGATCTGATCTCAAAACAAGGATGTTCCATTAATGGTGAACATTTGAGAACAAAGCCACTTTTGTGTCTTTCACACATGCATTGAATACTAAATGTTAACCCAGAGTGGGTAATGCGCAAGTTAAAAGCTTCCAATTGTTTTAATGAATACAGGAAATGAAATGCTGCAAACCATTGTCAAAATAGATATTTTTTATATTTTTGCTCATTATTTTATCCTATGAAGCTCTTGAACCAAATACCATTAATTCTAGATCAATAATTGATGCGGGTTAATGTAGCTCATCATTCGCACATCTCTCTTTCTCTCTGTCTTAATTTTCAGCTCTCAGGCCACATATTGAGCTTTAGGGTTATTTAAGCGGAGGCTGGTGGCAGGTTACCATTGGGTGTTTATATCTGCAACTGGTAAACACTGAGTTCTCTGTCATTCAAGACCAAAAGCTTGTCCCATCTGGCAGAGATTCTGTGTAAATGTGTCAGCTTGATGGTTGCAGTTGAAACAGAGGTTGCGGGTTTGGGTCCAAGTTTTTACAGCGATGCAATGAGGCACAATTATATAGAAGGAAGAGAAGAAAGTTTTTCATTGATATTACACCTCATGATGTCCCCAACCACTTCTGACCTAACCCCCCCCCCCCCCCCCCCCCCCTCCTGCTCGTCTCCGAAATGGTGCCCTCAAAGGACTGGTGAAAACTTGATTTCATGCCTCTTTCAAAAGCACAGCACCGGAGAATCGGCTGAGATTTTGTGTTGAAGTCTCCGACGTGAGGCTTGAAATCAGAATCTTCTGACACGAGAGGCAGAATTTTCCAACCCCGCCCGCCATCAGGAGCGTCCGGACCCGCCGGATGCCAATGGACATTTGGCTGGACCACCGAATCGCCCGCGTGCTGTTACCTATTGAGGCACATGTGGCAACTTAATTTTGGAACAATACACCACAGAAACTGGCCTTTTGCCTCCTCGTCTCTTCCGAAGAGCCATCCAGTTGGTGCCAAATATAAAGAGGCAGTGGTGGAAAAACTCAACTGGTCTGGCAGCATCAGTGGAGAGAGAAGCAAAGTTAACGTTGCGCGTCCATCTGACTCTTTTACAACCTGAAGTTCGCCCCTATTGTTTCCTTATATCCTTGCAACTTTTCCTTCCTTCAAATACTCATCCCATTCCTTTTCGAAAGCTGTTATTCGATAATGTTAATATTGCCATCATTGATATCCCTTTATGGGATGAACCTGCATCCGCCATATGTGAAGGCAAGGTACCTCTCAATCTAAATACACTTTGCATCTTGGTGCACCTTAAACCTGACCCCTTTGATTATTAACTCTTCAGTTATTGGAGACTGTTAAAACTCGCACGGATTTTACCGGGTAGGGATGATTAACTACCCCGTTGAATTTGCAGAAGACGAGCTCCCCCAATAAAAGGGCAGGGGACCTTTAACAACGTCTGTCTTTGTATGAATAGAGTCAGCCAGTAAAAGGCACCAGCTGGTGAAGACGCAGTAGGGATCTACTGGAGGTGTATATAAATAGTTGTAAAATAAAGTACGGTTTTGTTTCAACAAACTTGGTGTCGATTCTTCGTGGCCTTTACAAAAGAAAAAATTTACCTTTATTTACTCGATCTCAAACCTTCATGGTTTTAAAAACCTCTTTCGGCCTTCCCTGCTCGAAAGGGAGCAACCTCAGCCTCCACACCGTCCACAAAACTGTAATTCCGGATCCCTCAAACCATTCCAGTAAATTTCTGCTGCACCTGCTCCGAGATTGTGTTGCCTATCGGCACCAGAGATGCCAATAATGTTGCTCTTTTTAATGAGTGGAATATTATCCCATTAATTGGCACCAATATTGTTGCCAAATTCACTAGATATGGCAGTTATTAATGATAATATTGCTTTTCAGAGTCGCCAGGTATCAAATGATACCACCACAAGGCTTTACCGGATATCGATCAAAGACCAAACAACCAGTTAGTCAGTTCAAGTTGAAAGATAGTTTATTTACACACAAGGATTACTTCGACATGCAACACAAAACACTACAAGTTAAACTACACCTATCAACTACAATAACATATACTTAACTTCAGGGCAACTGGCTCTTTGCAGATGAACAAGGCCTTTGTTTGGATCTTGCATGCCTGGGTAGAAGAAATGGCTTAGTTTCTGCTGGGCTCATCCGTTTGTTAGCAATCATTGGTCTTAAACTTGTCTTCTGGTCGTAATGTTATACTTAGTTTTAGGCGTAGGCTGGGGCCAAGACAGACCGAACACATGGCTGTGTCTCTTTTGATCCCTCTGGGATTTTGCGCACTTTGGGACGGTCCTTCCTTTGGATCCAATAATTCGACAGGCTTCGATCACTGCCTTTGATTTTGGCCAATAAAGGGGCGGGTGCCTTGATGGCTGGGCATGTCCTGAGTGGTCATTAACATTGGCTGTTTGGGCTTTCTTAGCAAAGGGAGTGGCGCCAGTTAGTCTGCACCTGTATCGGTTACCTGAATACAGTCCTTTTGTTCTGGGGAAATGGACCATTAGAATACAAACGAGCGGGGGTTTTGATCACGTCTAGCTGTCTGAGTTCCAAATACACACACAAGCTCTGAGTGTGTCTGAGTCCTGGGTTGGCCATAATTCCCATGGTCCTTTGCAGGTAGCCATCTGAGATGGATACACTTGTCACATCCCTCTGAAGGTGCAGTGCCCAGAATTTGACACAGCGCCTCAGCTAAGGCTGCATTTGGGCCTTTTGTTGGTTTAGCATTACATTTGTACGCTATTGTCAGGATCTTACGTGTGCCCATGGAGCATGCTGGGTAGTGTTGGACCCTGTATGCTTTATTAAGTGCTTTGTTAATCTGTCCTGCCTCTTTCAAAGATTTGTGGACAATAATAACAATAATAATAATCTTTATTGTCACAAGTCGGCTTACATTAACACTGCAGTGAAGTTGCTGTGAAAATCCCCCAGTCCCCACACTCCGGTGCCTGTTCGGGTACAGGGAGGGAGAATTCAGAATGTCCAATTCACCTAACAGCATGTCTTTCGCGACTTGTGGGAGGAAACTGGAGCACCCAGAGGAAACCCAGGTCTCTCATTCTCCTGAGACCATTTTAAAATTGTTGTGTTATCAGAGACAAGCCTTTTCTAAAGGATAGCCCCTCGCAGAGCCCATAAAGACATCTGGTGCACTCATTCAAGTGCAGCAATCAATGCCCAGGCCATTAAGTTGTCTATTATTGTTCATTTGAACCTTGCTCTGAAACTGAGCACCCAAAATAGAAGGTGCTTTATCTCCCCACCACCTCAATGCCTTGGCACAATGACTACGCAGACTTTCCCAAAATGTATTGCTTTTTAAACAGATCTGACAGAAAGACATGCCCGGTCTTGCCTGCGTTCATCCTGTCGCAGGGCGATGCTGTATAAACTGCAGATTAAATGGGATTTGATAGAATTTGAAAGGGTGCATAATGATACAGATGGATGGATTGAAAAAGTTGTGAGGATATGATTCATCGAGATAAGTGGAGACAAGTTACCTGAAATAAAACTGTAATTGCTACAAATGTAATGACATATTTCCTTCCAAAAATAACAATTCCGCCTCAAAATGCGATTTTGAAGTGATTCTTAATCTTGAAGTATTCGGGTGATTTAGTTTCCTCCCACACTCCAAAGATGTGCAGGTTACCTGGTTGGCCCTGATAAATTTGCCCTTTCGTGTCCAGGGACGCGCAGGTTAGATGGGTTGCGGGGGTAGCGCGTGGCAGCAGAGGTGCTCTTTCAGTGGGTCAGGGCAGACTCGATACACTCAATGGCCCCCTCTGCACTGTTGGGATTCTATTCTATTCTATTCTATTCTATTTTTTTCCATTCACGTTAAACATTTTGTTTCTTTTTTTAAAATAAATTTAGAGTACCCAATTATTATTTTTTTCCAATTAAGGGACAATTTAACGTGGCCAATTCACCTAACCTACACATCTTTGGGTTGTGGGGGTGAAACCCACACAGACACGGGGAGAATGTGCAAACTCCACACGGACAGTGACCCAGGACCGGGATTCGAACCCGGGTCCTCAGTGTCGTAGGCTGCAGTGCTAACCACTGTGCCACGTGCCGCTCTTATTCTCTTTAAACATTTATTAGATACCAAAATATTTGAGACAGAATAATGAAAGCATGGAAAATCTATGCTGTGAAAAGAGGCCATTTGGCCCATTGTGTCCGGGCTATCAATCGAGAACTCTCCAGCTCATCCCACTCCCCAACTCTTGGGCCGGCGCCCTGAAGGTTACGGCATACACAAGTATTCTTAAGTTGTGATAGGAGTTTCTGCTCCCACCTTTCATCCAGGCAGAGAGTTCCAGACCCCCAACATCCACTGGGTGAAAATAATTCTCCTCAACTGCCTTCTAATCCATCGACGAGTGATTGCAAATCCACACCATCTGATCATTGATTTCTCTGCTGCCAGGAATAGCTGCTTCTTATCCATTCTATTTATGTCCCTCATTATTATGTCTACCTCAAGTTAATCTCTCCTCAGTCGCCTATATTCCAAGTCCATCCAATCTTTCTTTATAACTAAATTCTCAAATTCTGGCAACATTCTCATAAACATACTCCACACCCACTCTCATTCAATCAGGCCATTCCCACCGGCTGTCGGAGGGCAGGGCATCACAACAATGCAGCTTTTGAGGGACCATATTGGTCAGGGTAGCAAGCAGGAAAGTGCAGGCCAGTTAGGTTAACATTTGTCACAGCAAAAATATCGGTAGCTTTATTAAAGATGTATGTCATGGCACTTAGATAATCAGGTAGAGTCAACATGGTTTTGTGAAAGGGAAATCATGTTTTTTGAAGGAGTCACATGGGTTGTGGATGTACTTTACTTAGATTTTCAGAATGCATTTGATAAGGTGCCACATTAAAGTTTATTGAGTTTATTGAGAAAATAACAGTTCATGGTGTAGAGGGTAACATTATGAAAGGAAAGGAGATTGACTAGAGAACAGGAAACAGTGGTAGTCACAAATGTTTTTTTTTCTGGTTGGCTGGATGTGACAAGTGGTGTGTCGCAGGGATTAGTGCTGGGGCCTCAACATTTTCCACTTTATACAAATGAATTAGATGCATCGACCGATGGTGTGGTTGCTAAATTTGCTACACATAGGTGGGTAGGAAAATAAATTGTGAAGAGGACACAGGGAGGCTACAAACTGACATGGATAGAATCCCTGCAGTACAGAAGGAGGTCATTTGGCCCATTGTGCCTGCACCAACTCTCTGAAAGAGCATTCTATCTCGGCCCACTCCCCCGCAACCCCATCTAACCTTTGGACACTGAGGGGCAATTCAGCATGGATAAACCAACAAATGTGTGCATCTTGGGACTATGGGAGAAAACCGGAGCACCCGGAGGAAACTCACGTGGGCACGGGGAGATCGTTCAAACTCCACATAGACAGTAGCCCGAGGTTGGAATAGAACCAGGGAGCTTGACCCTGTGAGGCAGCAGTGCTAAGCACTGTGCCACCATGCCATCCTAAGGTTGAGACATTGTTCAAAGATCTGAAAAGTGGAGTGTGATGTGTGAAATTGACCCATTTTAGCAGGAAAAATAAACATCCAAATGGAGAGAGATTGCAGAGTTCTGAGATTAGATCAAGTAACTTGGAAAGCTAATTGAGTGTTATTGTTCATTGTGAGGGGGGTTGACTGTATAAGCAGTGAGGTTAGGCTTCAGCTGTGCAGGACGCTGATCAGAGCACATCTGGAGTACAGTATACAGTATCTGTCTCCTTGTTTAAGGAACGATGTAAATGCATTAGATGCTGTTAAGAGGTCGAGTACTAAACTAATACCAGGAATGGACAGGAGATCTTATGAGGAAAGGTTAGACAGGCTGAGTTTGTATCTTCTGGAGTTTAGATAAGTAAGAGGTGACTTGGTTAAAGCATAGAAGATCCTGAGGGGTCTTGACAGGGTGGATGCAGAAAGCAACTCAAGAGCAAGAAAGAAGCTTTAGGGACGGCTAAACACTGAGGTTCAGCAAAAAACCCACAACTTAAAGAACATATGGTGGGTGGAGAAAGGGCATGAGCTCCAACAGTTAGCTGAAAACCATGATGCGCAACATTCCTTTTACACAGTCGACACCGCTGTAATATCCTGACAGGCAGGCGACCACCAGATGGATTAACAAATGACAGATTTATTAAAGTAAGGAACTATGTACAGAGAGTGAGATAAAAACTAGCATGTTCCGAGACTCCAAGCCCCTAATTGACTGGGAACCTGCACTCTGCCCCCGCAAGGTTCGCTCACTCCGATTGGGCCACAGGAGCCTCTGGGGCCTCACTCCCTTAAAGGGGCACTCTACCACATCCCTCCCCCTTTAAGCCCAGAATGAACATTCTCAACTAACAGAGGAACTATTTACAAAAATGTACAAGTGTCTCTCAATATAGGCTCTCACAGGATCAGTCAGTCATAGAATTCATAGAATTTACAGTGCAGAAGGAGGCTATTCAGCCCATCGAGTCTGCACTGGCTCTTGGAAAGAGCACCCTACCCAAGGTCAACACCTCCACCCTATCCCCATAACCCAGTAACCCCACCCAACACTAAGGGCAATTTTGGACACTAAGGGCATTTATCATGGCCAATCCACCTAACCTGCTCATTTTTGGACTGTGGGAGGAAACCGGAGCACCCGGAGGAAACCCACGCACACACGGGGAGGATGTGCAGACTCCGCACAGACAGTGACCCAAGCCGGAATCGAACCTGGGACCCTGGAGCTGTGAAGCGATTGTGCTAGCCACAATGCTACTTCTTAATTCTTTGAGAGCGAAGCAGTTTACTGACGGGTGCTTCAGCAGCACAGGTGACTAGAGTTTGGCCCTAAATGGGCTGACTCTCGATAAATGAAGATGTATCCATTCAAGTAGTTTTGTCTGTTCCCCCTGAAACATTACTGGGTTCATCCACGAGGCAGCTTGCTGCAGCATTACTTCCATCCGCATCCATCGCTGCCATGTCTACTCGGTCCAGGTTGTCCCACTGGTCCAGTCTGCTTCCACTTATGTGGTCCAAGTGTATATTTTTTAACTCTCCCTTGTACTCCCATCCTGTTTGATACTGGACCTCTTTTGGTCACGAGTGTTCGCGGAACCAAATTAGGACCAGCACCAAAATTCTTCACGTTAATTAAATCACCCACTGCAAACATTCTTTCAACTTTCTTTGAGTCGTGATGTCGTTTCTGATCGTTTTGTTTAGCTTCCACCCTCCCCGCCAAATTTGGAAATATGAGGACCCATCACGTTTTAATGCGTCTATCCATTAGCAGCTTGGTGGGTGTGGCACATGTGGTGGTGGGAGGCGGTGTACAACAGCTGAGCACGAAACTGGAACAGTCTGAGTTGCAAAGGGCTGAAGGCTGCGTATTCATGGCGGCCTTGAATGTTTGGACGGCTCTCTCAGCCAGTGGGGCGGACGGGAGCTGTTCAAATATGTTGAATATCGTGGTCCTCAGAAAATGTTTGAATTCCCCATTGGTAAAATCAACCCATCATCTGAGACCTTAGGTAACCAGTGGGTGGTGAATGTTTGTCTCAATTTCATTTGCCTAAAAAATATTAACCGCGACGCTCTGTGTATAGCGCCCATTTCGCAGCATTGGGGGTTGGATTGTCCTAGTTTACCAAAATGGAGCATTGCCATTCACGGACTGTGGAACAAATTTTCTTTTGATGGAGAAGTTTTCACACAAAGTCCACTCTCCCGATTCTCATAACAGCAGGAAGGCGCTCCATTTGATCCTGCTCGTCAATGTAATATCCTGGCAGACAAGCGACCACCAAATGGATTGACAAGTAAACGCTTTATTAAAGTAATAAACAATGTACAGAGAGTGAGATAAAAATGGCCATGTTTATAGAATCCCCGTATTGCAGAAGAAGACCATTTGGCCCATTCAGACTGCACTGACACCACCCAGGCCATCTCCCCTGTCCTATTCCCATACCCCCATCTAATCTTTGGACACTAAGGGCAATTTAGCACGTCCAATCCACCTAACCTGCCCATCTTTGGACTGTGGGAGAAAACCAGAGCATCCGAAGGAAACCCAGACGGACACAGCCGGAATTGAACTCGGGTCCCTGGCGCTGTGAAGCAGCAGTGCTAACCACTGTGTCACCATGCTGCCGGACCACAACTCCAAATTCCGAACTGACTTGGAACCCACGCTCCTCTTCCCAGTGTTCGAGCACTCTGGCTTCATTGTCCAATTGGGTCATATAACCCTTTGGCGACTCGACACCCCCCCCCCCCCCAAATTGCACGCTACCACAGACACCTCCAGCCCAAGCCCCTAAGGCCCCTCCCCACTGCTGGCCAAGAACAAGACATACTCATCTAGAACAGAGAGGCCGTCATCGTTCTCTGGAAGGAGCACTTAGAAGACTTCATTAACTGAAGTTCTGTCTTTAATAAGAGTGTCTGACGTGTATGCATGACTTAATTTCCCTGATCTGAAAGGAGGAGATCATGCCAGGAGATCTCAGAGATGTCGGAATTGTGACCATCTTCAAAAAAGGTGACAAGTTTGACTGCAGTAACTCGAGCAAACTTTCCCTGCTGCCGGCCACTGATTAAGTCACTGGAAGATTCCTCCTTAATCGTCTTCTCCCTGTGGCTGAAGCCCACAAAACCAGGGCTGGTTTAGCACAGTGGGCTAAATAGCTGACTTGTAATGCAGAACAATGCCAGCAGCGCGGGTTCAATTCTCGTACCGGCCTCCCCAAACAGGCACCGGAATGTAGCGACTAGGTGCTTTTCACAGTAACTCTATTGAACTACTACTTGTGACAATAATGAAATGAAATGAAAATCGCTTATTGTCACAAGTAGGCTTCAAATGAAGTTGCTGTGAAAAACCCCTAGTCGCCACATTCCGGCGCCTGTTTGGGGAGGTTGGTACGTGAATTTAACCGTGCTGCTGGCCTGCCTTGGTCTGCTTTAACAGCCAGTGATTTAGCCCTGTGCTTAAGTGATTATTATTATTGCTATTATTATTATAAGAGATCCTCCCAGAGTCCCAATGCAGGTTCCAACCACTAAGGGGCACAACAGGCATGATCTTCACCATGTAGCAACTTCAAGTGAAGTACACGGAACAGCACTAACCCTTGTATATGGCCCTATTTGACCTCACAACCTTGAGGGATTATATAGCGTCCTCTACCATTTCAGCTGTCCCCAAAAGTTTGTCACCATTGTCCACCTGCTGCACGATGATATATAAGTTGTGATCCTGGCCGATAGATCCACCATGGACCCAATTCACATTCGAACTGAGGTCAAGCAAGGCTGTGTCATTGCACTGACCCTCTTCTCAATCCTCTCAGCTGCAATGCTCCATCCCGCCCTCGGCAAGCTCCCTTTTGGAGTAGAGATAAACTACACAACAAATGGGAAAGTCGTTCAACATCCGCCATCCACTGGCCAGATCCAAGGTTATCCCATTCTCTGCTATTGGACAGTCAATGCATGAGTCTGCTTTCTGTCGGGGGCAAGCTCAAAGCCATTGCCAATACCTTCATCGAGACACAAGAGAGCATGGGTCTTACATTAAACATTTGTAAAGCAAAGATCCTTCACCCAGGTACCCTCACCATGTAGCACTGTAACTCCGGTTATCAGAATCCATGATGAGGCCTTGGACAATGTGGACCACTCTTCAGACCTTGGGAGCCTCCTGTCAACAAGGGCAGACATTGATGATGAGGTTCAAGACAACTATCAGTGTGCCAGTGCAGCCTGTGAACACCTGAGGAAGACAATGTTTGGAGACCAGGACCTCAGACCCAACACTAAGCCCATGGGGCACTGAGCAGTGGTGATACAGACCCTCCTATATGGCTCAGAGACATTGACTACATGCAGCAGGCACCTCAAAACCCAGGGGAAGGACTAGGGGCACTGCCTTCGCAAGGCCCTGCAAATCCATTGGCAGGATAGACACACCAACATCAGTGTTCTCGCTCAGGTCAACATAAGCTGCAATGAAGCATTGACCATGTTCGATCAGCTCCGCTGGCTGGGCCAAATCGTTTGCATGCCTGCCATGAGATTCCTGAAACAAGAACTCTACACGGAGCTTCAACATGGTGAGCGAGCCCCAGGAGGGCAGAGGAAATGCTTCAAGGACACCCTCAAAGCCTCCTTGCAAAAGTGCAACACCCCCATCGACACCTGTGAATCTCTGGCCCAAGACCACCATGAGTGGAGAAAAAGCATCCGGGGTGGGGCTGCACACCTCGGGTTTCATTACTGACAGCAAGCTGAAGCCAAGCGTTGACAACAAAAGGAACCAGTGGCACCCCACCGTTCCACTCCCCCAACCACTTCCCACCCACATCTATGACAGACCGGGGGTCACGCATTGGATTCCTCAGTCACCTGAAAACTCATTTTTAGTGCGGATGCAAGCATGGTGGCACAGTGGTTAGCACTGTTGCCTCACAGCTCCAGGGACCCGGGATCAATTTCAGCTTCAGGTGACTGCGTGGAATCTGCACGTTCTCCCCGTGCCTGTGTTTATTTCCTCCGGGTGCTCCGGTTTCCTCCCACATTCCAAAGATGTGCGGGTTAGGTGGATTGGCCATGCTAAATTGCCCCTGAGTGTCCTAAAGGTTAGGTGGGGTTACTGGGTTATGGGGATAGGGTGGGGGCATGTACTTAAGTAGGCTGCTCTTTCCAAGGGCCAGTGCAGACATGATGAGAAGAAAGGCCTCCTTCTGCACTGTACATTCTATGAAGTCATCCTCAACCCCGAGGGACTGCCTGATAAGAAAATGGATGTGGAGACAATGCTTCCTCTTGTTGGAGAATCTAGAGCCAGGGGTCACTGTTTAAAAATAAGTGGTTGCCCATTCAAGATAATGATGAGGTAACGTTATTTTCTCTCAGAGGGTTAACCTTGCCCCTGCTTACCTTATTGCAGGGTATCTGGTCGCAAAATAATCTCTAAATCTGCTTTGCAGCATCTCCAAATGATCGGGGCAAAATCAGCCTCTCGACATAATAACCCACCGTTTGCCAACCCACTGCTCCCCTCCAGCGCAATTCCTGACCCACATCCCCTGCTGTGAACACCCCCATCGACCCCAAACTCCCATCTCCGGGATTTGGGAATGGTGAAAGTTAAAAGTACAGAGGATTACTTGGAGACAAAGTGCGAGTAAAGTGCCAGCAGCTGTAACACAGTGAACTGGTTTGACTTTTGACAGTAACGGAAGTTAGATTCCATGCAAAATTAATGAGGTTTTAATTCAGCGAGTGGGATGTTTGCGGTAATATTCCTGCAGTTTTTTTTTATGACAAATGTCGGCTGCATCATGAAAGATTAATTGGCACAGAGCACTATTTATATAAAGAGCATAAATAATTACTTATAATAACATGTTCAATGCAAGGTGATGAATTATCGAAGAGTAATAGCAGAGAATTTCAACTATCCTAATATTAATAGGTATGAAATTGGTGTAGAAAATAGAGGACGTGGAATTCTTAAAATGCATTTGCAATAAACTAACTAGCCCACGTGTGAGAAGGCCAGCAGGAGCAGTCCTGGATTTAGTTTCAGAGGAAGTTCAAAGGGCATCATTGGGGGGATATTTTGGTTGTGATGCAGGCCGATAGATCCACCATGGACCCAATTCACATTCGAACTGAGGTCAAGCAAGGCTGTGTCATTGCACTGACCCTCTTCTCAATTCTCTCTGCTGCAATGCTCCATCCCGCCCTTGGCAAGCTCCTTTTTGGAGTAGAGATAAACTACACAACAAACGGGAAAGTCATTCAATATCCGCCATCCACTGGCCAGATCCAAGGTTATCCCATTCTCTGCTATTGGACAGTCAATGCATGAGTCTGCTTTCAGTCGGGGGCAAGCTCAAAGCCATTGCCAATACCTTCATATACCTTCAGCAGCTGTAACACAGTGAACTGGTTTGACTTTTGACAGTAACGGAAGTTAGATTCCATGCAAAATTAATGAGGTCTTAATTCAGCGAGTGGGATGTTTGTGATGCTCAGAGATCAGTTAGATCTGGCACAATTATGGAAAAGGACGGAGATAGGAGGATGGGAAAGGACAACAACCTGTCCTGGTCCCCCTATAGCTGACACTATAGTTAAGAAAGCCCACCAACGACTCGACTTTCTCAGAAGATTAAGGACATTTGGCATGTCAGCTACGACTTTCACCAACTTCTACAGATGCACCATAGAAAGCATCCTTTCTGGTTGTATCACAGCTTGGTATGGATCCTGCTCTGCCCAAGACCGCAGGAAACTACAAAAGGTCGTGAATGTAGCTCAATCCATCACGCAAACCAGCCTCCCATCCGTTGACTCTGTCTACAATTCCCGCTGCCTCGGAAAGGCAGCCCGCATAATTAAGGACCCCACGTACCCTGGACAAACCCTCTTCCACCTTCTTCCGTCAGGAAAAAGATACCAAAGTTTGAGGTCACGTACCAACCGACTCGAGAACAGCTTCTTCCCTGCTGCCATCAGACTTGTGAATGGACCTACCTCGTATTAAGTTGATCTTTTCTCTGCACCCTAGCTATAACTGTAACATTATATTCTGCAGTCTCTCCTTCCTTCCCTATGTAGGGTATGCGTTGTCTGTATCGCACAAAAGAAACAATACTTTTCGTTGTATACTAATACATGTGACAATAATAAATCAAATCAAATCAAAGACAGACCAAGAATAAAAGTCTTAAGTTGGAAAAAGGCCACAGGAGGTTGGAGGGTGGCGAGGGAGTGGGTGGTAACAGGAGCCGGGCCAGGCTAATTGGAAAAGAGGTTGGCGGCAGCCTGAAGGGCTGTCTGGTGCTGATCAGCGTGCTTCAATTCTCAATTTCTGTTGGAGCTGTAAACAGCTCCATTATTCGGTCGGACAGCTCGGCTTCCGAGAAATCATCGTCCTTACCCTTATCATGACACCTGCTGATGAACTGGCTAAGGTTCCTGCAGCTGTTGTCTGCAAGCCATCAGCTCTGAACAATGCATTCTAAAATTTACCTTGAACGAAGTTGATTCTCCTTAGCATGCTCCACAGCGTAGCAGGATCTTTCTGATCCTCCTCAAGAGGCTCGAACTGTTCGCTCATTGCAACCCCTCGTTCCAACTTGTTTATCCAGTTCCGTGATGGATAATTTCTAAATAGCATAGCTCCATCCTTTGTTTGTTGAGCGTTTCAGTGCTTATCTTCCTGATGTTTCCTGTCTTTTGTGGATGCTGTTGATCATAGAATCATAGAATTTAAAGCGCAGAAGAAGGCCATTCGCCCCATCGAGTCTGCACCGGCCCTTGGAAAGAGCACCCTACTTAAGCCCACACCTCCACCCCATCACCACAACCCCACATAATCTTTTTTTTTGGACACTAAAGAGGCAATTTAGCATGGCCGATCCACCTAACCTGCACATCTTTGGACTGTGGGAGGAAACCGGAGCACCCAGAGGAAACCCACACAGATACGGGGAGAAAGTGCAAAGTCCACCCAGACAGTCACCCGAGGCTGGAATTGAACCTCAGACCCTGGAGCTGTGAGGCAGCAGTGCTAACTACTGTGCCACCGTGCTGCCCGTTAATCCGGAATTAAAAATCTAATGATGACCATGCAACCATGGCCAATTGTTATAAAACACCATCTGGTTCACTCATGTCCTTTGGGGAAGGAAATCTGCCGTCCTTACCCGGTCTGGCCTACATGTGACTCCAGACCCACAGGAATGTGGTTGACTCTTAACTGCTCCCTCAGGGCAATTAGGGATGGAAATAAATGCTGGTCCAGCCAGCGATGCCCGTGTCCCGTGGACGGATTAAAAAAAAACAATTGACGTGAAGCGTTGTCCAGTATGTGCTTTTAGCGGCAAAACAGGGAGCAGAGTTGTTTTGGTTTGCCAAACAAGGCAAGTAAACAATGAAGGTCAATGGGTATACTTAATAGTAAGTGATGGCCAGATAGTCAAATAGGCAGTTTGCCTATTGGACAGGATCTCACAACAGAATCGGCTGGAGAGAGCTTCACAGGGGAGTCCAGGGCAGGACAGAGGAGTGGTGGTGTTGGAGCTCCAGGGCCTCTGGTTAATGGCCCAGAAAAAATAAGCTTAACTTGGAACAAAGAAGTATAAAGATGATTTCTTGAGGTATTGTCAGTTATGACAATGAAAGCAAGGAGGCAAAGCCCACGTGTGTTACAGACAGGGAAGTACTGGCAAATGAGAGAAATTTCAGAATTTGAAACAGATGGGGTGTGGAAAATGTATTTTCAAGGTGAGATCCCAGAGTCAGTTATTAACTTACAGCTGACTCCAAATGAAAAGAATTCGCTGCTGTAGCTGACATGTAATAAAAATGATAATAATCTTTTATTGTCACAAGTATAAAGTTACCGTGATGAGCCACTAGTCGTCACATCCCGACGCCTGTTCGGGTTAGCCGGTACAGGAATTGAACCTGCGTTGCTGACCTTGTTCTGCATTACAAACCAGCTGTCTAGCCCACTGAGCTAAACCAGCCCATAATACCACATCAAAACACAGCAAAAGCCCATGAGGCTGTCAGCATTTGGGAGTAGCATCTCCCAGGAGCATCCATGGCTGAGTAAAACAAGCATTTTGTTGCTATTGCCCTTCATGGCAACCTTCATGTGTGAGGTTGGAATTTCCAGTTTCATAAAGATGAGGAGGGCACAAAGAGACTGGCTGATATGCGCATTGCCCTCTGATTTTTTTAACTGGATTCAAGTGAGATTGTGATGACCAAGCAGGCTCCCCTTTCACATTAAAAGGCGAGCGAAGATGGCATGGGTCGCGAAGGTTGACCGGTTGCCAAAAGTGGATCCCAGAAAATAGACTGGTGGGGGGGCTGGTAGGCATGCAGCGTAGAGCCACTGGCTCCAGCGACGGATACGGCCGGAGAATTGCTGTGTCCGTGGCCGCGCATGCGCACGGCGGCGACCTCCAGTGCCCGCGCCGTGCAACATGGCGTGGCTGCATGTGGACCCGGCCTGCCAAAAACTGCCCTTCTTTGGCCAGGCTTTCCAGCCGCAGACCATCCCGCATCACTGCCCCCAGCCCCGCCAAAGTCCCCCCTGCCCGCGGATCGGCTCCCCTCCCCCCCTGACTGTGGTGGCACTGGACTCAGCCCGTAGCCACCACACCGGGTTCCCGAAAAAGAATAGAACAGGTGCGATGTACTCTGCCAGTACGCCATTTTGGAGGGGGTGGAGCATCGCAAAAGCAGCCCCCCGATTTTGGCGCCAACGGGGATCCTCCGGTCGATCCCCGAACGCGATTTTGGTGTCGGACACTGGAGAATCCCGCCCAGTGTTTTAGGCAGCTGGGTAAAGCTATCGGGAAATTCCACATGCACAACATATGCAGCTGGATTCTCTGCTGTCAGATTCTCCGACAGCGCCGGCAGTGCACCCACATCAGGGGATTTCCCGACAGCATGGTGGTGCCCACAATGGGAAACCCCATTGGCCGGCTGGCAGGACGGAGAATCCCGCTGACGGCGGGAGCGCGCCGCATCAAAAAACTGGTGTGGCGGGACGGAGAATCCCGGCCATGATTTGTAGGAAAAGTCTTTCGTGGAAAAGAGCAGGACATTGCGTTTATAAAGGGCCAGCGCACTTCTGAACTGGATGTCTCATCTGTAAGGCAACACCTCTAACAGTGTAGCTGTCCCTCAGTACTCGACCGGAGCACGAACTGGGTTACATCAAGTCTCTGATATAAAATGTGTATCCATGCTTTTCTGATTGAAAGACGAAAAAAGTATTGCGACTGAGACACAGCTGACACTAAAAATGAGGCAGATAGAAATGAGAGCATCACCTATCCAACAACAAGCTGTTTCTTGTATTCTGCCAGGAATGGTAGAACCTCCATTCTTCACATTGACATGCAATCTAACGACAGCAAGGAGCTGCTGTATCTTTACTGAGATTGCTTTGTCAAAAACCCTGAAACAAAATCACAGAACACGGTTTCTATTTGAAGATCAAACAGCAGAAAAACGAATAATGTTTCTATTTGACGCAATAATTGTCTCCCATTTGACTCAAGCACACACAGACTATAAGTTTACCTTGAGTGGAGGGAAGAGTTTGGGTGGGAGGCGTTGGGGGGGGAGATTGTTCGGGGGAATGTAACGTGAAAGATGTCATATTTGTTTGTTCCATTTTGCAAGTTACTTTCTGCCCTTTGGATTAAGGCACTTGATGAATCAATTACTGTCCTGGGAAAGGTATTAATGCAGCCACTGATGTTGACAAAAGGCGAAGAAGATAATTGTTTTCAAATTAAAATTAGATTAGCATTCTTCTCTTGCATCTATTCCGTTCTCATTTCGTGTCCTGCTTTCAATGAGCATATCTTACTTTGCACACTGAGAGGTGTTACGGGTTAGGATAGTCTCTTTGAGGCAAGTTCAAACACAGTTAAGAATACTGTGCTCACTACTTGTTTACAGTTTATAGAGCAACTCACATTTGTACTGCATTGTTTAAAATAGTAACATTTTTCCAAGGCACTTCACTTCAGAGAGCTACCAGACAAAGGGGCTGGGTTCTCCGTTTTTAAGTCCCCACGCCAGCGTGAAAATGGTGGTCTTTTAAGCCAAGAAAGCTAGCGCAAAACAGCCACTGATTCGCAGTTTTGCTGGGGGCTAGCAGCTTTAGCTGCCAATATGGCCCTCCATGGCGAACTCAACCCGCGGTCCTAGACCGCTAAAGTAGTGCCCCCCTTCGGCCGCATGCACGCCTCAGACTGCCGGCCCACAGTTCCCCCAGTCCCGAATGAAACCCCCCCCGCCCGCGGACTGGCCCTCCCACGAGTGTGGCGGTCCCGGACTGAGTCCGGAGCCGCCACACCGAGTTCACGAACAGCGTGAGCACACGTAGCCCACACCATCGGGAACTCAGTCGGTCGGGGACGGAGCATCATGGACGTGGATAATCGGCACTGCATACTCCTAGAGTAAGCCGCTTTTCAGGGGACAGAGAATTTAAAATCCGGCGCCGCTCACGATTTTGACGCCAAATTGGATTGTCCACCCCGTCGCCGAACACAATGTCGGCATCGGGAAGCGGAGAATCTAGCCCAAGATGTTACATCGAGCCACATATTTAGATTTATTTAGATTTATATTTATTGTCACGTTAACTGAGGCACAATAAAAAGTATTGTTCTGCGTACAGTCCAGACAGCTCATTCCATACATGAAAAATATAGGACATACGATAAATACACAATGTAAATACATAGACAGAAGCATCAGGTGAAGCGTATGGAGTATAGTGCTACACAGTAGAGAAGATGCGTGGAGAGATCAGTTCAGTCCATAAGAGGGTCATTCAGGAGTCTGGTAACAGTGGGGAAGAAGCTCTATTTTAACCTGTTAGTGCGTGTTCTCAGACTTTTGTATCTTCTGCCCGATAGAAGAGATTGGAAGAGAGAATAACCCGGGTGGGAGGGGGCTTTGATTATGCTGCCCGCTTTCCCAAGGCAACGGGAGGTGTAGACAGAGTCAATGGATGGGAGGCTGTTTCGCGTGATGGACTGGGCTGTGTTCACAACTCTCTGTAGTTTCTTACAGTCTTGGGCTGAGCAGTTGCTGTCCCAAACTGTGATGCAGCCAGAGAGGATGCTTTCTGTGGTGCATCTGTAAAAATTGGTAAGAGTCTATGTGGACATGCCGAAGTTTCCTGAGGAAGTATCGGTACTGTTGTGCCTTCTTGGTTGAAGTGGCGATGTGGGTGGACCAGGAGAGATTGTTGGTGATGTGCACCCCTAGGAATTTGAAGCTGTCAACCATCTCCACCTTGGCACCATTGATACCGACAGGGGTGTGTATGACACTTTGCTTCCAGAAGTCAATGACTTGCTTCCTGAAGTCAATGACGAGCTCCTTAGTTTTGGCAGACATTGATGGAGAGATTGTTGTCGTTGCACCAGGCCACTCGGTTCTCTATCTCCTTCCTATACACCTGTAATAGGATGTGGACAAAAGCTTGGTTATAATAATAATAATCTTTATTGTCACAAGTAGGCTTATATTAACAGCAATGAAGTTACTGTGAGAAGCCCCTCGTCGCCACATTCCAGCGCCTGTTTGGGTACACAGAGGGAGAATTTAGAATGTCCAATTGACGTAACAGCACGTCTTTTGGGACTTGTGGGAGGAAATCAGAGCACACAGAGGAAACCCACGCATACACAGGAAGAACGTGCAGACTCCGCACAGACAGTGACCCAAGCAGGAATCGAACATGGGACTGCCGCTGTGAAGCCACAATGCTAACCACTGTGCGACCGTTAGAGAGGTAAGTTTTAAAAGCATCTTAAAGGAAGGGAGAGCATTATTTATGAGAAGGGACGGCATAGTGGCACAGTAGTTAGCCCTGCTGCCTCACAGTGCTCGGGACCTGGGGTTCGATTCTGACCTTTGGTGATTGCCTGCGTGGAGTTTGCACATTCTCTCCGTGTCTGCGTGGGTTTCCTCCGGGTGCCCTGGTTTCCTCCCACATTTCAAAGATGTGCAGGTTAGATGGATTGACCATGCTAAATTCCTCCTTAATATCCCAAGATGTGCAGGTTTGGTGGGGTTTCTGGGATAGGGTGGGAAAGTGGGTCTCGGTAGCATTCTCTTTCAGACTGCAGACTCGAAGGACCGAATGGCCTTCTTCTGGGCTGTAGGAATTCTACAGTTCTATGAAGTTCAGGAAGGGAATTCCAGAGTTCAAGGCCTAGAATGAGGTGCAGGGCCAGGGGAGGTTACAAGGATAGTGAAGAGTAAGATTTACATTAATAATTAAGGTGAATGCTATTCATTTTTAATATGATATTAATATGATAAGATTAATAAAACGCCCATCCCCAACACAAGCAGCCCTTGTCCTCTGGTTCCCTTGCTCTGAACCAGGTGGAAACGTTTACGGACCTCACTTTCTTTAGAATCTTAAATGCAGCAATCACCTCACATTACGACTTTCTCTTTCCCAGAGAGAACGTATCCAATTTACATGATCACTCCTGTCCTGTAATCCTGGCAACTTGGTTTGGCGATTCGTGGTCAACTGATGGGGCTCGCTGGGTGTCAGACCATTCTCCGACCAGAGGATGATTCAAATCAGAATAAGCTCAATTGTTCATGAATACCAATCACAACAATTCTGGATACCTCCTTTTAAATCTGATGTAAGTTATTAACACTGCTGTGCGAATTCGGCTGTTCCTTCTCAAATTCTTTGCCATACCTCTGGGCGGTTTCACGTGCCACTTTATTAAAAGTCAGAAATATCTGTGTTGTCAGCATTTGTTGGGATGTTTCTTTGTTTTAATTGATGAAGCTTGTCAAAGATTACATTCTCTTCAAACGATTTGCTTCACGTTGTTGGACGAACTTCATTTTCAGCCGAGGATGGAGTGATAGGAAACACATTGCTGTCAAGGAATGAATATACAATTCATTCTCCCCTGTAAACATGTCTTATTTCTTCATTCTTATGTAGAGAAGTAGATGGTGCATGCTGTGCTCTCTCCTTTGTCTTTCTAATTCTCTATTTCACTTACTGTTTTCTCACTCTCCTCTGATTCATGCTGGTTCACAATACCTGAGCTCCCTGCTTGCTGTCGGTGCTTTGTCCACTTTCTGCCTCTATAATTTCCACGTTATCAATACTAAGGGTGGTGATGATATTAGATATGTAATGCTTTACTTTAGTGGTCCTCGGTGGCACTGTGGTTAGCACTGCTGCCTCACCGCGCCTGGGATCCGGGTTCAATTCCGGCCTTGGGTGACTGTGTGAAGTTGTCAATTTCTCCGGACGTGCCTCCGATTTCCTCCCACAGTCCAAAGATGTGCAAGTCAGGTGGATTGGCCATGTTAAATTGTCTCTTAGTGTCCAAAGATGTGCAGGTTAGGTGGGGTTACAGGGATAAGGCTCGGGAGTGGACTAGGTATGGTGCTCTTTCAGAGGGTCGGCGCAGACTCGATGGACCAAATGGCCTCCTTCTACACTGTAGGAATTCTATGGTTCTAGCGACTGAGAGCATTGAGAGCTGATCATAAAGTTCATATCTACTTCAGAATGGGGTTCCCACGATCCGTTTCCTGAAGGGTATAAGACTGAAAGACCTGAGAGAAGAAATAGAGGATTCAGCCCTTCGAAACTGCTCCACCGTTCAATTATAATGACTGATCTGGTTGTGATCTCAACTCCACATTCCTGCCTAATTGCGATAACCTTTGACTCCCCTGTCTATCAAAAATCCAATATCAGGGAACCAGTTTTGTCTTTGCAATAGTCGAATAATATTTGCTCAATTCCACTCAACATGATAGGGTTTCAACTTTGGTTAACTTAAACCCAGTCCCCAAATCAGTCCCTCACCATATCGAGAATGATATATAAAACATTCAACAGCAGCAAATTATAATTATATAGCACCTTTAACAAAATAAATTGTCCCAGGGCACTTCACAGGAGCACGATGAAACAAACTGGACACTGAGGCACATGAGGAGGTATGAGGACAGATGGTCAAAAGCTTAATTAAGATGTTGGAGCATCTTGAAGGAAGAAAGAGTGGGAGAAAATTGCTGAGATTTAGGGAGGAAATTCCAGAGATCAGTGTCAAAAGAGTTGAAAATGAATTGCACAGCAAGAAGCCATTAGGATCGTCGAGCCTACGCCATGGTTCATTCTCTGCACAGCCTTCTCTCACCCCCCTCTTCACCTCACTCCAGCAACATATTCTTCTCTTCCATGTGTTTATCCAGCTTCTTCATCATTTATTTGCCTCTACTTTTCACTGTGACAACACGTTTCGCAACTCTCTCTCTCTGGGCGAAGAGGTTTCTCCTGAGACGTTTCCGCTCATGGGAGAGTCCAGAACCAGAGGGCACATTCACAGAATTAGAGTGTGTACATCTGAGACAAATTTGAGATGGTATTTCTTCCCTCAAAGTGCGGTGAATCTTTGGAATACTTTGACCCAGGGAACTGTGGATGACGAGTCCTTGAACATTTTCAAGGCTGAGATTGATAGGTTTTTAATCAGCGGGAGAATTAAGGGTGATGTGGAAATGATAGGAATGTGGACTGAGTAAGTGTCATCAGCCATGATCTTATTAAATGGCGGAGCAGGCTCAAATGGCTGTATAGCCTCCCCCTGTTCCTACTTCATATGGTTTCCTGGACTATCTTTTTTCATTTATTAATAAGCACATACTTTTGCTCTCTAGTTTGGGACTTCTCCCACAAGTAAGAGGAAAATGTTCTCTTTCCTATCAATCCCCTTCCAAATTTTAGAGTGATCTATTGAGTTTTCTCTCAGCCTTCTCTTTGCTGGAGAACAAGCTTTCTGCCTTTTCCTGATGTTACTGAAAAAAGACATTTCGTCAAAACTTTTCATCTTGCACTTATCACGACAATCACAAGAATACCAATGTCAGGAGAAATTGCAAGTGTTTTATTGCGATCCCAGACCAGACCCCCAACAGTGTCTAGGATACTTCATAGAAACCCCAACATTTTATTTTAATTTTGTGAGACTGTGAGGAATACTTTGTTCCAGGAGTGACTTCATGAGAAATAGTGATATGGTATATTAACACGAAATTTAGTGTGGACACAGTATTAAAATATCTTGAGGTAAGGTGAAAGGTAAAGTTGCCATAGTCCCAGATGACAGTAGGCTTCTTTACCCTTTGAGGAGAAGAGGTGACTGGTGGCGATTTAACCTGAGGATCACCACACCTCAGGCGAGGGGCAAGGTTGAGGAGGCGGAGCCTTCATGAATAACCTCAGCCGGTCCGGGAATTGAACTCGCGCTGCTGGCCTTCCTTTGCATTATGAACCAGCTGTCTCGCCAAGTGATCTAAACCGGCCTAAAATATCGACATTGCAAAATAATATAGGTAAAAGAGAAAGGGTAGATACGTGGGTGTCAGTAGGGTGCTCTTTGTAAGGGCCAGTGCAGATGTGATGGGCCGAATGGCCTCCTTCTGCACTGTAAATTCTATGATTCTATGATTAACCTCCCTCCATCTGATCATCGTAACAGTCACAGAGATCACTGACAATGAGAAATCCACAGATATTTTCCTTTGGAGCATTTAGAATTAGGTGGCAATACAAGAGTGGAGAGTTAGAATATCTGGTTGCTTCAACCCACAGTCCAAAGACATGCAGATTTGGTGGATTAGCCATGACCAATGCGTGGGTTGACGGGAATACCACAGGGAAGTAGGCCTGGGTAGAGTGCTCCTCCGAATGATCAGTGTGAACTCGATGGGCCGAATGACCTCCTTCTGCACTGAGGGGGTTCTCAGGATTCTCTATGGATTCTATGGCCCAGCATCATTGGCCATCTGATTGGTGGTGGTTGTCTTGGGAAAAATACCTGGTGCGGCTTGTGCATTGAAACCTGTGGACCACCTGTCTTGTCACAGCACTCCCCTGTCGTAAGTGAACAGCAGCAAAGGCTGAACGAACGCCTGAAGCGACCATTATTTGTGCTCATCAGCCGAAGGATGGGCAGGTTGATACCTTCCCCGCCCACTGTAAAATGGGATACATCTTTATTTTTTGCGTCCCTCCGCCTGCAAATATACCGCCGTGGGAAGGGTGGGGGAGGAGTGCATAAAAGAGCCCAAGGAGTTTTCTGCCTCCTCCACTTTCAACTCATAAGCTAACATATTATCTTGTTCTCAATTCAACTCAATATTCACTTCGCTTTTGAAGATTACTTTTGGATGGCCCTAAATCAAGATGGATGAAAAAGATAGAATCATAGAATTTACAGTGCAGGAGGAGGCCATTGGGCCCATTGAGCCTGCACCGGCCCTTGGAAAGTGCACCCTACTTGAGCACACACCTCCACCCTATGCCCATGACCCTGTAAACCCACCCATCGCTTTGGACACTAAGGGGCAATTTTATCATGGGCCAATCCACCTAACCTGCACATCTTTGGTCTGTGGCAGGAAACTGGAGCACCCGGAGGAAGACAGGGGAGAATGCGTAAACTCCACGCAGTCACCTGAGGCCGCAATTGAACCGGGGACCATGGAGCTGTGAGGCAGCAGTGCTAAACACTGTGCCACCATGCCGAAGGAGGAGCAATGGGGAGGTGATAACATAGTGGTAATGTCCCTGGACCGGAAATCCAGAGGCCTGGGCTAATGCTCTACGCCTGTGGGTTCAAATCCCAGTACAGCATCTGGTGATATTTAAAGCCACTGAACTGAACCTGGAATTGCAGAATAGCATAAATTGGAAATACCCATCTGGTTCACTAAAGCACTTCAGGGAAGGAAATCTCCTGCTGTTTCCTGGTCTGACCTCCAAGTAACTCCAGACTCGCAGGAATGCGGTTGACTCTTCAATGCTTCCTGACATGGCCTAGCGAGAACTCATTTCAAGGATGATAAAGAACGGGCTTGCCAGCAATGCCCACATCCCCATAAACAATAATCCCCTGAAACAGTGTAGCCACCTGGGGTGGCCACATCCCGATTCCAAAATGGACACTCGCAAGGAGTGTAGGGAAAATTGGACAACTCCAGAGAACACAAGCAGGTGCAAGGTTTCCTGTGTATTAAGATTTGCAGAACCCAGACAGAACCGAAACCAATAACCATTAACATATTAATGAGCTATCTCCAGGGACAAAAAGAGACATTGAAACAATCGGGACCAAGACAGACTCCCCGGCGCCAGTGGGAGCTAGAACAAAGGCAGGCCAACGAGCCCGCCCAACGATCAGGGAACAACTCCAATATTGGAGAAAAACGATAAAAACGATTGAGACATGGTCCAATTAATTGGGACTAAGTCCGGGGACCGCCCAAAAGGGCGCGAAACCCTTGGGGCCTATAAGATAGCGTCCCCAAGTTCAGTTCGCTCTCTTGGCCTTGGTTCTCAGCGAGGAGAGACCTGCCTAGCAGCTGCATCAACCAAGTAAGTCTCAAGTCAACGCACGCTACGAGATAGACGCTCCTAGCCACTATTCCGTACCAGGCCGAAGCCAGCAGAATCAGAACCGGACAAAGGCCATTGTTCCTCTGACCTGGTGGGCCATTCGAAGCGAAGTATAGGCTTTTAGTAGTAGTGATTGTTTAGTAAGTACTGTTTATGCATGAGTAGTGATTGACTGTGTGTATAATAAATGTGTATTGATTTCAAACTTACTAATTGGTGTATTGAGCTATTGATCAGTACTTGGCTTTGAAACTCGTGGTGGTATCAGAGAGATACCTGGCGACTCTAGAGAAAAGGCTATTAAAACAGAGCAAATTAAGGAAAAGCATAACGAGCAACAACAGATTACTTGGTTTTATCGCATTGCTGTTTCTGGGAGCACAAATTCAAAGTTTTCACAGCAGGCCAACATTTCAAAAGATTTTCATTGGCTGCAAAAGTGTTTTGGGACTTTCCATAATCATCGACGGTGCTCTGGAGCTACAAGTCTTTCCATTTTGTTCCTTTTCTGCAATTCCTCCTTGCAATCCATTTGAACGAAACAACTATGTTTTATTTTCACTGAATTAATTTCACGTGAACGGGGTCAATGGGCCATCTGAGTATTCACCTTGAATGCCAGAAGTTTGCTTTCATATTACTTTGCAACTTAAGCTGTGCTAAGCACACACTCTTTATTGTCAATGAAGGTGAGTACTGAGACAGTGACTCATTCGGCAATTACAATTTATCCCTCTACAGAAAATCTGCACTGTCACATTGGCTTTCATTCTGCGGAAATTATCTCGGCCATTCCATTTTAATAGAAATTATTGGGGTTTTTTTCAGAGAACAACATGTCTATGCTTAACCTGGCATGAGATTCAGCTGGAAGGTGCTCACACGGGAATGAAGAGTCGGCCACACAGCATCCCGGGTCGTCTCTTCCAGTGGCTTAGATCTTGGCTGATCTACAGCTGAAGCCAATTTGCTGTGTCTCTTACCAAATAATGGCCTGTTGAACAAAGCAATTTGGTGGAAATCTGATACTCAAAGGAGAATTGAATATCTACCTGGAGAGGGAAGGAACTTCAGAGTTGTGGGGTAAAGAGTTAAGGAGTGGGAATAATTAGTTGCTCTTTCAAAGATCTGACACAGGCTTGAGGGGAGTCGGTGGCGCAGTGGTATTGGCACTGGACTAGTAATCCAAGGACCCAGTGTAATGCTGTGGGGACATGGGTTCAAATCCCAACAAGACAGATGTTAAGATCTGAATTCAATAAACATCTGAAATTAAAATCTAATGACGGCCATGAAAATGTTATCGATTATCCTAAAAACCCTATTGGTTCAGTAATTAATGCTTTTTAGGGAAGGAAATCTGCCGTGCTTACCTGATCTGGCCCACATGATGCCAAATCTACAGCAATGTAGTTGACTCTTAAATGCCATCTGAAATGGCAAGCCGCCAGTTCAAGGATGGACAATTAATGCTGGTCCAGGAAGTGATGCCCACACCTCTGAACGAATCAAAAATAAAATGATGGACTGAATTATCTTTAATAATAATACTCTTTATTGTCACAGGTCGGCTCACATTGCAATGAAATTCCTGTGAAAGGTTCCTCATCGCCACATTCTGGCACCTATTAAGGTACACAGAGGGAGAATGTCCAATTCACCTAACAGCACGTCTTTCGGGACTAGTGGGAGGAAACCAGAACACCCGGAGGAAACCCACGCAGACATGGGGAGAACGTGCAGACTCCGCACAGACAGTGACCCAAGCCGGGAATCGAACCTGGGACCCTGGTGCTGTGAAGCCACAATGCTAACCACTGTGCTACCGTGCTGTCCAACCTCATGAAACCCCTATGGTGCTGAAGGAGGCCATTCAGCCCATCAGGTCTGCACCGTTCCTACGAAAGAGCACCCGCTAATTTAAAAAAAAAAATTTAGAGTACCCAATTACTTCTTTTCCAATTAAGGGACAATTTAACATGGCCAATTCACCTAAACTGTACATAGAAGTCATAGAAGTCATAGAACAGTACAGGCCCTTCATGTTGTGCCGAGCCATGATCACCCCACTCAAACGTATCCACCCTATACCCGTAACCCAACAACCCCCCCCTTAACCTTACTTTTATTAGGACACTACGGGCAATTTATCACGGCCAATCCACCTAACCCGCACATCTTTGGACTGTGGGAGGAAACCGGAGCACCCGGAGGAAACCCACGCACACAGGGGGAGGACGCGCAGACTCCACACAGACAGTGACCCAGCCGGGAATCGAACCTGGGACCCTGGAGCTGTGAAGCATTTATGCTAACCACCATGCTACCCTGCTGCCCCTTTGGGTTGTGGGGTTGTGGGGATGAAACCCACGCAGACATGGGGAGAATGTGCAAACTATACAAGGACAGTGACGCAGGGCCAGGTCCTCAGTGCCATCGGCAGCAATGCTAACCATTGTGCCACATGCCGCCTCTCACCCCTAACCCAACTCCTAAACCTCACATAACTTTTTGGACACGAAGGGACAATTTGCCACGGCCAATCCACCTAAGTTGCACATTTTTGGACTGTGGGAGGAAACCGGAGCACCCGGAGGAAACCCATTCAGGCACGGGGAGAGCGAGCAAACTCCACACAGACAGTTACCCGAGGTTGGAAGTGACGCTGTGAGACTGCAGTGCTAACCATTGCACCGCCGTGCCACCGACATCTCTTCCTGAATTGTATTATTCAAATCCTTGGATTATAATAACTATTCAGCTGAATTCAATGCATGAATTATTAAGCGTTGGATAAGCTTGAAGAGAGCAGAAGAAACAAACTAACAGTAGAAACCCATATAAATTGCAATTAATTGTAACTACAAGTTATCCTGATCCGTTTTTTCAACATTTGTATTTTACCATTTTACTCGGAATGATCGTTTCAAAAACTTACCTCACTTGGCCATGATGGAAGTTGGATTTTAAATGAATTAACCTTTGTAAAATTAAACAATTTAATGTGTTTCTTGTGATTTAAAATCAGCTCAGACGTCAGGAACTCAGAATTGTGGGGACAATTAGCATTTCCCTGCCTGTTGCCCATCTAAATGAGTCCAGTATCCTCTATGGGCCTGGCAGGCAGGCGTCTCGATGTGGATTAAATATTAAATAGCCTGAGTTTTAATTTACAACCAAGCCCCCACATAGATACATATGTTGGTAGCACAGCAGTGCCTAAAATTCATTTTCTGTGATGTTATCCTATGGGATTGGTTTAATTATCCACAGTTACTCACAGAAAAGGAATCAGGCGTGTTCGGAGAGAATTCGCTGGAGTGGTTTTTCTCAATGAATATTTTTGATTAACTGAAGTGTTGTGGCACGCAGTTCAACCCCTCACCCCCTCCACCAACCCACACCTACCCCGAACACCGACCCTTGCTGTCATGAGGAATATAGGCGCTACTAAATTGAAGATGTCTCCCCCTCAGAAGGAGAAAGCAGCCTATGGTCATCTGGGACTATGGTGACTACTTTATCGGTGATACTTGGTCCGCATCGTATCCTGGACTGATTTTGATTATCTGAGGGGGAGGTAGGGGCTGGGTGGGTGGGGGCAAGGTGGTGGTGGTGGTGGTGGGGAGGGGGGGGGGGGGGGGGGGGGTAGTCATGTTCAGAGCGGCTTTCCACTTTTTATGCTTCTTTCAGCAGAGATGGAGAAGAGTGAGGAGGGGGGAGAGGGAAAAGAAAGTTGGAGGGAGGAAACAAGAGTGGAAGAAAGGATGCGTGGGTGGGAAGTATTGTTTAATCGCGATGCCCCCATCAACATAATGTGTGGGGCATGTTTGGTGGAGCAGCTGGTCTTTTCCTGACTGTCAGTTTTGCATGGCTCGAGTTGGCGTGATTTCCGCACTGGTAGCTAATCGAAAGCTTCTCCTAAAAATGAACTATTTCCTTGGACAACCAGCCTCCCATGCAACATAAACATCAGCATGATTATCAACCTAGAATATGAGAGGTGAATAGTGCCAAGATTCTGATTGTTACTATAGTGATATGCGTAAGCAATTGTACATGTAAAAATGTTTGACCTCCGACCACTAGGTGGCAGGCAGGTTTTACCATGTAACATAGAACATAGAACATAGAGAAATACAGCACAGAACAGGCCCAATGTAACACTGCAACCTAGGGGGAGTCTGTAGTCCTCATGGTTAGCTATGTTTTGTGGTTGTTCCAGTTGTTAGTATTATTGTTATACAATAATTAAATGGGACTAGTCTAGAACTAGATGTTATTTGGTGCACTGACTCAATCACTGTCTGTGCTCCAGAACATAACAGTTACCTTGCCCATCATATGCTGAGGTTCAAATTACAAGGACAGGTTGTGTAAAAATTGAGGCTGACCTTGTTCTTCACATTTGTTCAACAAAGAATTACATGGAATTCACAGCACAGATACAGGCCAACCAGTCCATACAGGCTCCACTTTACCTCTCCCTATCCCTCACCATCCAAACCATTAGAGCCCTCTATTCACTTCTCACTCGTAGGCTGACCTAACTTCCCTTCAAAAGCATCCAGAATATTTGCTTCAACTATTCCCTGTGCTTGGGAGTTCCTCTTTCACATCACTTCCTGGGGAGATGTTTCTTCTGAGTTGCCTCGTGTTTAATAGAAGGTCAGAAGTGGGCATGTCTCCTGATGTTTGCCAAATGCTCAGAACCAACCACGACTCCTCAGGTAATAAAGAATTCCGTGCCAGCATGCAGCACGACCTGGACAGGATTCAGCTCTGGGCTGAGAAGTGGCAAATAACATTCATGCCAAATGATAATCTTGAACAAGAGAGAATCTAGTCGTCTCCTTTTGATAGTCCGTGGCATTAATATCACTGAAACCCCCATCAGCAAGGTCCTGGGAGTTACCATTGACCAGAAACTCAGACACCACCCTGAAAAACTCCAACAGTGATATCTGGGGGATGAGATGATTAGCCTTGAACAACTGCAACCAGTGGAGAATTTTGTCACCGATTCCTTTTGACTTCAATTTTGCTCGGGCTCCTTGACACCGCACTGGGTCAAATCCTGCCTTGAGGTCAAGGGAAATCACTCTCACCTGACCTCTGGAATCCAACTCTTGTGCCCTTGTTTTGGAACAAAGTTGTGATGAGGTCTGGACAGACGTGGCCCTTGGAGAACCAACTTGAGCATTGATGAGCGGGTTGTTGCAGCTTGACAGGACTGCCAGCAATAACCTTCCACCACTTCACAGATAGCCGAGAGTGAACTGATGGGACAGGAGGTGGACCGATTAGATTTGCCCTACTTTTTGCAGACAGAATATACCTAGTCAATATTGGTTAGGGATGCGACGAGTGTTGAAGCACTCGATCTCGTTAACACAGCATGAATGCTGTCAGGGCACATAGTCTTTCTGCATCCAATGCTTTCAACTGTCTCTTGATAGCATGCGGAGCGAGTTGAATTGCCTGAAGGATGACATCTGAGTTGGTGGGGGCTTCAAGAAGGCCGAGATGCACTCAGCACCTCTGGGTAATGATGACTGCAAATGCCTCAGCCTTGTCTTTTGCACTAAAGTGCTGAGCCTTGCCATCCCCATGATGAGGATGTTCTCTGAGCCTCCACCTCTGGTTAATTCTTAGGTAGATCACCAGCATTCATGAGTGGATGCGGCAGGACTGCAGAGGTTTGATCTGATCAGTTGGTTGTGGGATTCTTAAGCTCCATCTATCTCATGCTGCTTCCACTGCAACACGTAGATTAGCGAACATGAGGTCGAGCAGGTTTTTCTCTTCCGTCAGCTCTCGCACCATCTACTGCAGGCCCAGTCTGGTGGATATGTCCTTGCTCAGCCAGTTCAGTCAGCAGTGGTGAGCCATTCTTGGAAATGGTCTTGGAAGTCCTTACTCAGAATACATTTTGTGCCCTTTGTGACGATATGCAGAAAGCAATTCTCTACATAATGCTATACACGACCTCCGACCACCAGGTGGCAGTGTAAACCCACCACATGGCCATGTGGCTGGGGAGTTGGAAGTCGGTGGTGTTGGAGGATAGATGTATTTTGCACGCAATCTACAATAGTTAATTAGTGTTAATAGTTTATTATTGTATTTATCCTCATCATCACTTCGGCCAGTCTACAGAACATGACACCCTTGACACTGGTATTTCTTCCAAGTGGTGTTCAAAATGCAAGATAACTTATTCAGCAGCTGAGGGAGGGTGGTGAGTGGTAATTGGTAGGTTTCCTTGCTGGTGGTTTGACCTGATGCCTCACTGCTTCTTGCAACACCACAAGACTCCCCTTCTGAACTTTTTTAACAAACCTTTAATCATCTATCTTAATATCCCCTCCTTTGGCCCTGAAAAACAACTTTCCACGTGCAGCGCCGGCCCTAGGGTTGCTGGCGCCCCGGGCAAGCTGAGCTTCGGCGCCCTTGGGGGGGGGCGTGGCCGGGGGGGCGTGGCCGGGGGGGGCGTGGCCGGGGGGGGGGGGGGGGGGCGTGGCCGGGGGGGGGGGGGGGCGTGGCCGGGGGGGGGGGGGGGGGGGGGCGTGGCCGGGGGGGGCGTGGCCGGGGGGGCGTGGGGGCGGGGGGCGGGGCCGAGAGGGGGGCGGGGCCGAGAGGGCCTCCGACCTTTTCCGCATTCTCAACGTCGAACCCGCTTTCAGTTGTCCAGGACTTGAAGCTCCGGAATGCTCTCCTCAAATCTCCTTTACGACACTCCGTTAGTCTACTTTTTTGATGAATGACCAAGATTCCTGTCACCTGATCCAACCGCGCCTCATGTGACTTGATGTCAAATTTTGTTTTTGTTTGATAACCATTCTGTGCAGCACCCTCGACTTTAAAGATGCAGTGAAATGAAAGCAGTTGTTGACAACATCATGACTGTTGGTGACTTCCTGTCTATGACATAAAAACATCTGCCAGTTTACAATAATAACCCTTCACTTACTTTCCCATTTAGTAAAAATAGGAAAAGAAAAACCCTACGTCCAAAAATAGTATTTTCCCAGCACCGCGGCGGAGTCTGTTTATTTACTTTTGTTAATAAATCCACAGATGAAGAGCACTTATACAAACAAGTAATGGCTTACTTCTATCTTTATTCTCGCACACATGGCGGGGGGGGGGGGGGGGGGGGTGCGGGTGTGTGGGGAACTGGTGAGCGAATGTCTTCAGTAAATGTGGCAAGACTTTACATCAGGGCGTCAGACGTTTGTGTCTCGGGCTTCTGACGATATTGTTAAACCCATAAGCTTTGCCCAAGGCCTTAACGAACTACCACTGCTCAATGGGCACTCCACTGCTTCATAAAATGGCTGTATTCCAACACAGATCTTAAGGTCTCAGAACAGCAGCCACGCAGTGAGCTCTGTAGCATCTGCCCGCATCACATACTAAACAGGGGAGAGAAAAAATATTACAGTTTAAAATCTGTACCCGGTGGGGGAGCGGACCCGAGGGGGGGGCAGGGGCGGGGGGGCGGACCCGAGGGGGGGCGGGGCGGCGCGGGGGGGGCGGACCCGAGGGGGGGGCGGGGGGGCGGACCCGAGGGGGGGACGGGGGGCCGGACCCGAGGGGGGGGCGGGGCGGGCGGACCCGAGGGGGGGGCGGGGCAGGCGGACCCGAGGGGGGGGGGGGGGGGGAGCGGACCGAGCGGGCGAGCGGACCGAGGGGACGGACCGCGGGGAATGCGGCCACCGCGCATGCGCTGGTTGGCGCCGGCCCAACTGCGCATGCGCGGGACCCGAGTCTGGCGCCCCCGAGCACATGGCGCCCCGGGCAACAGCCCGAGTTGCCGGTGCCTTGAGCCGGCCCTGTCCACGTGACTCGCAAAGAAACATGTAAACACATGTTCCACACGTGGAAATGTGAAATGAATGAAATGAAAATGGCTTATTGTCACAAGTAGGCTTCAAATAAAGTTATCGTGTAAAGCCCCTAGTCGGCACATTCCAGCGCCTGTTCGGGGAGGCTGGTACGGGAAATGTGTGGCATAAAAGGAGGCCATTTGGCCCATCATGTTTGTTCTGGTTACTGTGTGCTCCCACAAAGCATCTTGGGATTATTTTTTTTTTGGAATTCCTTTTCGTGTCCCCTAAAATTTCCAAGTACTTCACAGTCAGCAATTTACTTTTTGGAGTGTCGTCATTGTTGCAATGTCGGAAACGTGACAGCCAATTTGCGCATTGTAAATCTCTCGCAAGCCGCAATGTGACAATGATCAGATGATCTGTTCAAGTGATGGTGACTGAGGGATAAATATTGACCAGGACACCGGAAAGAGATCCCCCCCCCCTGGTTTTCTTTGACTAGTGCTGTGCCAACTTTTAGGTACACCTGTGGTGCAGACATTTAATCAGCAATGTGCCTCCTTTGTTTAAATACGCAATCGGAAAGATCAAGTGAAAAGCAATTATGCAGCAGCACTGAGTGGCACTGTGTGAGTCATTCCCTTCAGGAGATAAGCAACAAGAAAAGAAAAGTCTGAAAATTATTCAGCAGAAGTAAGGAGAAAAAGATAAATTAAATAAGAGTGCAGAGAAAGATACAATCCCCAAACCATTTTGAATATAAAACTCAAAGCTGGACCAAACAAAACTAAATGGCTTTTAAACTTTCACAAGGGAAATATTGGCTTAGTGGAGCTAGATTTAGCTCTGTTCGATTCACCACTTTGAACCATAGAAATTACAATGAAAAAAAAAGCTATTAGACCCATTGCGGATGTGTTGAGGTTAGCTCTTCAACTGAAGGTGGCTAATCTAATCCCGTCACCTACCCATTCCTCATCATGTTTCGCATTTTTTCTTTGCGAGGATTTTCCCATTTCTATTTTCAATGATTTTAACCGTCTCTGACTACGATCTGTAATCATCACTTGAGGTATGGAATTCAGGACCCTAATCATTTCTGCAAATGTTATTCCTCCAACTAACCCTGTTCAAATGAAGATACTAACCCTGGCTCCCAGCCTTAGCTATTTGCAAAGCAGTGGAATTGATTCCCCTTTACTATTCAATTCCCCAACTACCTGATATGGAATTACAGGCAACCTGTTATAGGATCATAGAGATTTACAGCATGAAAACAGGCCCTTCAGCCCAACTTGTCCTTGCCACCCAATTTTTACCACTAAGCTAGTCCCAATTGCCCACATTTGACCCATATAACTCTATACCCATCTTACCCATATAACTGTCAAAATGCTTTTTAAAAGACAAAATTTTCTTGTTCCAGACCCTCCATGCAGGTGTAAAAAAAACTACCCCTCTGTACCCTTTTGTATCTCTCCCCTCCCACCTTAAACCGCCCTCTAGATTTAGACTCCCCGATCTTTGGCAAAAGATGTCGACGATCTACCTTGTCTGTGCCCCTAATTATTTTATAGACCACTATAAGATCACCCCTAAGCCTCCTACGCTTCAGGGGAAAAGGTCCCAGTCTATCCAGCCTCTCCTTATAACTCAAACCATCAAGTCCAGGTGGCATCCTAGTAAATCTTTTCTTCACTCTTTCTCGTTTAATAGTATTCTTTCTGTAAGAGGGTGACCAGAACCGAACACAGTATTCCATGTGTGATTTTACGAATGTCTTGTACAACTTCAGCAAGACATCCCAACTCCTGTATTCAATGTTCTGACCAATGAAACGAAGCATGCCGAGTGCCTTCTTCACCACCCTGCCCACCTGTCACTCCACCTTCAAGGAACTATGAACCTGTACTCCTCGATCTCTTTGTTCTGTAACTTTCCCCAACTCCCTACCGTTAACTGAGTAGGTCCTGCCCCGTTTCGATCTGCCAAAATTGACGTGGGAGAAAGGGAAGTGCTGATACTGAGTCTGCACTTCAACTGATAACATGCTGTCAGTGGTCCCTGAGGATTCCCTACTGGGGTCTCAGCTGTTCATTATATTCATAAATGACTTAATTAAGGGAATGGAGAGCTGTGCATCCACATTTACTGGCAACTCTCCAAGGTGGCAAACAGTGCAAATGAGAGCGGAGGTTGCAAGGGGGGCATTGGAGGATTAAATGAGTGGGCGAAACTTCGGCACACAACATGGGGAAGTGTGAGGCCACCCACTTTGGAAAGAAATATCAGAATATTTGTATGAGAAGCTAAGAGCCATGGAGGAGCAGAGGTCAAATGCAGAAATCATTAAAAGCTAATGAACATGGACAAAAAATAATTTCAAGGGCGAATGGAATGTTAGCCTTCATCTCCAAATACGAAAGGAATGCAAGTTTTTTTTTACAGTTAAATGAAACTATGCTTTGACCCCATTTGGAGTATTTCTCAGGAAGGATATGTCGGTCCTGGAGTGCATATTCACTAGAATGATACCAGGGTTAAAAGGGTCAAATTATGAGAATATGCTGGATAGATGAGTTTTGTACTGCCTTGAGTGGAGAGTTGAGCTTCTGGTGTGTTTGAAACAACTGAAGGATTTGAAAGGTGGTTGGGGTGCATTGCAGTTCTGTCAAGGAGTCCAGGCTGGTGCAATAACATGCACATTTTACACGCGTGTGCTGTAGTCTGGAACTATGTTGGAAGGATCTGAAGGTTGATTCTCAACCCGTTTGGTCAGGTCATGAAGATACCTGCTGTGGCCACCAAGCCGTGAGGTGGAGTCCCGAACCCAGAGCATCTGGCTCAAAGGAAGGGATGCACAAGCCAGTGCAGCACAAGTTAAAGTTAGGTAGAGGGGAACTATTTCCTCTGGTGAGAGAGTTCAGAAGAAGGGAGGATAACCTTTTAATTGGAGCTATAGCCCAATCTGTGATGTCAGGAAACACTTCTTATAACAATAATAAGAATCTTTATTGTCACAAGTCGGCTTACATTAACACTGCAATGAAGTTACTGTGAAAATCCTCTAGCCATTCCGGCGCCTATTCGGGTACACTTTTTTTTTTAAATTTAGAGTACCCAATTCATTTTTTTCCAGTTAAGGGGCAATTTAGCGTGGCCGATCCACCTAGCCTGCACATCTTTGGGTTGTGGGGGTGAAACCCACGCAAACACGGGGAGAATGTGCAAACTCCACACGGACAGTGACCCAGAGCCGGGATCGAACCTGGGACCTCAGCGCCGTGAGGCTGCAGGGCTAACCCACTGTGCCACCATGCTGCCCGCTGTTCGGGTACACTGAGGGAGAATTCAGAATGTCCAATTTACCTCGCACATCTTTCGGCACTTGTGGGAGGAAACTGGGAGGGAACCCACACAGATACAGGGAGAACTTGCAAACTCCGCACAGACAGCGACCCAAGCCGGGATTCGAACGTGGGACCCTGGCGCTGTGAAGCAACAGTGCTAACCGCTGCGCTACCGTGCCACCCAATGTGGAAATCTGGAACTCGCTATCCCCCAGCATGGTCAATTGGAAATTTCAGAACAGAGGTTGATAAGATTTTTTAGGGGTAAAGGTATTACGGGCTACAGGACATAGTTAGATAGATGGAGTTCAAGTGCAGATCATCCAGAACCTAATTTGAAGATGTGGCCAGACTCAAGGGGCTGAATGGCCTCCTCCTATTCCGGTCCGCCTGAAATAAAATACACCTTCTACGGAACAAAATTAATCCTGTGATTTAAAACCGTTTGAATTGCCGGAATGTCATGCTGGCCGGCACCTTAGAAAATCCAATTCCGCTGCTGACAATTGCAATCTAATCATTCAAGGTTTTAGTCAACGTGTCACACATCCGCTTTAAAAAAAAAATGTTATTTTGCAAATTAAATTGCAAATTGGAGCCTAGTCCATCAAAAGACTCGTTTGCGTTTTGGCTGGACAATCAAGAGTAGGAGGAAAATACAAATAGGTTTGATTTATTTTTTTTATTGAAGAATCCTTCTGCTCTCCTGCCACTAAATAATCTATCCTGGGGATTTCAGCAGTAATTATTGTAGAAGTTTGTACTACTTTGTGTAAATTATCCACAGTGGAATAATGGTGATACACTGTCAGCTTCTGGAATAAGGAGCAAAGTGTCGATTTATATTAAATATTTTCCCGTCGCACCCTCCCCCAACTTATAAGAGGCAAGAGTTTTCAGTTGCCTTCCAGGTTTGATACATTCTCACATCACTACCTGATGCTGGTTTTGATTTCCTTGGGGCCATTTCTGTTCCTGTTTTACATCTATAATGCTGACTTTCCCCAGCACACCTCCCTCCAACCCTCGCTTCTCCAGGTATCTTTAGTGCGAAGCAGTCAGACAGCAGGAGGAGAAGGATTCATCGATCTGTGCATGTCTGAGGATTTTTTTTTAAAAATGGAAAACGTTGCTGCCTGCCTATTCAAATAACGTTCAATATCAGCATTGAGTCAAGCGTGAAAGGCAAATTAATAGTGTGGTGATGGGGGGGCGGAGTGAAATGAGTCAGGAGATGGGATGATTTATGTGAGAAAAATGCCTACAAATTTTCAGCAGTGGAGCAATCTGAAACAATCATCAGTCTTCTCAGATCTAACGGAGAGGTAGCGAGGCAGCAAGCTGTTTGGGTAAAAAAAAAAGAGGCAGATCTGCATTCAGAAGCATACTCTCGAAAAGTGCTCCTACATGGTTTAGAAATGCATATTCATCTTCATACAGACACGAGTCAATACAATTTAATGGTCTGTCCTGCAGGTACAATGGACTCTGTGGGAATAATGAGAAGGCATGGATGTGAATAGAGTAGGATGGATATTGTGCTGAGTTGTAATGGTATTTTTTTCAGTGGGTGATTGGAGCTTCGATCCCTTGATGAATGCTAAATTAGTGAGGGAGCTGCTGTTGTCCTCATGCTTGGGTTAGGCACGGGGGGGATTTGACTTCTCCTCGCGATGGTTTCTCCAGTGACCCCGCCAACACTTAGAATGTTTCAATGTGAATGTAGCCCACCCCCATGGACTCTTTTGAGTCCAAGCAATTATACGAAAAGAAACAAACTTGGGGACAAATCAAGAAGGACCGCTCCTGACAGGGGAACAAACAGCAACAGAAACTTCACAAACACCAAATCAAAGTGCCCTTAAGAAGGTCGATAAAGTACTCCAGCCCCTGTCGTGCCCACCGGGTACAGAAGGCCTCAATGGTGCCCGTCAACACCACATGTTCCTTTTCCAGGGACACCCGCCCGTGTATGTAGCCACGGAAGGAGGTCGTCCGCTCTCCGGGCCTATGAATGGCTAGTTTCACCAAGCTCAGGAGCAGGTTCACAAGGTTGTTCTCACCCTTTCCCGCCCACTCCTGTGGAGATTGGTGGGATGGGGCGCTGATTTGGCTTTGCAATTATACTGAACGGGATGTGAAACCAACCTCTGGTGTTTACTGCATTACAGTTTAGTTGACAATTACCACCTAGAACATAGAACATAGAACAGTACAGCACAGAACAGGCCCTTCGGCCCTCAATGTTGTGCCGAGCCATGATCACCCTACTCAAACCCACGTATCCACCCTATACCGTAACCCAACAACCCCCCCCCCAACCTTACTTTTATTAGGACACTACGGGCAATTTAGCATGGCCAATCAACCTAACCCGCACATCTTTGGACTGTGGGAGGAAACCGGAGCACCCGGAGGAAACCCACGCACACAGGGGGAGGACGTGCAGACTCCACACAGACAGTGACCCAGCCGGGAATCGAACCTGGGACCCTGGAGCTGTGAAGCATTTATGCTAACCACCATGCTACCCTGCTGCCCCTTTGGGTTGTGGGGTTGTGGGGATGAAACCCACGCAGACAGGGGGAGAATGTGCAAACTATACAAGGACAGTTATGACCTTATGTACACATGTCTGGTTTTGTGAGGTTTGAAGAGTTGATGAATGTGGGGCTGTCTTCGCATCATCTTCAAGAAAGCAGGGGAGAAACAAAGAGCAAAAGAAAGCTTTCTGCTAAGGTGATAATTTTCACCCCTTCTTCCATGCAAGAGTACTTTCCCCTCCCCTTCCACCAATAACATAGTCACTCACCCTCCGCACTCAGTTAATGCTTCACTCTCAGTCCTCCCATATTAATGCAATCCCCCAGATTCTCCACTCTTAGCAAGTGACCGCTCCCAGATACTCCTCATTCCCTTCATTTTCCCCTTTGCTGTCACCCTACACTCTCCTATTGTCCATGTGTCCTCAACATTTTATACCTCTTGGTCAAGCATTTCTCAATGCCTTCTCTCCCCTTGTTCTCGATCCGCCGTCTGCCATTTTGTATTCCGCTGCTCTCACGTCACCGAACATTCTGGCCCCTTTCCACCCCCGGCTCGCTGTACTTTCGTCCATGGTGCCCTTATCTTCTCATTGTCCATTCTGACCATAGCCCAATAGTCGTTGTACCAGTCAAGACATGTCCTTCCTTGCCGCAGGCCTATTGTT
Organism: Scyliorhinus canicula; assembly: GCF_902713615.1. Classification (NCBI taxonomy): domain Eukaryota; kingdom Metazoa; phylum Chordata; class Chondrichthyes; order Carcharhiniformes; family Scyliorhinidae; genus Scyliorhinus; species Scyliorhinus canicula. The sequence continues at coordinate 7,801,484 of NC_052154.1, read as the reverse complement.
CGACAGTCTGGGTTGCATGCTGGTGACAGGGGCCCTCATAACTACAGGGATTCCCTCTTCAATATTCAGAGGGGTGGAGGTATTTTGTGGGGTATGATCCTTATACCTAGATGTTTATGTATTTTTGGAAGAATGTAAAATTTTCTTGTTTGTGGTTGTTGTTCCTTAAAGTATCCAATCTGTTTTTGATTAATATAGCTCGTATTATTATTAAGGTGATTAAGGTATTATTAAGGTGAGGTCATCATGCTGCCTCACAGCGCCAGGAACCCGGGTTAGATTCTGGCCTAGGGTGACTGTGTGGAATTTGCTCGTCCTCACCGTGTCTGTGTGGGTTTCTCCGGTTTCTTCCCACAAGTCCTAAAAGACGTGCTGTTTGGTGAATTGGACATTCTGAATTCCCCCTCTGTGTACCCGAACAGGCGCCGGAGTGTGGCGACTAGGGGCCTTTCACAGTAACTTCATTGCAGTGTTGATTTAAGCCTGATGAAGATTATTATTATTATAAATTTCCCCTTAAAGTCTAAAAGGTTAGGTGGTGCTTCAGGGTGAGGGCGATGGTGTGGGGGTGTGAGCCTAGGTTGGATGCTTTTTCGGAGGGTCGATGCAGACTAAATGGGCCGAATGGCCTCCTTCTGCACTGTAGGGATTCTGTGTAAGTTGTGCTAATAAGTCTACAATTTGTTCCTGTGTCTGTTGATATATGGGTTTAGTTAATTATTTATAGTAATCGGTATTGTTCAATTGTCTGCCGGCTTCAAAAAGGTACTGCTGTTGATCCATTATAACAATATTGCTACCTTTGTCTGCTGGTTTAATGACAATATTCACATTTGGTTGTAGTTGCCTAATTGCTTGATTTTCTGCTCATGTGAGGTTTTGTTTATCACTTGCATATGGAGTCTTCTCACATTCTGAGTCAATCATTTCAATTAAAATCAAGTGTTTTTGGATTTATTTTACTTTTGGGTGGAGTCCAATTTGATTGGGATGTAAATGGCAGTCTGTCTCAGGTTGGGTAGTCCTTGCTACAGAAGGAAGAGGTGGCCACTCTTCTGGGAATACCAGCTGGGCTCAATGGGAGCTGGACTGGGAACAGAAGGGGTTCCAGCTGAACTGACTTGAGTCCGAAGATATTGAACATTGTTAGAACAAAGAACAAAGAACAAAGAAAATTACAGCATAGGAACAGGCCCTTCGGCCCTCCCAGCCTGCACCAATCCAGATCCTTTATCTAAACCTGTCACCTATTTTCCAAGGATCTACTTCCCTCTGTTCCCTGCCCGTTCATATATCTGTCGAGATGCATCTTAAATGATACTATTGTGCCCGCCTCTACCACCTCCGCTGGCAAAGCGTTCCAGGCACCCACCACCCTCTGCGTAAAAAACGCAGGAGGCTCTCTTAGTTGTATCAAGATCTAGTTGTATCCCACCTTGAATACTGCATTCAATTCTAGGCGAAGCACCTGAAGCAGCAGATAGAGGCAGCGTACTGAGGCTGGTTTAGCACAGTGGGATAAACAGCTGGCTTGTACAAGGCCAGCAGCGCGGGTTGAATTCCTGTACCGGCCTCCCCAAACCGGTGCCGGAATGTGGCGACTAAGGGCTTTTCCCAGTAACTTCATTGAAGCCTACTTGTGACAATAAGCGATCATTATTATTATCAGGGGAGCAATGCAGCTTTTTTTCATTCAGGCATTGGCCCTTTAACAGAACCGGGCTGTCTTTAACTGGAGGCTAGCTGAGACACACGCCTGCCTAATTGCATGCTGGTATGACCCCAGTTCTCTATGCGGCCAGCCAGTGTCAAGGGTCACATTGAGCTGGATGCTACACTCGGTTAAAGAAGGAGGCAATGTTGAGTTTATGTGTTGCCTATCTCAATGGAACTCAGTATTGGGAGAATTGCAATTTGGGACTGCCTCCCCCTCCCTCTTTCACAGACCCAAGCATCAATCAACAGAGAAAAGCCTCAAGGAGAGGTTTGTAATTGTAAAACTGTTGGGTTAACACAGTGTGGCAGAGGTATGCACCCTCCTGAGTACCCTCGTCACTTGTTCTGCTTTTGTCTAACAGGCTCTCCCTGACTTTCGTTGTGACGGGGTTTGTGTGAAGTGTGACTGAACATTGCCTTCCCCCCCCCTCCCAAATTAATTTTCGGCAATGATGTTCAGCAGCCTCTGTGTGCTGCACTCCTCAGCTTCGCAGCCCGGGGACCACCCTATTTCTGTGGTTCCCTCGCCTCCGAGTCAGAGGGTTCAAGACTCGCTCCAGAGACTCAAATGTAAATCGAACGTAAGTTGAGGCTGGCGTCTCAGTGGCAGTACTGAGGGAGTGCCGCACTGTCAGGGGTGCCATCTGCCAACGCCCATCATGAAACTGAAACTGGAGCTCTGTGAGTGAACACAAACCGTCCCGTGGTCATTCGCACGTTTATGTTTTCAGGAGCTCACCGTTCTCAAGTTGACTGCTGTGATCCCTGCACTACAACAGTAAGAGCACTTCAAAAGTACTCCTGCGGCTATAAAGCGCTTCAGGGCATCCAAAGATTGTGAAAGGCACAGGTCCTTTTATAATAGTGAGTAACTGAACGAAAGTCGCCAAAGCGCCTGAGGACTACTGGATAAAAGCAAATTACTGCGGATGCTGGAATCTGAAATGAAAGGAAAATGGGTCAACACACCTCAGGCGAGAGGCAACATTGAGAAGTCGAGGGCTTCAAGGATGACCTCAGCTGGCGTGGGAATTGAACCTGCGTTATTGGAGCCTCTCCGCATCACAAACTAAACGTCCAACCAACTGAGCTTTGGCATCCGATTTGGTTACCAATTGCCATGGTGCAGGTAATCACAATTGGCGATGCACTTAAAACCAACACGAACATCACAAGAATAATTTGGCTATTTCTTGATGTGTTTGTGAATTTCTGTTTCTCAATTCAAAGGTAGTAGGTTGAAACTCCACCCAATATATAACCCAGGCTGGTTTGTCAGTTCAGTACTGAGGCAGAGGAGTAATGGGAAAGATATTGGGGTGAATTGTCCACCTCCCCAGCCAAGTGTTCTTCAGTGACGCGCCGATGTTGGGGGCAGGATTCTCCATTCCCGCCGCTAGCCAATGGAATTTCTCATTGTAGCCAGCCCATGGCGCCGGGTATCCAGTGGGGTCGCGCTGCCGGTAGAACGGAGAATCCCGCTGGTGGAGAATGTACCTGATTGTACTTCCAATGAGAATACATCTACCCTGAGAGGTGTTCACAAGGGATCCCAGGCGGGATTCTCTGCACCCCGACACCAACGTCGTGTCCAGCTCCGGGGCGGAGAATCCAGTTTCGCGCAGGGAATTGGGACTGGCGCAGGTTCCCCGATTCTCCCGGCCCTGAAACGCGGCGTACTCGGGATAGTACGCTGCGCCGTGTATCCCCGACCTGCAATCATTCTGGAGGTCCGCCCCGCTATTCTCCGTTCCTGACTGGTCGCAATCTCGGTGGCGTATTTCTAACATGCTCGGGATAGTAGCCAGGCGGCTCAGTCCGCTGCCACCATGGTCGGGGGTGGGCCGATCGGATGGCAGGGTGGAGGGCCTCGTACAGCAGCGGGCTAATTTTGGGGTGGGTGGTCTGGCTCGGGCGCGCAGCCAATCGGGGACACCATTTGGAAGGTTCAGTTCCGTGGTCTGAGTCCGCCATGGAGCACGGCGTGGCCGATGGAGGCCGCCGCCGTGCGCATGCACGGCCTCTGACCCGAAAGTGCAGGGCTCATATCTGCAGCAAAAGCTGTGAGCTTCCCGACGGGTCACTGCTGGCCCCCTGCACGGGCTGTGAATATGTGGCCCTTTCATGCCAGTTTTTCAGACGTGAAAGGCCACAGTTCTTATGACGGCGTGGGGACAAAGTCCCAAAAACAGAGAATCCAGCCCCCCGTGGATTGGGAGAAGAACAGGGAGGTTCTCCCAGTATCCTTTAGCCCATAACATCATTAAAATAGATCATGAAGTCATTTATTTCATTTTTGTTTTTAGTGGACGAATTTTAGTGGTGACGAATTGGCTGCTGCGTTTGCGACATCACAACAGTGACCACACTTCAAAAGTACATCATTAGCTGCAAAAAACAATGGGAGACATTCTGAGATTATGAAAGATGCTGATTCAAGATACATTCTCCCTTTTTATCTTTATTCTCAATTACCAGGGATTATGTCAAGTCCACCACAGACTGGGAGAGAAAGGCACAAGAAAGATTAATCTGGTGAGCGATCTCAGGTAAAGGTGAAGAATGAGTACAGCAAAGGCAAGGTAGGAAGACCAGGTAGTCCCACAAACTGAGACAACTCAGTGTAGCCCACATTGCCATTCAGGTCAGTAGCCAGGCTCCACAGCCAGGTTATCATTCACACAGACAACACGACACACACACACAAAACGGCCAATCCGATTACTGGGGTAAACCAATGACGACAGGGAAAGAAGTTAATTGGCCAAAACCCGCCAAGCTCCGGGGTAATGGATTTTGGGTTAATCAAAAGATGCAGTGGGGAACCTATCCCACCCGCCCTGGCATTACCAGGTAAGTATTGCGGGCAATTGCCCAGGATGTTCCAATTTCCAGTGGGCGAATGCCCTATACTCTGAACCATCCAGTGATGCGATTGAAATCGATACTTTGGAGGATACTGCCTGTGCTGCAGTAATAGTCACCCAAAAAAACTCTAGCATCTGGGTAACTATAACACTGACCCACAGGAACCTCTCACAAGTCACCCCCCCCATGTCCCCCGATAGGCCATGGGACACCCCCGCCCCCTGAAGCCCCCCTAGCTCCGTGGAACCCCTGACTGCCCATGCATCAGAGTACACCGCCGCGCTCCCAAACCCAGAGAAGCCACAGGCTCCCTCCCCTCTCCCCCCACCCCCTCCCCCAGGCTGCTCGCCCCACCATCCGATTGCCAGCTTTGACTGCCCCCAAGATCCCTTGACCTCCCTAGGAACCCCCACCCTCCGACTGAACCCCCAACCCCGACTGTCCATCCCACTCACGGCCACCGCCCCCCCCTCCCCCCCCGCCCCCCCCCCCCCCCCCCAACCACCCACAAAACGCTCTGACCCCCATGCGACCTCGAATTGTGCCTACAGCTTCCTGACTGTCCTTCCCATCCCCCCCCCCCCCACCTCCGACTACACTAGCATCCCATGAACTGTGCTCCTTACCATCCTTTGAGATAGCCAAGTTGTCAATGGCTGATGACAGGTCAGGAGGTTCCGCCTCAATGGTAGGAGAACTAGCTTCACTGGCCTCCAAAGGAACAGTTGGCTGAATGGATTCGGGAGTTCGCTGCTCCCGCTGCTCGGGAAAATTCAGAACAGTGTTGGCAACACCAGCGGGACTCGTTTGCCCTGAATTGGGGGTCATCCCCCCGCCCCCCCCCCCCCGGTTTCTCAAATGGTCAATGTGCGCTTTGCCACACCTTCCATTTACATTCACCATGTGTGACACAGGCCCCGACGAGGACACAATTCGTCCGGCTAACCATTGCGACCCTGAGGTGAAGTTACAAATGAAGACCGGGTACCCATGATCTGTCGCCCCCTCTGCGTAGCCCATTGATTCTCTGGGAGTCCTGGTGTGCCTCCGCCCTCCCCACCAAGTTAGGAAACATTAAATCTGAATGGGTTCTGAGGTCACTGCCCATCAACAACTCATCTGGTGTGACCCCCGTGGTGCTGTGGGTGGGTGATCGAATTGTATGACAACAAAAGATTGGCAAGCCGTTGGCGTAGTGATTTGTCAGAATGTTTCTGTACGGCATTCTTAAAGGACTGAACCGCCCTCTCAGCCAAACCAATGGACACAGACTGGTTCTTGCAGTCCATGAACAGTGAAAACCTGGTGCAAGGAGTCCATTGTGGCTGCCGAGGTCATGGTCCCCATCTCCTGTATCGACAGCCACTCAGAGTGGACACCCAGCAAAACTAGGAAGACCCTGGCCAGCGGAAGGGCCCACATAGTCAACATGGACATGGATACACGGGCGCATTGACCATTCCCAAGGGAGGAGAGTGGTCAATGGAGGCAGGGACTGGTGCGGCTGACAGGGGTGTTATTCCTGTATTGTTTTTTTGATGGCTTTATCAATTCCTGGCCATCAGATTCCCCGTTGTTTGCCCTGAGTGGGCACCGTTCAGCTCCTGTAAGAGAGACCCCCTGGCTGGTGGTGGTGGATAGTTGGGTCAGATCAGATCCAATGTGGGGAGGGTGCAAACTGTCAGCCAGTGGGTGCGGGGAGGGCGGTTTGGGAATTTGAGGGGTGGTAGGTGGAACTGATGCCAAGAGAGAGGTGGTATCTTACCCTTGCAGCTCAATGGAGGTCACACAGAATTCACAAGGTTGTTGGCCTTCTTCCAACATTGGACGGCAGTCCTGCTGGTCATGCTGCCCGAACTGACAGCTGCGGCCCAGGAGATGTTGCTGACCCTGTTGCTGGTCCTCCAACCCCCTTGGGAGGAACATGGTGACCAGCCTCTCATTCACAGCATCGAGAAGCCTGGCTATGTTCCCTCAGGGAGAGGTGGTGGTGTAGTGGTATTGTCACTGGACTAGTAATCCAGAAACCCAGAGTACTCTGGGATCTCAGGTTCAAGTCCCACCACTGCAGATGCTGAAATTTGAATTCAATAAAAAATCTTGAATCAAAAGTCTAGTGATTACCATGAATCAATTGTCATAAAGACCCATCTGGTTCAATAATACCCTTTAGGGAAGGAAATCTGCCATCCTTCCCTGATCTGTCCTACATGTGACTCCAGATGACAGCAACGTGGTTGATTCTTAACTGCCCCCTCAAGGGCAATTAGGGATGAGCAGTAAATGCTGGCACAGCCTGAGATTCCCATGAATGAATTTTTTAAAAATCCCCAAAGTAAGATGATCCCATGAGGGACTGTTTAAAAGTTAGTGGCGAGAAGTGGGAGGCAAGTCTAGCGAGACAGCCAGCAACGGCGAGATGCTCGTGGGGACTTGCTGTCGACACAAAGTGCCGTTGAATACGAGCCGCGATCTAGCCAATGCTGCTGTTGAGGAATACCCCAACAAAATGACACTTTGAAATGTTTCTGTTGAATTGTGCTCTCCATCTCCTTTAAGATTTAAGATCTGGGCAGCAGGGTAGCATTGTGGATAGCACAATTGCTTCATAGCTCCAGGGTCCCAGGTTCGATTCCCGGCTGGGTCACTGCCTGTGTGGAGTCTGCACATCCTCCCCGTGTGTGCGTGGGTTTCCTCCGGGAGCTCCGGTTTCCTCCCACAGTCCAAAGATGTGCAGGTTAGGTGGATTGGCCTTGATAAATTGCCCTTAGTGTCCAAAATTGCCCTTATTGTTGGGTAGGGTTACTGGGTTATGGGGATAGGGTGGAGGTGTTGACCTTAGGTAGAGTGCTCTTTCCAAGAGCCGGTGCAGACTCGATGGGCCGAATGGCCTCCTTCTGCACTATAAATTCTATGACGATAAAAGATTCACTTGAGCCAAGCCTTTGATCATGGTACTAATATCTCCTCAGGTCGCTCAGTGTCAATCTTTGTTTCCTAATGACCCTGCAAAGCCCCTTGGGGCAATTTACTACTTTAAAGGTGGTTCTATAAAACCAAGTTGTTGTCTTTCGAGGTAAATCCACTTCAAAACTGTACTCGAGCTTGAAGCAGAGAGGGCTTTGCTTTGCAGATGCATCTTTCATTCCAGCTCTCAATCAGTTTTTAACGAGAGAATAAGACAATCTGCCCAAAAGGAATCAGATGAAAGCATGGCCCTTAGCCTCTTTAAATAAAGGCTGGATAAGTATCTATTAAAGAATAACTATTATTGCCAGACTAGGTACAGATTAAGATTATCCAGTTTGCCACTGAAGGCAGGAATCATTATGCTCTGGGCTTACTTGGGCAGAACAGAGATATTTGCAGTGTTTCTATTTAAATACACCAGGCTGAGTCAAGTGTTCTGGTGAATTGAATGACTTGGCGAGCAGACCAAACGTTAAATTAATGAAGGGAGGTTGGGAAGATTCAAGAAAGAGCTAGTGAGAGAAATGCTGACGTTCAAAGGGAACTGGGTGCTCATGTCGATCTGATGGAAAATGACCTGTGAGATTTTGTTACAAAGGGGTTGGACTATACCTTCGAACGCCTAAAGTGCAGAAGGAGGCCATTCGGCCTATCAAGTCTGCACTGACTCTCTGAAGGAGCATCCTAGCTCGGCCCATTGCCATGCCCCGCCCCATCCCCGTAAGCCCACCCGACTTTTGGACACCAAGGGGCAATTTATCATGTCCAATCCACCTAACCTGCACACCTTTGGACTGTGAGGAGAAACTGGTGCACCCAGAGGAAACCCACGCAGACGCGGGAGAACATACAATCTCCACACAGTCACCCAAAGTCGGAATTGAACCAGGATCTCTGGCACTGTGAGGAAGTGGTGCTAACCGCCATGCCGCCCAATATAGGGAATGGCTGATACCATGTCCGAGGTACGATGTACAGTTTGGTGTGGCCAGTTTATCTCAGTCGGCTGGACAGCTAGTTTGCAGCCAGTTTGTGATGTGGAGCAAGGCTAACAGCGTGGGTTCAATTCCTGCACTGGCTGAGCCTGAGATTATTCATGAAGGCCCCGCCGTCTCAACCTTGCCTGAGGTATGGTGACCCTCAGGTTCGACCACCACCAGTCAGATCCCCCCCCCCCCCCCCCCCCCCCCCACCCTGAAGGGGAAAGCAGCCTATGGTCATCTTTTTAAAAATAACTTTTATTGGCACTAGTAGGCTTACATTAACACAGCGATGAAGTTACTGTGAAAAGCCCCTTGTCGCCACATTCCGCTGTCTGTTCCGGATACATGGAGGGAAAATTCAGAATGTCCAATTCACCTAACAGCTCGTCTTTCGGGACTTGTGGGAGGAAACTGGAGCACGCGGAACAAACCCACACACACACCGGGGGGGGGAACAGACAGTGACTCATGCCGGGAATCGAACCTGGGACCCTGGTGCTGTGAAGCAACAGTGCTATCCACTGTGCTACTGTGCCGCCCCTCTGGGACTATGGCGACGCTACATTTACAGTGTTGGTTTGCTTAGCGATGGAAGGACATGCTTGCCACAGAGGAATTGCAGTGACTGTTCAGTGGACCAGTCCCTGGAACGTGGGATTGTTCTCTGAGGAGACATTGAGTATCTCTGGAGGTTAGGGGAATGAGAGATGGTTCTTTAGGGACTTTGCTGGGTTGACGCTGAGAAAATGTTTTGCCCAGGATGGGGTATCGAGAACATGTGGTGGGGGACAGGGAGGGGTGGGTGGAGTGTCACAGTCTCAGATTAAGGATTGAGAAGAGGAGCAATTTCTTCGCTCAAAGCGTTGCGCATATTTGGATTTCTCCTCCCCAGAGGGCAGTGCATGCTCAGTCATTGAGTATGTTCAAGGCAGAAATCATTAGATATTTTGGGAAAATTTAATTTAAAAGTTTCGAGTACCCAATTATTTTTTTCCAATTAAGGGGCAATTTTGCATTGCCAATCCACCTGCAATGACCGTCTTTGGGTTGTGGGGGTGAAACACACGCAGACACGGGGCGAATGTGCAAACTCCACACGGGCAGCGATCCGGGTTGGGGATCGAACCCTGGTCCTCAGCGCTGTGAGGCAGCAGTGCCTCGATTACCCAATTATTTTTTCCAATTAAGGGGCGATTTAGCGTGGCCAATCCACCTACTCTGCACATTTTTGGGTTGTGGGGGCGAAACCCACGCAGACACGGGGAGAATGTGCAAACTCCACACGGACAGTGACCCAGAGCCGGGATCGAACCTGGGACCTCAGCGCCATGAGGCGGTTGTGCCAACCACTAGGCCACCGTGCTGCCCTGAGGCAGCAGTGCTAATTACTGCACCACTGTGCCGTCTATTTTGGGAATTAAGTGCCTCAGTTGGCAACTGTCTGGCCTTTGAGTATTTGAGGAAGGCCCTGAGTTCCACGACCTGCTGCAGGACTGTACGCCCTGGTAGGAGCGCTCGCGTAGATGAAATGTTTCGGCCATCTTTGCCTTGAAGTCCAAATAATGGTAAGTAAATGGGGGATAGTGCAGGAAGGTGAAGCTCCAGCAGGTCAGCTCTGATCTTGTGGAATGCATGAGGAGGTTTGATGGACCAAGTGCCATGGCTCCTATTCCTACTGTTCCTTTGAATCGTGGAGCAGTGAAAATGCTGAATAATCTGAGAGCATAGTGGTCAGCACAGTCGCTTCACAGCTCCAGGGTCCCAGGTTCGATTCCCGGCTGGGTCACTGTCTGTGCGGAGTCTGCACGTTCTCCCCGTGTCTGCGTGGGGTCCCTCCGGGTGCTCCAGTTTCCTCCCACAGTCCAAAGATGTGCGGGTTAGGTGGATTGGCCGTGCTAAATTGCCCTTAGTGTCCAAAAAGGTTAAGTGGGGGTTACTGGGTTATGGGGATAGGGTAGGTTCATGGGCTTAAGTAGGGTGCTCTTTGTAAGGGCCGGTGCAGACTTTATGGGCCGAATGGCCTCCTTCTGCACTGTAAATTCTATGATTTATGGAAAATTCTTCCTCACCTCCTCCTTATAGTAAGCAGGGAAATGTAATCACCGTCAGCCTTGCCAACATTTTGCTCATCCAAAGAACAATTAAAAAAACCTTCAAATATCCTTTTGCTGATGACACCACCGTAGTGGGTCAGATGTCAAACAATGACGAGACAGAGTACAGGAATGAGATTGTGAATCTGGTGAACTGGTGCGACGACAATATTCTCCCCCTCAATGTCAACAAAACGAAAGAGATTGTCATCGACTTGAGGAAGCGTAGTGGAGAACATGCCCCTGTCTACAATGGGAACGAAGTAGAAAGGGTCGAGAGCTTCAAGCTTTTAGGTGCACAGATCACCAACAACCTGTCCTGGTCCCCCCCATGCTGACACTATAGTTAAGAAAGCCCACCAACGACTCTACTTTCTCAGAAGACTGAGGAAATTTGTCATGTCAGCTACGACCCTCACCAACTTCTACAGATGCACCATAGAAAGCATCCTTTCTGGTTGTATCACAGCTTGGCATGGAGCCTACTCTGCCCAAGACCGCAGGAAACTACAAAATGTCATGAATGTAGCCCAGTCCATCACGCAAACCAGCCTCCCATCCCATTGACTCTATCTATAATTCCCGCTGCCTCGGAAAGGCAGCCAGCATAATTAAGGACCCCACGTACCCCGGACATAGTCTCTTCCACCTTCTTCCATCAGGAAAAAGATACCAAAGTTTGAGCTCATGTACCAACCGACTCAAGAACAGCTTCTTCCCAGCTGCCATCAGACCTTTGAATGGACCTACCTCGTATTAAGTTGATCTTTTCTCTACACCTTGCTATAACTGTAACATTATATTCTGCAGTCTCTCCTTCCTTCCCTATGTAGGGTTTACATTTTTTGTACAGCATGCAAGAAACAATACTTTTCACTGTATACTAATACATGTGACAATAATAAATCAAATCAAAGCGAATATTTGAAAGAAGTTATTCTGATTCACCCCGTAACTGCCTCAAAATTGGGTGCGACCCGTCGTGTTAAACTGAGAGTCTTGTGCTTGAAATTATTACCTTGTAGCGCCATCTACTGACAGTTCAGTTAGAAAAATGTTTCAACGTCTGGGTGAACAATGACGGAATCCGATCGAGGTGTTTGAAATGTCTATTGGATCCATTAGAGCAGATAGAGAGGAACCGCTTCCTCGGGTGAGGCAGATGGAAAACGATCTTAAAAATCAGAGTTCAGCCAATTTGGAGTTCAATCAGGAAGCACATCTTCATCAGAAAGGTTAATGGAAATGGAAAACTCTATTCGCACCCCCCTCCCCCCCCCCCCCAAACAAAAAGCCATGAATGTTTTTAGATCAATTGGAGCTCTCAAAGATGAAATCGATAGTTTCTGTGAGGGAAGGGCATCAAGGGATGTGGGATGAAGGTGGGTAAATGGATTTGAGGTGCAGGTCAGCCATGATGTAATTGAATGGTAGAGTGGACCCGAGGGACTGAATGATTCTGTCACGTCCCGAATATGCCTGCGAATATGAAATCTGTTAAAGTCGCCAACGGCGGAAAGACTGGCTTCTAGTCTGTCAACATTTCAGCCTGGAATGAAGAACTTGTCGCATGAGGAACGTTTGAGAGCTCTGGGTCTGTACTCGTTGGAGTTTAGAAGGATGAGAGGGGATCGTATTGAAACTTACAGGCCTGGATAGAGTGGACGTGGAGAGGATGTTTCCACTTGCAGGAAAAACTAGAAGCAGAGGACACCATCTCAGATTAAAGGAACGATCCTTTAAAACAGAGATGAGGAGGAATTTCTTCAGCCAGAGGGTAGTGAATCTGTGGGACTCTTTGCCGCAGAAGGCTGTGGAGGCCCAATCACTGAGTGTCTTTAAGACAGAGATAGATAGGTTCTTGATTAATAAGGGGATCGGGGTTATGGGGGGAAGGCAGGAGAATGGGGATGAGAAAATATCAGCCATGATTGAATGGCGGAGCAGACTCGATGGGCCGAGTGGCCGAATTCTGCTTCTATGTCTTACGGTCTTATGGCCTTAACTTTTTCATCCTTGCTGTCAAATTCCTCCGCGACCTTGTCCTGAATTTCCTCAGCCTTGCAGACCTCTGACAAGGAACGTCCGCCTCCAATTCTGCTCTCTTAATGTTCAACAGTCCGTTGCCTTTGGTGGATGCCTTGCCGACACTATGAGCTCTGGAATTCCTCCTTCAACCTCTCAGCCCCTCTACCTCACTCTAAGACGCTGGTTAAAACCAATATTTGGTCGCCTGCTCATATATCTCCTGACGTGGCTTGATGTACAAATTACGATTTGCTCCTGTGTGTTATCTTGGGATCCTTTTGTTACAGTTTATTTATTTAGCGAATGCAAAGTCCCTAAGCCAAGCAGTTTCTACCGGCCCTGCTGTGTTGAGTGCGGTTCGGCCTCTGCTGAATCTGTGGATACAATAAAGAGGGTAGATCAATGTAAAAGCAAAATATTGTGGCTGCTTTAAAGACTCATGAGGACTTGGGACGTCAACTCTGTTTCTCTCTCCACAGGTCCTGCCTGACCCGCTGCGTTTTCCCCAGCGTTTTCTGTTTTTATACGCTGTACAAGTGTTATTTTTTGCTTTGAGGTTCAGTATCTGTTATCGCTCCTTTTTCCACTTAAACCTTCAGTTCCTCTCCTCCTTCCTGTGAGGGAGTTGACGGCTTGGCAAGTTTGGTTCCGCGGGACAAGCGATCGTTTTTCAGCTGACAGCCCAAATTGTGAAGGTCACCAGGTAATCCCTTGCAGAGAACCTCGCAGCTAAGGTTAATCCTGCCTTCTCCTGAGGTCTGCTCCAGCACACTTACTGACACAGGCCAAGGGATGGGGATGGAAAGTAAAACTTCATTGATTTTACTTCATCCAAGTCCACAAGGGCCAATTATGGCAGGCCTTTATCTGTCTAATCTGAGGAGAATTTGATCAACACAGGTGAAGTGAACTTAATTGGCACCTTCCACAAGTACAGGTCAAGCCTGGTAATTGTATGTCAATTGTGTCTAAATATATGCAGGTGAAAAGTATTAGTTGGGTTTAGTGCACACTGTGGGTGTTCAATTATGTTGGTTGAATTTTGCTTGGAATGGTTCACACTATAAGTAAATGTAAGACTGAGTTAAGATTGACTGCGGTGCAGTGGCTTCCTGGGATTTAACAAATTGAATTTGGGATTAAACTGTTGTTCAGGGTGGCTCTCTCACCTGTGTGTCGGAAAGATGTGGGATGGACCAAACTCCCGTGATTTGAGCAGAAAACCCAGACTGGCATTCCAGTGCAATATTGAGGTGATGCCACTCTGTCAGATGCGCTCTTCTTGGATTGAAACGTTAAACTGAGGCCCTGTCTATCCGCTAGCGAATCATAGAATGGTTACAAAACAGAAGTAGGCCATTCAGTCCATCGTGTCTATGTTTGCTTACTGAAGGAAGAATTGTCCGAGTGCCAATCCTCCAACTTCTCCCCTTGGGCCCTGCACATTCTTCCTTTTCAGATAATAATCTTGTTTCCTTTTGAATGCCTCCACCACACTCTCAGACAGTGGATTCCAGAACTTAATCATTAGCTGTGCGAAAGGTTTTTATAATACCATAGAATTCCCACAGTGCAAGAGGGGGCCATTAGGCCCATCAGGTCTGCACCAACTCTCTGAAAGAACACCCGACCTACGCCCACTTCCCCCACTCTATCCCCCAACCTTTGGCCACTAAGGGGCAGTTTATCATGGCCATTTAACCTAACCTGCACATCTTTGGATGGAGGGAGGAAACCAGAGCACCTGGAGGAAACCCAAGCAGACACGGTGAGAAAGTGCAGACTCCGCACAGTGACCCAAGGCCCAAATTGTACCGGGTCCCTTGGAGCTGTGAGGCAGCAGTGCTAACCGTTGTGCTACCATGCCACCCCAGAAGAAGTCCTCATGCCCCTTTTGCCTCTTTTGCCATTTACTTTAAATCCATGTCCTCTGATTCTCAATACCCCCCCATAAATGGAAACATTTCTTCCTATCTACACTGTCCAGACCCCTCAGTCTTTTAAATACGTCTATCAAATTTCCTTTCATCCTTCCCTTCTTCACCGAAAAGTTGGGACACAACAATGAGCAAATCCAATCGTGGATAGGTTACCTCCATCCTGGAAGTGCAAGGGTTAGTGTTCAAACATATTCAAGTTTCCTTCCATCAATTCATTTCCAAATATGGGCATCTCTGCCAAGTCCAACTGTTATCGTCCATCACACGTGTCCCTTGAGAAGATGTTGATGAGTCGCTTTCATCAACCGCTGAGTCCATGTGTTGAAGTTGCTCCTACAATCCTATTGTGTGAAAAGTTCCAGGGTCCCAGTGAAGGACGTGCCCAAGTCAGGATGGTAGTGACTCAAAGGGCAACCTGAAGGTGACGGTGTTCCCACATGCACTTAACCAACTAAAATTAAAAGGCTGTGATTGGATCACTGAGCGGTTTTTAGTGCTACCTCCTAATTCAAAACTGCAAGAGATTCTCTTCGACAATCTCTTCAGCTGTTGAGCAAGTAAGATCGAAAGCTAATTATTACAGCAACCTACCCTTTAATGTTTACTTATTTTTATACTCCAATTAATAAGACTTTATGCTTTTTGGCAGTCGGGTCCTGACAGCTGCCATGGCAACGGGCCTGTTCTTCAACAGGCCAGCCATGGCCCTCCTCCCATTGTGCACAATTGCCTGACTGCGGGGATTTATGCCCGCCACATGGACTGCAAATGGTTCAGGAAAGTAGCTCAAAGGATTAGGGGTTGGGCAACAAATTCGGGGCTGGACATCCCTACAATGAGCAAATTAAATAAAAACTTGATGTGTGTGATCTTCGTGAACACATTCATTTGAAATTCGAAGGTTGGAGATAATTGATCCCTACGGGTAAATTATGTCATTGTTTTCTAAGATAAGCTTTTCATTTCAAATATAAATATTGATGACATTTAATATTAAATTAAGATTATGTTCATGAAGCCAAATTGTTATTCTGGCAGCTAAGTAATGCACTGTCGTCATAGTAACTGGAAGCTGTTGGATCTAGCGTGAGATTTGGGTTTCCTGCGGAGTTCAGTTCTCCTGGAGGGAATTCAAAAAGGAAGAAATTGCAGTGCTTAGCGCTCGTGGGTTGCTCACTCTGTTCGATTTACTCCTGGCGATTTCATCACATGACCACTCCCCTCTCCCCGCCCCTGCCAACTTTGCACCGTTAGTCTTGTAATACTTCGATACTTGTATGCTTGATACTTGAGGGCTGCACAGTAGCACAATGGTTAGCACTGTTACTTCACAGCTCCTGGGTCCCAAGTTCGATTCCCAGCTTGTCTGTGCGGAGTCTGCACATTCTCCCCGTGTGTGCGTGGGTTTCCTCCGAGTGCTCTGGCTTCCTCCCACAGTCCAAAGATGTGCAGGTTTGGTGGATTGGCCATGCTAAATTGCCCTTAGTGTCCAAAAAGGTTGTAGGGATAGGGTGGAGTTGTGGGCCTGGATGGGGTGCTCTTTTCAAGTTCAGGTGCAGACTCGATGGGCCAAATTCTCTCCTTCTATAAATTCTATGAATCTATGATTCATCCTCTAAGGGCACTTCCTTGCCATGGCCAAGTGAAATGCGACCAGATTCAAATGATTCTTGGCTGTCATATTAAATACCCTGTTCTCTCTCAATGCTGAGATATCCTCATACCAAGCACACAAAAGTCCTCAAAGAAAGTGATGACTAGAAATGCACCAATCTTCTTTGACACACCTAGTCCTTCTCACCCAGAGTGAAGGCCTTAAGGCCTTCATTTTCAGCCACTGAAGAAGCCTGGGCAAAGCTTAAGAGTTGGCAACCCTCAACACAGCACCATCAGCACGTAGACAGCAGGCATGCCTGCTAGCTGAATAGCACATCCCACAGTTCAAAATAATTAATTATATATGCGAACTACAGTAAACCATTTCTGAGAGATGTGATAATGTGTTTATATAAATGCAAACCTTATTATCACCATTAGCCTTCTGATTCAGTAAAGTGATGGGATTGGTTTGCGAGAATTAGGTGGTCAGATGTCATCTCTCCTCGTTTTAGAATAAACTCACTGCTGACCTGGTTTACCCCCTTGTTTAATGTTTGGAATGATTTATAGAAGGAATTTCTCAAATGCAATCCCGACTGTAACACAGAGCGAAATATTCCGTCCTCGGCAAGTGTCCCGCTTGCTGTCCGAAGAAACAGGGAGACATCCACATTAATTCTGAGGCGCAAGGGCCCGCTGTATCTTCTGCCCATCAGGCAATTAATTGGACTGAGGGGGCAGCATGGTGGCCTAGTGGTTAGCACAACCGCCTCACGGCGCTGAGGTCCCAGGTTCGATCCCGGCTCTGGGTCACTGTCCGTGTGGAGTTTGCACATTCTCCCCGTGTCTGCGTGGGTTTCGCCCCCACAACCCAAAAACGTGCAAGCTAGGTGGATTGGCCACGCTAAATTGCCCCTTAATTGGAAAAATGATTGGGTACACTAAATTTATAAAAAAAAAGAAAAAAAAGAAAAAAGAAAATTGGACTGAGGCGGGTTTTCCTGAAGACCCCAGAAGACGACTTCTCACCCGTCATGAGCTGCGGGCCATGCAGAGGTCGGACGGCCCCTTCACCCAGTTGCATCACAGAGGAACCACACCTTTGTAGGTTAGGTGGATTGGCCATGATAAATTGCCCTGCGTGACCAAAAAGGTTAGAAGGGGTATTGGGTTATGGGGATAGGGTGGAAGTGAGGGCTTAAGTGGGTCGGTGCGGACGCGATGGGCCGAATGGCCTCCTTCTGCACTGTACTTTCTATGTTCTGCGTTCCGGATGCCCGTTACCGCAGAGTGACCCAGAAAAAAGATAAGCACTGATGAAGAGGGCAGGGTGAAGTGCGGGGCGTGGGCCTCTTGTGGGGCTGGGAGGGTCACCAGGCAGGGGGTGTCAGCAAGGGCAGGGGGATAGATATCAGTGGCCCCTCACCTGCCCCATGTCTGTGACCTTGCTCATGCACAGCTTAATGCAGATTGAGGGATTTTCTGACAGGACAGAATATTCCAGAAATGTCCTGTCATTTTATGTATTTAGGTAGGACAAGGATTGGGTTCAATCTGATATTGTTAAACTTTATTGCTTACTTTATGCACAAATACAGTATCTAGTGTTACGACACTCTGGGCACTTCTGCGGTCAATTCCAGTCCCACAGGCTCCGCAGCTTCAACACAACTGAATTAACCAATACTTTGCATAACAATTCCTGTAAATGTTTGTCCCTTGGCTGCCCAATAATTCCAGTCACCAGGTTTGTAAGTCGAAACACAATTACTGTTATAACTAGAACAGACATGAAATATGCAGTGAAAACAGACGGTTAAATGTCTTTTAAAACCTGACCTCCACCCCTTTAACTGTCTCACCCTCTGTCTAAGCACACAAGACAGAGAAACACAGAGGGGAAGGGGAAGGGTGAAAAATACGAAGGATTGTGGTCAAAAGGTAAGAACCCTTGCTTCAGATGATGGGTTCTTCAGTGCACACTCTTCACAGTATGAATGTTGTTTAAAGTCTCTGGTCTATAGCTTGTCATGCACTTCTTTGCAGTTCAGTAGTATATCTTACAGCTTTAACAGGAGAGGCCTCTGACCAGCCTGTTATGGAGGGAATGTTACTAGATTCTGGTTGCTGCTTTACAACTGCCTCTTTTTTGCAGAGTTATCAGATTCTGCTTACAAAGCCTTTTCTGGAGTGAGAGAGCATTATCCAATTTTCACAGTGGCCTTTTGGTAAGGATTAACTGAATAATCCTGGAGTGAGTTGGTCAGATTCCTCCATCCAGCCGGCAGAAATGAAAGCGAAACGAGAAAACCAGCTTTGTGAATTTGAGAAACATTTCAATGTGATCAGAACCAATCAGCACTGGTCACTGGGCAGTGTAGCCACCTGGGTTGGCCACTTCCCGACTTTAAAATGGAGATCCGCTAAGAATGCAGGGAGAAATGGCCAAACGCAGGAAAACAAGCAGGTGCAAAATCTCCTGTATATTAGAACTTGCTGAAACCCAGACAGCACTGAAACTGATGACCATCTAACACCCCGCCTCCGCCTTGGCCCCCCCCCGCCTCGGGCCCGCCGCCCCCCCGCCTCGGGCTCGGCCCCCCCCCGCCCCCGCCCCCCTCGGCCCCCCGGCCCCGCCCCCCCCCTCGGCCCCCTCCCCCTCGGCCCCCCCTCGGCCCCCGGCCCCGCCCCCCCGCCTCGGGCTTGGCCCCGCCCCCCCTCGGCCCCCCCGGCCCCTGCCCTCCCCCGGCCCCGCCCCCCCTCGGCCCCCGGCCCCGCCCCCCTCGGCCCCCCGGCCCCGCACCCCCTCGGCACCCCGGCCCCGCCCCCCCTACCCCCCCCCCCGGCCCCACCCCCCTACCCCCTCTACCCCCCCGGCCCCGCCCCCCCCCCCGAAGGGCGCCGAAGTTCAGCTTGCCCGGGGCGCCAGCAACCCTTGGGCCAGCGCTGAGCAGGAGCCAAAATAAAGGAAGGCCAACGGACACTTAGGAACCACCCAGCGATCAGGGAACAGCTCCAGTATTGGAGAAATCGATCCAAGTGATCAGAACTCAGTCCAATCACTTGGAACCAGGTACGGGTCCGCCCAAAAAGGGTGCGAAGCCCCTGGGGACTATAAAGTAGAGCCCCCAAGTTCAATTGATCCTTCTAGGCAGCTCTCAAAGAACTCTTGACCGTGACTCTCAACTCGGAGAGACTTGCCTAGTTAGCTGCACCAACCAAGTAAGTGTCCAGTCAATGCACGCTATGAGATAGGCGCTCCTAACCCTTAGTCCATACCAGCTGGAAGCCTGCAGACTCAGAAGCGAACGAAAGGCCATTTGTTCCCCTGACCTGGTGGGCCAGTTTCCAAAGCTAAGTTTTGGCCTATTAGTGTTAGTGATAGTCTAGTGAGTATTATTTTATGCATGAGTAGCGATTGGCTGTGTATATAATAAATGTGTTTTGATTTAAACCTTACTAACTGGTGTATTGAGTTATTGATCAGAACTTGACTTGAACCTCCTGGTGGTATCATATAGATACCTGGAGACTCTAGAGCAAGGTTATAAAACAGAGCAATTAAGTGTAAAGCACACTTAGCAACATTTAGCCATAGCAGGGCACACATATCTGAGCGATTACATTGGTGGCCACCAGCCAAGTCCATCAAATCGAGTGATCACTGATGTCTCCTGCTGCTGCTATACTCTGCTTAAAGTCACAGGTTCATTACATATTCATGGATCAAAAATGTAGCAGCAAAAATAAAAGGGGAAATAAGGGAATATATGGGCAATAAACAGGAGGGGGGCAAACGCTAGGAATAATAAAATGGTCAAAGTTGCCCATTCCGAGATTTCTTCAGAGTATGGATGACATTTGACAAGCAAAGCTTTGTCAAAATGGGATTAATGGGTGTTTCTCTGGTTGGCAATCAGTAGCTAGTGGTGTCCCTCAGGGATCAGTGTTGGGCCCACATTTGTCCATAATTTACATAGATGATTTGGAGTTGGGGACCAAGTGCAATGTGTCCAACTTTGCAGACAACACGAAGGTGACTGGTCAGGTAAAAAGTGCAGAGTAGACTGGAAGTCTGTAGAGGGATTTGGATAGTTTAAGTAAATGGGTTAGGTTCTATGGAATGAAATGAAATGAAATGAAAATCGCTTATTGTCACAAGTAGGCTTCAAATGAAGTTACTGTGAAAAGCCCCTAGTCGCCACATTCCAGCGCCTGTTCGGGAGGCTTGTACTGGAATTGAACCGTGCTGCTGGCCTGCCTTGGTCTGCTTTCAAAGCCAGCAATTTAGCCCTGTGCTAAACAGAAATTCCCCGGCCAGTGAAGCAGTTCAGGCTTCTTAATTAGATGTTTTCAAGATAATGATGGATTATTTTTGAAGAATAAAGGAATAAAGGGTTATGGTGTTCAGGTGGGAAAGTGGAGCTGAGTCCATAAAAGATCAGCCATGATCTCATTGAAAGGCAGAGCAGGCTCAAGGGGCCAGATGGCCTATTCCTGCTCCTAGTTCCTCTGTTCTTATGTTAAAAAGGAGAGGTTTTTGGTAGCAAGAGGTATCCTTGATAAGAGTGCAACAATCTCCCACGTAAGGGGACAGCCAAGATCACAAATCAACAAGACAATGATCGATAGGTCAGTTGTGAAACTGAAAAGCAACTCCTATTACACGACAATGTAGATTGAAGTTACAATGGTGCTGTGTGTCACTGGAGCCCTATCAAGATCTTACGCTTTTCTTCAAAGTGTATTATGAGGGACTAATTGATATTATTCATTCACTCTATCCAAAGCAAAAGTAGATAATATTATTTTTGCCTTTGTACCATTACTGCTTAAGACTTAAATAGGTTGAGTTTCTTTGATCTATGTAATAATAGCAACTTGAGGCAGTTTAATTAATGTAATTTAAAATGGGCTTATCACAAACAAAAATCAAATCGCTGTGCCAATCCAACACGTTGAGTTACGTTGATTTAAAATAACTATAAATGACTTTAAAAATATCCCAATTTTTGTCTGTTTCCACAGCTAGCAATTCCTGGGGTCAGGTCATTATTTCTGTCGTCAGGGGCTCATACCTTGAGGGGCACCACTCCACATGAAGCATGGAAGACCAGGAATCTCTCCCACTATTATCACCAGTCATTGGGGTATTTGGAGGGATTTGCAGAATTATTTGTGACCTCGAAATTGGCGTCAAGTGTAAAAACCTTACACAAATGTGAATGGCGGATATTATTTACTTAGAATCCACCTCTCCATCCGTTGTGTTATCAACTGAGTGATCCCACTAACGTCTAAACAACAATGGAAGATGTTAGGAAAGCTCAACAAGTCTATCAGGAGAGAGAAGAGCAGTATTTCTTCAAGGAAGGTATTCCTGGAAGGGAAATGGCAGAGATTTAAACACTAAAGAAGAAACACTGTTTCAGAATATCGCACGTGAAACCTACGAAAAAAATGATATTGAAAAATGATAATGATTAGTAAACGTGACACCACTGTTTAAAAATGGAGGTAGGCAGAAAGCGGGTAATTATAGGCCAGTGAGCTTATCTTTGGTGGCAGGGAAGATGCTGGAATCTATCGTCAAGGAAGGATTAGCGAGGCATCTGGATGGAAATTGTCCCATTGGGCAGACGCAGCATGGGTTCATAAAGGGCAGATCGTGCCTAACTAATTTAGTGGAATTTTTTGAGGACATTACCAGTGCGGTAGATAACAGGGAGCCAATGGATGTTGTATATCTGGATTTCCAGAAAGCCTTTGACAAGGTGCCACACAAAAGGTTGCTGCATAAGATAAAGAAGCATGGCATTAAGGGTAAAGTAGTAGCATGGATAGAGGATTGGTTAATTAATAGAAAGCAAAGAGTGGGGATTAATGGGTGTTTCTCTGGTTGGCAATCAGTAGCTAGTGGTGTCCCTCAGGGATCAGTGTTGGGCCCACACTTGTTCACAATTTACTTAGATAATTTGGAGTTGGGGACCAAGGGCAAAGTGTCCAAGTTTGCAGACGACACTAAGATAAGTGGTAAAGCAAAAAGTGCAGAGGATACTTGAAGTCTGCAGAGGGGTTTCGATAGGTTAAGTGAGTGGACTAGAGTCTGGCAGATGGAATACAATGTTGACAAATGTGAGGTTATCCATTTTGGTAGGAATAACAGCAAAAGGGATTATTATTTAAATGATAAAATATTAAAACATGCTGCTGCGCAGAGAGACCTGGGTGTGCTAGTGCATGTGTCACAAAAAGTTGGTTTACAGGTGCAACAGGTGATTAAGAAGGCAAATGGAATTTTGTCCTTCATTGCTAGAGGGATGGAGTTTAAGACTAGGGAGGTTATGCTGCAATTGTATAAGGTGTTAGTGAGGCCACACCTGGAGTATTGTGTTCAGTTTCAGTCTCCTTACCTGAGAAAGGACGTACTGGCGCTGGAGGGTGTGCAGAGGAGGTTCACTCGGTTAATCCCAGAGCTGAAGGGATTGGATTACGAGGAGAGGTTGAGTAGAATGAGGGTGGATCTTATAGAAACATATAAAATTATGAAGGGAATAGATAGGATAGATGCGGGCATGTTGTTCCCACTGGTGGGTGAAAGCAGAACTGGGGGTGCATAGCCTCAAAATAAGGGGAAGTAGATTTAGGACTGAGTTTAGGAGGAACTTCTTCACCCTTGTTTGCACTTGTGAATCCATGGAATTCCTTGCCCAGTGAAGCAGTTGAGGCTCCTTCATTAAATGTTTTCAAGATAAAGATGGATAATTTTTTGAAGAATAAAGGGATTAAGTTTATGGTGTTCATGTTAATTGCGATTGTAGGAAAGATCTTTGTTAGTAATGAGAGTAATTAAATGGTATTTGGTGTCATAATATGACACAAACAGCAGACAAGGATGTCATCGCAAGGTAAATGTTACAATCCCAGTTGGTATTACTACTGGACGATAAGTTGCAGAATGGAACCATGGTTCTTCATACCGTAACTTTTTAGAAAATGTGGAAGGACTGTCACAGGACTGCCAATTCGTTTTTAACAACAAGAAGAAAACCTTTAATAAATATTAATAGTTTGATTAAAATATAATTGTCCTTCATCCCCTTATCTTCACAAATTTGCCGGATAACACCCTTCTCCGAAACCAAAAGGTAAATGCCACTCAATGGGATTACTCCTCCAAGACGATTGTCACATGAGTATTTCCAAATTCCACTCTCAGAAAGACAGGCTTTAAAATCTTCTTTCCAGAAATGCTTTCCATCAGCTGTTTTCACCTAGAATCCACCTCCATGTTTTCCAACTATCTATTCAAACAAAGCTTCCACTGTGCTGTTCTAACAAGGATCCACCTCCAGGTTTCCCAACTCTCCTTTCAGCATTCCTTTGCCTTAAATGCTTTTACACAAACTCCAAGATCCAGCCACTATTGCTCCCCAATTATATAAACTGATGTTTCACAAGTTGTTGTAAGATATCACAAACCAGAGAACCACTTATTTCTGGCTTCCCACTAGCCAACTCCTTCTCAGCTATATCTGTCTTCATTGAACAGTGCAATGTTCCAGTTCCCCTGTGTTTCTTTAACTTCAGACTTCTTGGAAACTTCCCTTCATTCCTCTAGTTTCCTTAACTAGCTATTCTTTAGATTACTGGCACTAGCCTTTTTAATCAATCCATTGTATGGATTTTCTTCTTGCAAAGCTGAGAGTTGAGCACCCTCTAGCTTTTTGTCACCAACTGCTCTAAATTTAGTTAAACATAATACCAAAAAGCCTCCCTAACCTAAAAGGTGTTCCTGTTTGCTACGCAATCATTCATTCCTTCTCCAGGCTTGTGTTTACTTTAAACGCCATAAACTTCTCTCAGCACAATAGACACACAGTTTGAGCTGACCAAACCCCCACATAGGCAAACACCTTTGTCGAACATGAACCTAACTGGAGCTTTACTCTTCCTACACAAAACTACTGAATTAACCCACTTAAATGTATACTTTACTTCTAATATTTAAAAATACAAAACGCAGCTCATCCAAAAACTACCTCTGTTTCCCTGATATAAGAGAACAAGATCCTTTGGGTTACACAGCCAATCAGAATGCAGAGAATTCACACATCATTGGCAATAATGTGAATTTATATTGTGCATTAATGGAAGAAAACATCCCAACATTCTTCACAGGAGTTTAACGAAACAACAAATGACAACGAGTCAAGGAATCAGAGACGATCAGCAGAAAGGAAGAGCTTGCATTTCCACAGTGTTTTCTGAATGCTTCAGATGTTCCACAACACTTTACAACCAATGAAGTACTTTTGAAGTGTAGCCATTGTTCTGTGGAATGACTTGAACAAGCAGAGTGAAAGGGAGGTTTTTGGCGATTAAATTCTAGAGCTTAAGGCCTGGATAGCTGATGACATAAAGGAGAGCTTCAGCAGCAGGTGGGGTAAGGCAGGGGTGATATCACAAAGGAACCTTTCACTCGCTTAGGATACCAGGCTACAAAGTGAAGCCGAGCAGTATCTCCAGCAGCAGCACACCCTTCCATGAACTCAATACATTCTATGCTCGGTTCGAGCAGGAAACCATCAATCCGCTGTTGAGTGCCCCAGCAGCCCGGACACACCCATACCCACCGTCACAGCTTCCGAAGTCAGATTGGCCTTCCTTAAAGTGAACCCTTGGATGGCGATGGGTCCGGATGGGATCCGTGGTCGTGTACTCAGAACCTGCGCAGACCAACTGGTAGATGTGTTCGCGGACATCTTTATCCTGCCTCTACTCTGCTCCGAGGTCCCCACCTGCTTCAAGAAGACCACCATCATACCAGTGCCGAAGAAGAAACAGGCAATGTGCCTCAATGACTACCATCCGGTAGCCCTGACTTCAGTCGTAATGAAGTGCTTTGCGAGGTTAATGATGAAGCGTATCAACTCCTTACTCCCTGAACTCCTAGATTTGATTTGATTTGATTTATTATTGTCACATGTATTAGTACACAGTGAAAAGCATTGTTTCTTGCCTGCTATACAGACAATGCATATTGTACATAGGGTAGGAAGGGGAGGCAGTATGTAATGTTACGGTCTCCTAGATCCACTGCAATTTTCACACCACCGCAATCGGGTCCACAGCTGATGCCATCTCCCTGGCCCTATACTCATCCCTAGAGAATTTCGACAACAAGGACTCCTACATCAGACGCTTAATTATTGACTACAGCTCTGCCTTCAACACCATTATCCCAGCCAAGCTCATATGAAAGCTCCAAAATTGAGGACTTGGCTCCTCACTCTTCAAGTGGATCCTCGACTTTCTGGCCCACAGATCACAATCAGTAAGAATAAACAACAACACTCCTCCACGATGGTCCACAATACCAGTGCCCCGCAAGGCTGTGTACTTAGCCCCCTACTATACTCACTATATACACATGACTGTGTGGCAAAATTTGGTTCTAACTGCATCTGCAAGTTTTCTGACGACGTGACCACAGTGGGTTGGATCTCAAACAACAATGAGCCGGAATACAGGAGGGAGATAGAGAACCCAGTGGAATGGTGCAATGACAACAATCTAACCTCAATGTCAGTAAAACTAAAGAGCTGGTCATTGACTTCAGGAAGCAAAGTACTGTACATACCCCTCTCTGCATCAATAGGGATGAGGTAGAGGGACAGCTTCAAATTCCTAGGGGTGCACATCACCAACAATCTGTCCTGGTCCACCTATTTCAACGCTACTGAAGAAAGCACAACAGCGCCTATGCTTCCTCAGGAAATTTGGCATGTTCACGCTGACTCTTACCAACTTTTACAGATGCACCATAGAAAGCATCCTATCTGGCTGCATCTGCTCGGCCCAAGACTGCAAGAAACTTCAGAGAGTCATGAACACAGCCCAGTCCAAGACACAAACTTGCCTCCCATCCATTGACTCTGTCTACACCTCCTCATGCCTTGGGAAAGCGGGCAGCACAATCAAAGACCTCTCACACTCGGCTTCCTCACTCTTCCAACTTCTTCCATTGGGTCCGAGATACAAAAGTCTGAGAACACGCACAAACAGACTGAAAAACAGCTTCTTCCCCGCTGTTACCAGACTTCTAAACAACCCTCTTATGGACTGACCTGATAAATACTACACTCCTGTATGCTTCACCCAATGCCAGTGTCTATGTATTTACATTGTGTACTTTATGTTGCCCTGTTATGTATTTTATTTTTATTTTACTTGATTTCCATGTACTAAATGTTGTTTGAGCTGCTCGTGGAAAATGACTTTTTACTGTACCTCTGTACACGTGACAATAAACAAATCCAATCCAATCTAATTAAAGAACATGTGTGTCAGCAAAATTACTTTTGACTTGAAGTAAAAGTAAAATACTGCAGATGATGGAAATCTGAAATAAAAACAGAAAGTGCTTCGGTCCATGACAAATCTGTCCCTATTTCCTCCTTGACCCCCCCCCCCCCCCCATCCAGGTCTTGTATTGTGTCGCGCCTCCTCTGCCCCTTTCCAACTACGTGATTCTGCACATTTCTGCCTTGCTTCAGTCCTGTAGAAGGGTCACTTCGATCCAAAATGTTAACTCTGTTTCTCTCCACAGATGCTGCCAGATCTGCTGAGTTTATCCAGCACTTTATGCTTTTATTTTGACCTGTAGTCATTCTTACTGAATCTGGGTGCGCGCTGTCAGAAAGGAAGAGATTTGCTGACGATCATGAACCTTTTTTGTTTTTTTGTAATTCATTTACGGGATGTGGGCGTCGCTGGTTCGGCCAGCATTTATTGCCCATCCCGAGTTGCCCTGCAGAAGGTGGTGGTGAGTTGCCTTCTTGAACCGCTGCAGTTCCTGAGGTATAGGTACACCTCATTATGCTGTTAGCGCGGGAGTTCCAGGCTGTTGCCCAGCGACAGTGAAGGAATGACGATATATTTCCAATTCAGGCTGGTGAGTGACTTGGAGGGGAACCTCCAGGTGGTGGGGTTCCCAGGTATCTGCTGCTCTTGTCCTTGTAGATGGGAGTGATCGTGGGTTTGAAAAGTGTTGTCTAAGGAATCTTGGTGAGTTACTGCAGTGCAGCTTGTAGATGGTACACGGCTGCCACTGTTCATCGGTGGTGAGGGTTTGAATGTTTGTGGAAGGGGGAGCAATCAAGTGGGCTGCTTTGTCCTGCATGGTGTTGAGCTTCTTGAGTGTTCATAGAATCATAGAATTTACAGTGCAGAAGGAGGCCATTCGTCCCATCGAGTGGAAAGAGCACCCTACTCCTCCACCCTATCCCCATAACCCAGTAACCCTCACTAACCGTTGTTGGAGCTGCACTCATCCAGGCACGTGGAGAATATTCCATTACTCTCCTGGCTTGTGCTTTGTAGATGGTGGACAGGCTTTGGGGGGGTTCAGGAGGTGAGTTACTCACCATAGGATTCCTGTGAAGTGATTCTGCAGTCTCACCTGCCGTAGAATCATAGAATCCCTAGAATGCAGAAGGAGGCCATTTGGCCCATTGAGCCAGTACCGACCATCCAAAAGAGCACTTTACTTAGGCCCACTCTCCCTCCCTATCCCCGTACCTGCACATCTTTGGACACGAAAGGGCAATTTATCATGGCCAATCCATCTAACTTGCACATCTTTGGACTATGGGAGGAAACCAGAGAACCCAGAGGAAACCCACATGGACACGGGGAGAACGTGCAAACTCCACACAGTCACCCAATGTCGGAATTGAACCCTGTTGCTCTGAGGCAACTGTGCTAACCCCTGTGCCACCGTGTAACCCGAAGATTGGATCAAATTCACCTACTTTATCGCTGGCTGCTTACATTAATTTCATTACAAGGTGCCTAACATCCTGGAATCAAGAATTAGGAAGAGTCTTCTGGCAAAGTAAAATTTGATGGCAGGGTGGGAGGACCAGGGGACACTGTTAGTTCGCACACATTGCTCAGCACCGATAGGTTTACTAAGTCGAGTTAAGTCGAGTTAAACATGTTTCTGGAGATTTATCACATGCCATCCCATCTCTGATCCATACCTTTCCCCAGAGCACCCGTGAAAACAGCCATTTTCAAACCTCCAGAATGTTATATCCAACCAACAGAAGAAAAAATGGAAACATATCTTTTTGATTCCACTATAACTTTACTCCCTGGCTTTGCTTCCAGCAGCAGCATCTGGGGGATTAATTGTTAATTCCTGGAAACTCTCGGATCATCCTGCTGGGTTGACAACTCCTGCGCACTTCCTTCAATGTGTAGCAGAGTTGCTGTTGTGACGTTAATGTTCAGCATACATCTGGCTGGGCCGTAAGCGCATGGAGGATAACTCACCGGCCTCCCTCTGTCAGTATATTGGTAATTATTGAACACTGCTGACAAAGTAGGCGGCCCTTTTCATTCATTGACATGTGAATGGTGGCCCTGTGTGTTTGTTTTCAACTTTGGATGCTTATCTTTGTGTTTTCTATGGGCATTCAGCTGGCACCAATTCCCCTGAAGATAGTGTTCACCCTTACCAGGGTGAGACCCAGAACCAGATTTTTATTCTGGGGAAGGGATGTCAACGTCAGGAAAACCTCAGAGTCCTTGGCCGCTCTGCACGCGCCTGATGTGTCACAGTTATCTTCAAGCAAGTTGTTGCATGTGGAATTGTGGTGTTGTGCGAAGTAAATAATGGCATTCCGGGAAAAGTGGTCAACTTTTACAAAGTAAGAAAAGCCAAGCTCTCATAACCTAAAGCATGCATTGAAAGCAGAAAAGGTCAACTTGACCTACAAACTGGCTGGCTCTGTAAACTTGATAAAACTAACTTGTCATAACCCAAAGCAGTCTAAATATGACAAGATAGGCCAGAACCCATCTCTTACCATTTTTAAACAAGTCTGCTCCGTTTCTTAAACATGCGATCAAAAGACAAGATAATGATATGAGACCCCGAGTCCTCAAAGGTCAGCAAGGTGATGCCAGTTTTATGATATTGCTTATGTTTTACTTTTGATCAAATTCCTGACCAAGCTGTATTCATGTTATCTTGATTCTCTAATGTATAAATATCGTCCTATTTCTCTGTAATAGCGCAGACTTGGAGAGGATCCAGCAGTTTGTATTTGACTGCTTTCCGACTCCAAGTTTCAGCCATTTCTGCATGCAGACAGTTGTAATTCGCAAATAAAGCTTAGTTTTGTTTTCTTAACGAGCGTTGTTGAATCTTTCTATCACAGCCCAGAAGTGGGAAAAATACTAACTACAACAGAATGGTGTGGGAGCAATGAACTCGTCTGACAATTTGAATTTTAAGGTTCCTCCTCACATTTTCTTTTGGCCGGACCTGAAGGTTCAGACGACTCTCTCCGCTGGTCCATTTGATGCTGGGTGGTAAGATGCAGATGTGATGTGTTTGATACTGTTTAGATTGGTTACGTTTTCACACTCAGCGTTTGTAATGTGTTTCCATCGTTTGGTTCGATGACTTCTGAAATGGTTCCTATTTCGCGGCTGCGTCAGTAGTTTTGGTGCCATAGCTGGCTGCAAGTTCCCGCCCTCAGTGGTAAACAGCACCATTTTGTGCGCTCTGCAGCTCCTGCAACATTTTTCAGCGCTTTTCGTGGTGAGCGCTATCTCCATTACTCATTTCAAATTTATGTCTGGCGCAGTGGTTGGCACTGTTGTCTCAGGGCGGCGAGTACCCGGGTTCAATCCCGGCCCTGGGTCACTGTCCATGTGGAGTTTACACATTCTCCCCATATATGTGTGAGGGTCTCACCCCCACAACCCAATGATGTGCAGGGATTGGTCACGCTAAAGTGCCTCTTAATACGAAAAACGTTTAAAAAACAACAAAATTTATGTTGACCTCTGCAAACAATCAGCCCTATATGACATTGGTGTTCACACCACAAACTAACCAATCCTGTAACCCATCATTCAGGGTTGCTCTGAAATCACAATGTCCTGAAAATTTCTTCAATTTAATAACACAAGTCGCTATCAATTCCCTTGGGGCTCTCACCCTCGAATCTCTAAAGTATGATTAATCTTCACGAAATGCACAATATCACTAAATGACTTGGAGCCAGGCGTTCTTGGGGCTGTGAGACTGCAAAAAAAATGACAGGTCTGTCTTCCATAAGACCATGAGACATGGGAGCAGAATTAGGCCACTCGGCCCATTGAGTCTGTTCCGCCATTCAATCATGGCTGATATACTTCTCATCCCCATTCTCCTGCCTTCTCCCCATAACCCCTGATCCCTTTATTAATCAAAAACCTATGTTTTAAAGACACTCAGTGATTTGGCCTCCACAGCCTTCTGCGGCAAAGAGTTCCACAGATTCACCACCCTCTGGCTGAAGAAATTCCTCCTCATCTCTGTTTTAAAGGATCGTTTCTTTTTATTCTGAGATTGTGTCCTCTGCTTCTAGTTTTTCACAATACTCCAAATGGGGTCTGACCAGAGCCTTATATAGCCTTAGAAGTACATCCCTGGCCTTGCATTCTAGCCCTCTTCCACACTTCGGAGAATTGTGTTGCAGTTTGCATCCTCCCTACTTTATTTGCTGAGTAATAAAACTTGAGGCACTCAATGTCCTCCGTGGAGGAGGCAAGTGAGTCTATTCATCCAAAGAAAGCGATTTGGTCCGTATATATTTCCTATTTCTTAGACCACGGTTAAAACAGGGTTACTTGTAGGTGTCGAGCCAGAGGCAGTTCCAGGTTTATTTATCCTCATCGCCAGATGTAAAGGTGTACTCCCAGAGGCTTCTTTAGTAGAACAAAATAAATTTACTTGGAAGAATGTTTCATGAGCTGCACTCTTGCAGTTCATTACTCAGGAAACTCCTCCCTCTTCAGAGGTTCCCCACACTAGCTCCTGATTGGTGATTCAGACCACATGACCATTACTAAGGTTGCTCTCAAAGAGGCAATCAGCAAAGGAGCCCTGGGCTAGTGAGGGAAAACAGAAAGCAGCCCTCGTTTCCCTTTCTTGATTCCCAACTTGTGACTCCTCGCTTTTTCGGGCTCTGCAATTGGCTCTGAGGAAAGCAGAACATGGAGAGAGTGCGATCAAAGCCAGACAAGAAACAGTTAATGGATATCACATAAATCGAAGGAACTAAGCGAAGAGGCAACTTAAATAAAAATGCAGCTCAGCCATTATTCTTACCGGCAACATTAAAAAAGAAAGATACTTGCAAAACACGGAACAATCTCCTTTTGGAATTAATTTTACTTTCTTCCCAGAGAAGTTGGCGTATCAGGGTCCCATGAGGCTCTGGGTCCTAATGAACCTTCTACGAGCCAGCACCGCATACTGAGCAGCTAACTCTGCATGTGCAATGTGGCGTAGATGCTTATTAAGATCATGTACTGGATCAGCCTGTCGGAGCTGAGCGGCATATGTACCTGTTTAGTTGCTCTAATGACCGTCTAGATTGGCAGCCGGTGCCCTGTGTCAGTTTTTTTTTAAAGTTTTAGCACAGTGACTGAGATTGGTAAAATATATAAACACAGTTTTGGTTGCACGCTGAAGTTTACAGAAAAAGTGTTATTCAGTTCCTCAATGCCCATTAATGCACAATCTCAGAAATGACCTAAAAACAATCTCAGGGCAAAGGCACAAACACCAACTTACCTCGAGGTATTTCTGTTGTTTCACAATGCCTCAAACATGTCAATCATTCTAAAGTGTTTGGACAGTCCTCTAACTCGAAGTAATAGTTTGCATTGTACGCATATACACACGATCCCCATTCACTGACACACGTCCACAGACTCACACACTGACGTACGCACATACACACAATCCCCACTCACTGACACACGTCCACAGACTCACACACTGACGTACGCACATACACACGATCCCCATTCACTGACACACGTCCACAGACTCACACACTGACGTACGCACATACACACAATCGCCACTCACTGACACACGTCCACAGACTCACACACTGACGTACGCACATACACACAATCCCCACTCACTGACACACGTCCACAGACTCACACACTGACGTACGCACATACACACGATCCCCATTCACTGACACACGTCCACAGACTCACACACTGACGTACGCACATACACACAATCCCCACTCACTGACACACGTCCACAGACTCACACACTGACGTACGCACATACACACAATCCCCACTCACTGACACACGTCCACAGACTCACACACTGACATACGCACATACACACAATCCCCACTCACTGACACAGATCCACAGACTCACACACTAACATGCACACACACAGTCCCCACTCACTGACACACATCCACAGACTCACTGTGGTGAATGTAACTCCGTAATTCACACTATTGTATATACATGAGACCATGCATTTGTAAGCGCAGTTGTGTTGCCCGACCACTAGTGGGAGTAGCGCTTAGAATGCTTAGGAGTTTGTACAGGGCTCCACCCTTGGCTCCGCCCATGACTCCTCCCCCTGGACTGCTGTATAAATACCAATGCTCAGAGCCAGTTGTTCAGTTCATCGAGAATTCAACGCGGAACAGGCTGGCTCTGTTGTAAGTAGATTAAAACCACTGTCCATATCTTAAAGCACGTGTCTAGTGAATTGATGGTTCCATCACTCACACACTGATGCATGCACATACACACAATCTCCACTCACTGACACACATCCACAGGCTCACACACTGACATACGCACACACACACAATTCCCACTCACTGACACGCACTTACAGACTCACACACTGACATACGCACATACACACACCTACAGACTCACACACTGACGTACGCACATACACACAATCCCCACTCCCTGACACACATCCACAGGCTCACACACTGACATACGCACACACACACAATTCCCACTCACTGACACACACTTACAGACTCACACACTGACATACGCACATACACACACCTGCAGACTCACACACTGACGTACGCACATACACACAATCCCCACTCCCTGACACACATCCACAGACTCACACACTGACGTACGCACATACACACAATCCCCACTCACTGACACACACCCTACAGACTCACACGCCTACATACACCTTTCCATTGTGGAGAGGATGCTTTCTTTTGACAACAATCTAAATACCCTTTTTGTGAATATTTATCTATCTTATTTGGAAACACTTTGCAAAGTTACCACTGTTTGTGCAAAACATAAACCGAGCCCAGTTGTTAAGTGCAAGAAAGAATCTCATTGAAGTACCAAGAATCATTTCCAAGTACAGTGCCATCAACCACTTTATCATTGGTGAGATGTGTCAGCAAGTTTTAGTACCTCTTCTTTCGAGTCACCAAAATCTGGCCACTGGTTTCAATGTTAATCGGAAGGTAAAACATTTCCGGGAATTCCTGAAATGGGAAATAACGCAGCTGGGGTGGGTCAAATTTGAGATTGATCCAAAAGTTGGACACAAGGAAAGTAAATGTTGCCTAAGTGAATTTCCTATTTTAATGACCTCAGTCACTGGCTGTGAAGATGGCAGGCAAGGAGCTGATTTGGCACATCTCCAGATAGAGATCAGTCAGGTCCTGATAAACGCAGAGCCAGCTTCTCAGGACTTCTACTTTCTTAATGCCTCTGTCAGGGATTCTGCTTGGATCATGCATTCTACCAACTGCAGATAAAAATAACCAATTTAGAAATCCCTCTCCCACAGCCACATTTAACCAGTCAGTCAGCAAATCAATAAAGGAAATTCGCACAATAGCATTTGCAAAACAAAAATGGCTTGGATTATTGAATTGTCCTATTATTGCCAAAATGGTGCAAAACAATAAGATAAGAGCTTATATTTCGAAAACACTTTTCATAAATTCAGGACATTAAAAGCACTTTACAGCCAAGGGGGTGATTTTTAAATTGCTTCCTCTCCGATCGTGCAGAACTTCATCGCAGCCAATTTGTGCACAGCAAGCTCTCGCAATGAGTTCAGACAATGAAATGTTTTTGGTGATGTTTAGCTGAGGAGTAAGTGTCAGCCAGGAGAACTCCCCTCCTCTTCTTCGAAAAGTGCCCTCTGCGATTTTTTCATCCGTCCAAGAGGACAGGTGAAGTTTTTTTTAAACATATTTGTTCGCAGGACATGGGCGTCGCTGGCTGGGCCTGCATTTATTGCCCATCCCTAATTGAGGGGGCATTTAAGAGTCAACCACATTGGTGTGGGTCTGGAGTCACATGGAGGCCAGACCGGGTAAGGATGGCAGATTTACCTCCCTAAAGGATATTAGTGAACCAGATAGGTTTTTTTACGACAATCAACAATGGTTTCATGGTCACTGTTAGATTTTTAGTTCCAGATTCTTATTGAATTCAAATTTCGCCATCTGCCATGGCGGGATTCGAACCTGGGCCCCAAGAGCATTATCCTGAGTTACTGGTTTGCTCGTCCAGTGACAATACCACTATACCACCGCCTCCCCCTCAAGCTTAATCTAAAGGATGGTACTTCTGACAGTGCAGCTTTCCCTCAGTATTTATACTGCACTGTCAACTACGACTTTCTGCTCAACTCTCTGGAGTGAGATTTATAATCACCGGCTTCCATCTCAAGAGGCAAAAATGCCACGACGGAAATAAAAATAATAATAATCCCTTATTGTCACAAGTAGGCTTCAATGCAATTACTGTGAAAAGCCCCCAGTCGCCACATTCCGGTGCCTGTTCGGGGAGGCCGGTGCAGGAATTGAACCCGCGCTGCTGGCATTGTTCTGCATTACAAGCCTGCTGTTTAGCCCACTGTGCTAAACCAGCCCCAGAAAAAAAACACAAAACATTGGAAAGACCTCAGTAGATCTTGCAGCATCTGTGAAGAGAGAAACAGTTAACAGTGTTTTAAGTCCAATATGACTGTGTTAATGGCTGAACAAGGGTCAATTTATGCCAATTTATCTTTAGGCCACTACTGGCACCTACTTTAGTCTGTAACACTAGCATTAGCATTCCATCTTGTCGTCTTGTGTCCATGACATATTTGCTACTCTCTCCTGAACTCCCACCTTGTTAAATGTGTTAGATGCTGTGGTATGAAGAGGACAAGAGTTCAGCTCCTTTTTCACCAACACACCTTTAATGGTTCAAACTCACTCTGCACATAACTCTACAGATCATCACAAGCTCCAGAGTCCACCTGAAGACCTTTTACATATCAGTGTCAATCATTGAACACTTAACATAAATGAGACAACTAATTGCAATGTCTCTTAACCCATTACTTAACACACCTGACTTTCGATTCTGCTCCACCTTCTCAAACTATGAATTCCATCACATTTCTTCACCTCTTCAGCTCTCAGAGAAGAGCCATAAGGACCCGAAACGTTAACTCTGTTTCTCGTTCCACAGTTGCTGCCGGACCTGCTGATTGATTCCAGCATGTTCTGTTTTCATTTCAGACTTGCAGCGTTTGTGGCATTTTGCTTTTATTTTGTGGCTACTACTGAAACCGGCCCAGCATCGTAAGTAATTGCAGGAATCGGAAACCTCCAGTTGCTTGCTACGGTCAAAGAGGGCGCAGAACGTAGCAACAACACCTGTGTGCCAGATCTGTCCTGATTAACTGGTCCACGCAGACATTCCCTGCCCAGATTACATGATGCTGTAATATTATTACAAAGTTATTACAGCAAAGAAACAAGTTATTTATCCACCAGATCTATTGCAGAGGTTATGTTCCAAATGATTATTATGTTACAAATTGCAGCATTTTTTTCAAGATAATTCCCCAGATGAAAAGTCTAACATTGGACTGGAGGAAATTACATTGAATAAGATGAACATCAAGAGCAAGTTCACAGATAAAATGTTCCCAGAATAGACACTGGAATGAGATAATACAATAGTGGCTTCACAGCAAAACCCCAACTCTCGTCGCTCCCATTATTCATGTTGTCACTTAGCTGCGGGTATTTCCATAAGTAGAACCTGAGGAGAGTTAATCACTCTAATCGAGTAGAAATGAAAATGAAAATCGCTTATTGTCACGAGTAGGCTGCATATGAAGTTACTGTGAAAATCCCCTAGTCGCCACATTCCGGCCCCTGTTCGGGGAGGCTGTTGCGGGAATCGAGCCATGCTGCTGGCCTGCTTGGTCTGCTTTCAAAGCCAGTGATATAGCCCTGTGCTAAACAGACTAGAGCTAACAACAGAATACAGGGGAACGCATTGGAAGATAAAGACAGGCGATGAGTACCATTTTGTTATTTCAGTTTATCCATCCCAAAAGGAACGATAATGCTGAATTTTCCAGAGGCCAGGTGAGAGTTGGGAGGGTTAACAATGTGGTGGGGGAGGTATGGACGGCAGCATGCTGTCTTTCATTCTACGTCGCCAGTGCTGGGAAACTCAGCGACATGGCTGCTCATCCTGCCGGCCAATCGAGTCTTTTAATGGCTCAATTAAGGGCCTGTTCCTCCCTCCATGGCATTTTGCCCTTATCGAGAGGGCA
Source organism: Scyliorhinus canicula (assembly GCF_902713615.1). Lineage (NCBI taxonomy): Eukaryota > Metazoa > Chordata > Chondrichthyes > Carcharhiniformes > Scyliorhinidae > Scyliorhinus > Scyliorhinus canicula. The sequence goes on along the minus strand of NC_052154.1, from coordinate 7,764,811 downwards.
AATCCAATGGGTTCCTGGGGAGTGTAGGGTGGGGGAAGGGGACGCAGCATGGTGGGGGGGGGGGGTCACTCCTTGATCAACACCAGTGACCCATCGAAGTGCTGCCCACTGACAATTGCTGCCCTCGCAGCAATGGTACAGTCTGGGCGCCATGAAGACTCAGCCCTCCCAGACCGTCAGGCGCCAGCCTGCTTGACACTGGCTTCTCCTCAAAAACCGATCTCCTCTGGATGGACACTTGGCCATTGAGGTGCCTTCTCCCTGGTGTAGCAGCCTCGTGACCACGAGCAATGCCACTGCCCAAGCTACTGAGTTGTTGGCTCTCTCTGATTGGGGCTGGCATCACTGGGTAGTTGGGCCGTTATCCTTAATTGGATGGCAGCCATGACAGAAGCCTGTTAATTGGCTGATGCAGACAATAGGCCACCCCAGTGTCTCACCGCATATTGAAGCGGCGTAGGCCCCAGTGTTGGGACTTCAGCCTCCACCCAAAAATTCAACCATAGTCTCCCCATTGAAGCATCTATTTCTGATAGAGAATTAGATAGAATGTACAGCCATTCAGCCCGGTGTTTACGATCAACCAGAGTGCCTGTACGCCATTTCATCTTGTTCTCCCATTAAATATATGCCTCCCCCCCTCATATGTTTATCTAATTTTCCTTAATTGCATCTATGCTTTTCGCTCAATTTGGGTTTGCGTTCTGGATTCTAACGGCTCTAAGTTTTTCCTGAATTCCCTTTTGGATTTACCAGCAACTCTGTCACATTTATGGCCCCTTGTTCCAACCTCCCCGAAAGATGGGAACATCTCCGTCATATTAACCTTGTCAAATACTTCCATCACCTTCAAGACCTCAATTCAGGTCACCTCGCAACTTCTTTTCTTTTTAAAAAAAAAGCAATATTACTTTTGAAATGTTTTCACTGTAATTTCTCAGTCAGATCATCCTTTGTGCCAATGAGCATGTTAAAGGGCAGCACGGTGGCGCAGTGGTTAGCACTGCTGTCTCACGGCGCCGAGGACCCGGGTTCGATCCCGGCTCCGGGTCACTGCCCGTGTGGAGTTTGCATATTCTCCCCGTGTTTGCAAGGGTTTCGCCCCCACAACCCAAAGCTGTGCAAGGTAGGTGGATTGAACATGCTAAATTGCCCCTTAAATTGGAACAAAATTAATTGGGTACTCCACGTTTTTAAAAAAATGAGCATTTTAAGGTATTGAGCCTTAATTTATCTCTTGCTAGTTTGCTCCCCGTTCAAGGCGCAGAATCTAATGCCCAGCCCAATGGTGAGTTTTGAGATGGGGGCCATTTGATGAATTGGGGAGGGTGCAGGATGGGTACCACACTGCCTGCTTCATCCACTTGATTAGGTTCAGTGGTGGAAAGCCCTTGAATATCATTACCAACTCGATGCTAATTGAGACCAATTAATGGTCAATTCTGACCAATTAATGGTCAATTGTTCAAAGGCATTAAAGAGATCCGACGTCAGGGAGACCTCGCTATGTACCACACTCCTCTTTACTCGTGACCCAAGCGTGTGCGGAGTCTGCACATTCTCCCTGTGTCTTCGTGGGTTGCCTCCGGGTGCACCGGTTTCCTCCCACAAGTCCCGAAAGACGTGCTGTTAGGTCATTCTCCCTCCGTGTATCCGAACAGGCGCCGGAGTGTGGCGACTAGGGGCTTTTCACAGTAACGTCATTGCAGCGTTAAGGTAAGCTTACTTGTGACAATAAAGATTCTGAATTGTTTAATTTATTTATTTGAACCCCTCTCTTGTCCCCCATGCTGCATTCTGTCTGTGTGGAGTCTGCACGTTTTCCCCGTGTCTGCGTGGGTTTCCTCCATGAGCTCCGGTTTCCTCCCACAGTCCAAAGATGTGCAGGTTAGGTGGATTGGCCATGCTAAATTGCCCCTTGGTATCCAAACGTTAGGTGGGGTTACTGGGTTACGGGGGTAGGGCGGGGGAATGGGCCTGGGTAGGTTGGTCTTTCGGAGGGTCGGTGCAGACTCGATGGGCTGAATGGCCTCGGTCTGCACTGTAGGGATTCTAAGATTCTATAATAAGATGCGCATCAATCGGAACTCAGTTATGTCCCAATGATTCCATTATTTAATACTTGTAGGAGCCTAACTGTATGTATCATAAGGAGTAATGGAGATTCCATTTTCTAATGAAGTTAGACTTCTATCTGGAATTCACTTCACTAAGAAGCAATTTGATCTTTCAAAACTCCTAGCTTTCATCTGGAATCTCATTGGGAAGGTCTGCAGATGCAACGGCATACGACATGCTTGCCTTCATTGGCCGGGGCATTGAGTGTAAAAATTTGCAAGTCATGTTGCAGCTGTATAGAACCTTAGTTAGGTCACACTTGGTGTATAGTGTCCAATTCTCGTTGCCACACTACCAGAAGGATGTAGAAGCTTTAAAGAGGGTGCAAAAGAGATTTACCAGGATGTTGCCTGGTATGGAGGGAGCTATGAGGAGCGGTTGAATAAACTTGGTTTTAGTTTCAACGGGCAGCATGGTCGGCGTAGGCTTGGAGGGCCGAAGGGCCTGTTCCAGTGCTGTAATTTTCTTTGTTCTTGTTCTTTGCATGGGGCCCCACATCATGTCCGACCTCTGGTGATGTGGCAGCCCGCCCCCAATTACAGCGAGCCCCGCCCACAATGGTGTTAGGCCCCGCCCCAATGACGTTGAGCCTCACCCGCCATAATGTTAACCCCACCTCGAATGGCGACAATGCCCACCCCCCAGCTCTAACAATGCAAGGCCCGGAAATCCAAAATCTCTCCATTGTCAGTACGTCTCTGTGTGCTCCTGATTCATGAAAACTGAACAAAAAAAGGAAAGAAGTAGAAAGACACCTTTGAAATCAAACGGGTTAACCAGTATGCTAATAGTAGCACATAGCAATAAAAACCTACTGATATTCACTTAGATCCTTTTTAAGAGGAGTTGATAAAACACTCCATTGACCTTATCTCAGGAATCTACTTCACAAGGGGAAAATAAATCCTTTTAACCTTAAGTCGTGCTTGAGAATTTTTTTTAGTTGTGCCCTTTCATTCTGCATTCAAAGATAAACAGAAAGATTAGCAACTATACAGCAGCTTATCATGTCTCTCAGTGATAGCTCACAGTGCTTCATTTGCACTGGATTAAGCTTAAAAACTGTGGGGTGGAAATGGGTCCTAATTGCACCTGTTTTGTGGGAACAGAATGTGGGGAGGGGAAGAAAGGATGAATATCGGGGCGCAATATCCCCCACTATAATAATAATAATCTTTATTAGTGTCACAACTAGGCTCACATTAACACTGCAATGAAGTCACTGTTAAAATCCCCCAGTCGCCACACTCCGACACCTGTTCACACACCGAGGGAGAATTCAGAATGTCCAATTCACCCAACAAGCATGTCTTTTGGAACTTGTGGGGAGCACCCGGAGGAAACCCATGCAGACACGGGGAGAACGTGCAGACAGTGACCCAAGCTGGGAATCGAACCAGGGATCCTGGCACTGTGAAACAACAATACTAACCACCGTGCTACCATGCCGCCCTAGCCTGTGGCTAGATTTGGCTTTGTAGGTGCTAAGCCCCTTACACGTGAGCATTGTGTACAATTTACAACACAGGCTCAGACCATTCCTTTTTTTATTCTTTCATGGGATGTGGGCTTTGGAGTCAAGGCCAGTATTTGTTGCTCATCCCTAATTGCCCTCAACCTGGTGGCATTGTAAGAGTCAATCACATTGTTGTGGATCTGAAGTCTCATAATAATAATAATCTTTATTGTCACAAGTACGCTTACATTGACACTGCAGTGAAGTTACTGTGAAAATCCCCTCGTCGCCACATTCCGGCGCCTGTTCGGGTACACAGAGGGAGAATTCGGAATGTCCAATTCACCTAACAACACCTCTTTCGGACTTGTGGGAGGAAACCGGAGCATCCGGAGGAAACCCACGCAGACACGGAGAGAACATGTAGACTCCGCACAGACAGTGACCCAAGCCGGGAATCGACCCTGGAACCCTGACGCTGTGAAGCAACAGTACTAACAACTGTGCTACAATGTCGCCCGTGTAGGCCAGACCAGGTAAGGACGGCAGATTTCCTTCACTGAAGGACGTTAGTGAACCAGATGGGTTTTTGTATCAATCGACAATGGTTTCATGGTCATGATTAGACTTTTAATTCCATATTATAATTTTTTCATATTAATTTCATATTTCACCATCTGCCATGGTGGGAATCGAACCTGGGTCCCCAGAGCATTAGCCTGGGTGTCTGGATTACTAGCCCAGTGACAAAACCACTATGACACTGCGTCCCCTTGATTCACTCCAGATGATCAATTCCATGGTTTATGCTCCACACGAGTTTCCTCCCCCACCCTGATTGGATTTTTCCTTTCACAAAAACATGTTGACCCTGCCTGAACACATGATCATTTTCCAAGTATCCTGCTTAACCCGGGTTAAGACACACTGTGGTTTAGACAGGCACAACAAGTCGACTACCCCAAAATTGATGTGGCAGGCCCTGATTGGACTTGATCGGTCAGGTTGATTGAGCCCTGATCAATTGATTGACAAATGACCCAGAGACCGCCCACCAAAGGGGATGAAATAGGCACTCAGTGATGATGCCTGAAAGTGTTGGATGCATCTTGGCTATCCAAATGAAGAATTTAGGTGCCGCTGTGTCTGGTAAACAAGTGTGAATGACAGGATAGTTCTATTGTCCCCAGGATGGCCTGGAGATGGCCATTTGCTTATGTTATTCACATCAATCTGTGAAACCTACTGAAGTCTGCAAAACCTTTTGCTGCAACATTGTTTGATCTGTTCTGCAGTCTGCTTGTCTATAAAACCTGACCACTTTTCCCAGGATCCCTTGCTGGACTCCATTTAGGTGGCCACAGACTGGCCTATATCAAATCTGCTCTGACAGTTCCAGAATCTAAGGGAATTTGAAAGAGTCCGTCCATCAAATATATATATATATACATAAATCAATTAACCCTGTCAGCATATCCTTCTATTCCTTTCTCCCTCATGCACTGATCCAGCATCCTTATAAATGTATCCATGATATTTACCTCAACTCTTCCAAGTGGCAGTGAGTTCCACATTCCAACCATTAATTTTAAAGTTTGATTGTGTGCTCGTGGGTGGGTATTAACCGAGGTTTCACTTGAGGCCCTGTATAGAATCATAGAATTTACAGTGCTGAAGGCAGCCATTCGGCCAGTCGAGTCTGCACTGGCCCTTGGACAGAATACTCTACTTAAGCCAACATCTCCACCCTCTCCCCGTAACTCAGTAACCCCTACCTAACCTTTTTGGACACTAAGGGCAATTTAGCGCGGCCAATCCCACCTAACCTGCACATCTCTGAACTGTGGGAGAAAACCGGAGCACCCGGGGGAAACCCACGCAGACCCGGGGAGAATGTACAGACTCTGACCCAAGCCGGGAATTGAACCTGGGACCCAGGAGCTGTGAAGCAACTGAGGGATGGGGATAGGCGAAAAGAAGTAAAAAAAAAACAGAACAACGTGGAAATTAGAATACTGATCTGAACTGTTATTTACGTCTGGATGATTGCTGTGTTGTGAAGTGATGATTATGCGTAACTCTGTAAATAAGTATAAAAGGGTGCGAGAAAACGGGGTCCTGTTCTCTCCTCCAGCAACTGGATTGATCAAGCTAAAGTGCCCCTTGGTGCCCAAATGTTTGCAGGTTAGGTGAGGTTAGGGCAGGTGCGTAGGCCGAGGTGGGGTGCTCGTTCAGAGGGCCGGGGCAGACTCGATGGGCCAAATGGCCTCCTGCTGCGCTGTCAGGATTCTATGGAGCACAAGAAACTGACTCACTGGGATAAAACACCAACAACCCACTGGTTAAAGAGGTTTTTCCTGAACTCCCCATTGGATGTAACAGTGGGCGGGACTCTCTGGTCCCGCTGTAGTGAATGGGAGATTTGGCTGAGTGTCACATTCCCTGTCATCACAAGCAGCGGATGTGGGGCATCCCCCCAACAGAGGATCCCGGCCACTCGCTATTTCATATTTATTTAGGTCCCTAGTTTTGGTCTCCCCGAGATGTGGGAACTTCTTCTTCTGCCTGCCCTGTCAACCCCTTACACGATTTTAAAGACCTCCGTCAAATCACTCCGCTGTCCACACTGAGGCAGGTTTTAGGCTCTCTTGCAGGAATTGATGGGAGCAGAGATATGATCAGTCTTGCTGCACGGAGGCCTCTTCAACAATGATGTCCAATGCAAGGACATTTGAACACAAAATCAAAATGTGTATCTCAGGAGGGTGAGTGTTTCCCCAGTCGCACAGTGCTCGCGAACACACACACCCCCCTCACCCATAACCACTCCACTCACATGCACTCAAAGTCAGGCGGCCTAATGTTCATCTACATCAGTCATTTTCAAACTCTGGGGGTCACGATGTCCTCTGAGAGCAGAGAGGATTCTGAATCCATATCATGTTGTCCACATCCTGTTGGCCTATGCGCAGGTCCCTGGTGGGAAGTGCACCTTTAAGGTTTAAGGAGGCAAAGTGGGGCTGGGAGGCGAGGGGGGGAGGGGCACCGATTCATCTAACGTGGCTCTCTCTGGGGTGGGCTCCCTGCCTTAACGGTGGTCCATGGATTTTCACATGGTCCATTCTCCAGTCTTGACCATGTGGGAGATTAGCCCCGTTCTCTCCCACTATGGTCCCTGGAATACACTTGACGCTATCCCTGAAATTTGAAATGTGGACTGCGTCGCCAGGTTAAAAGCCTCAGTCACGTGTTTGATGATCGTGATACCTCTTCTGGAAGTCCTGCTTCTTTTCCACCTTCCCGCCAAGGTTTGGGAATGTCATACTCAGGTGGGGCCAGAGGCTTCGGTTCATTCACAGCCCTGCTGGCGTTACCTTGGTTGCAGCATGTGGCATAGTCTGGTCAGTAATTAGAAACAGTGCCAGCTTTCATAGATATTTCATAGAATTTACAGTGCAGAAGGAGGCCATTCAGCCCATCGAGTCTGCACCGGCTCTTGGAAAGAGCACCCTACCCAAGGTCACACCTCCACCCTATCCCCATAACCCAGTAACCCCACCCAACACTAAAGGCAATTTTAAACACTAAGGGCAATTTATCATGGCCAATCCACCTAACCTGCACATCTTTGGACTGTGGGAGGAAACCGGAGCACCTGGAGGAAACCCACGCACACACGGGGAGGTTGTGCAGACTCCGCACAGACAGTGACCCAACCCGGAATTGAACCTGGGACCCAGGAGCTGTGAAGCGATTGTTCTATCCACAATGCTACCGTGCTGCCCCCTTTCTTTCAACTGAACCGGTAGTCTATTTCTTCATGCCTTGTTTAAATTTCTGGTCTGCCCGTCCTGCAGACCATTTGAAGATGGGTGATGTGGGACGGTTCAGATGCATTTCACCCCATTAGTAAATCCGTGAAATTGCACACTGGTAATGGCGGCACCATTATCAGTAATGAGCGCCACTGGAATCCTGATGGTGCTGAAGGACCAGCGCCACTTCTGCGCGATGGGTCGTAAAGTGGTGGAAGACATCCGATGCATGTCCGTCCACCTTAAGTGGGCGTCGATCTAGAGCAGTAACATTGACCCCAGGAAGGGCCCGGCAAAGGCAATGTGCAAACGCCCCCATGGGCATCCCCGCCACTCTCCAGGCTGGAGCGAGGCGGATGGAGGGAGGGGGCCTCTGGTGCCCCTGGCAAGCTGCACATTGTTGCACCAGTCACTCAACGTCACAGCCGAACCCTGGCCGTCACCCGTCACTCCGAGTGAGCATCTTCATCTTGGAAACCTCCGGGTGTCGGCTATTCTAGTCCTGCAAGATGGTTCACTGACCCGATCACGGGATAGCCGTGCAGATTCCCCATAGGGTGATGCCATCCTCCAGACTGAGCTCCTGCTGTTTTGTCACATAGGACCCCAGTTTCTCTGGGAGTTTCCCCTGCAATCCATCATGTAGGACGACGTGGTGCAGTTCTGCCAACATCGAGTCCTTTTGGATAAATGTACGGATTAGTGCAGCCATGACGGGTAATGTGTCCATAAAGTTTGATGCCAAAGTGACTTTGTCCACTACTGCCAGGGACAGGGGAGCTTACAGGTAGCGGGAGATGGCTGGGGGCATCTGCATGAACAATCTGTGCGCCTGGATGATATTCAAGTGTATATTCCTATGATGCCAAAAGCAATGCCCAAGATTGCATTGTGTCTGAAGCTATTGGCAGCATCATTGTATCCTCCTGAAACAGACTTGAGTAAGAGTTTATGGTCCGTGATTACTGTGCAATGACACCCATAGATGTACTGATGGAATTTCTTAACTGTAAATATCATGGTCAATCCTCCTTTTTCAATCTGCGCATAGCAATGCCCTGAGGGGGCCAGAGTTCTGGATGCATGGGCAGCATGATGGCGCATTGGTTAGCACTGCTACCTCATGGCGCCAAGGTCCCAGGTTCGATCCCGGCTCTGGGTCACTGTCCATGAGGAGTTTGCATAGTCTCCCTGTGTTTGCATGGGTTTCAACCCCACAACCCAAAGATGTGCAGGTTAGGTGGATTGGCCACGCTAAATTGCCCCTTAATTGGAAAAAATTAATTGGGTACTCTAAATTTCTAAAACAAAGAAAGAAAAAAAGAGTTCTGGATGCATAGGTTATTGGCCGCTCCGTTCCATCGTCCCTCGTCGCCAGTATTAAAGCTCCGGAGCCCTGAGAAGGTAAATTCGCCAGACGTTTAAATTGACAACAAATGTATAGGCCATAGGCAGCATTGAGGTACAATGACTAGCACTGCTGCCGAGGACCCAGGTTCGATCTTGGCCCCAGGTCACTGTCCTTGTTGGGTTTGCACATTCACCCCGTATTTGCATGGGTTCCGCCCTCACAACCCAAAGGTATGCAGGGTAGGTGGATTAGCCATGCTAAATTGCCCCTTAATTGGACAAAAAATAATTGGGTACTCTAAATTTATATTTAAAAAAAGTGAAGGCCACATCGCATCTTCCAGCCCAAAAATCCCAATTGGCACTATTGATCATACTGGTCCCCATCCGGGCCAGCTTTTATGATGCGATTTCTATGTGCCCCAGTCAATCAGCGGGGGGCGCATATTCCACGTGCCCCAAGGGGAGATCAATTGCAGTGTCCTCGTGGGTCTAAGAACAAAGAATAAAGAAAATTACAGCGCAAGAACAGGCCCTTTGGCCATCCAGGCCTCCACTGATCACATTGCCCATCTGATCTAAAACTCCTACCCTTCCGGGGACCATATCCGTCCATTCCCATCCTATTCATGTATTTGTCAACACGTCCCTTAAAAGCACCATTGTATCTGCATCCACTATCTCCACCGGCAGCGAGTTCCAGGCTCCCACTATGTCAAAAATTGCCTTGTACATCTCCGTGTCTACAGGATTTCCTCTGGGTGCTCCTGTTTCCTCCCACAGTCCAAAGATGTGAAGGTTAGGTTGATTGGCCATGCTAATTTGCCCTTTAGTGTCCAAATGTTTAGGTTGGGTTACTGGGTTACGGGGATGGATGGACACATGGGTTTAAGCAGGGTGCTCTTTCCAAGGGCCAGTGCAGACCCAATGGGCCATATAGCTTCCTTCTGCAATGTAAATTCGATGATTCTTTGGTTCTACCTCCTTTAAACCTTGACCCTTGCACCTTAAACCCATGCTTTCTGGTACTTGACACTTCCACCTTGGGAAAAAGCTTATGGCTATCCACTCTGTCCATGCGCCTCATAATCTTGTCGACTTCTATCAGGTCGCCCCTCAACCTCCATTGTTCCAGCGAGGGTTATTGTGAGGGTTATTACAAACAACATATCTCATATTTCAGTAATATTGAAAGAAGTCTTACAACACTAGGTTAAAGTCCAACAGGTTTGTTTTGAATCACTGGCTTGCGGAGCACTGCTCTTTCCTCAGGTGAATGAAGAGATGGGTTTCAGAAACATATATATGGACAAAGTCAAAGATGCAAGTCTTTGCAGGCAATTAAGTCTTTACAGGTCCAGCAATATCAGCAATATTGTAATAGAATAGATACACAAAAGGGTAAAGCCTCAGTGGAAAGAATTGGGACTATTTGCACACATTTTTCAAAGAGTTCATGCAGATCAAACAGCCTCCATCTTTGTTGTATGAAACAGAATTCACCCACTTACGATGGAGGGGGTAATGATGAGTCCAAGCAAAGATCAGTTTTTGAAAGTGAAAGATATTCCTTCGAACTCTTCAAAGGGAAATTAAATTGCGAGTGTTTCTGCTGGAGTTGAAAGCAGCACACAAGTGGTTGAGAAACTAAACTGAAAGGGATTAGCAGAGTCGGGAAATGAGTCATACCGTGTGAGTTCTTGAACGGGCTGTGGTATGACGAAGCAGGTGAAACTTTGTAAAGAATATGTTTGATCCACGGGTTGACGCCTGAGCCTTTCAGCCAAATGATTCCCACGGTGACAGATGGTAATAAATTTATAGCCACTAGTTTCGAAGAGCTGCTCAATCCCTGGAGCAGAGATGATGGACAAACAATATATTAAGTCAGCTATCTGTCACTGTGAAATGTTCTGTTCGCTTTCCAGACAACAGGCTGAGACAGAAATATATAACCCCAAAACTGACAGCTCTGTCTTCCCCCGTCAATCCTTTGCAATTGTTTTTACATTTCCCTGTATCTATTCCTGCTCTTTGTGTTCCAGATCACAGAGCAGGTTCAATAAACTGAATCAAACTCCACGCCATAGAAAGGCTCATGGTGGACGAACACTTCCGGGTCATAGGTCACCCGGGGTCAGCAGAGCCATGAAAGATGGCAGATGTATTTGTACAGTTCGACATCTTTCGGGACTGAGCACGGAGAGATGGAAGCCGAAAGGCAACTCGAATAATCAAGCCTTTAACTTAACTGTTTCTGGGTGAGGCGACTTAAAGGAATGGCCTTCAAAAGAGAACTGGATCATGATCTGTAGAGAAAATATTTTCAGGGGAGACGGAGAATGGCGGGGTAGTGGCACTGTGCGAATTGCTCTTGCAGAGAGTTGGCACAGCACGATGGGCTGAAGGACCTCCTTATGCACAGTAATTATTCTATGATTTTATGTAAGAAAGATGTTCGTAATAGTGCCTTTTACAAACTCACAAGCCACTTCAGAGCTCCAGTGAAGCACTCTTGAAGTGCAGTCTCTGTTTTAACATAGAATATGTGGTATCCATGTGCACACAATAAGGTCGCACAAACTGCAGCAAAATAATTGACCGGGTCATTTGTTCCCATGATAATCATTGGCCGAGACTCTGGGAAAAATTCTATTGTTGTCTTGAAAATATTTCCACAGGACTTTTTAAGACCATCTAATAGGAAAGATGGAACTTAAGTTTAATGTGACATCCACCTCCGACTGTGCAGTGCCTCCTCAAGACTGCTTTGGATATGACAACTTATGTGTTCGGTCTCTGGTGTGGAATGTGATCTCCTAATTATCAGACGGAGAAACAAGAGTGCAACCAACCGAGCTAATCGTGTGAGGGGAATTCCAGCATTGGTGAATTCAGGTGGGTATTTCTGTGGGGGGATGAGGTGGAGTCGGCCTGAAACATGAGTCGGTGCTTGCAACTGTGTGCGGAGATGGGCTAGGTGCAAAAAATAATGACAGAGAAAAACAAACCCTCAGCCCACCCCACATATTCCCTATGACCCATCAATGCCAATCCATAACCCCCACGCATCACTACAGCCGCAACATTCCTATTCCAACTTATTTAGCCTTTACCCACCTGGTATTCTTCGACAGTTCCTTGATATCTTTGACATTTCCTGGACAGCTCTGACAGATTTGAAATCAGGATAGGTCTTCAATGTTTCTTTGCAGCCGGACAGTTCCTTGATACTGGACATTTCCTGGACAGCTAGACAGTTCCTGGACAACTCATTGACACCTAAGCACAGTAGGCTAAACAGCTAGCTTGTAATGCAGAATAAGGACAGCAGCGCAGGTTCAATTCCCGTACCGGCCTCCCCGAACAGGCGCCGGAATGTGGTGACTAGGGAATTTTCACAGTAACTTCATTGAAGCCTACTTGTGACAATAAGCAATTGATATTATATCTGTAGAACTCCTTAACATTTCCTTGACAACTGGACATTTCTTTGACAGCTGTATAGTTGTTTTACAGCTTGATAGTTCCAATGAGTTTATGCTTTAAAGGTACATTATCATGTACATTTTTAAAATTCACAAAGGTGCCTTCCCTCTCCCAAAGTGTCCCTAGATACTATCCAAAAAGGTATCTCACATCTCTAAACGGAATTCTCTGGCTATCCATAAATTCAGATTTCCTCTTACCTGTTCTATTCTGCAAACTCCGGATTCCACTCTCCTGTTCATCCAGAATTCCACTTCTGTGGAGGCCATTGCTGATAGAATTGGCCAGCTCATTCCATGAGTCGTGCATCCATGAGTCCCAGCCCAACTCCAGTCCCACCCCTAAATGGATGGGTTTCGGGTGGTACAATTTTTCAACAATTTCTGGGATTTTCGCAATGACGGAGAAGCTCGCCATCATGGCAAGAAAATCTGGGCCTCACTGTTAAACCTTCTCCCTGTTGTGGGCCGGGATCCTCCGAAATCCCGGCCAAGTGTTGACGCTGGCGTCAAAACCGGTGTGAGTGATGCCAGTGTCAACGGGCCTCCAGGCCCAGGCATTCATCCCTTCCTCGGGGGCTAGAATGGCACCAGAGAGCTGTGCGCTGCTCCGGCGCTGAAAGCCGCCCGCTCTACAGAGGCCTAGCGTGGAGGAACATAGGCCCCCTCCCCGGAATTAGCGCGCCGACCGATCGGTTGCCCCCGTTCGCAGGCCTGGCCACCCTGGAGGACCCCCCCCCCAGAGTCCGCTCCCCCCGCTCCCCCTACCAAGACGGCCCCTGCAGCCAGAGAACGGTGAGGTCCTGCCGGGTAGGACCATACGCAAGCGACGCTGGCGGGACTCGGCGGGCACTTGGCCCGTCGAGTGCGGAGAATCGCCAGGGGGGGTGGGGGCGGGGGGCGTGATTTCAACAGCACCCAATCGGCGCCGGAGTGACCGCGCCAGCGCGGTTCACGCCAATTCTGCGGTCGCCGCAGAATCAGCGGTCCGACATCAGAGGGCGTGGTGGGATTCGCGTGCCCCCCACCCCCCTGACGATTCTCCGACCAGGTGCCGTCGGGATCGGAGAATCCCGGCCGTGATCTTTGAAGGAAGACATGCCTCTACCACTAGAGGGCAGAAGGCACTGCTTTATTGATCCCTTACCCACAACAGTCTCAGTCTCACTCCCTTCCAACGCTCCTCAGTGACAGTGCGTTCCGTCAAAGACGGTTGTCCACAAAGACCAAATGATTTATGTGGCACAATTTCTCCTTTCCTGACATCAATTTGAATTGGCACCAAGTCGAGGGGATCTCCAGGTGCCCAATGATTCTATCTCGCAGTGCAAACAGTCAATCCCATTAAAGCCTTCACAAAGGCAGCAAATCAGAAATAAAATGCACTCATTATCCTTAATTTATAATTACATTTTTACAAAGAAAAAAATGATTGGGATTAAGTTAGGAGTTGAAGATTTCTAAAGAAGCATTAAAACTAAATAATATATGGCATTCTTTAATCACTCATGGAGAAATTTGACAAATGTAAGCTGGGTTTTCCATTCATCTCTAATTATAAACTGAATATGGTTTAAAACCCCAGCTAAATTTCAAAGAGATTTTCCAACAAGATTAATAGCATTAAAAAAAACAAAAGCAAAATATTGCATCAATTGGAAATTGGAAACAAAACCAGAAAATGTGAGAAATATTCAGCGTTGTGGCATCACATTGGAGCAGTGGTTAACACTGCTGCCTCATGGCGCTGAGGACCCGGGTTCGAACCCGGCCCCGGGTCACTGTCCATGTGGAGTTTGCACATTCTCCCCGTGTCTGCGTGGGTTTCACCCCCACAACCCAAAAAGAGTGCAGGGTATGTGGATTGGCCATGCTAAATTGCCCCTTAATTGGAAAAAAGAATTGAGTACTCTAAATTTAAAAAAAAGAAACAAAGAAAAAGAAATATTCAGCATCTGTGAAGAGATAAACAGAGTTAATGGGCAGGACTCTTCAAATGGTGGGTTTCTCATCTCGCAGTATTAAGAGTAAGAAGTCTTAAAACACCAAGTTAAAGTCCAAAAGGGTTTTTTGGAATCACTAGCTTTCGGAGCGTAGCTCCTTCATCTTCTTACTGTGCCCACCTCAGTCCAATGCCGGCATCTCCACATTACATTAAGAGTCACAGGGGAAAGCATCCCTCCCAGGCACAATAGTCCCACAATCACTTCATGCTCCATTAAACCAAACCACTCTTTGTCTTGTCAGGTGGGTGTTAAAGAGTGGACAGTGCTATTTTGAAGAAGAGTAGGAGAGACCATCTGTGGTATCCTGGCCAACATTCATCCTTAAACCCATATCCTGAAAAAAAAATCCAAATTATCGAGTCATTTTTGGGATTGTTGTTGGTGGGAGCTTGCTTTGTGTAAATTGGCTAGTGTACTTCCTCGGTTACCGCAGTGACTATCGTCATGAGAGTTCAGTTTGACTGCTTTGGACGGCAGAAGGAGAAAGAAGTGTTTTCACTGTTTTTCTCTGGTTTCATTTTCAAAGCTGTTCCAGTAAAAAAACACATTGGTTGTGGCAAACTGCCTTTACTTTAAAGATATAGATGCTTCCCGGAATGTGTTTCAATCTGCTGGTTGGAACTAGATCAGAATTTCAGGAAAAGGAGCAGTCTCATTCAAGTGAGTGCTGAGCCACGCCCCTGAAAAGGGGTTTTGGTTCCATTGGATTTTGTTAGTGAATTGGAACAGTTAAGGGGGAATTCATTAGGTCTTATACATAGATTACTGGAGCTGTGTGGTGTCTTTATGTTTTTAATTGATCATTCTTGCTGGGTTTATATATATGTATGTTAACTACATTCTTAGAATAAATCTTGGTTTTATTAAAGTGTCTCGGAAGTCTGATGTATCACACCTGCAGTGAAGGCTTTTGTGCTCATCCTAGCCAAATTCAACATGAAGGTTGTACAGTAAGAAGACTTACAACACCAGGTTAAAGTCCAGCAGGTTTGTTTCAAATCACTAGCTTTCGGAGCACTGCTCCTTCTTCAGGTGAATGTCTGCTTTCTTGCATCTTTTGTTGTCGGTTAATGGTTGTAGGTCAGGTGAACTTCACAATACAACTTTGGAGTTTCTAAGCCCTGGCCCATAGCAAAATTGGAGGAATGGGCAGCTATCAATGGAAACGAAGGATGTGTAATAAATGCTGGCCTCATCGGCGATGTCACATCCCATAACTGATTTTGATCTTTAAAAAAAAGCATTGGCTGCAAAGAAATTTGAGATGTTTTGAGTTTGTGTAAGGTGCAATATAAATGCAAATTATTTTTCTCCTTAACGTCGGAAACATGACAGCAATTTGCACGCAACCAGCTTTGAAGATTGAAAAGCTGAATCTAGCCTTGCTGGCTGCACTCAAATGACTGAGTCCACAGGTGTTGATTGTTAATTAATTGACACGGTGAAAATTTGTGCTCATCATTTTAAAACTAATTCATTCACCCAGCCACACATCTATTAACTGCTTTTGAGAAACTAGCAACTGTTTACAATGACAAGACATGGACCCGTGTTTGATGGAAAATGCTGAAATTAAGAGCTCTGCACCTCTTCAAATTCCTCCACTTACTGAGGATGGCCATTAACAACCTGAAGGCTCACCATCTGCATAATCGCTTGCTAAACCTAATTTGCGTTAACACGCCTAATTAGAATGCCTTGCTATGTTGACATCAGTTCCCCATTTTGTTCTGACCAACAATTGCGGGCTTCCTGACACCGTGATTTGCTGTCAGAAGGGCTTAAATGATCCCTCCAAAGTGCTTGAAGGCAGCAGCAGGTAGGTAGGAAATCTTCAATCTTATTGTTAGTGCTTATATAATGCAATAGGAATGAATAAGTACCGGGCACTCAGAACTGGAAGAGTGCTTTGTGTATTAATGCTGTATTGTCGTTGAAATTTGTTTCCTAAATTATCTCCAGCAGCGACTGTCATTCTCAGAGAGCAATAGGGACCGGTTTAGCACAGTGGGCTAAACAGCTAGTTTGTAATGCAGAACAAGGCCAGCAGCACGGATTCAATTCCCGTACCGGCCTCCCCGAACAGGCGCCAGGATGTGGCGACTAGGGGGTGTTCACAGTAACTTAATTGAAGCCGACTAGTGACAATAAGCGATTATATTATTATCATGAGGAAAGTCAAGAATGAGCAAGATCCATTCGACCCAATGATGCTCTGCCCTTTCTAACTCTCAAAAATCTGGCGCCTGATCTTTTTTGAAATACACCCCCCCCCCCCCACCCCCCTCTCCCAGCCGTACAGTAACAATGAGGTTTATTCCCCTGCCCGGAACATTATTCCATACATTGATCGCTCTTTTCATAAAGATGTTCTTCCTGGCATCTGCTCGCTTTTACTTTTAATCAGTTCATGGTTGCGATATCTGCTTCTGTCGTTCCGCCCTGTTTTGAACATTGCGAATATGTGAAAGTGACAGATAGGAAAAGACAAGCTGCAATGTGAAGCCTGGCCCCACACTGTGAAGGCTGGAGCATCATGAGGAGAAACCGCTTATCTCTCTGCATTCACAACCACCCTTCAACAATTTGTGCATGAATAACCCTCAGGTGCCTCTGCTTCTGAATTACCTTTAGAATTGCATCTTTTATTTTATATTGCTGACCTATCCAAACATATCACTCCTCTGCATTAAATATCCATCCATTCTCCCAACTTGTCTGTCTGCTCTTGAAATACATCACTATCTTCCCCAAGAGTTCAGAATGCGTCCAGGGTTTGCAAGTACCCAAACTTTTAAATTGTGCCCTGCACACTGCTATGACACCCTGGGCTAGTGCGCTGTCAATTCCAGTTCTACTCATCCCTGAGTCACAGCACAAGTGAATTGACCAGTAATTCTTATAAAAGTATCGGCATTTTGGCCCTTGGCGGTCCAATAGGTTCCTGTCATTAGTTTTGTAAGTTTAAACACAATTGCTGTTTATTTAGCACAAGAACTAATATTAAATATGTAAATACAGCTGCTTAACAACAACCTACTACCTGAATCCCCCTTTAACTACACAAACCTCTACCCATGCACATGCACAAGACAGACAAAGACAGAGGGGTGGAAAGGGATAAAAATAATAAGGACTCAGGTCAAAAGTCAAGAGTCCTTGTTTCAGATGATGAGTTCTTTAGTGCACTTTCTTAACAGTATGCGTGTGGATTAAAGTCTCTGGTTTACCATCTCTAACGATCTTCCTTGCAGTTAGCAATATCTTACTCACAGCATTTCCAGGCGAGGCCCTTGGCATCACACTAGCCTGTTCTGTACAGGGAGTTTTCAGATTCTGGTCTCTGCTTGCATCAGCCTTTTCTGGAGAGAAAGAGTTTTCACATTCTGGATTCTGCTTGCACAGCCTTTTTCTGCAGAGAGGGTTGGTTCCCTCTGTGACATTTTTGGTGAGAACCAGTTTGTTATTTCTGGAGGAAACAGGGTGGGAAAAAGCGAGGTCGTCTCCTTCAGCTGCCAAAGGGAAACTGTAAGTTCTTTTGGTCCCTGAACCATTTAAGTGGGAACAGATCCAATCATCACCTGTAACCAAGCAGAGAACAGCCTTTTAGGTCAATTCATTGGCAACCAGCCAAATCAGTCAAATTGATCTCTCCTGCTACTGAAACCCTCTGCTTGCCTTAAAGAAAGAGGCCATAGTTTCCCTCTGCTTGAATTAAAGGCACAGGCTGCCTTAAAGACACAAGTCCATAAATCATCTATGGATCAAAAATATAACGGCAAAAATAAAAGAAAGGGGAAGTACGGAATAAACAGGAAGGACTCTTACATTACTCAAGTTGAGGTTATTCATAGTTGTAAATAAAAATAATGGGTCCCTGTTCAGCTTCTGGGAAACCCCATGTGGCCCTCCTCTAGTCTGAAAAAACAACAGTTCACCGCTACTCTCTGTTTCTTGTCACTGAGTCAACTTTGTATCCAAGCTGTCTTTTTGATTGGCATTGTTCCATCTACAAGATATGATGGACACACAGCAGATAGAGATGATGGACACACAGCAGATAATCCATTTAGGTGTCATGCCAGCCCGCAAGAGATATTGTCATTTCTCTCTTTCACCAGCTAGTGACTCCCTGGTGTGATAATGGTGTTTAGGGCCTTTATGTCACATTTGCAAGTAACCATGAAGCAGAGCCTTGGGTGCACCACTGGTTGTCTGCCTCTGGCTACCCCACTGCTCAGAAGGTCCTTCTTGTGGACATACCTGATCCACCAAAGCCACCTCCGCGCCATAAGACTTGGGAGCTCCGCCTTTGAGAGGACCTTCGCATTTATGATTTTGTACTAGGTTAGACCCACAATGCACCACAGACAGAGAATGAGCTTATTTCCCTGATAGCTATAAATCACCCAGTTTCCAATACCATACAGCAAGGTAATGTAAACACAGGCCTAAGCATCAGTTATCCTATCCGCGTTTTGTGATTCAGCTAAGACTCATGGACTGTCTCTCCCCTGCCTATAACTTGTTCTGCCTGACTACAGGTTTCAGGAAAACCATGGTTTATGGGACAAGGTATTGTCTCTCTGCCCACGACCACACCATGCTGTCACTGTACCTCTTATTCAACGGGAGTCAACTTTGCTTGAATGTCCATTATATGGCCCATTTATCAAAGACCTTTTGGAACTCCATCTACACCACGTCATTCACCTCACTCTCATCAACTTTCCATATCACCTCAGCTGTTAAGGAACGCAAATACTTGTCTGAATTTAAAATTTGCAGTGGGAGATTGGGAACTTGGGAATCTTGCGCAAGTGCTGGGAGGTGGGCACACATGTGCAGTTGGTGTCTTTTACCATCTTTAGTCTGGGAACCGACCCTATGGGCTTGCACAGAAGCAAAGACGTGAAACAGCATGAAACTGCAGGCCAGGTGACCTGAATAGGAGCACCATTACCAAGGAGGGTTCTCAAGGAGCAGGACACGGGAAGGGGGCTACAGAGAAGTCCGAGAAGAAGCCCCCAGGCAGGGAAAAAGACAAGGATCATACAGAAGTCCCAGAAAGAAGTCCCAGATAAGGGATGAAGACGGGAATCAGGAATAGGTCTGAGAAATTAAGTTAAAAGAAAGGAGCAGAGCAATAGACTCCAAGTTAAAGAAAGAGCTGCGAGGATCAAGCTTGATGCAAAGTGGGTTTGACAGGAGCACTGAAAATCTGACGGAGCAGCTGACGGTTTCCGTCTGAAGTTTGTGGGATTTTTAGAGCAGTGGTGTCCTGCTTCTGCATGGCCGAATATATGGAATGGCAATCTTTACAAACATTTTGTCTGATGTAATAGATATTTTTGTGTTGAATGTTCATTTGCAGATTCTTGTGAATCTGTTCAGTAACGTTCCTCCACGTATTCATCAGAGATTAAGCACTTAAGTGAAATGTTTGTTTTCATACAGGATTAGTCGAAGACATTTCAATGCATTGAATGGTTTTAATCAGTAAGAATGTTTATTTGACATAACAATGTCATCAATAGAAAAATTGGAAGGAATTTTGCCGTTCCTCCCACTGATGGGATTTTCTGTTCCCCGCTGCAATGGGGCTGTAAAATTTTGCCCATTGATTCAGGTTACCATGTCTCCTGAGGTCTTCCCATGGTGATTACTAGGTGAGTTGGCAAGGAGGGGGTAAGGAGAAAGTGTGTATGGTGGGTTGGCATAAATGGTATGAGGGGCCATAGTAGGTGGGTAGAGGGGATAAAGTCACATTTGGGGTATGAGAGGCTATGGAGTGAGGGGGGTAGAGGGACTTAGGGTGACATGGGTTTTGAGAGTCCAAGAGGGTGAGAAGAGGGCATGGAGTGGCATGGTAGGAATGAGGAGTCATGGGGGTGGGGGTGGGTGATGTGGCATAGGTTGGCTTGGGTGGTGCATTGGGACTCTTTGGGGGGTGAGGGATGAGGCTGGATGGTTGTTTTTTTTGTTTTAAACATGTTTTTACTCACATAAACAAAGTCACAGCGCATGGAGGGATATACAAGAAAAACTTCCAGGAATACTAGTGAACCGAAGGATTAGCAAGAATAAGGAACTGAAAGAAACTAGTATTTGGAAAAAGTCATACTGGAGAAATGAATGAGACAGGAAGTTGATAAATCCCCCTGGACCTGATGATCTAGATCCCAGAGAGTTGAAAGAGATGGCTGTTCAGAGTGTGGATGTGTTGGTAGTCATCTTTCAAAATCATATAGGTTCAGGAACCGTTCCTGAAGATTCAAAGGCAGCAAATGTACTCTCACTATTTAAGAAAGGAGGGAGAGACAGAGTGAAGAATGCTTCTGAAAGTCGCTTATTGTCACGAGTAGGCTCCAATGAAGTTACTGTGAAAAGCCCCTAGTCGCCACATTCCGGCGCCTGTCCGGGGAGGCTGGTACGGGAATCGAACCGTGCTGCTGGCCTGCTTGGTCTGCTTTAAAAGCCAGAGATTTAGCCTGGTGAGCTAAACCAGCTCCAAATGAAGTTACTGTGAAAAGCCCCTAGTCGCCACATTCCGGCGCCTGTTCAGGGAGGCTGTTACGGGAACTGGACCTGGAGTATTGTGTACAGTTATGATCTCCAAATGCAAGGAGAGAGGTTCGCCGGACTGATTTATGAAGTACTATGGATTGTACTATGAGGAGGATTGAGGAGGCTGGGCCCGTCCTCTTTTTAAAAATACATTCATGGGATGTGGGCGTCGCTGGCTGGGCCAGAATGTATTGTCCATCCCTAATTGCCCTTGGACTGAGTGGTTTGCTCGACCATTTCTAAGGGCATTTAAGAGTCAACCACATTGCTGTGGGTCTGGAGTCACATGTAGGCCAGACCAGGTAAGGATGGTAGATTTCCTTTCCGAAAGGACATTAATGAATCAGATGAGTCTTTACAGCAATCGACAATGGTTTCATGGTCATCATCAGATTTTTAATTCCCGACTTTTTTATTGAGTTCAAATTTTGCCATCTGCCGTGGGGGGATTTCAACCCGTTTCCCCAGAGCTTTACCCGGTGTATCTGGATAACTAGTCCAGTGACAATACCACAGAATCACTGCCTCACAAGACTTCAGAAGAATGAGTGGCAATCTCATTTAAATAAAATTATTACGGATTGTATTTCTGAATGCAAACTCAGCAATCCTGGACAGGACTGGAAAACAAAATGTAAATTTAGTTTATGTGAAGATGTAGGATAAGAAAGCTCAGCAGACAGATTTACTATAAAGATTCAACAGCTATTGTTAACAGGAAAATACTGCTGCAACTCCTTCACACCACATGCTGCCAGCTAAACTGAAAGCTCCCCTAAACAATGTCTGCTGGTCACATGATTTGCATCCTGGAGACTCACTCATTGGCATATTCTCTCTTAAAGCAATATCACAACTGGTTCAACAATGCAGGTGCAGAGAGATTGTTTCCCCCGGCTGAGGGGGCATAATAACAGGAGATGCAGGAGTATGTTGAGTATGTACAAGAAAGATATTGATAGATTGTAGGATATTAGAGACATCAAGGGATACGAATGACGGATCCGTCTTTCCAACTAAAACAATCCTAATCCACTCAACCTTTCTTCATAGCTAGCACCCTCCATACCAGGCAACATCCTGTGAACCTCCTCTGCACCCTCTCTAAAGCATCCACATCCTTCTGGTAATGTAGCGACCAGAACTGCACGCAGTATTCCAACGGTGGCCGAACCAAAGTCCTAAACAACTGTAACATGACCTGCCAACTCTTGTACTCAATACCCCGTCCGATAAAGGCAAGCATGCTGTATGCCTTCTTGACCACTCTATCAACCTGCGTTGCCACCTTCAATGGACCTGAACTCCCAGATCTCTCTATACATCAATTTTCCCCAGGACTCTTCCATTGACCATATAGTCCGCTCTTGAATTAGATCTTCCACAATGCATCACCTCGCATTTGCCTGGATTGAACTCCACCTGCCATTTCTCCGCCCAACTTGCCAATCTATCTATATTTTGCTGTATTCTCTGACAGTCCTCCTCGCTATCTGCAACTCCAACAATCTTAGTATCATCTGTAAACTTGCTAATCAGACCACCTATACCTTCCTCCAGATCATTTATGTATATCACAAACAACAGTGGTCCGTGCATGGATCCCTGTGGAACACCACTAGTCACCCTTCTCCATTTTGAGACACTCCCTTCCACCACTACTCTCTGTCTCCTGTTGCCCAGCCAGTTCTTTATCCATCTAGCTAGTACACCCTGAACCCCATACGACTTCACTTTTTCCATCTGTCGTAGTCAATATTTTCCCCGCTTCTGGACTGTGATAGAAAGATGCAAACATGATTCATTAGGTAAGCAAAACTAAGCTTTATTTACGAATTAGAACTGCTAGCAGTATGGCTGAGACTTGAAGTCGGAAGGCAGTCAAGTACAAACTGCTGCGTCCGTCCCAAGTCTGCAATATCACAGAAGAATAAGACGATTTTTATACATTATAGGATCAAGATAACATGAATACAGCTTGCTCAGGAATTTGATCAAAAGTAAAACATAAGTAATAATCATTACAATGGCGTCACCTTGCTGACCTTTAGGGGACTGGGGTCTCATATAATTATCTTGTCTTTGTTTTAGGAGATGGACAAATTTGTTTAAGTACAGGAAGAGACAGTTTTTTAGCTTATCGTGTATTTAGACTGCTCTGGTCTCATGACGAACGCGCCTTATCTGAGTTTAGAGTCAGCCAGTTCTCAGGTCAAGTTGACCTTGGCCTGGTTGTATTTGTGCCTTAGGTTATGTGAAGTCAGTTTAAATTCAATTGTACCAAGAAGACTTGACTAGTTTTCCCATCATGCCATTATTTGCTTTGCACATTACCACACATCAACCTGCCATAGGAAACTTTATCAAACACCTTACTGAAGTCCATGTATATGACATCTATAGCCCTTCCCTCATCAATTAACTTTGTCACTTCCTCAAAGAATTCTATTAGGTTTGTAAGACATGACCTTTCCTTCACAAAACCATGCTGCCTATCACTGATAAGTCTATTTTCTTCCAAATGTGAATAGATCCTATCACTCAGTATCTTCTCCAACAGTTTGCCTACCACAGACGTCAAGCTCACAGGTCTATAATTCCCTGGATTATCCCTGCTACCCTTCTTAAACAAAGGGACAACATTAGCAATTAGCCAGTCCTCCGGGACCTCACCCGTGCTCAAGAATGCTGCAAAGATATCTGTTAACGCCCCAGCTATTTCGACCCTCACTTCCCTCAGTAACCTGGGATAGATCCCATCCGGTCCTGGGGACTTGTCCACCTTTATGTCTTTTAGAATACCTCATTAAGAATCTCACCCATTTCAGGGCAGCACGGTGGCCTAGTGGTTAGCACAACCGCCTCACGGCGCTGAGGTCCCAGGTTCAATCCCGGCTCTGAGGTCACAGGTTCAATCCCGGCTCTGGGTCACTGTCCATGTGGAGTTTGCACATTCTCCCCGGGTCTACGTGGGTTTCGCCCCCACAACCCAAAAATGTGCAGAGTAGGTGGATTGGCCACGCTAAATTGCCCCTTAATTGGAAAAAATAATTGGGTAATCTAAATTTATTTTAAAAAAAGAATCTCACCCATTTCCTCTGACTCCACGCATAAATTCCCTCTTTTGTCTTTGAGTGGGCCAATCCTTTCTCTAGTTACCCTCTTGCTCCTTATATATGAATAAAAGGCTTTGGGATTTTCCTTAACCCTATTAGCCAAAGATACTTCATGACCCTTTTAGCCCTCTTTATTGCGCATTTGAGATTCGTCCTACTTTCCCGATATTCCTCCAAAGCTTCATCAGTTTTGAGTTGCCTCGATCTTATGTATACTTCCCTTTTCATCTTAGCCATCTACGCCTCCAACACTACACGAGTCCCATTCAATATTGGGGAAGTTAAAATCTCCCATCACAACCACCCTATTGCTCCTACATTTTTCTATAATCTGTCTGCATATTTATACCTCTACTTCATGCTCGCTTTTGGGAGGCCTGTAGTAAAGTCCCAACAATGTTACTGCACTCTTCCTATTTCTTAGCTCTACCCATATTGCCTCAGTGCTCGAATCCTCCATCATGCCCTCCTTAATCACAGCTGTGATATCATCTCTGACCACCCCTCCTCCACACCTTCTACCTTCCTCTCTATCCCTCCTGAAGCATCTATACCCTGGGATATTCAGTTGCCAGTCCTGCCCTTCCCTCAACCAAGTCTCAGTAATACAAATAACACCATATTCCCAGGTACTAATCCAAGCCCTAAGTTCATCTGCCTTACCTGCTACACTTCTCGCATTAAAACAAATGCACCTCAGACCACCTGTCCCTTTGCGTTCATCATCTCTTCCCTGTCTACTCTTCCCCTTAGTTACATTGAGTTTATTATCTAGTACCTTACTGGCTTTAGTTACTGCCTCTTTACTGACCTCTAACTTCCTAATCTAGTTCCCATCCCCCTGCAACATCAGTTTAAAACCTCCCCAACAGTGTTAGCAAAAGCACCCTCTCGGAAATTGGTTCCAGTCCTGCCCAGGTGTAGACCATCTGGTTTGTGATGGTCCCACCGCCCCCAGAACCGGTTCCAATGTCACAAAAATCTGAACCCCTCCTTCCTGCACCATCTCTCAAGTCACATATTCATTCTGACTATTCTTGAATTTCTATTCTGACTGTCTCGTGGCACTGGTAGCAATCCTGAGATTACTACCTTTGAGGTCCTACTTTTTAACTTATCTCCTAACTCCCTAAATTCTGATTGTAGGACCTCATCCCATTTTTTACCTATATCGTTGGTGCCTATATGCACCACGACAACTGGCTGTTTACCATCCCCCTTCAGTATGTCCTGCAGCCGATCTGAGATGTCCCTGACCCGTCCACCCGGGGGGTAACATACCATTCGGGAGTCTCATTTTCGACCACAGAAACGCCTGTCTACTCCCCTTACGATTGAATCCCCTATGATTATAGCCCTGCCAGTCTTTTTCCCGCCCTTCTGTGCAGCAGAGCCAGCCACGGTGCCATGAGCCTGGCTACTACTGCCTTCCCCGGTGAGTCATCTCCCCCAACAATATCCAAAACGGTGGGATTAAAATGAGTGGCTAGTTTCTTTTTTTCTTTTGTTTTGGTCGATGCAAGCATGACGGGCTGAATGGCCTCTTTCTGCACCATAACCTTTCTCTGGTTCTATTGTTCGAAGATCAGCAATGGTCAAATTGAATGGCAACATAGGCTTGAGGGACCAAAGGGCCTACCCAGCTATTCTTTACCATAAGCTGCAGAGCTTGCAGAAACATGCATGCTGGGCCTCCATGAGAAAGTAGAAAAACCCTACTCTGTCATGCAGGCGGCATTTTAATATGTCTTTCAATAGATAGCAGCATGATATCACTAGAAGGGAAGTGTGTCATGTGATCCAGCCTTAGTTTCATTCATGTCTTTGAGCAGAACACACATGTAGAGCTCTACTGCTGGTGTCTTCAGGATTTCCACCTCTGTCGAAATGTTCTCATGTGCCTATTCTAAATGAATGAACCCACAACCATCCCTGATGAGCAATTGGTGTTCAGACCAGTACAGCTACACAGCAATGTAGTCTTGCAGCCCGGTCAAAATCCAAAAAGGTTACACGTCCCATCATTGCATAACATTGCAAGTCTGAGTTTGGATTTGTTTTTCAGTTTAGCCCTCACCTATCTTTCACTGTTGTTGTAAAGCTCTTGTGGTTTAACACTTTTATTCCTACCCTCGGTCAATATTCGTCCCTCAATTAACACCACTCAAAGGAGAATGTTTGGTTATTTATCTCATTGCTATTAGTTGGACATTGCTATGTACAAATTGGTTTTTGTGCTTCCTTCATTACTACGGAGACTATTCTTCATAAAGTACTTCTTTGGATGCAGAGCACTTTCTAAAAGCGCTGTAGAAATACACATGATTTGTTTTCTTCTCACCCCATGCATCACATTTCAAAGACGTGATTCAGATGTTTTCCTGGCCACTCATAAAAGCACTTTATTGTACATGAGCAATTATTTGAGATAATTATGAAGGAACATGAGGAGAGGCAGAAGTGTTTGTCTAAAGTGCTTTTGTATTTAAATTTATTTCTGTGGCATCCTAATGAAAGCCTAATTGCATCATAAAAAATGACAAACAATTGAAGGGACTAAGAGGGCTCACTGAGAATGTAGTTGCAATTGTTCCAGAGAACTTACAGCACACAAACTGACCACTGATCCCAACTGAGACGGGCTGGAGTTTACGTTAGGTCAGCTGCTACCATGCATAACCCTATTTGTATAATTACTGGCTGTGCCCACAGCGCCTACGTCCCAAGAATTAGTTTAATAAAAGGGGATCAGGGAGGAAAATTTGATTAGGATTGTAAACAGAATATGTGGAAATAGGAAAGGAACTGAGGTTCTAATTTATTTTAGGGTAATGGCAGTTAAAGGCCAGTGGCACTGATTGTAACACATCTTTGGAGGTGGCAGCTATTGCGGTCACAATTACTTGAAGCGTTTACGACCATGATTTATTTAGGTTTGAATACTCAAA
The DNA here is from genome assembly GCF_902713615.1 of Scyliorhinus canicula. NCBI lineage: Eukaryota > Metazoa > Chordata > Chondrichthyes > Carcharhiniformes > Scyliorhinidae > Scyliorhinus > Scyliorhinus canicula. The sequence goes on along the minus strand of NC_052154.1, from coordinate 7,737,947 downwards.
AAGGTAATTGGGATTTGTTGGTGAGCTTATGAAAGGTGAACTGTTTAAAGGAAAACGAAAAATGAGAAGAAGGTGCCCCACGCTATTATGACAACTACTTTTGTAACCTGTTGTAGACAGAGGCAAAGACAGGTTGTAGTCCCCACAGAGCTGGAATGAGCCGTCTGGCTTCATCTCGGGGACTACAGGCGCGGCCCAATCGGCATATTGGACATGGCGAATAATACCCAGCTCTTCCAAACGGTCCAATTACCGGTCGGCCTTGATACGAAGTGCATACAGCACAGGGCGAGTGCATAAATCTCAGAGCTGGGCCTTCTAGTCCACGTTTATTGTGGCCATCGCTCCTTCAATGGTAAATGTGCAAAAGCCGATGACAGAAACTGCGGCTCCCATGTTCAGTTCCATCTTGACAGGGAGTCTGTTTTGTCGCTGCGTCACCCGGATAGGTGCCGTTCTGGGGTCTGTGACATAGTGCAGTGGTAAGGGTGGTACCTAGGCCTCCACGTCCTCCACGAAACAAGGGGAGGGAGGGGAATGGGGGGGATGGAGATGATGACTGTCCATCGCCGAGGGACAGTGCCCTCACTTGATTTCTCAGGGGGTGGGGGGGGGGAGGGGGTGGGGGGGAGAGGGGCGGGGGGAGGGGGGGGGGGGGGGTAGGGGTGGGGGGGTGGGGGGTAGGGGTGGGGGTAGAGGTAGGGGGTGGGGGTAGGGGTAGGGGTAGGGGTAGTGGTAGGGGTAGGGGGGTAGGGGGGGTAGGGGTTGGGGTAGGGGTAGAGGTAGGGGGGTAGGGGTAGGGGGTAGGGGTAGGGGGCAGCGGCGTGCAGAGGGGGGGGGGGGGCGACGGTGCATTGGCCCTGGGCATCCATTGGATGGGGGCATCAGCAGATATTCCTCAAGGCTCCCCTTCCTCCCAGCTGCCTTGTCTTTGTTTGAGAGAGAGAGAGAGAGGGAGATTGTGGGGACAGACAGAGAGAGAGAGACAGAGAGAGGGAGTCCCGTCCGTCCTCTGGCTGAGAGCAGGGCTTTGGTGATTATATTGCAATCTGCCTAAACCCAGGAATATTGCCTGGTTAGAATGAAGAGGGAAATGCTGGGATCCCGGGGTGGGAGATGTGTCTGGATTTGTCTATTTCTGCTTCAGCCTCTGCGATGTCAGATCAGTTTCACAACAACAGGAAAAACGCGCGGAGAGAGAGGGAAAAACTTTTGGCAAAGTTTCTGGGTTCTGCCTTTATAATTCACAACGCAGAAAGGGTTCTGCGTTGTGAATTATAAAGGCACCTTTTCTAATCCTGGGGAGAAACAACCTTTTGAAGTGTCTGAGGAAATAAGCAGGAATTTGGATTAATTCTGCCTCCCCACCCCCTGGGCCTCGTTCTCCTCCCTCCCCCTTTCTCCTCCCTCCCCCTTTCTTCTCTCTCTCCCTCACATTCTCTTCACCCTGCCCTTTGTTCCAGAGCTATTTGATCCCCCTGTGCACTGGCACAGATTTACAGTGCGGTTTAGGTTCTGTGTTTACCCCAGGTGTGGGGGCGGGGAAAAGAGGGAGGGTTTGGCATTCCTCAGGGGCACTGCATTGAACCACCCCCACCCAGTGGCGTGCAGAGGTCTGGTGATGCCCGGGGCAAATCTTGATTGTATGCCCCAAAGACTCAAGTAGCAACCAACACCCCCCCCCCCCCCCCCCCCCCCCACTTTATGCGCATGGCAATAGCATTTCACAACGCTCTAACTGGGGCCAAGGGACAGCAAAATCCTTCAGGCAGTTACACCGGCAAACGTGTTTCCTTGTGACATGGATAACGGCACAAAATCAATTTTGGCAGAGACCGTTTAACTTTTATTAAAACCTGGTGTGGACAAACTCAAAGACATCTCCGGCTGGAAACTCCAGGAAGGAGAAACATGCGGGCCTGGGGGGTGGGGGGTGGGTGGACAGGGGCTCTGATGTGATGCCTCCCAAGGCAACTAGCTAGTACCTGATGCCCAGACCCAAACATAAGAACAATTATATTGGTGCATTATAGAAGATCACCCCCTCCCCTCCACGTGGATGAGGTTAGATGGAGGATGATTTGGGAGGGGGGTGGGGGTGGTTCAATGCAGTGCCCCTGAGGAATGCCAAACCCTCCCTCTTTTCCCCGCCCCCACACCTGGGGTAAACACAGAACCTAAACCGCACTGTAAATCTGTGCCAGTGCACAGGGGGATCAAATAGCTCTGGAACAAAGGGCAGGATGAAGAGAATGTGAGAGAGAGAGAGGAGAAAGGGGGAGGGAGGAGAAAGGGGGAGGGAGGAGAAAGAGGCCCAGGGGGTGGGGAGGCAGAATTAATCCAAATTCCTGCACGCCGCTGCCCCCTACCCCCTACCCCTACCCCCCTACCCCCCTACCCCTACCCCCCTACCCCTACCCCCCAACCCCCCACCCCTACCCCCACCCCTACCCCCCTACCCCCTACCTCTACCCCCACCCCTACCCCCACCCCCCCACCCCTACCCCCCACCCCTACCCCCCAACCCCTACCCCCCAACCCCCCACCCCTACCTACCCCCTGCGAGGGGTTGGAGATTTTCGCCCCCTGTTCCTAATAAATGACTACGTGTGGGAGAATTGCGATGGGAATCATTTTTTTTTGTCATAAATTTAGAGTGCCCAATTATTTATTTTTTTCCCAATTAAAGGGCAATTTAATGGGGCCAGTCCACCTAACCAGCACATCTTCGGGTTGTGAGGGTGAAACCCACGCAGACATGGGGAGAATGTACAAACACCACACAGACAGTGACCCAGGGCCGGGATTCGAACCCTAGTTCTCAGCGCCATAGCCCCAGTGCTAACCACTGCGCCACATGCCACCCTTGCGATGGGAATCATGGCGGAACAGCTGGCACTATTCGGATCAGTTTTTCCACCCGAGATAGAGCTAAATCATATTTTGGGAGAATTCCACCCAATGTATTGAGCTGTGTGATGAACAAACCTTCCGTGGCCATCAGGTACAGGAGCGGAGCTTGAACAGGGAGCTGCTAATTCATAGACAGGCACCCTCTCCACCACCCGCCGATTCATCACTACAGGAGGAAAAGACCAACATGTATTTTAAAATGTTTATCATGGAATCTTAGTACATCTAATAACTATGTATTGTTCCATTGGAAGCGTTACAGTACATTGAACGCAAGCCTTAACTGGATTTAATGACATTTTCTAGCTGATATGATCAGAAAAACTGAGTACAGCAATGACTTAACTAAACTGAGGCAGCTGTTGTATTCACCCTTTGATATTCATGACATCTTGTCAAATGAAACACTTTGGGCTTTGAAATCTTAGCGTTTACTCTAGACTGTCAAATCACATTGAAATTCTCTCAAAATATGCAAGCATATATTTTTGCAATTTTATTTGCATGTGTTTGATTTCAAAGCTTGCTCCTGTGAGAATTGGGTGAAATGCTCAGGATCAAAACAGGCTAACAGGTTGCTACTTGGCATGTCTTTCATTTTTCTTTTCCCTCTGATTTTCACGTACATGTCACCGGCATTATTCTCAAAGTTGTGTCTATATTGTTTTATTATAATGCATTCATGGGATGTGAGTGCCGTTGGCGGGACCAGTCTTCATTGCTTAAGTGAGTGGTGATGAGCCATCTTCCTGGCCCATCTGATGTAAGTATTCCCACAGAGTGGTGTGGTGAATGTCACTTAGTAATTCACACTGTATTTACCAATACTATTGTAAGCGCAGTAGCGTTATCCGACCACTAGGGGGAGTAGCTCTGGGAATGCTCAGGAGTTTGTACAGGCTCCACCCTTGGCTCCGCCCATGACTCCTCATCCTAGACTGCTGTATAGATAACCGTGTCCAGAACCAGCCTGAGTTCATCGAGAGTTCAACGGGTAACAGGCTGGCTCTGAAGTAAGTAGATTAAAACCACTGTTCATATCTGAAAGCGCGTGTCTCATGAATTGATGGTTCCATCAAGTGGTCAGGAGCGAATTCCAAGATTTTGACCAACGACAGTGTACGAGCAGTGATCCAGTCCCGAGTGAGGATGGCATGGTGCGTGGCTTGGAGAGGAACTGCAGGTGGTGGTGTTCCCAGACACCTGCTGCCCTTATTCTTCCAGGTGGTGAGTGCAATGTTCTTGTCGGATGGACTTATTTCTTGCAAGGACACTTGTAGTTAAAGCTACAAACGAGTTATTAACATTAAGTGTGGGTGAACTATATACAAAAGAACAGATGAAAAAACATTAAAATCATGTACAAGCAACCTCTCTGTTGCACTTCCTCCTGCCAGTCTGAGGGGTCAGCTGACTTTAACATTCACTTATATACTAGTGAGACTCCTAGCGGTCAGTCAGCAAATTATAACACAGCCCTATCACTACAGGTCCTGTTGAAGGAAGCTTTACAATATGCTGAAGTGAATCTCGTAGATGGTACATGCTGTTGCCACTGTGCACCAGTGGTGGAAGGAATGAATGTTGGAACATTGAAGGTGATGAATGGAGTACTGATCAAGTGGGCTGCTTTGTTCTAGATGGTGTTCAGCTCCTTTAGTGTTGTTGGTGCAGGTAAGTGGAGAGTATTCCATCACACTCCTGACTTGTCCCTTGTAGATTGTGGACAAGGTTTGAGGAGTCAGGAGGTAAGTTGCACACTGCAGAACTCCCAAACTACATTGAAACGTAACTTGTTAGCCAATAGGGCTCTTAACTCCTTTGAAATGCAACACAGAGCCAGCAGCAGAACTTGTTTCTGCTGACTGCCCGTTGCACTTCACATAAAAGTCTGAGACCTGCATCTGTACTGCGCAAGCCAACATTTACCTTGACTCAATGGCCACACTCTTGCATCTGAAGTCAGAATGTTGTGGGTTCAAGCTTTATGCCTGACTTTTGACCACGTGATCTAGATTGACACATCCAGTGCCAGTACTGATGCCAGTACTGATGGAATGCTGTGCTACTTGAAGTACCATCTTTCAGATCAGATGTCAAATTGACATCTGGTGTGCATGGCATTAAAGATCCCATGGTGCCCTTCAAAGAAGAACCGGTACGTTTTCCTGGTGTCCTGGCCAACATTCGTCCCTCAACTAAATCCACCAAATTCACAACGGCCCCAATTTTGCTCTGCGCACTGGAGAATCGATTTCCACCATTGACCTCACTGACTTGCCCATGAACATTTCATGACTGTGTTCAACGAACGGCCGGGAAATTCTGCCGGCATGTTGCTCCTGAAGTTTGCGCTGGGCTTCACCGGAGATTTCCGGCAGTCAATAATATTACAACACCGTCCTTAATGTGGAACTAGTGGGCAAGTGCAGCAAATTAACAGCACCATACCCACACATCCCCAAAACAAAATTAACTTTCCACTTTATCTGCCATCATTCCCCCTTTTCTCGTCTCTTTTTTCTTTCCATCTTCTCGACCTTTATATTTGCTACTTCCAACATCAATGCAATCACACAGCCAACCACATCATCAATGCCACTGCTTATCTCACTTGACTCTTAATATAAATAGCTTTTTGTAAAGCTCTTTGCTGTGCAAAACACGCTGTAAAGTTGTAAGATGTTACAGATACAATACTCACAAATAGACACTGATATATCACACCCCACACACATACACAGCACACACAAACACACATAATGACACATGTATTACAAGACATGCAGACATACTAACACAGACACATACAGACATTAATATCACCACATGTAAACTGGCATACACTGATATAGATACCCATATTACCATACACAGTCACATGTGCTTAAATACACACACACTCACATACACGCACAAACACGTGCACACACACATGCACATACACACAAACAAACACATTTATACTTATATAAACGTGGACACAAACACACTACAAATGACACACATTGAAATACACAGGGGGGTGGAGGGGTGCGATTTTCAGCTCACATTTGCTGTCAGCTGATTCTCGGGCCAGTGATGTAATGAGTTTCCTGCCACAGAAGTTTGGCAACCGAATTTAATTGTAAGAGCGTGAGCCCTCGCATCGGGACTTTCCACCTCACTGAATATTCATCGGTCACCAGCGCGATTTACAGCAGCTGTACAAAAACGACAACCTGCCGATCTCACCTCTGAAGGTGATATCGGAGGTGAGCGCTCAGGTCGGCATCTGGAGAGGGCATGGGAGACCCAGATAAGTGCAACTTGGGTCGGGAGGGTCGAGGCTCGTTCAGCATCTCGGGGGAGGGGTCGCCCGTTGGCCTTAGCGGCCCTTCAGTGTCTGCGAGCGTCTCGGTTAAAAGGCGTCTAGTAGCTGATTTGTCGGCATCGCTTCCCGTGTGATCCTCGCCTGGTTTGTGGTGACATCACTGCTAAGTGATTGCCCTGTTAGTGGTCAGGAAGGTCGGAAATACTGTGTCCACTCCAATTTTGGCCGCTGGACAAAGTAATCAAGGCTGATTTAGCTCAGTTGGCTGGACAGTTGGTTTGTGATGCAGAGCGAGACCAGCAGCAGTGCGGGTTCAATTCCTGTACCGGCTGAGGATATTCATGAAGCTTCTCAACCTTGCCCCTCGCCTGAGGTGTGGTGACCCTCAGGTTAAATCACCCCCAGTCAGCTCTCCCCCTCAAAGGGGGAAATAGGTCTATGGTAATCTGGGAATATGATAACTTTACCTTCCCAAGTTACATCAAAAAATCAGAACAGGCACAAGGGACAGAATGGCCTCCTTCTGTGTTGTATCATTATATAATTCTGTAGAGTACAAATTTCTATGCACTTGCCGAAGGGGCAGTGAAAGCAAGTTCAACAATATTTTTCAAAGGGAAATTGATAAGAAGCATCTCCTGTGCTACATCATTCTTGATTCTCTGTGCGCTGTCATACACAGAGTGAGTAGACAATTGAACGTCTGTATTTCATGTGCATTAGAGGTCATTACCTCTTTACTCGACTATCCCAATGCTCTGATGGCTTGTCTCACACCTACAGTCTCCCATTTGAACCCATTTACAATGATCCTTATCATCGGCAATCAACCTCTCTCGACATCAAAATGCAGAAACTTTACAGCAGGCGCACAGAAGTCTCTTTTCCAAACCAGCCGACAGCGTAAAATGAACATTTTTTAATTACTTTTGCGAAATTACAAGCCTGTCAGAAAAAAAGCATTAATTTCCACATTTGAAAAGGCTGAAAATTACAGAGCGCTGTCGAAGTGTGGAAGGAATGAACGCTGGTTAAAGCAATGAGGATTTTATCTTTTCACTTAATGTCACTTTTATGGTCATTTACAGCAATAAAAGCTCGAACTCTGTAAAGCATTAAACACTTTAATAATTACCAAATTTTAATTTCTTTAAACGACACCAGTCTCTTCAAGATAATGAGCAAATGTACTACGTAGGCTAATCTTAACTGTTGGAGACTCTGACATTGAGCGCTGTAACCCTTTAATTCCTTGGCCTCAAACTTGGATAAAACATTGTAAGTTAGAAAAGGGAGAATACATTTAAAAGTTTATGATCGTGACTCGCAATAATGTGCAATTGAATTCTCTGAAACCGTGATTCCCGAGGTTAACCATTGGGGGATATATAAATGCAAGTTCTTTTTGTCATTGATTATTAGGCACCAAATGTGTCGCTCGCCATTTTAATTTTCTAATCCTCCCTGGTTACATTGTCCCCGGCCCTTAACCTGTTCCAGTGGAGCACCACAGAAACTGGAGGAACAAATACCTCATCGTTCAATTATGTATTCAGAATCTTCCAGCCTCAATATTGAGTTCAAGAACTTTGCAGCATAACCACCCATCCCATTTCTCAGATAATAGTTGTTGCTAATAACTCAGCTGCAGTCATTTGCACACCCCCGCATCTCAAATCTCGGGTCTTTACCTCTCTCATTACCATCTCGTTTTTGCCTTGTACACTTGCACTGTCATCCCTTTTGTCATTTAATCGCTCCTGCCCTCCCTCCATCCTGTCACAGATCTTTCCGTCGTCCTTTTCTGCCACCCCTCTTTTCCCTTGTTCTGTGCGCAGTTAATAACCATTACATCTTTTAACTTTTTCCCCTTTTGATAAAAGGTCATTGGAGCTCATAGAATCGGAGTGACCCTTACCTCCTAGCGGTTCGTCATTGGCTACTGGCAGGATCCTCCAGTCCCTCCGATATCTACGGTGTTTTGTGTAGCTTATCCGTCCCGTCACCAGGGAACCAGGGGCCGGGGAGGGGGAACACCCTAAGTGGGACCGAAGGTCCCGCCCATAGAATGATACAACACAGCAAGTTTGCATTTATCCTATTGTGCCCAGTCCAATTCTTTATAAGAGCAATCCCATTTGTCCCACACCCCCACATTTTCACCATAGCCCTTCAAATGAATCTCCTTCAAGTGTTCATCTTTTTAAGAGTTAATATTGAATTTGGTGCCCCCACCCCCATCGTGTGCGTGCTGCTGTTCGGTTGGCTGGCTGAAAGGAAGCAGAAATGAAAGCTCAGAGAGGCATAGACCTTTAGCAGACTGAATGCTGCCTGGAGTTCAGTCATTTCCTCCAGTTTTCACTAACCCAATGCTCTCCTGGCCAGCCACCCCACCTTCCACTCACCATGAATCTCAGCGTCTATTCCAACTCAAACCAAATCGTGTTTGCCCATCGCTCCCTCTGTTCGCTCAACTGCATTGAATCTTGGCTCAGCCTTGATTGAAAAATTCTCATCCTTGTTTCCGAACTCCCGCTTGGCCTGACACTCTCCCTATCTCGGTCCTGTAGCAGATCCCTGGACCAGTCCCATTCCGGATCCGAGGGAATTCTCAATGTCTAACGCTCCACCATTGGTGGCCATGACTTCAGCTGCCTGCCATTAAATTCTGGATTTCCCTTTCTGAATTTGAAAGCCCCTCTCCGTCTCTCTCTTTCTCGACGCTCCTTAGAACTTTCACTCAAACAGCATTCCACCACACCTCAGGAAGATGGCGCACCATCACCTTCTGGAGGGCAATTAGGGATGGGCAATAACTCTCTGCCCAAGCTTTTTGTCACATGTCTAATATCTCCTTCATGTGGCTTGGTCTCAATTTTATTTGCGAAGTGCCTTGCGATGTGTTTCTGTGTTAAGGAATCGATTCAAATACAATGTTGTTATCGTTGCTGTGGGAGAAGTGTCTTGCAAGGTGGAAACCAAGACCAAGATGTTCCTGCTCTCAAGAGAGTGCAGCGAAGGTTTACCAGACTGATTCCAGGGTTGCCGGGACTGTCATATGAAGAGAGATTGACTAAATTGGGGTTATTCTCGCTGGAGTTCAGAAGAATGAGGGGGCATCTCATAGAGACTTAGAAAATTCTAACAGGACGAGACAGGGTAGATGCAGGGAGGATGTTCCCAATGATGGGTGTGTCCAGAACCAGGGGTGACAGTCTGAGAATTCAGGGTAAACCATTTCGGACAGAGATAAGGAGATATCTCTTCACACAAAGAGTGGTGAGCCTGTGGAATTCATTACCACAGGAAGTAGTTGATGCTAAAACTTTGAATATATTCAAGAGGCGGCTAGATATAGCACTTGGGGAGAATGGGATCAAAGGCTATGGGGAGAAAGCCAGGATTAGGCTATTGAGTTGGATGATCAGCCATGATCATGATAAATGGGGGAGCAGGCTTGAAGGGCCAAAATGCCCCCTCCTGCTCTTAACTTCGATGTATCTATGTACCTATGAGAGGGGAAGTGACAACTGCTATTTGACTTGGGCTCCCCTCAGATCACAGTTAAAATTGCAGTTGGAAAACCACCTTGTGATGTCCACCCTTGGACAACACAATGCAGGTTAAAGAAGGGTCTCACAAGCATTGGATGGGTACACACACAAGAGCAAGTTGGAAGTGAAGACAACAATTTCATGAGGGCTGCCAACTGTAAGCGATCTGCACAATGTTAGTCACCTATCTGCCCAGTTTCCACCTGGTGGGCAAGGTTAAAATTGCTCCAAATGACATCAGCATACTGCAAGTGAACTCCTATTTGTATGAAAATGACTCGAAGTGCAAAGAGTAAAGGGATTTTATAAATGTATTTGTTCGTTCACAGGATGTGGGTATCACTGGAAAGGTATCATTTATTGCCCAGCCTTAATTGCCCGACAGAAGGTGATGGTGCGCCACCTTCTTGAATTGTTGTAGAATGCTGTTGGTAAGTCAGTTCCAGGGTTTTGACACAAATCTGACTGTGAACGTTTGCAATGGAGTGTGCATCACAATTACAGGGCCATGAATTAAAGAAAGATTTATATCTGCATATTTCATTTTACAATCTGAGGACATCCAAAGTGCTTTATTGGCAATTAACTGTTTTTGCATTGCGTCCCCTGTCACTGTAACTCCTGTCACTGATTGGCCTCAACTGTGAATGTGCACTCAGCTCACGTCCTCTGGTGTTGGCACAGTTCGTAGAAAGAGAAAATCATAGAAACATAGAAAATAAGTACAGGAGCAGGCCATTCAGCCTTTCGAGCCTGCTCCGCCGTTCATTATGATCGTGGCTGATCATCCAACTCAATAGCCTAATTCCGCTTCCCCCCCCATACCCTTAATGCCCTTCTCCCCAAGAGCTACATCTAACTGCTCCTTGAAAACATTAGGTGCATAATTCTATGGCCATGTGGTGGATGGTGAAATTTGAATTCAATAAAAAATCTGGAATTGAAAATCTAATGATGGCCATGAAACGATAATAATAAGAATCTTTATTAGTGTCACAAATAGGCTTACATTAACACTCATGCAGTTACTGAGAAAATCCCCCTAGTTGCCACAATCCTGCGCCTGTTCGGCTGCACCGAGGGAGAATTCAGAATGTCCAATTCACCAAACAGCACAGGCAAGATTCTCCGCAAACGCGGAGAGTCGTAAAGGCTGCCGTGAAACTGGTCGTGTTTCACGGCAGCCTTCACACCCATTCCCGGGACCCGATTCTCCCCCCCCATCGGGGCTAGGAATGGGACCCCGGGAATCACGGCGTCACGGCCTTAACGACCGTCATTAAGGCTCCAACCCGCGCATGCGCGGATGACGTCATCACGCCATTGACGGAACCTGCGCATGCGTGGTTTCGCATTTCTCCACCGCCGCCCGACAAGATGTGGCGGCTTGATCTTGTTGGGCGGTGGAGGGGAAATAGTGCGTCCCTTTTGGACGCAGGCCCGACGATCGGTGGGCACTGATCGCGGGCCTGTCCATTCCCGAGCACAACGGTGGTGCTCCTGCCCCAAACAGGCCTCTGGATGCCCCAAATGGGCATCCAGAGCCCATTTTTACGACGGCAGCAAGCAGGTGTGTTTGCTGCCGTGAAAAAACAGGCGTAAAGGCCCGGCCGCTCGGCCCATCGGCCGCGGAGAATCGGCACTCGCCGTAAAAAACGGCGAGTGGCGATTCGTGACGTGGGTCGGGCGAGGGGGAGAATAGCGGGAGGGCGCAAAAAATGTCGGGAGTCCCTCCCGCTATTCTCCCAACCAGCGTGGGCAGCGGAGAATCACGCCCCACGTCTTTCGGGATTTGTGGGAGGAAACCGGAGCACCCGGAGGAAACCCACGCAGACACGGGGGGAACGTGCCGACTCCGCACATAGTGACCCAACCCGGGGAATCAAACCCAGGACTCTGCCGCTGTGAAGCAACAGTGCTAACCACTGTGCTACCGTGCTGCCTGATTGTCAACTGTTGTTTCATCCCATTGACTAATGCCATGCGAAGATGGAAATCTTCCATCTTCGCTGGTTTAGCTCACTGGGCTAAATCGCTGGCTTTTAAAGCAGACTAAGCAGGCCAGCAGCACGGTTCGATTTCCGTAACAGCCTCCCCGGACAGGCGCCGGAATGTGGCGACTAGGGGTTTTTCACAGTAACTTCATTGAAGCCTACTCGTGACAATAAGCGATTTTCATTTCATTTCATTTTCAAATCTGCCGTCCTGGCCTAGATGTGACCTGAGGTTGACTCTTAAATGCCATCTGACATGGCAATTCAAGCCAGTCAGTTCAGCTGCAATGAGGGATGGGCAATTAATGCCAGCCCTGCCATTGATGTCCAAAACCCGTGAATTAATTTTTTAAAAAAGGCATTGCCCTGGGAAACAAAGGAGGTCAGAATTACTGTCCTGGAATTTAGAGGGCTGTTAGCCTCATCACCCGAGGAAACATTGTCGCCAATTGTAAAATAAGCCATTGGGTAGAGGATGTCATTGGCGGGTGGTCTGGGTTGGTTGCAGCAACATAATTTATAGGATTTCTTCAGACAATAGATTTTGATGGAGGTGAGATGGAAGGGTTATGCACATTTTTGACTGTGGGAGTTTTTATATTGAGGTGCCTAAACAAAAATCAGCTTTAATAAAGCTCTTGAAAAATAGGAAATAAATGACAAATTGGATGATAAATTGCCAAAATAATAGAAATGGCAGGACAGTGTTTCTTTTATTTCATATTGCACCGCTGTAATGTAGGAAATGTGACAGCAAATTCGCACCGAACAAGGCTTTCATCAAAAAACACGCTAACTTCCCGTTTATTTCTTTTTTAGTGATCGTGTTTTTCAGTGACATGGTCAGGGCAGTAGGGAGAAATCACTGCTCTTCGAACCAAAGAGTGTCCTGGAATCGTCAACGTCAAACAAGGGCAGAATGGGGGTCTCAACTCTGCTCAATGTCTCAGTGAGACCACACCGGGAGTATTGTGGGCAGTTTTGGTCTCCTTATCTACGAATGGATACACTTGCCAAAGAGCAGTGATTCCTGAGATGGCAGGATTGTTCTGTGGGGAGAGATTGTGCTGGAATTTAGAAGAATCAGAAGGGATCTAACTGAAATGTATAAAATGATAACAGGGCCGGATAGACTGGATACAGGGATATTGTTTCCTCTGGTCTGTGGGGGGGGGGGGGGGGGGGGGGGGGGTGGGGTCACAGTCTCAGGATGCAGGGTTGACCATTCAGGACTTTGATGAGGGGAAATTTCTTCACTCGGAAGGCGGTGAACCTCTGGAATACTCTACCACAGAAAACTGTGGAGGCCAAGTCACTGAATATTTTTTAGAAGGAAACAGATAGATGTCTAGAATCTAAAGGTGTCATGGGTTATGGAGAAAGCACAGGGATCTGGCATTGAGATAGAGGATCAGTCATGATCATATTGAATAGCGGAGCAAATTCGAAGGGCCAGATGGCCTATTCAATTAATAATAATAATCTTTATTATTGTCAGAAGTAGGCTTACATTAATACTGCAATGAAGTTACAGTGAAAAGCCCCTAGTCGCCACACTCTGGGGCCTGTTCGGTTACACAGAGGGAGAATTCAGAATGTCCAATTCACCTAACAAGCACGTCTTTCGGGACTTGTGGGGGGGAAACCGGAGCACCCGGAGGAAACCCACGCAGACACGGGGAGAACGTGCAGACTTTGCATAGACAGTGACCCAAGCCGGGAATCGAACCTGGGACCCTGGCGCTGTCAAGTAACAGTGCTAACCACTGTGCTACCGTGCCGCCCTATTTTCCCCTGCCCCTATTTTCTATGTTCTCCATATCTCACCAAAAAGGCAGAACCTCCCACAGTCCTTCTCAGTACCCTGTTGAATCATCAGCCCAGAATGTCTCCCCTGGCCTGTCGAGTTGGGCTTGAACCCAAAACCTACGTCAAAGTGAAGTTGTTGCCCAGACTCTCTGAGCCATCCCGGGACTTTATGAGAATGTTAGAAAGTGCCGTGTAAAGGAAGACTCTTTCTGCTCTCTTAAAGTTTGATTCTGAGGTCTGAATTTGAATGATGTGCAAAAATGAGGAGGGCGCCATAAAAGGTCACTCATTCAGTGTATAATATATTCACACCATCATGTGTTTCAGTTGTGCTCAGCTCAGCTCTGTCGTGAAGGGTAGAACTCCCACTTCATCATTCTACTTCACATTGAAAGTCAGGGACCAGCGTGTGGGTGGCAATCATTCTCAGCAGCTCTATCTAGATTCAAAAGTTAAATGTAAAATGCGGGCGTATATAAAACAAATCTTTAACCTCAAGAATCTGCAGGTCAAAGCTCACAAATATGACATATTTTAAATCCACGCTTCCTTGGGCTGAGGATTAGTCTGTGATAGATTGAAATGTGCAGCTGGAGTGGAATTTGAAATTAGGCAGAAATCTATTGGGGGTAAAACCTGGGCCGTGCATGACACCGGGAGCGATCGTGGCACGGCTGGACAGAGAAACTCAAGACAATCCTTCGTTAACGCTCAGCGTTGTAATTCAGGCACCATATCGACTGAATTAAATTAACAGATCCCCAACCTGGCCTTTCACTTTTGACTGTGCTCCATCCTATTTTGATTCACTGCTTGGCTGTTCCCTTTTACTCCAGGTTCCCCTAGTTTTAATTGACTTCCAGTGTGCAATCCTTCTTATTATTCCCCGGGTCGTCTTCCTTTGATCTGCCCTCGATGGTCGCTGTCCCTTTTTCTGTGAGTTCAGCCCCATTTCCCCTACTTAGCCTGTGTGCCAAAGGCCCATGTCGCCTCTCGGTATAATTCACTCTTGATAAATCAAAGCCATCTATTGTTCCCAAATTGTAACCAATTTAAATGACCAACAAATTATTGCACTAATGTAGAATCTTTAACAGAAAATAACATCCTAAAGGTGCACCAAAAAGGCTTAATCAAGCACACTTGGACACGACAGATAATTTAAGTTAAGCAGCATCTTTCAAAGGCTCAATTGCATGTTTTGCCAAAGCCTAGCTCCATTGCATTTGGTCAGGGGCAGCAGGGAGGACTGTAGTTTGATGTCAGGCACAGATTTGGCCATTGAGAACCTGGTTGGAGGGCGGCAGGGTAACGCAGTGATTAGCACTGCTGCCCACGGCGCTGAGGACCCGGTTCGATCCCAGACCCGGTTCACGGTCCGTGTGGAGTGTGTAAATTCTCCCCGTGTCTGCGTGGGTTTCATCCCCACAACCTAAAGATGTGCAGGTGAGGTGGATTGGGCACGCTAAATTGGGGAAAAAATAATTGGGTACACTAAACAGTGGGTAACACTGTTGCTTCACAGCTCCGGGGTCTCAGGTTCAATTCTCAGGTTGGGTCACTGTGTGAAGTCTGCGCGTTCACCTCGTGTCTGCGTGAGTTTCATCCGGGTGCTCCGGTTTCCTCCCACAAGCCCCAAAAGACATGCTGTTCGGTAATTTGAACATTCTGAATTCTCCCCCTGTGTACCCGAACGTGGTGACCAGGGGCTTTTCACAGTACCTTCATTGCCTACTTCTGACAATGAAGATTATTATTAATTAAACATTTATGAAAAAAAGAGAACCTGTTTGGAATTTGAGCTGTGGGGAAAGGGGTAGTGTGTGCTGGTGTTGCGTCTGCCTTTGCTCTGACAATTTGGGGGGTCTTCTGTGTTGTTTCTGGGATTCTCCGGGGATGCTCTTCAAAGTGCTTTGTCCGGCTTCAGTGAGACTTATAGCAGTGAGAAGAGGCAATAAACCTGAGCGGCATTGTCCCATTCGGCGGCAGAGTGTCGTGTTTCACAGCGGCGTGAATGGGCTGCTGGGATTACCGATTCTGGCCCCTACAGGGGGGCAACACGGCACTGGAGTGGTTTACGCCGCTCCCGCCCCCCATCCTGGCGTGAACTGTGCGCCGCGCCAACCTGTGCATGCGCAGTGGCCTCCCTCAACGTGCCAGCCCCGACGCAACACGGCGTGGGAGCTCACGGCCCAGCGCGTAAGAAAATAGGCCCGGGGAGCGAGAGGCCGGCCCTCTGATGGGTGAGCCCTGATCGCGGGCCAAGTCCCATCGGAGCACTCCCCACACCCGGGGTCGTAGCCCCCCACACTCCCCACAGGCCTCCCCCCTGACCCTGCGTGCAGAGTTCTCGCCGGCTGCGACCAGGTGTGGACAGCGCCAACGGGACTCTACCTTTTTAGAGCGACCGCTTGGCCCACCCGGGCCGGAGAATCGGCTGCCCGGCTGCGTAGAGCGGCCTGCGGCCGGCACCACGCCAAACGCGCTGGCGCCAATGACGCTGATTCTTCACTCTGTGGAGAATTACGTGCCAGCGTCGGGGTGGCATGGTGCGGTTGCAGGGATTCTCCGGCCCAGCGCGGGGCTGGGAGAATTCCACCCCCTGTTTGTGAAAATCTTAACAGTAAAGGAGCGATACTGCACTCAGTGCTGGCCATCCCACTTGTCGCAGGGGAATGATATTTCGCCCTTCTGAGAGGACGCACCACCTGTTCCGCAGAATTGACTGGGGGGTAAGAGGGTTAGATTATGACAACTGGTTGCAAAGACAATGCTTGTCTTCCATTGAGTATTGAAGTTTAAAGGGTGATCTTAGGTGTTTAGTCTGACTAATAGATTTTTTTGGCAGGTGAGATAAAATAATATTTCCTCTGGTGGGGATGGGGATATTAGGGAACCTTAACATTAACATTTGAGTTAGTTTTTTTAAGGGTAATGTCAGGAAGCATTTTTTTGCATGAAATTCTGGAACTGTCTCTCCGAAGTGTTCTGGGTCAGGGTTTAGAGAACCCCAAAATGTATCATGGAGTTCACCTGACCCACATTTAATAGATTGTGGTATGGGGAGCACACGGCCCACTCTACAGGTGTGGTACAGCAGAAATGGAAAAGTATTTTTTTTAAAGCAAAACAATGTTTATTCTATGAACTCAAGTTAACCTTTTTAAAACATACAGTGAACATCTTAGCATCCATCAATTCAAATACAACTTCCAAAGAATACAACACTAAGTAATCCTTACTTTCCTTTTAACATTCATAAGACTTTAAAAAAACCTTTTAACAGAAGCACATCAGGTTTAAATTCACTACTGAGAACAGTTATCACATTGAAATCAACAAATGAACGTTCATAAGCTTGCAGAGACTCACACACATCCTGCTGTGATTGCAGCTTCTCCAAAACTAAAATGAAACCAAACCCACCCTGGGGGCAAAAAGCCTAAAGCAAAAGTAAAAAGCTGACAGACAGGACAGCTCCACGCACTCTCTGACATCACTGCAGTAAAAACACCCAATTTCTTAAAGGTACATCAACTACAGATATTTACATACCCACCCATTTATAAACACCCATTTCGTAAAGATACACCCACCACAGATACTTATATACACACCCATTTATAAACACCCATTTCTTAAAGACACTCTCACATGACAGAGGAAAAGTCCCATCGAGGCCGGCGGTCAGCTGAAAATGTCAAAACTGAGGTTGACGGATTGTTATTCGTCAAGGAATCTAGGAAGGCAGAGGAAGCCAAGATACAAATTGGTTACTATTTAATTAAACAACGGTGTGAGCTCGAGTGCATAAATATCCCCACGTAGTCAATGCAGGAGCGACTGACATCACCATGCAGTCCCTCTGCTTCCTCTGGTTTGAGTGGAAAACAAAACATTTTATGCCAATTTTGGTCCGACCCAACAACAACATGCATTTGTATAGTACCTGTAACATAGCAAAGCATCCCAAGGTGCTTCACGATACTGTTAGCAATTTAACAAATCTTGACACTGAGCCACATAGAGAAACATCAGGACAGATGACCAAACACTTGATCAAAGGTTTTTTTTTCAAATATTGTGTGATGTATAGGTTGAGAGGCTTGGGGTGGAAATTCAAAAGCTTGGAAGTCAGGCAGCTGATTGTTTTGATAGAGTGATTAAGAAAACTCTCCTTCCAGTGGCAGAATGGTCAGTAAACAGGGACACAGATTTATGGTAATTGGCAAAAGAACCAGAGTTGACATGACAAAAATAAAAAATATGGAGTGAGTTATGATGATCATAGAATCATAGAAACCGTTCAGTGCAGAAGGAAGCCATTTGGCCCATTAAGTCTGCATCGACCCTCCGAAAGTGGACCCTCGATAGGCCCCCGCCCTATCCCCCTAATCCCACCTAACCGTTGGACACTAAGGGGCAATTTATCATGGCCAATCCATCTAACCTGCACACCTTTGGACTATGGGAGGAAACTGGTGCGCCCAGAGGAAACTCACAGAGACACGGGGACTATGCGCAAACTCCACACAGACAGCCAGCCCAAGGCTGGAATCGAGCCCGGGTCCCTGTGAGGCAGCGGTGCTAACTAATGTGCCACCCATTGATGTGGAATGTGTTGCCTGAAAGGATGGTGGGAGCAGATTGAGCAATAACTTTCGTCAAGGAATTGAATGAATGCTTGAAGGAGAAGCATTCACAGGGCAATGGCCGAAGATTGGCGTTGGATAGCTCAGTTGGCTAGAGCCTAATGCAAAATCATGCCAATCTGACTGGTTGAATCTCAGTAATGGCTGAGGCAGTCCTTGAGGCCTGCCTCCTCACCTTTCCCCAGAGTGAGATCACAGCATGAGCCACAACTAACAACCGTCCGACAATGAGCATGTTACATAAAGAGAGGGTGGGCAAAGAGCAGGTGAGTCCCATTAATTGGATTGCTTTCATAGAGCCGGTAGCGGCATGATTGGCTGAATGGCCTCTTCCATTTGTACTGTATTATTCCATGAATTTCTTCCAGCGGGCATTAACGTCCTTTTGATTTAATGTGCCACATTATTAATCTTTGTCAGAAAGTTAATTGTAAGAATTAACCATCATCGCATGAGTCATTAATGTGCCAAATAACATTTGAAAAGCACTGTTACTTATCGTGGAAGTTTGAATACAGTGCTTCACAAGAAACAGCAAATTCATAAAATGCCTGCCTAAGTCATTCTTAAAATGGGGACTGACATTTCATTTAAACCAGGGTTGGGATGAGGTTTTCAATTAATTTGCATATTAAAGGTTAAAGTCTTTTAAGGATGCTCACTGACCTTTACATGTTGATGATAGTCTCTGAGACAACAGTAATTCTACATCTCGACACCAGGCACTACTCTAGGTATCTGTATATGATTTCCATCGATAGCATCTTAATAAAGACACCACTGAATCCTGTTTGCTTGAGAAAAAAATGCAACAACCTCCTTGGATAGCGAGTCGCATAATTTCTTCTTTCTCGACTGGTTTATGACAGTTTAAACTCTCAGTGTACATGCAATCGGGTCAATAAATTAGCTGAACAAGGGGGCTGACTGTAATCTATCAAAATCTCATGTGAAGATGTTGGATTATAATGTACTCGGAACCTTCTGTGAATTTACTCAGAGGCTCAACCAACTGATTTATCTTCAGTTACCCTCCTCCCACTTTTAGCCATGACAGTTAAATTCGAACATTTCAATATATTTTACTGAAAACAAGATTGCTATACTAATACAACTGGGAGGTTGTTGAGCTGATGTTGTTGTTAAAATGTAAACAAGAACACCAGATCAGAATCTTGTTGCTTTGACCCGAACTCTTTGCTTAATGGTTGTTCCCAGCATGCCCGCCGTCCATCAAAACGTCAAATATTGGTTTGAATTATACCACTCTAGGGCAGCACGGTGGTACAGTGGTTAGCATTGCTGCCTACGGGGCTGAGGACCCGGGTTCAAATCCCGGCTCTGGGCCACTGTCCGTGCGGAGTTTGCACATTCTCCCCGTGTCTGCCTGGGTTTCACCCCCACAACCCAAAAAGATGTGCAGGGTAGGCGGATTGGCCACGCTAAATTGCCCCTTAATTGGAAAAAATAATTGGGTACTCTAAATTTAGAAAAAAAAAAAGAATTATACCGCTCTGTGATATATTGCTCCCTCTTTAAAAAGATTCTTGAGGACATGAGTTCCTCTTTTAGAAGGACCAGGCCAAACTGCACCTGAAGGGTGTCCCAGGCCGTTGGTGGCCCCTGTGTAGTCAGCGACAGGGCAAGGTGGCACTGTGGCTGTCTGCTGACACCAGGACACCTTGGCGCTGTCTGTCTGGATCCTTGGCACTGGCACCCTGGCACTGCCAATGTGCTAGGGTGGCACTGCTAGGCTGTCAGGAGCACTTCCAGGGTGCCAGGATGGCAGCGCATGTGTGCCTGAGTGCCAGGGTGGTACTGCCATGCGTCAGGGCTTGATGGGAGCGATGGTCGTGAAAGAAGGGATGAGGGGGGGAACAGAGGGTGGGGGAGGTGACGGGCAGTTATAAGGGGGCCTGCGGAAGGGTGAGGTGTGAAAGGTGGGGGTCCCATAAAATGGGGGGCCCGAAAGGGGATGTGAGGCAGCGACACCATAGTGATGTGTTGTCACTTGGTGGGGAGTGGGGTAATGCCCATTTGTGTTGAGGGGGTAACGTTGCCCATGGGTGGGTGGTGTGGGGGACATTCAAGCCCACTCAAACATCGGAGCACCCTTTTAAAAAGGCAGCCCGATCTCTGAGGAGCCAGCTGGCCAGCAGGTTCAGCTCCACGGTAATGAATATTATTCTAATTGTGGGCCAAACTGGTGAGAAGCTCCCCGGGGTCCAGAAAAGTGAATAAGCATTGCTAGGTAGCGGTGGGGAACTCGCTGACAGAACCGGTGGGAAATTCCCAGCAAAACCTGCCACAAATGACACTTTTCCGTTAGATTGCGCTCAAAGTCTCTCTTCAAAGAAACACCAAAGTCAGGAAGCCCAACCTGCAATTCTGTTGGTTACAATTAAACAAAAGTATTCAGATTTTTCTGGTCACTTGTTGCATTTCTAGGGATAGAACTTAAAAGAAAATGATCTGCTGAAATTAATGCATGTTTTATCAATATAATAATAAATGATGCAATACAAAATATTGATCTTAAATTCACCAATGAAAAGCATCTTTCTAGCTCACTTGCAAAGTAAAGTCAATCTTTACTGGGCCTCACGGTAGCATGGTGGTTAGCATCAATGCTTCACAGCTCCAGGGTTCCAGGTTCGATTCCCGGCTGGGTCAATGTCTGTGTGGAGTCTGCACGTCCTCCCCGTGTGTGCGTGGGTTTCCTCCGGGTGCTCCGGTTTCCTCCCACAGCCCAAAGATGTGCGGGTTAGGTGGATTGGCCATGCTAAATTGCCCGTAGTGTAAGGTTAATGGGGGGATTGTTGGGTTACGGGTATACGGGTTACGTGGGTTCAAGTAGGGTGATCATTGCTCGGCACAACATCGAGGGCCGAAGGGCCTGTTCTGTGCTGTACTGTTCTATCTATCTCACTATTCTCATCTTGTGTTGCTCTGTGTGGTGGTATGATTAGCATAGCTGCCTGCCATTGGTGCAGAACACCGGCTTACCATTGGCCCTGGTCGGTGATGTGCCTCTCGACCGGTTGGTTGAGACCAGTCATGTGACGGCCCCCCGATTGGTCGAGAGGCTGAGTTAACCCCCCCTCCAGGGCGGGGTATAAATACCCAGTACTCCCGGCGGTCGTCCATATACTGTAATCGCAGGGTTAACATCTAGCTGATTAAAGCCATACTTTTGTCCAGCAACTCGTCTCGCGTTCAATTGATGGTACATCAATTTAATCACCGCAATTACTCTGTATTCAAATCATCACTGTTCGAGGACTCGAAGGAGGACTGTCGAAATCAGGGGACAATTTCATGCTGTGGTTTGTGTGGACTGCAAACTCAATTGAAAGACACAAATCCATTTGAGTTGGAGCCATTAGGGACGACTGACAGAGATCCAAGATGAGAGAGGGGATTGCTTATCTGCCGCTTTTGCCTAGATTACAGGCCAATCCCTCAAAGTGCAGCCTCAGCAATTAGGCCTTAAGTAGAGTTCCCATTGCCCTTCATAGTAGACACTGGGGATGGAGGATAGCTGCAGCAGAGCCACTGGGAGTGGTGAGGGTGCAGGCTGTTGTTTGGGGCAGGGATCACCTACCTGTACTTGTTCGTTGGTGTGGTCTGCAACTTTGGGGTCCACTTGTATTACTCCAGCAATTTCTCAGGCCATGGAAACCTTTTGAATGTTCCATTATGCTCTCTCCATCTCTGCTATTCTGCCCCAATCATTTCCACCTCACCTTGATCCATTGTTTGGGTGGGATTTTCCAGTTCCGCCGTGGTTTGCTTTCTGGCGGAGGACACGGCCCGCCATTGGCTGGTGGTGAGATCTTCCAGTCCCACCGATGACTATGGGATTTTGCATGCCCCCCCCCCCCCCCACCGGCACGGAACCCTCCGTGGGTGGTCACCATCGGCAGGAGCAGGAGATATCTCCGATGGGAAGGGCCGGAAAATCCCCACCTTTATTTCTTCACTTGTCCCATTACCATCCTCTTCTTACCTTAGGCCATCATCTCATCACTCCTCCATCCAGTCGTGGACCTGGCCCTTTTATTTCCATTCTTGCCCTTTGTCTTTTAATTCCCTGGCTCTTCACTTGCTTAAAAACTGTTAAGTCGCCACTGTCGTCTACATGTGAAGAAAGAACGTGGAGCTAAAACATGAAGTCTCTTTCTCTCTCCCCAGATGTTGACCGACCTGCTGGGTATTTCCAGCATTTTCTGATTTTCTATCCGCTTTCCATCAATTTTTGATTTTTGAGGGACAAGTAAATGCGGGATCTGTGTTGTCTGGGGCACCTCGACATCATTTCAATGGTAAGAATTGGTTACTGCTTCTTGCCAAACTCACAATTAAAGCCAAAAGATTACTCTTAAATATTTATGTGGTCTTTTTAAAGAAAGGAAAACAAAATTACATGTTGAAACCGACAACACATCGACTGCAACGGTTCAAGAAGGCAGCTCACCAACAACCTTCACAAAGGAAATTAGGGATGAGCAATGAATGCTGACCTAGCCAGTGACGCCCACAACCCATGAATGATTTTCGCTTTCACAACCTCAGGCAGCACGGTAGCATAAGTGGCTTCACAGCGCCAGGGTCCCAGGTTCGATTCCCCGCTGGGTCACTGTCTGTGCTGAGTCTGCACGTTCTCCCCGTGTCTACGTAGGTTTCCTCCGGGTGCTCCGGTTTCCTCCCACAGTCCAAAGACGTGCAGGTTAGGTAGATTGGCCATGCTAAATTGCCCTTAGTGTCCAAAATGGTTCGGAGGGGTTATTGGGTTACGGGGATAGGGTGGAAGTGAGGGCTTAAGTGGGTTGGTGCAGACTCGATGGGCTGAATGGCCTGCTTCTGCACTGTAAGTTCTATGTTCTATCAATAATCAACCAATAATGGATTTTTGAAGTATAGGGAAATTAGGTTGCCAATTATTTTTTTTATTTGTGCATAGGACATGGGCATCACTAACTGGGCCAGCATTTATTGCCCATCCCTAATTGCCCTTGATGGGGCAGCTAAGAGAAGAACTGGGGATCTAGAGTCACGTGTAGGTCAAACCAGGTAAGGACAGCAGATTTCCTACCCTAAAGGACATTAGTGAACCGGTTGGGTTTTTACAGAAATCAATAATGGTTTCATGATCATCATTTGACTTTTCATTCCAGATTTTTGTTGAATTGAAATTTCATCATCTGGAAGGGTAGGTTTTGAACCCAGGTCCCCAGAGTATTGCGCAAGGTCTCTGGATCTAGGAAGTCCAGTGACCATATCACTATACCACTGTCTGCCTGTACTTGTGCCAACAAACTGTAACATGGTGTGACCAGTTTATCTGTTATAATTAGCCACGCTGATTGAACATAAGAACCAAAATGATGTGGAGATGCCGGCGTTGGACAGGGGTGAGCACAGTAAGAATTCACCTGAGGAAGGAGCAGTGCTCCGAAAGTTAGTGTTTGAAACAAACATGTTGGACTTTAACCTGGTGTTGTAAGACTTCTTACTAAGAACAGAAAGACACAAGAAATAGGAGCAGGTGTGGACCATCTAGCCCTTTGAACCAGCTGTGCCATTTAATAAGATTCTGGCTAATGTGATCTTGGCCTGAACTCCACTTCTCGGCCTGGTAACCGAAATCCTTGAGTCTCATTTTCTCAAAACGCAGTCTGACTCAGTCTTGAATTTACTCAGCGACCCAATGACTCAGTTTGCGGGAGTTGCGGATCGTGATGAAGATTGTCAGAGAATACAACAGGATATAGATAGGCTGCAAAATTGGGCAGAGAAATGGTAGATGGAATTTAACCCGGACAAATGCGAGGTGATGCATTTTGGTAGATCCAATTCAGGTGGGAGCTATAAAATAAATGGCAGAACCATCAGGAGCATAGAGACACAGAGAGATTTGGGCATGCAGGTCCACAGATCATTAAAAGTGGCAGCACAGGTGGAAATGGTGGGAAAGAAAGCATATGGCATGCTTGCCTTCATAGGCCGGGGTATCGAGTATAAAAGCTCGAAAATTATGTTGCAGTTATATAGCACGTTGGTTAAGCCACATTATGTCCAATTCTGGTCACCACACTACCAGAAGGACCTGGATGCTTTGGAGAGAGTACAGAAAAGGTATACCAGGATGTTGCCTGGTATGGAGGCTATTAGCTATGAGGAGAGATTGAATAAACTGGGATTGTTCTCCCTAGAGAGACGGAGGGTGAGGGGCGACCTGATAGAAGTTTATAAAATTATTAGGGGTATAGATAGGGTGAACAGTTGGAGGCTTTTTCCCATGGCAGAAATGACAATTACAAGGGGGCACAAGTTCAAGGTGAGGCGCGGGAAAGGTTCAGTTGAGATACACGGGGCAAGTTTTTTTACACAGATGGTGGTGGTGACCTGGAATGCACTGCCAAGTGAGGTGGTTGAGGCAGATACATTAGCGACCTTTAAGACTTATCTGGATAGGCACATGAACAGATGGGGTATAGAAGGATACAGGCGATTGGTCTAGATAGGACACGTGATCGGCGGAGGCTTGGAGGGCCGAAGGGCCTGTCCCTGTGCTGTATTATTCTTTGTTCTTTGACCATGGCTCTTTGTTCTTTATTCTTTCACCATGGCTCTCTGGGGTAGTGGTGTTCCAAAAATTCAAGACCCTCTAAGAAAAGACTTAAATGTGCATGTTTTAATTCTAAAACCATGCCCCCTAGTTCCAGACTGGCCCATGAGGGGAAACATCTTCTCAATATGTACCCTGTCAGCAACTTATGTACTTCAATAAGATCACCTTCCATTCTTCCAAAGTTTATAGGGGTATTCTGGCCAAATGCAATGCCCATAGATTTTGTCAATGTTTATCTAATTAAAAATGTGTTTGAGAACATTTTCTTGAGCGTTTTTTGTTTGTAAACCTGTAACCAGAATTCCTGACTACTTACTGTGCAGTCCTCAGTGTCAAACTTCTTGCTTACTTACAATTGCATGCAGCTATTAGAACATTCACAGTTTAGCGTGGGCCTTGTTACATTGAATGGATGTTGACACTACCTCTGTTAGCAATATTCTCTTTGCTTTTCTTAGTGAGCTGAACCAATGTTTCTGTTTCTCTGCCAATTTGGGAATTTGCTACCTTCCATTGAGCAGTTGGAGGAGCTGTGTGGGAGAGAGAGAATGGAGGTCTTTCCTTCACTGTTCGTGCCACTGTATTTTTATCTTGCAGTATAGTAGGTTAGGGATTTAATAGAGGTCACACAACGTATTATACAGAAATGGATTTGTGCGTGGTGTAAGATAAGAATGCAGCAAAAAGATATTGGAGCGAAGATGCATTCACTCGATGAGAATAACATAAATGATTGAGTTAATAGGAATGAATGTAACTGCTTCAGCTGGAAAATTGTTTCAGATTTCCAATTTCCACTCAGGTATCATTCATTCAATTAAGGGCAATTGCTGTGGAGGTACTCGCTGAAATACTAGCAAATTACCAAAGACCAGTTACCTTTCTCAGCGACAGGGAAGTGGAGGATTGCAAAGCTCCATAGCAAGGGGTTACCTGCCAATCACTGTCAAATCGAGAACCAGAGGCAATTTGTCATCTTAATGTGGGGCCTGATCAAGTAATATCAAACTCATGTCATTTTTTTTCTTTCCAACAGACCTCTATATCCATCTCAATATCACAGCTGTTGAAGAGCAGTTTTTAATCTGTGCAGTAATCTTCTTTTGATGGCAATAGGACAATCATATGAGGTCAAGCATAAGACGGCGATACATCAACGGTGGCCCTCTGAGATTTTCTCCTCTTCTCAGACCATGACAAAGTTCGAAGGAAGCTCATGCTTCACTCCATAACCCTCTCACACATCTTGAGAACCTCAAGACAAACTGATTCTTCATTCCTTCTCTGCTGCCTGGTAATAAATATCTCGTTCCTCACTTAATGTGTTTCAATCTTGGGATAATTCCCAGGCACACTTGAGGGGAGTTCTGATTAAAATGCAATCGCCCACCCCAACAAATATCCTTTTAGATTTGTCATTTTTACTCGCTGGTGTAAATACGAGCTATCGGATCAGGTAAATCTTATTGCTTGCCAGGTTTAGCCGAGCACTGAATATTAAACAGTTAAAGAAAGGCACCTCTTCTGTGTTTCACGGGGGTTATTCCAGTCTTGACTGTGTATGCATCAAAGCTCTTACCTGTTCAACAATCAGAACTGAGGCAGTTATGTGAGGTCCACCACTTAGCAAAAATGGATACGATTTACTGATTTTAGCTTTGTTACGATATTCTACGTGGAAAATTGATGCAGTTTGCAGCACAGAAAAAGGCCTTTGCAGTGCACCCAGCCCATGGAACGGCATGGCGGCACAGTGGTTAGCATTGCTGCCTCACAGCGTCAGGAACCCGGGTTCAATTCCAGCCTCGGATGACTGCCTGCGTGGAGTTTGCACGTGGGTTTCCTCCCACAGTCTGAAGATGTCCAGGCTAGGTGAATTGCCTTTGAATTGATTTATTCATTTATTGTCATGTGTACCGAGGTACAGTGAAAAGTATTGTTCAGCGTACAGTCCAGGCATGAAAAAAACATAGAACACATTATAAATACACAATGTAAATACATAGATCCAAGACAGCGGGCAAAGCATACAGCGTGCAGTGCTGCAACTGTCGAGTAGAAGCATAGAAAGATCAGTTCAGTCCATAAGAGGGTCATTCAGGAATATGGTAACAGTGGGGCAGAAGCTGTTTTTTGAATCTATTTGTGCGTGTTCTCAAACTCTTGTATCTTCTGTCCGATGGAAGGGGATGGAACAGAGAATAACCTGGGTGGGAGGGGTCTTTGATTGTGCTGCCCGATTTCCCAAGGCAGCGGGAGGTGTAGACAGAATCAATGGATGGGAGACGGGTTCGTGTGATGGACTGGGCTGTGTTTACGACTCTCTGTAGTCTTGAGTTGAGCAGTTGCCATAACCGGCTGTGATGTAGGATGAAAAATAGGATGATAAATTGCCCCTTAGTGTCCACAGATGTGCAGGTTAGGTGGGGTTACGGATGTAGGGCGGGGAGTGGGCCTGGATAGGGTGTTCTTTCAGAGGGTCAGTGCAGATGCGATGGGTGGAGCAGCCTCCTTCTGCACTGTAGAAAGTCAATGATTCTATGTCGGTGTTTGACCTTGCAAACCAATAATCCCAATCATGTTTACTTAGCCTGTTCCCCTTCATTCTGTTATCCTTTACCCTCCTATCCAAACTCTCCTCTCATTATTTCCTGTTGTGTGCAGCCTGTTCACTTCGGTGTCCGTCACCCACACACGGCCCTGTATGCGTTGTATCTTAAAGGGGATAACTCCTGAGCAGTCTGCCTGATAACTTCCTCAGTGCTCTAAGGGTGCACACATGGAAAGTCTTGAGGGAACATTGCTCCTATTCCCAATCTAATCTTCAATTTTGACAATTTTTGCCTCAACTGCTAAGAGTGGTCATGAATTCCAGAGCGTATCAACTCTCTTGTGAAGAAATACCTCCGGCCCCCTGATTTAAATATCTTACATTGAATCTTGTATCTATGACTAGTCAGCTTTGAGCACATCTATTTGATTTTCCTTGATCACTTTTCGAATAAAGACATTACCCCCATTTCAATTAAAATTGAGGTTGTCACTGATAAAAATCGCAGAACAAGGAGCTCTCCAGGAACATGTTCAACAGTACTACACTAATGTTGCTGACAGTGTTTCATAGCCATGGAACTGAGAGATGACCAGCAAAATAAATATTGGTGGGGAGTGGTAGATCTCTCACCTCTGAAGCAGAAGATTATGGGTTCAAGCCCTGTTCCTGGCATTTATGATGTGGAGGTGCCAGCGTTGGACAAGGATGGGCACAGTAAGAAGTGAATCACCTGATGAAGGAGCTGCGCTTCGAATGCTAGTGACTCCAAACAAACCTGTTGGACTTTAACCTGGTGCTGTAAGATTTCTTACTGTGCCTGGCATTTAAGCATATCATTTTAGGTTGATTGGAATGTTGCGGAGTTAAAGGTGCTACCTCTCATAGGAGATGTTGAACCAATGCGCCATTTTCTCTTTCAAGTAGAGAAGAGCTACATTGACGAGATCCTTCAGCAATTTTTGAGGAAGATCTGTAGAGTTACTCTTCAGCGTCTTGGCCAATATTTATCCTGCAATCAACGCTGAAAACAAATGTTTGGCAAATTATCCTATTGCTCTTTACAGGAACTTCCTGAGAGCTAATTGGTCATTGTGTTTCTTATATGACAGCGGTGACTGCATTTCAAAGTGTTTTGTTTTCTGCAAAGTGCAATGGGCACATGAGGCTGCTCTCCAGACCTAAGGCCGTCTGCCTTGTATACCATTTTGTCTTTCCTTATTCCTTCTCTTTAATGGTCCTTGCTGCTGGGTGTATTGACCTGCAGAGCAGTCCGGGTGTTGGCACCCCTGAGTGATTACTGAAGAGAAGGAGTCTTCTTCCTCAACTCCCCCAACTTGCCTGGCTTTTTAAAAAAAATGTTTGCTCATGGGATGTGGGCGTCGCTGGCTAGCTCTGCATTTTCAGTCCAATCCCAGTTGCCCATGAGAAGGTGATTGGTGAGCAGCCTTTATGAACCACCGCAGTCCATGTGGTGTAGATACACCCACTGTGCTGTGAGGAAGGGAACTGCAGGGTTTTGACCCAGTGTCAGTGAAAGAACGGTGATATATTTCCAAGTCAGGATATGGCTTGGAGCGGAACTTGCAGGTGGTGGTGTTCCCATGCATCTGCTGCTCTTGTCCTTCAAGGTGGTAAAGGTTGTGGTTTGGAAGGTGCTGTCGAGAGAGCCTTGTTGAGTTGCTACTAAAGTGCATCCAGCTGTGTGAGGGAAGAGGCTTTCAATGAATTGGCCTTGGTGATTATTTAGTGCTGCCACTATTCATAATCACAAAGACTTAACGCCCATTAAGATAAAATTATTTCCATCTGTCTCTCATCATTAATCATCATTTAGTGGGATAATCCACTTGGGAGACTATGTTCTCTCGCTGAAGCTGAATTGCACCAGTTTTACCATCCCCTTGGGGTCTTATAGTGGAATGCAATTATTCATGTTAAACGGCATGCAAATTTGTCCCTCTCTCCAGTTACTCATTCTGGACCTGTAGACTTAATTACCTGCAAAGACTTGTATTCAAAGTATCGTATTACATCTTTGACTTTGTCGATATATCTGTTTCTGGAACCCACCTCTTCATTCACCTGAGGAAGGAGCAGCGCTCCGAAAGCTAGTGATTCGAAACAAACCTGTTGGACTTTAACCTGGTGTTGTAAGATTTCTTACTATGCAAATTTATGCATAGTATGCAATACAAGGGATTCCCACCTTGAGTGGCGCAAGCTTGGAGGGCAAATGGGGCCTGTTCCTGTGCTGTACTTTTCCTTGTTCTTTGGGTGGTCCTATAGAGAGGTCCCGTGGCTGGCGACCACCAACCCCCACCCCCCCCCCCCCCCCCCAACCCCCTGCACTGCAAATCGGCCCTCCTCCCATCACACAGCAGTCCCCCACCCCTGGATTGCCAGTGTCCCCCCCCCACCCCCAGGTATGGGGGTGACCCGAACTGTCCCACCTTGGGACCCCTGTAATAGGAGAACCCCCAGGGATCCCTGTATTGGGGAGATGCCGCCCCGGGGGCTCCTGTAATAGCGGGGCCCCAGGGACCCCTGCAATTGTGGGACATCCCAGGGACCTCTGTAATAGCCCCCCCCCCCCCACCAGAGCCCCTGTAATAGGGGGATCCCCAAGGACTCCTGCAATAGGGGGACACCTACGGTCCCCTATAATAGGGGACCCCCTACAAGGACTCTTACAGGGACTCCTATGATTTGGCCCCAACCCCCAGGGACTCCTGTAATAGTTGATGCCCCTCCGTGGACTCCTATAATAGGGGGACTCCAACAGGGGCTTCTGTAATAGGAGGACCCCCCAACCCCCACAGGGACCTCCTGCCAAAATGAACCTCCACCACAGATCCCCTCCACACATTGAGTCTCCCCACTCCCACAAATGGAAGCTAGAGAGCAGTCCAGACAGGGGCAGTGGGAAACAATGCATTCCTGGAAGGAGAGCAGCTGTGCCTGCTGTAGTTTCCACAGATCCATTAGCTGCAAACCATTCATACATTTCAAGTAGTGGTCTATGATTGATAGCTCAAAAAAAAACATCTGCAGCTTTGATCCACTCATATCCCTTCAAGCTTTAGTGGCCTAAGTGGTGAAACCCCAATGTTTGTAAACACATCAGAGTGCATTCCAAGCTCTCAATCGGGGAACGGGATGCAGATTTCCACCCATTGTCTCTCTCCTGTTTTTAACGAAAAATTATCTTGTTATCAAACTCATCAACACTGATCGTTTGCTGACCACGCCATAAAACATTTGGTATGGGCAGCAGGGTGGGAAGTCCAATGTTGATGCTTAAATGTTTAAAGGGTGGGAAAGATGGTTGGGGCGGGGATCGTTCTTTGGACTTGTCCTTGGTCAATCGCAGTGTGCCCCTCCTCTTAGGTTGAAACCGCGCCCCCCCCCCATTCCGGCCTCCTCACTTTCTCCCTTAAACCCACCCCTGTCCCATTAACTAACCCACCCAAACGCACCCGGCCCAAAGCCTGAGACTTACCTGCTCCAAGAATCCATGGGACTTCCTCTTCCTCTTTTCCTGTAGTCCCGGAGTTGCCACTGACATCATCCCAGCACTGATGGGGCTGCTGGACCAGCCGATTGGCTCGTAATTCCAGAGGACCAGATATGTGCCCCAGTGAGGGTTGGAAATCCCACTTGGCCCTCCTAATCAGCCCTCCAGCACTTCGGGTGGGTCAGCATAGAGCATGTCGGCTTCACGCCAATTTGTTTTCTGGGGATGTGTGCCGCTCACCACCCCCTCTCCCCCTCCCCATTAGTATCATTCTGCCCAATGCATCACTCACTGATAGACTGTGGCTGCAGCTTGTATGATCTATTGGGTGCATTGTTGTAACTCACTAAACATAGCGTTGTCCTGCAGACTCTACTGCTGTAGAGGAAATGAGCGACTGCTTTCACAACCTGTAGACATTCCAAAGATCTTCAAGGGCAGAGAGATGCAGCAGTGGGACATTCATATCGATTAAGATAATAGTCAGCAGCCTGCAAATTACTTTTGAATTGAAATCACTGATGTAAAGTTGGCAAACACAACAGCCAATTTATGCACAGCAGGATTCCACAAACAACAGTTAGATAAACATCCAGTTTGTTTGTTTTTGATCAGATTTGTTGGTTGTGGGATAAATATCGTGGGATGAATAGAGCGAAATACCTGATTTCATTGGGCGCAATTCTCCGCAAAGGCGGACAGTCGTGAAGGCTGCCACGAAACCGGCCGCGTTTTACGGCAGCCTCCGCGCCCCCTCCCGGGACCCGATTCTGCTCCCCGGTCGGGGCTAGCATTGCGGCCCCGTGAACTCCGGCATCGCGGGCTTAACGAATTTTGCTAAGCCCGCGCGCCAAAGTTAGCGACGTGGTGCGGCCGTGCCAATCGGTGGCATGGTTGTGCAGAACGGCACTTTGCTGCCGTTTTCACGAACTGGTATAGCAGGTGTATTAAAAATCATGAAAACGGCCGTAAAGGCCTTGGAAATCGGCCCATCGGCCAGGGGAGAATCGCTGCTCGCCGTAAAAAAACGGCGAGCAGCGATTCGTGTCG
Source organism: Scyliorhinus canicula (assembly GCF_902713615.1). Lineage (NCBI taxonomy): Eukaryota > Metazoa > Chordata > Chondrichthyes > Carcharhiniformes > Scyliorhinidae > Scyliorhinus > Scyliorhinus canicula. The sequence continues at coordinate 7,705,960 of NC_052154.1, read as the reverse complement.
GGGGGGCGGGCGTGAGGGGGGGGGGAGAATAGCGGGAGGGCGTCGGACCAGCGTCGCCGCAAAAATTTGCGCTGCCCGCTATTCTCCGCCCCGTCGTGAGTGCGGAGATTCGCGCCCATTAACTCTCCGATAGGAGAGAGACAACAGTGGTTAATGAGGACAGAGCAGTCAAAATAATTTTGTCCTGGTGTGGCCTACGTGTTTGTGATTGAAAATAGTGCCATCACTCGGGAGATTGTTAATCTCCACTCACCAGCTGCTCCGTTCTCCAATACACCGACCATCCTGATTTGGACATAAGCCATGCTTCATCATCAGCTTTGGGTCAATGTCTTTCAATTCTCCACCACCGCCATTGTGGGAGCAACATTTTCACCAATTTGCTTCTGAGAGCCACCAGGGATGGGCAATAATCTAAGTGAGAAAGATAAAAAAACAAGGAGCAGTACACCACCCGGACCTTTGAGTCTCCTCTGCCACTCAATATGTTCGTGGCTGATCCTCAATCTGAAGGTCATGTGCAGGATTCTCCGCTCTGCCAGCCGCGTTTTCCAGCATTGCGCGCCTCCACCGGCAGCGAGGTTCTCCGTTTCTGCAGCCGGCCAATGGGGTTTCCCATTGTGGCCATCCCACGCCGTTGGGAAAACTGCGGGCACGGATGCAGTGCCGGCAGACCAGAAGATCCTGCTGACGGAGAATTCCTCTGCATATTTTTGCTTTCTCCCCACACTCCTAGATACCATTAAAATCTAAAAAAAATTATCTATCTCTTTCTTGAATACATAAAACCATAAGGCCATAAGATACAGGAGCAGAATCAGGCCATTCGGCCCATCGGGTCTTCTCCGCGATTCGATCCTGGCTGATATGTTTCTCATCCCTATTCTCCTGCGTTCTCATTCAGTGACTTGGCTCGTCAGCCTTCTGTGGTAGATAATTCCACAGGTTCACTGCCCTTTGAGTGATGAAATCTTTCCTCACCAGGTATCCTGAGATGGCATCCCCTGATCCTAGATTCCCCAGCCAGGCCAGGAAAAACATCCTCCCTGTATCTAGTCTGTCCCATCCTGTTAGATTGGATTGGATTGGATTGGATTTGTTTGTTGTCACGTGTACCGAGGTACAGTGAAAAGTATTGTTCTGCATGCAGCTCAGACAGATCATTCTGTAATGAAAAGAAAATACATAATCGGGCAAACATAAAATACACAATGTAAATACATAAGCACAGGCATCAGAGTGCAGTACGACTCAGTAGAGAAGACGTGTGAAGAGATCAGAACAGTCCATAAGGGGGCCATTTAGGACTCTGGTAACAGCGGGGAAGAAGCTGTTTTTGATTCTGTTGATGCGTGTTCTCAGACTTCTGTATCTGCTGCTCGATGGAAGAAGTTGAAAGAGTGAGTAAGCCGGGTGGGAGGGGTCTTTGATTATGCTGCCCGCTTTCCCCAGGCAGTGGGAGTTGTAGATAGAGTCAATGGATGGGAGGCAGGTTTGTGTGATGGACTGGGTGGCGTTCACGACTCTCTGTAATGTCTTCCGGTCATGGGCTGAGCAGTTGCCATACCAGGCTGTGATGCAGCCCGATAGGATGCTTTCTATGGTGCACCTGTCAAAGTTGGTACGAGTCAATGTGGATATTAAATCAGATCTCCTCTTATCCCACTAAACTCTAGTGAATACAAGCCCAGTCGAACCAATCTCCTCTCAGAGGACAGCACCATCAACCTCAGTATCAGCTGTGTGAACCTCTGCCACACTCCCTCTATGGCAAGTATATCCTTTCTTCAGTAGAGAGACCAAAACTACACTCCAGGTGTGGTCTCACCAAGGCCCTGGATAACTGCAATCCTGACAGCTCTATCAGTCTCCTCAGAGAAAGTAGAAGGAAACATGTTGCTTGGATCCAAGTGTTCCTTCTACTACTTCCAGGATGTTTGGCTTGGTAGCACACACGATTAAGCGCTTTAAGGCAGCTGATCACAGATATGATTGGTAAGCTTCTGCTAATTTTATAATAATTGATGCACCATCAATGGACACGAGATGAAGATGAGATCCAAACGATAGGCTTTAATGCACAAGATGTGTGCCCGGCATCAGACGTACAGAAGAATGGCCGACTGCCGGGAAGCACGGGTTCTTATATCCCACCTTGTAGGCGGAGCTACCTACCTTTCAGCCAATCGGCTGAGAGGCACATGACTTACCCGGGCCAATGGGCAGCGAGTCCTCTGCACCAATAGCAGCTCACTTCCAAGGTACCGTAATACCCCTAGTCATACTACCACAATAATTATGTTCAATTCTCGCAGCAAGTCCCCTATCGCCCCAGTGCTCACTGGATCCCAATCAAACAATGTTTTGACTTTGAAATTCTTACTCCTCTCTTGTTTTCAAACCACTCCGTGGCCTTACCCCTCCTTATTTCCAGAATCACCTCCAGCCCACGGCCCTCTTCCTGCACCTCGTGGTGTGCGAAGGCAGACTTTTGTCTGTTTCCATAGCCAGTAATTCCCGGGACAGGTCGCCAGTCTGCCGCCAGGGGCTTAAAGCTCGAGGGGCACCACTCCACATCAGGAGTGACTGGCCAGGAGTCCCTCCCACTCTTGCGACCAGACACTGACATGTTTGGCAGGATTTGGAGGTTGACGCAATCAACCCGTTTGACCGCGTTATTAACGCACCTACCTTGGCCATCAAGTCCTGGGGTGGGACATGAATCAGGAGCTCCAGCCTCAGAGGCAGGTACACTGTCCACTGAGCCAGAAGGCCACCCCCGATAAATATTCACAGACTGAAACTACGGCTTTTGTTTTGGGAGATGTATGTTTAAAATGTGTAGCCCTGCAAATGAATACAAGCGCATAAATATTGGATCCAGTTCTTTCCTTCCCTAACTGGTTTTCTGAAACTGAACAGCTTCTATCAACTCTTGAAAAGTGTTTCAGCTTCCCATAGGTGCCTTATCAAATGAATGGTGTTCAGCGACTGTCAAAAGTAAACTATTGGCAAAAATGGTGAACAGCAACCATTGCTGGGAATGTTGATTCCCTCGTTGGGCAGATGTATTCAGAAACCATTCACCAGAAATGGTGAGGAAGCATCTTCACAGCTGTTTGAGATGGCGACGGTCTGCCTGGGCGCATGTCGATTAAACGCTGGTTGCGGTTATTGAATTGGTGAATCGGGCTTTCAGGGCAGAAGCTCTGGATGCTCAGGGCTAGGCAACGATGAGGACTCAGTTTACAGCAAAGAATCTGCACCACCCACCGCCACCCCCACCACACCCCCCCCACCCCGCACCCTCCCCCCTCACACCATCAACCCCTAAGGGCCTTGGGGTTTTGTACCGAGTGCATGGCCCCTCCCGGGTCCTGCCAGCAATGATGAAGTGGTCAAAATTGGGGAAGCTCAGAAGGCCAGAATTAGAGGAGCGCAGATACCTAGGAGGGTCGTGGGGGGCTGGGGACAATTACAGCTCGGGAGAGATTAGAAGGCGAGGATGGGAAATTTAAAATTGAAGCATTGGCACACCAGGAACTGGTGTAGGTCAACGGGCACCCAGGGGTGCCGAGTGAATGGACCTTGGTGCTAGTTCGGACATGGACGGCAGACTGTTGGATGACCTCAATTCATGGAGGGCACAATGTAAGAGACCAGGGATATGTCAGTATTGGCGAGGTAATATAAGCCGAGACAATGAAATATGTTCTGGTAAGCTGTAATATTTACTTTGCAGTGAGAAACATATATTGCTGTCTCGACAAGACTGCAAATATCCGTACTCATTTTTCAACTAATCCAGGAAAAAAGAGACATGCACAATGATACAAGTGAGATTGTTATATCTGACATAACTGTAGTTCTTAGATAACCTTTTCATGTACACCATTCAATGTTTCCTTATTCTGATAGTGTTCATGCCTTCTTCTCTATAATGTCAGTAAGCGTTGAAACATTCCAGAGTTCACGTCCACTTAGAGACAAGACTGAACCTTAAAACGTCAAAGTTTGAAGATTTCCTTGATCTGTTCTCCTGTCTGAATTAAAAGAGGTGACAGTAGGAAAAATACCATGATTTTCCTTCCCATCACCTGAAAGCAAGGAGGGATCTCCCACTCCGCCGCACATGCCTTCCGAGGTATTGGCATTTGATGAGGAGAATGCTGGTGACCTGAAGCTGATACGGGGAAGGAACATAGATGGCAGCAGCCAATGCTGTGCCTGCTTGCAAATGGCACTTCAAGATTCAACACTTTGCTCTTTGCCTCTAAAGGTTTCTTTTCTGGTCTTCGGAAGGTGGTGGGTGAATCCCACATTCAAGTATTATGGGACAGATCAGGAGAAGACGCAAAAAAAAAAAAAGATTTGCAACCTTGCTCCCTGGACAGCAAAATAGAGAAATAAAGACCTGCATTTGTATAGTGCCTTTCGTGACAGCCTGATTGTCTCAATGTGCTTCACAGTCAATAAAGTGTCACTGTTGCAATGTAGGAAATGTATTAAAACAAGCTCCTACAAAGATCAGTGTGCTAATGACAAGATAATCTGTTTGGTTTTGATCGAGGGATGAATATTGACTAGGACGGAGGGTCCTCTGATTTTCTTCAAAATAGAGCACCGGAGAGGGCAGGTGGAACCTTGGTTTAACATCTCGTCTGAAAGCGAAACTGAGGAGGGTTGTACTGTACCTATGAAGAACAACAGAGCACAGGGACGGCTGTAGTTTTGGGTGGTGTCAAGCGGGTGGAGGGAAGAACGCGGGGCTGGATTCTCCGCAGCCCCATCCCGAAATTGGGTTTGACGCAGGGGCGGAGAATCCAATTCAACGCCGAAAACGGGCCCGGCGCCAGTCCGGCGATTCTCCGGGACCCGAGAATCGGCGTGATCGCGGAGTACGCCGCGTGGCTGGGGGGCCATTGACAGAGGCCCCACCCAGCAATCCTCCGCTCCCGACCGGCCAAGTTCCCGATGGCGTGGAACTAACTTGCTATTGCCGGTCGGGATGCTGGCACGGTGGCTGCGGACTAAGTCCGTGGCTGCCTGGTGGGGGGCTGGGGCAATCGGACATCGGGGCGGGGGTGGGGGGGGACCTTATAGGCGGCCGGGGTTGAGATACGTGCGGTCAAATCCTCGGGAGCGCGGCCGATTAAGGGACTTTAATTTCTGTGTCTGCGTCCGTAGTCCGAGTCCACCTTGGCGCTCGGTGCGGCCGCTGGAGGGCGCTGCTGTGCGCATGCGTGGATTCAAAACTGGAAGTGCGGGGGCCCGTATCCACAGATAAAGCTGCATGAATTACTCCGGGTCCCTGCTAGACCCTGCAGGACATTTAATTAGCTGTACATTTTTGCAGGAATCTCTCGAGTAAAACTCCAGCATTTCTCAGCCGGCGTGGGGACCGAGTCCCATTTTGGGAGAATCCAGCCCGTGGTGTTAATGTTGCAAATGCCGTGACAGCTGAGTGCGTGTTCTAGTTGTGAACAGGAACAGTTGCTACTAATTGGGGACAGGTTAGGGCAAATTATATTGTCATAGAATCGCAGAATTGTTACGCTGCAGAAGGAGGCCTTTTGGTCCATCACGTCTGCACCAGCTTTCCAAACGAGCATCATGACTCAGTGCTATTCCCCCGACGTTTCCCCTGCACCCCTGCACATTGTTTCTGTTCATCGAGATGAATGTCTCGATTGAAACTACCTCAATTACACTTCCAGGCAGTCCATCCTGGACCCGAACCGCTCGTATGAAAATGCTTTTTCTCACATCACATTTGCTTCTTTTGCAAATCACCTTAAATCTGCGCCCTCTCCTTCTCATTCTTTCATGAGCAAGAACAATTTCACCCTATCTGCTCTGGCCAGCGCTCTCATGATTTTGAACACCTTTATTAAACCTCTTCTTTGCCTTCTCCTCTCCAAGGAGAATAGTCCAAACCTCTTGGCATCATAGAGTCATAGATGTTTACAGAATGGAAACAGGCCCTTCGGCCCAGCTTGTTCATGCCGCCCAGTTTCTATCACTAAGCTAGTCCCACTTGCCTACATTTGGCCCACATCTTGTCCCGGGCATTCTTTGCTCTTATAATAATAATAATAATAATCACTTATTGTCACAAGTAGGCTTCAATGAAGTTACTGTGAAAATTCCCTAGTCACCACATTCCGGCATCTGTTCGGGGAGGCCAGTACAGGAATTGAACCCACGATGCTGGCATTGCTCTGCATTACAAGCTAGCTGTTTAGCCCACTGTGCTAAACCAGCCCCTATTATTCAGTAACTCACGATTCCATTTTTATTTGGATACCTTGAAGTTGAAACCCTTTTTAGTCAAAATGGTCAATCATTCTTCAGGACAATGTGGCTGTTATAAAGGTTCCCTTCGTATAATATTCCATCTGTTACTGTCCCACTTTTTTTAGTACTCATGATGGTACGCAGAATAACATTGGCGGAATGTTCCCATTCCTTCACTCTCTGACAGAAAGCCAGTGTCCCTCTCCGGGTGCACAACTGAGCTTTTAGTCCAGATTTTGAGAGTCTCTGAAAAAAATATTCAGGGGCCATGGTTTAGACCGTCACTGTAGCGGGGGTGGGAGTGGGGGGGCGGGCAGAGAGGCAGTGAGGCCAGCTCCGCAGAGATGAGACACCCCCATCAGAAAAAAAGAGAACAACCCACCACCACATGGAAACCACCCCACCCCCCCCCACCACCCCCCCACCACCTCGTACTCTCTCCAATAAGCATCAGCTGCTCTCCCTACAATCACAAGCATCAGCATCAAACATAATGTCAACCCCACCCCGGGCCCTGCCCACTGACACAGGTTAGCACTGTCAGGTTGGTACTGCCAACCCATGCCGGGGGAATGCCAGGACACTTCCAAGGACTCCCGGAGCTATACTCACCTTGCATCCCTGGGGGATTCCCTTGACTGATTCACGTTTATCATTGGAAAGGGTACAGAGGATTGTTACAAGGATGTTGCCTGGTATGGAGGGAAGATCATATGAGGAAAGGCTGAAGGACTTGAGGCTGTTTTCGTTAGAGAGAAGAAGGTTAAGAGGTGACTTAATTGAGGCATACAAGATGAACAGAGGATTAGATCGGGTGGACAGTGAGAGCCGTTTTCCTCGGATGGTGATGTCCAGCATGAGCGAACATAGCTTTAAATTGAGGGGAGATAGATATAGGACAGATGTCAGAGATAGATTCTTTACTCAGAGAGCAGTAAGGGCGTGGAGTGCCCTGTCTGCAATATTAGTGGACTCGCCAACACTTAACGCATTCAAATGGTCATTGGATAGGCATATGGACGATAAGGGAATAGTGTAGAGGGACTTTAAAGGGGTTTCACAGGACGGCGCAACATCGAGGGCTGAAGGGCCTGTACTGCGCTGTAATGTTCTATGTTCTATGTTCTAAAGCTGTCGCCAAAGTGACGAGCTGTGAATATTCAGTGAGGGGAGATCATGTTGTGGGATGGGGCGGGGAGCTCGGTATGTATATTAGAAGGCACTTGAATGAGGCTCCTGTACTTTCTGGGCGCGAACCTCAATACATCACCGGCGAGGGATGTGGAAAATTGTCAAATGTGATCTAGCCGACAAGAATCGTGTTCTCAGGAGGCGAGAAGGGCCTCCCCACCCTGCCAACCCACAAGGCTGGCAACAGAAAACACAAAGGGAAGCGGGAGAATAGGAGCTAGGGACAGAACACTCAGAACGAAAGAGGGGGATTTCACGGAGGGGTCAGGGAGGACGGGGGGGGGAACAGGGAGAGTGGAAGGGGCGGACATCCAGAACGATTGTGTGCACATAAGAACTTCACAACTATAAACATTGGAGGCAAAGTTTTATTATGTATATTTGAAAATGCCACTAAAAATATTCAATTAAAAAAAAATCATGTTTTCAGATTTTCGCCGGATTTTCCACTCACGTCGCCATTCTCGCTGATGGTTAATGAGGGCTGAAAATCATCTGCTTAATAGAATCATAGAATTCCTACAGTGTAGAAGGAGGCCATTCAGCCCATCAATTATGCACCAAGCTTCTGAAAGAACACCTTACCTACACCCCGCTCAATCCCGTCACCCCATCTAATCGGCACACGTTTGGATACTAAGGGGCAACTAAGCATGGCCAATTCCCCCAACCTGCACATCTTTGGACTGTGAGAGGAAACCGGAGCACCCGGAGGAAACCCACGCAGACACGGGGAGAAAGTGCAAACTCCACACAATCACCCATGGCCGGAATTGAACCGGGTCTCCAGCACTGCAAAGCAGCAGTGCTAACCACTGTTAACCAGTGCCAACCCAGTTTTACCTGTGGTCGTAATGGCATGAATATTTTCTCAAAAATCCCAATTCAGTCTCAGACGACATCATTGTCACTGCGATCGATGCATGTTCATTGATGTTACATCAGAGACGTATTGAAATTTGTGCATTGTAGATAGAACCGTCCCTCTGTGCCTGATTATTAGCTTTGTATTCACAAAGGACAATCATTCAAAGATTTCACAAGTACAGCAATTAGCAACTCATGGCCCATTTCAACACCAACAGCATGACCACAGATAATCTGATTGCACCTTTCACAAACAATTGCAAAGCTAAACAGCTCCGTCCCAAACTATACATGTCTTATCTCTGCATCAGTCATTTCGATGAGTAATGTGCTGGCGCCAATCATTACACTTTTGAGGCCCCACTGTTTCTAACTCTGACTGTGATGTATCAGCTGAAATATCTGTTTGTTGTGCAGGGTTACAGAACTTCGGAATTGGTTCTTCCAGGAAACAGACTCATTTATTTGATCTAATACTTTTTTAAAAATCCCAATTGCTGGATATGAGAGTTGAGCCAGGATTTGTCGCCCTAATTGCCCTTGAGAAGGTGGTGGTGAGTCTTGATTCGCGGTAGTCCATGTGGTATAGGTCCACCCTCTGTGCTGTTAGGGAGGGTGTTCCAGGATTTTGACCCAGCGGCAGCGAAGGAACGGCGGTGATATATTTCTGAGTTAGGCTGTTGTGTGGTTTGCTGGAGAATTTGTACGTGGTGGTGACCCCATACATATGTTGCCATTGTCATTCTAGGTGGTTGAGGTTCTGAGTTTGTGGGGTGCTGTTGAAGGAGCCCTGGCAAGTTGTATATGGTGCGCTTGTGGTGGGGCGAATGAACGTTTGCGGTGGTGGGTGAAGTACCATCACGATTACCACCTGGGATTTGTCTGCAAGACTTTCAGTCATCTGAAACATAGAAAATAGGAGCAGGGGAGGGCATCAAATGATTTGAACACAAGGATAAGAATGTTACCATCATGATGTTGTGGGACTTTATGGAGACAATAAGAACACAAGAACAAAGAATTGGAGTAGACCATTTGGTTATTTGAGCATTTTATATGATCATGGCTGATCCTCAATCTCAACACCATCCTCATACGCTCTCCCAGTGGCCCTTAATGTCTTTAGAGTCCTGAAATCAATTTCCTTCTTAAATATATTCAGTGACTTGGCCTCCACAGATTTCTGCGGTAGGGGAAGCACGGTAGCATAGTGGTTAGCACAGTTGATTCACATCTCTAGGGTCCCAGGTTCGATTCCCAGCTTGGGTCACTGTCTGTGCGGAGTCTGCACATTCTCCCCGTGTGCGCGTGGGTTTCCTCCGGATGCTCCGGTTTCCTCCCACAATCCAAAGATGTGCAGGTTAGGTGGATTGGCCATGCAAAATTGCCCTTAGTGTCCAAAAAAAAAGGTTACGTGGGGGTTACTGGGTTACAGGGATAGGTTAGAGACGTGGGCTGAAGTAAGGTGCTCTTTGTAAGGGCAGGTGCAGACTCGATGGGCCGAATGGCCTCCTTCTGCACTGTAAATTCTATGATTCTAACATTCTACTTGTTCACCTCTCTCTGGGTGAAGATGTTTCTCTTCATCTCAGCCCTAAATGGCCCACCCCATGTCCTGGGATTTTGAAGGGGGAGCGGGAATTTGTCATAAGAGGTTGGCTATTTAGGAAAGGAGGAATTTCTTCAATCAAACGGGTGCAGATTTTCTTCGAATTCGCTAAGTCAGACAGCTGTGAACACTCAGCTGCTGACTATATTCAAGACAGACTTTGATTGATCTTTGGGTACAAACGGTAATGAGCAATATGAGGGTAGTGCAGGAAGGTAGAATTGAAGTCTGAGATCAGCTACGGTCATATGAATGATATTGAAAGTGGAGTAGGCTCAAAGGACCAAATGGACTCCTCCTCTTCCTAGTTCTTGTGCTCTTATTGGCTTCTTATATCCGGCTATTTCCTGATTGTAATATTCTTCTCCTTATGTTCAAATTGTTTGATGACCCCCCCTCCCCCCCCCCCCCCCCGCCCCCCGCGCCCCATCCCCCACCCACACACATACCGTTCTATCCCCTTTTTTTTTTTTTTTTATAAATGTTTTTATTCAGTTTTCATATTTTATATTGAACAAATTACAAATTGTTAGGAGAGAAAAAGAACAAAAAAAAAAAGAAAAAAAAAAAAAAAGAAAAAAAACAACAAACAAACACGCAAAAATTAACATACATATTTACAGGTAAGCATCTTCGTAGTAGTAACTGCGCCCGCCCCCCCCCCCCCCCCAACATGTTTATTTAGTTTGGTTTTGGGCCTTAGCTAGCCATCGAACCCCCGTACCGAACCTGTAGCCCCTCCCGCTACCTTCCCCCGACTATTCTTCCTCTTGTACATTGGCCACAAATAGGTCCCGGAACAGTTGCATGAATGGCTCCCACGTTCTGTGGAAGCCGTCGTCCGACCCTCGGATGGCAAATTTGATTTTCTCCATTTGGAGAGATTCCGAGAGGTCGGACAGCCAATCCGCAGCTCTGGGCGGTGCTGCTGACCGCCAGCCAAACAGGATTCTACGGCGGGCGATCAGGGAGGCAAAGGCAAGGGCGTCCGCCCTCCTCCCCAGGAATAGATCTGGCTGTTCTGAAACCCCGAAGACCGCCACTATCGGGCATGGCTCCACCCTCACTCCCACCACTTTGGACATAACCTCGAAGAAGGCTGTCCAGTACTCCACGAGTCTGGGGCAAGACCAGAACATGTGGGCGTGGTTGGCCGGGCCTCTTTGGCACCGTTCACATCTGTCTTCCACCTCCGGGAAGAACCTACTCATACGGGTTCTTGTTAAGTGGGCTCTATGTACCACTTTTAGTTGCGTCAGGCTGAGCCTTGCGCACGTGGAGGTGGAGTTGACCCTATGCAGTGCTTCGCTCCAGAGTCCCCACCCTATCTCCATCCCCAGGTCGTCCTCCCATTTCCTTCTTGTTGCGTCCAGTACGGTGTCGTCCCTATCTACCAGTCGGTCATACATGTCACTACAGTTCCCTTTCTCTAGGATACTTGCGTCCAGTAGGTCTTCCAGTAGTGTCTGTCGTGGCGGTTGTGGGTACGTCCTTGTCTCCTTTCGTAGGAAGTTTTTGAGCTGCAGGTACCGTAGCTCGTTCCCCCCAGCTAGCTGAAACTTCTCTGTCAGTTCGTCCAGTGTTGCGATCCTGTCGTCCGTGTATAGGTCCCTGACTGTCAGTGTCCCCCCGTCCTGCCTCCACCTTTTGAAGGTGGCGTCAGTCAGTGCTGGTGTGAACCTATGGTTGTTGCAGATGGGAGCCCTGTTCGACATTTTGGTCAGGCCAAGTTGCTGCCGCAGTTGGTTCCAGGATTGGAGGGTGGCTGTCACCACTGGGCTGCTGGAGTGTTTTTTGGGTGGGGATGGGAGTGCTGCCGTGGCGAGGGCCCGGAGGGAGGTTCCCATGCAGGAGGCCTCCTCCGCACGCACCCACTCAGCCTCTGGCTCCTGGATCCATCCCCTTACTCGCTCGGCTGTTGCTGCCCAGTGGTAGAATTGTAGATTCGGGAGGGCTAGCCCTCCCCTGGTTTTTGTTTTTTGTAAGACCTTCTTTGGGATCCTAGCATTTTTACCCCCCCATACGAACGCCATGATGAGTTTGTCCAGCGCTTTGAAAAAGGCCTTGGGGATGTAGATCGGAATGGATCTAAACAGGAAGAGGAACCTGGGCAGTACGTTCATTTTGATCGTCTGAACTCTCCCCGCGAGGGAGAGCGGGAGTGTGTTCCATCTTTGCAGGTCCTTTTTAACTTCCTCCGTCAGGCTGGTGAGGTTCCATTTGTGGATCCCTTTCCAGTCATGGGCTATTTGGATCCCCAGGTAGCGGAATTTATGTCGGGCTTGATTGAACGGCAGCCCCTTTAGTGCTGCCCCCCCCCCCCCTTGCGGGTGTACTGGGAAGATCTCACTTTTGCTCATGTTGAGTTTGTAGCCCGAGAAGGCTCCAAACTCTTTCAGGAGCGCGATGATTCCGTCCATGCTGCTTTGTGGGTCCGAGATATAGAGGAGCAGATCATCCGCATAGAGTGAGACTCTGTGCTCTCTACCTCCCCTTCGGATCCCCCTCCAATTTTTTGCTGCCCTGAGCGCGATTGCTAGCGGTTCAATTGCTAGTGCGAACAGCAGCGGGGACAGTGGGCATCCTTGTCTGGTGCCCCTGTGCAGCTGGAAGTATTGGGAGTTGGTATTGTTGGTCTGTACACTCGCCATGGGTGCGTTGTACAGGAGCTTTACCCAAGCGGTGAACCCTGTTCCAAGCCCGAACCGCTCCAGTACCTCTATGAGGTATTTCCACTCGACTCTGTCGAAGGCCTTTTCTGCGTCCAGGGAGACGATCACCTCTTGTGTTCTCTCCCCGGAGGGGGTCATTATCACGTTCAGCAGGCGCCTGATGTTCGCGGTAAGCTGTCTACCTTTGACAAAGCCCGTCTGGTCCTCTGTGACCACCTCAGGTACACAGTCTTCTAGCCTCTTGGCTAGGATTTTGGCCAGTATTTTGGCGTCTGCATTCAGCAGAGATATGGGTCTGTATGACCCACATTCCGTTGGGTCTTTGTCTTTCTTAGGTATCAGCGAGATTGAGGCCTGTGCTAACGTGGGTGGCAATGTGCCCCTAGCTAGCGAGTCTGTGAACATCTCCCGCAGGTGCGGGGCCAGCGCTGTCGCAAATTTTTTGTAGAAGTCCGCCGGGAATCCGTCCGGTCCCGGCGCCTTCCCCGCCTGCATGGAGCTAATGCTGTCCATGATCTCTCCCAGTGCTAGTGGTGCTTCCAGATCCCGTTTTCTGCCCTCTCCCACAACTGGTATGTCCAGTCCGTCAAGAAACCGGTTCATCCCAGCCTTCCCCGTTGGGGGCTCTGAGGTGTACAGCTCTTGGTAGAAGGCCTTGAAGGTTTTGTTACGTTCTATCCCCTTTAAGTCACTTCCTAAAACCTACCTCTTGGAGAAAGTAATCTATCCCATCCCCCCTTTTTGTGACTCTTTGCCAAATTTTACCTGATAATTGCTGTTTGAAGTACTTTGGGATATTTTTTTCTATAAAAACACATAATAATAGAAGATGTTGCGGGGGGGGGGGGGGGGAAGCTCCACGGGTCTGGCACCATCTGTAAGGGAGAAACAGAGTTAACATCTCGAACCAAATATGATTCTTCTTTGGAACCAGAGAGAAGTAGAAATGTATTTGGTTAAAAAGGTGCAGCTGGAACAAAATAGAAGGTCAAAGTTGGATGAAGGGCAGGAGGGATTAAGTTACAAAGATATCATGCTGCACAGGACAAAGGGAATGGTAACGATAATACAGAAGACCAAAGCATGGGTTCAGAGTAGGACGAATAGCAGAAAGAAGGTCAGGGTTGACTGAACACAAAAGCATGAAACAACTTACAGACAGGCACTTGGGGTAAAAATTCATAGTGGAGGACAGAGTCCACGGTCTGAATTTGTTGAATTCAATGTTGAGTCCAGAAGGGTCTAAAGTGCCCAATTGGAAGTTGAGGCCTTGTTCCTCCAACTTCTGTTGGGCTTCAAGAGTTGGGGGGACATTGGGGAGATGAAACGCAGACTGTGTGATCGCTTCGTGGAACATCTTCGCTCAGTCCATAAGCATGACCCCCACTTCCCTGTCACCTGCCAATTCAATTCACCATCTTGCTCACATGCTCACATTTCTGTCCTCGGCCTGTGACAAAATTCCAGCTGTCTGCAATGTTTGTCTGATCTGCTGGGCACCCGGTTTAATCATCTCCGACACTGTCGACATTCTTCAATACTGCACCAGCTCAGGATATGACCTCAGTCTCCCAACATAGACCTTCTGATGCGCAGACGGGCGTACGATTAGCAGGATCAATGAGACACATATTCTTGCCACAATGCCCGAGGGTAGAGAGATTGCCTATCATCAGCCTTCCAGTACTTTGTCTTCAGCCTTTAAAGTGCCACATTAACACTGCACGGCCATTTTCTCAGGTTAAGTTTTATAATTGAGCAGAAAATGTTTTAATCTGCACATAATCGTATTACACATGTTCAAGCATCCCAACAGTGAGGCATAACTTGTATTAATTTCTGTTGCTTTTTATGCTATTTATAAGCCATCAGTTGCTTTTAATTAAACATATACTCACTAGTTAATTGTCTGATCTTCAAATAGAATCATAGAATGATGCAACATAGAATTGGGGTACATTTGATCCATCGTGTCAATACAGACACAATTGCTGAAATGGCCTCCTTCTGCTCAGTAACGAATCTTTCATTCTGTGAAGCTGACTCTTTACTTGAACTATTCAATTAGTTTGAAGGCCATGCTCTTCTCCATAGTCCTTTAATGCCTTTTGCTCTCCTATTATTCATCCAGCCACCTTTAAATGTAACTATAGGCGGGATTCTCCAGCTGTTTCTTTGAACAATTATCGACAGAGTTGGGTTAAAGTGATCCCTCATTAGTGTCACGAACTGATAGAATGATTGCCTCTCCAGCATTGCTGGGTTTGTGAGACTCCGACTCACCCCAAACGTCCACGGTCCACAAGCCGTCAATCCAATAATCTTTTTATTAGTGTTGCAAGTAGGCTTACATTAACACTGCAATGAAGTTACTGTGAAAACCCCCAGTCACCACACTCCGTCGCCTGTTCGGGTACACTGAGGTAGAATTCAGAATGTCAAACTCACCTGACAAGCACATCTTTCGGGTCTTGTTGGAGGAAACTGGAGCACCCGGCGGAAACCCACGCAGACACGGGGAGAACGTGCAGATTCCGTACAGAGAGTGACCCAAGCCAGGAATCGAAAACGAGACCCTGGCATTATGAAGCAACAGTGATAACCATTGTGCTACCGTGCCACCCATAGGTCGTGTGGTAAACCACTGTTTCACCTATATTAGGTGATGTATGGTAGGACCTGTACTGTAGGTACGTCGGCAGTCCCTGCCTGCTGGCTCCGCCCAGTAGACGGAGTATACATGTGTGTGTCCTCCATGCTGCAGCCATTTCACCAGCTGCTGTGGGAGGCCACACATCTGAGAGCAATAAAGCCTCAGTTGTGTTCAACTCTCGTCTTTGTGCAATTGATCGTGCATCAATTTATTGCTCTAAATTTTCAAAAGATGGACCTCCGTATCAAGCCGGATCGCCTGCAGCTAGATCCGTAATCAAGCGACGCCAAAAGGGACTTTCAGCGCTGGCTAGCTTGTTTCAAGGTGTGCATCAACTCGGCACCAAGCCCTGTCTCGAAGGCTCAGAAAATACAGATACTGTACTCAAGGTTAAGCTCCAATGTCTTTCCGCTGATCCAGGACACGCCAAACTACGCCGATGTCATGGCACTTCTCAAAGAAAATTACGCTCAGAAAACGAACACGCTCTTCGCTAGGCACATACTCGCCACTGGCTCTCAACTCCGTGGTGAGTCCATAGAAGACTTCTGGCGGGCCCTAATCCCACTCATCCGGGACTGTGACTATCAGGCCGTTACGGGCACGGAACATTTAAACCTCCTCATGCGGGACGCTTTTGTTACGGGGATTGGGTCGGACATCATACGCCAGCGACTGTTAGAAGGGGCCACGCTCGATCTCGCAGAGACAAAGAAGCTAGCGCTCTCTAATACGGTCGCCTCGTGCACCATTCAGGCCTACACCCCCAGCCACGCGGCCTACCCCTCCTACGCATCGTGGACCCCACAGACGGCCGCCCCAGTGGGGGCCTTACCCAGCCAATATGCCTGTGCCACGCGTGAGCCAGCAAACCCCGGGGGTCCCGGATATTACTTTTGCAGCCAACAGAAACACCCTTGCCAACGCTACCCGGCCCGCGTTGCCCTTTGTAAGGCTTGCAGTAAGAAGGGGCACTTCACCGCGGTGTGCCAGGCCTGCGCAGTCGCCGCTATCGCCCCCACCCACCTCGTTTATGGACAATGGGCGCCGCCATCGTCACCTCCTCGGACCATGCGCGGCCAGTGGCCGCCGCCATCTTCTCCCCTGAGACAATGCGCGGCCCATGGGCGCCGCCATCTTGTTCAAACCTCGCCACGTGCAGCCCATGGGCGCCGCCATTTTGTTCTCCTCAAGATCTTCAGGCGCCGCCATCTTGTCTCCCCCACGGCACATGGGCACCGTCAGTGTTCCAGGACCTGTGCACCCCGGGCTCCCCATCATCCGACACCAGCGACGACCGACCACGACTCGCCTCAGTGACCATCGACCAGTCTCGTCCGTACAACCTGGCCACCGCATCGTCCAGCGTGTAAATCAACGGACACGTGACCTCTTGCCTGCTGGACTCCGGGAGCACTGAAAGCTTCATCCACCCGGATACGGTAAGGTTTCCAATGCAACCTCCAGAGCCTAACCCTGAAATTCAGTGGGCACCTACCACCCCTTACTTTGTGCGGCCTCGCGACCCTAAAGGTCGATCCACCTTCCCTCTTTGCCAATCTAACCCCAGATTGCAAACCCATCGCCACAAGGAGCAGACGGTACAGAACCCAGGACATGACCTTCATCAGGTCCGGGGTCCAGCAGCTGCTTTGGGACGGCATCATCGAGGCCAGCAACAGCCCCTGGAGAGCCCAAGTGGTAGTAGTTAAAACTGGGGAGAAACACAGAATGGTCGTGGACTACAGCCAGACCATCAATCGGTACACGCAGCTCGACGCATACCCCCTTCCACGTATATCTGATATGGTCAATCAGATTGCACAGTACCGGGTCTTCTCAACGGTAGACCTGAAATCCGCCTACCACCAGCTCCCCATTCGTAAATCGGACCATCCATACACTGCCTTCGAGGCAGACAGTTGCCTCTATCACTTCCTCAGGGTTCCTTTTGGCGTCATCAACGGGGTCTCGATCTTCCAAAGGGAGATGGACTGAATGGTCGACCCGTACAGTTTGCGGGCCACCTTTCCGTACCTAGACAACGTCACCATCTGCGGCCATGATCAGCAGGACCACGATGCCAACCTTGCCAAATTTCTCCACACCACAACTCTCGTAAACCTCACCTACAACAAGGAGAAGTGCGTGTTTAGCACGACCCGCTTAGCCATTCTGGATTATGTGGTCCAGAACGGAGTTCTGGGGCCCGATCCCGACCGCATGCGCTCCCTCATGGAGCTCCCCCTCCCTCACTACCCCAAGGCCCTCAAACGCTGCCTGGGGTTCTTTTCATACTACGCCCAGTGGGTCCCAAATAATGCGGATAAAGCCCGCCCACTCATACACTCCACCCATTTTCACCTGACGGCTGAGGCACAACAGGCCTTCGCCTGTATCAGAGCAGATATCGCAAAGGCCAGGATGCACACAGTAGACGAGATACTGCCCTTTCTAGTAGAGAGCGATGCATCAGACGTCGCCCAAGCCGCCACCCTGAATCAGGCAGGCAGACCCGTGGCATTCTTTTCCCGCACCCTTCATGCCTCAGAAATTCGATGAATTCAGTTGAAGCTGTGTGTTGTGAGTACACAACGAGTAAAATAAGATGACCACGAATGCATCCACTATTTCCAAAGCCACCTCCTTAAGTACTCTGGGATGTAGATTCTCAGGCCCTGGGGATTTGCGGAAATGGTACATACACTACCCGGTATATCCCCACCGGGTTTCCATTCTGGTCAGTGCCTTAATGCCCGACCTTTTTACATTGGCAACCCCACCCCTAGTGGGGAGCTCATACTCTACAGGGAGCACGGGGAATATAAGCATTCCTAACTTGTAGGTCCCGTGCGGGATATTACAGCATCTGGCAAGCTTCTCCATGACTCATGATTCCTGGCCGCTCAGAGGAATCATGAGCTATCGTCTGAATTTAGGATCCTCTTATGTGTGCCCCCAATTCACTCTTCTTGGTAACTTATGCCCTCCACATGGATCCATGATCCCTCGTATAAGGCATGGGGGAACTGCAGCAACTGTTCATTCCTGTCTGGCACAAAAGCAAAGGGGGTAAGAGAGCCAATCCATGGCTTATAAAGGAAATTAGAAATAGTATCCAAGGAGGAAGCATACAGATTGGCCAAGAAAAATAATAGGTCTGAGGATTGGGAGCAGTTTAGAATTCAGCAAAGAAGGAGGAAGGGATTGATTTAGAAGGGAAAAGTACAGTACGAAAGGAAGCTTGCAGGGAACATAAAGACCGACACTAAGAGTTTCAATAGAAAAGTGAAGAGAAAGAGATTGGTAAAGAGAAATGTAGGTGCCCTACAGACAGAAACAGGGGAAAGCATATTGAGGGACAAAGAAATGGCTGAGTAATTAAATACATACTTTGGTTCTGTCTTCACAAATGAGGACACAAATCAGATCCCAGAAATGTTGGAGAATGAAAGGTTTAGTGAGAGGGAAGAACTGAGGGAGATCAACATTAGTAGAGAAATGGTGCTGGGAAAACTGATGGGATTGAAGGCAGATAAACCCCCAGGGCCTGAGAATCTACATCCCAGAGTACTTAAGGAGGTGGCTTTGGAAATAGTGGATGCATTTGTGGTCATCTACTAGGATTCTATAGACTTTGGAACTGTCCCTGCAGATTGCAGGGTAGCTCATGTCACTCCAATATTCAAAAAGGGAGGTAGAGAGAAAGCAGGGAATTATAGACCAGGAAGCCTAACATCGGTAGTGGGGAAAATTCTTGAATCTATTATCAAGGACTTTATAGTAGAACATTTAGAAAGTAGTGGCAGGATCAGCATGGATTTATGAAGGGAAAATCATGCTTGACAAATCTGTTGTAATTCTTTGAAGAGGTAACCAGTACAGTTGACAAGGGGGAGCCAGTCAATGTGGTATATTTGGACTTTCAGAAGGCATTTGACAAAGTCCCGTGCAAAATTAAAGCACATAGGATTGGGGGAAATGTATTGAGGTGGATAGAAAACTGGTTGGCAGAGAGGAAGCAAAGAGTAGGGATTA
The DNA here is from genome assembly GCF_902713615.1 of Scyliorhinus canicula. Lineage (NCBI taxonomy): Eukaryota > Metazoa > Chordata > Chondrichthyes > Carcharhiniformes > Scyliorhinidae > Scyliorhinus > Scyliorhinus canicula. Next base: position 7,686,633 of record NC_052154.1, on the reverse strand, counting down.
ATGGGTCCTTTTCAAATTGGCAGGCAGTAACTAGGAGGGTACCACAGGGATCGGTGCTGGGACCCCAACTATTCACAATATATATTAATGATTTGGATGAGGGAACAAAATGTAACATCTCAAAGTTTGCAGATGATACCAAATTAGGTGGGAGGGTGAATGTGACAAGGATGCAGGGATCCTACAGCAAGATCTGGACAGGTTGGGCGAGTGGGCAAATCAATGGCAGATGCAGTATAATTTGGATAAGTGTGAGGTTGGAATACTTTCTAAATGTTCTACTATAAAGTCCTTGATAATTGATTCAAGAATTCCATGCCTATTCACTTTGGAAGCAAAAACAGGAAGGCAGATTACTCCCTGAATGGTTGTAAATTGGGAGAGGGGAGTGTGCAGTGGGACCAGGTGTCCTTGTGCACTATTCACTGAAGGTAAGCATGCAGGTGCAGTAGGCGGTAAAGAAGGCTAATGGTATGTTGGCCTTCATTGCAAGAGGTTTTGAGTATTGAAGCAGGGATACGTTGCTGCAATTGTACAGGGCCTTGGTGAGGCCACACTTGGAGCATTGTGTGCAGTTTTGGTCTTCTTCTCTGAGGAAGGATGTTCTTGCTCTCGAGGGAGTTTAGCGAAGGTTTACCAGACTGATTCCAGGGATGGCGGGACTGTCATATGATAAGAGATTGACTAGGTTGGGATTGTTCTCACTGGAGTTTAGAAGAATGAGGGGGAATCTCATATTGACCTATAAAATTCTAACAGGACTAGACAGGGTAAATGCAGGGAAGATGTTCCCAATGATGGGTGTGTCCAGAACCACGGGTCACAGTCTGAGGATTCAGGGTAAACCGTATCGGACAGACAGAAGGAGACATTTCTTCACACAAAGAGTGGTGAGCCTGTGGAATTCATTACCACAGAAAGTAGTTGATGCTAAAATTTTGGATATATTCAAGAGCCGGCCAGATATAGCACTTGGGGAGAATGGGATCAAAGACTCTGGGGAGAAAGCAGGATTAGGCTATTGAGTTGGATGATCAGCCATGATCGTGTTGAAAGGGGAGCAGGCTCGAAGGGCCAAAAGACCTCCTCCTGCTCCTATCTTCTATGTATCTATGTATCTATACTCTCAGCCAACTCTTGGCACTTCCATGCCTATTCACTCATTACACGCTATGTACAGAACCAATGAACCCCATGTAACTTGGCAGTCAAGTAAAGTTAATGCTTCACTGTACCGATTGTTATGGGTCAGGGTTTAGAAAACTACAAAGTATCTCATGGAGTTCACCTGACCTACAACTGTTTGTCGATGTTGGTTACGATGAGCACAAAGGCCTGCCTTTCAGGTGTTATTCAACAGAGGCCTTGAGCACTTTTAATCAAAAACAAGCTTTATTCTATGAATTTAGTTAACATTTTCACAAACACACAGTAAGCATTTTTATTAAGTACAAACATAAATACTCCACACAGCTACAGTAATCTATGTGGAACGCTTAATAAATTCCCCCCTTTAACTGTTCCAATTTAAGAACAAGATCCCATAAAGCAGAAACCCATTTTCAAAGGTGTGGCCCAACACCTTTACATTCTTTAAGACTTGATATGGATACAGCTGTTTCCTTTCCAAAACAGTAGCTTTGAATTCCTTCCAGAAAACATTACCAAACTAAATTTAGAGAGACACTTCTTCCCAACCTGTGCAATACAAAACCAAGTCAAACGCAAAGCGAAAGTGAAACACAGAGCCACAGCCCAGCTCCACCCACACACAATTACATCACTAAAGCCATGTGATAAGTCAAAAACATTTATGAAAGGGACTCTCCGATGACACTCTGCAATCAAACTCACTCATTTAATCACTTAGGCTCTCAGACAAGCATGCATACTGAGGTTTAGCTGTGAGCCCAGACTACCACAAAAAGTTAATTTTATTGACATTGGTGCAGAGAAGAGAAAACTTTATGGGCGAGATTCTCCCAAAACGGGAGAAATCGTAAAGCTGGCGTAAAACCCGGGCGGGTTTTACGGCAGCGCGCCCCTTCCCGACCGGGGACCGATTCTGGTCCCCGGTCGGGGCTAGCAGCCCGACGCCGTAGGCTCCGGCAAGACGGGCTTAACGAAAATCGTTAAGCCCGCTTGCCGGAGTTAGCGCCGGCTGACGCATCATATGAAGTCAGCCGCGCATGCGCAGTTTGGAAGACTCCAACCCGCGCATGCGCGGGTGACGTCATCGCGTTTTTGCGCGAAACCCGCGCATGCGCGGGCCGAGTTGCCCCTCAGCCGCCCCGCGAATGGATACTGCGGGGCGGCGGAAGGACAAGTAGTGCGCGGGCATCGGGCCCGCTGCCCGCGATCGGTGGGCACCGATCGCGGGCCCATGGCACCCTTGGCACGGCCGTGGTACTGCCGTGCCAATCGGTGCCATGGTTATTAATAGCGAGTTAGTCACGCCGTTTTTACGAACGGCAAGACCAGGTGTGTTTGCCGTTTGTAAAAACGGCGTAAAGGGCTGGGACTTCGGCCCATCTAACAGCTGAGAATCGCTGCCGGCCGTAAAAAAACGGCGGCAGCGATTCGGGTCGGGACTTCGGCGGGGGGGGGGGGAGAATAGCGGGAGGACGGCAAAAATGTTGGGAAGGCCCTCCCGCTATTCTCCCACCCGTCGTGGGGGGGGCGGAGAATTTCGCCCTATTTGTTTGACAGTTTTTTCGACCTTTTAATAAATAAGCAAATTTATTTTGGCAATGGAAAAATGTTTCTTTGAACAACATAACAATCGTTTGGTCATAGAGAACTTAAAGATTACTGAAAACGAATCTTTTCATCAGACAAATGCAAGAATGCCAAATTTTAAATGATCCCAACAATTTATACTGCTGGAGAAAAGGGGAAAAGGGTGTTGATTGGTTGACAAATCAATTCTAATTGCCCAGTCACAATGCCAGTGTCCCAGGTTTGATTCCTGCTTGGGTCACTGTCTGTGTGGAGTCTGCACATTCTCCCCATGTCTGCATTGGTTTCCTCCGGATGCTCCAGTTTCCTCTCAGGAGTCCTGAAAGACGTGCTTGTTAGGTGAGTTGGACATTCTGAATTCTCCCTCTGTGTACCCAAACAGGCGGCGGAATGTGGCGACAATGATCTTTTCACAGTAACTTCATTGCAGTGTTAATGTGAGCCTACTTGTGACAATAATGATTATTATTGCATTATTACACGTTGCCATGAGGAAAGCAATGGTGAATAAAGGGCTGTCTAAGCTCCTGGATAATTCAAAAAGTTGCAAGGCTTGAACATATTCCTTTTGTTTGCATAGAATGTAAATGTAAGCCACTTCTCGGAAGCATAAATGAAACGTATACTCATTACAGTGCTGAAGGAGGCCATATCGAGTCTCTGAAAGAGCACCCTACCTAGGCCCACTCCCCCACTCTATCAACGTTACCCCACCTACCCTGCACATATTTGGGCTGCGGGAGGATACCGGAGCACATGGAGCAAACCCACTCAGACCTGGGGAGAATGTGCAAACTCCACATGGTCGCCCAAGGCCGTACTTGAACCCAGGTGCCTGGCGCAGTGAGGCAGAAGTGCTAACCACTGTGCTGTCCACGTGCCACCATGCCATCCACGCTTTGGGCTTGACTGTTTATCTAACATTGGTTGTCTATCCCGCTATTCCCGCACTCAGGAGTGTTCAGCAAGTGCTGCCCAATTGCAGAATCACATCGAACAGTCAACGTTTTATGGGCCATACATCTCAGCAATTGACCGATCGAATCAAACAACATATAGGCAGATTATTACAGAACGTACTCAATGAGCCCCTGCTAACAAAACCCCAAACAAGACATCTAACCTGTCCTGGCATATTAGCGAGGCATAACAAGAGCCTCCTAGGTTTGAAGGCAGTGTTGAAGTCTGACACAACAGCTTCACCACACCACTGAAGGGTTAAGAGTACTAAGGGCGTGAGAACTAATGGTGCTTTCTCCTCATGCAGTCACTCCACTTTTTGTTTCTGATGAGGTTTTATATTGTTTAATCTCAAGACTTGAAACTCATTTTATTTCTACACGGGATATTTACAATAAGATTGCTTTCTGCAGATGAAGGTGAAACTGTGACCTATGATCATGTCTGCGCGCATCTGTCAGATATTCTCACCAGGTCCTTTGTAACAAATCGAGAAGGGGAAAGAGTCCGAAAGCGAATTAAACTATTTATCTTTGTCTGTGGGCTTGGCCAGTGTCTGTAAATGCAATGCAACCAGAGAAATTCTTTATTTCTAAAATGTTTGAGTGAACCTTCTCCAAAGATTTTCAGTTCTAAACTTGGAAGTATTGCCATTTAAGACTAATATCAGAAGCCACTTGCAGTAATATCTCTATGTGTGTCAGACATCAATTTCTTTCCAATAGTGCAGTGAATTTAAGAGCCCATTTATCAGCTTTAAGCAGCTCTGTAAATTCTCAGATTATTTCTGTTACAAACCTGCTGCGTTCCATTTTGTTGATATTACTAGTCTCGGTGTTTCTCTGAACTAAGATGCACATTGCTTCTGAGTTTCAGGCGGCCCTTCCGACATGATGTTCTCCAGGTGGGTGAATCCACACCTCCCTTCTTATACTCTTGACTTTAAAGTCGGACCTGAACTTGTCTGGGTGGAAAAAATGGCCATGGCTGACGGTTCAATGCTCCTCCGTCTTTTTTTAAAATTAAAAGTTCCCAATTAATTTTTTCCAATTAAGGGGCAATTTAGCGTGGCCAATCCACCTAGCCTGCACATCTTTGGGTTGTGGGGGCGAAACCCACGCAAACATGGGGAGAATGTGCAAACTCCACACGGACAGTGACCCAGGGCCAGGATCGAATCTGGGACCTCTGCACTGTGAGTCAGCAGTGCTAACCACTGCGCCACTGTGCCGCCCCTCAGTATTCTTTTAACTATGTTCTTCCACTGATAATTTGCATCGGTACCCTGCTCCCTTCAAGTTAAATCAGCATCTACAAACAACCTGGCCCACTACAGTGGGGAGCACTGTTGCTTCACAGCACCAGGGACCTGGATTTGATTGCCAATTTGGGTCATTGTCTGTGCGGAGTCTGCACGTTCTCCCCGTGTCTGCGTGGGTTTCCTCCGGGTGCTCCGGTTTCCTCCCACAAGTCCCAAAAGATGGGCTTGTTAGGTGAATTGGACATTCTGAATTTGCCCTTCGTGTACCCGAACAGGCGCCGGAGTGTGGCGACTGGGGGATTTTCACAGTAACGTCATTGCTGTGTTAATATAAGCCTGCTTGTGACACTGATAAAGATTATTATTGAACAATATCAAACCAGGGAATCTCTGGGCTTGTTCCCTGGTCTGTCTTGATTTAGTGAGGAAAGAAGGAAATAAACCAAGCAAAGCTTTAAAAAGAAAGGAATTGTTAAGATCGTGGCACACTTCACAAAATAAACCAATTATACCGTTGAATCTGCGTCTCAGTCCCGTCGCAAAATCGTGCAAAAAGGTGCCGTTGGGTGGTTTGTTTTAGCGTTATCAGGGGACCCTTTTCTTAATCCCTTGAACTTTCAAAATCTTTTTTGCAATCTTTTATTCACCTTCTAAAAAAGTAAAATTGTCTATCTATTCTGGTCTTGCCTAAACATTGTCTCATCGAATACATGTGTCTTCGGCAGAAAATCACATCCAGTGCAGATTAAGAAAATACACAGATTAAGCAGTTACACAGCCTTGTGACTACACATGTTTGGACATGTTTCTGAAGGTCACAGAGTCATTTACGGCACAGAAGGAGGCCATTCAGTCCATCAAATCGATGCCGGCTGCCCTCAGAACAATCCAGTCAGACCCACTCCCCTGCTTGATGCCTGTAAACATGTAAGTTTAATTCCTTCAATTGCCCATCCAATTCCCTTATGAAATCATCGATTGTTTCTGCTACTCCCAACCTTGTGAGCAGCAATATCCAGTCTTTACCTTTTGCTGCACAAAGTTTCATCTCAAAATCCCCCTGCAAGTCTTGCTCCTAATTTTGAATCTATTTCCTCCATTCCTTCCACCATCAACCCGTGAGAAGAGCTTTTCCCTCTCAATTTAGTCAACACCTGTTACGATCTTCTAAACCTCTATCAAATCTCGCTTCCATCTCCTTTGCTCCAAGGGTATCAACCCCAGACTTTCGCACCCAACCTTGTAACTAAAATAGTCCATCCTTGGGACAATTCTGATAAATCTCTTCTGCACCCTCTCAAGGACATTGAAATTCGTCCTAAAGTGTGGTGACCAGGATTGGATGCAAAACTCCAGTTGGAGCCCAACAAGAGTTTTATAAATGTTCAACTTAACTTCCATGTTTTTGTACTTCATGCCCCAATTTATTAAGCCCAGGATTTAATATATTTTGCTCACCGCTCTCTCAATATGTCCTGTCTTCGGCAAGATCAAGGCACATGCATCCCCAGGACCTTCTTTCCCTGCGCACTCTTTAGAAATGTGTATTGGGTGGCACGGTGGCACAATGGTTAGCACTGCTTCCTTACGGCGCCGAGGTCCCGGGTTCGATCCCGGCCCTGGATCACTGTCCGTATGGGGTTTGCTCATTCTCCCCGGGTCTGCGTGGGTCTCACCCCCACAACCCAAAGATGTGCGGGGTAGGTGGATTGGCCACACTAAATTGCCTCTTAATTGGAAAAAATATCAAAAAAATGAACTCTGTATTAAGTCTATGTCGTCTCGCCCTATCCCTTTTGCCAAAATGCATCATGTCCCACTACAGCTGAGGTGGGACAGTCCTGCAGAGCGAAATATATTCCCTCAATGCACCCAAGCAAGTGTCAGTCAAGCCCGTACGAGGAAAGACCACAGCTGCAGAGGTGCACTGTCCCAGCAATCTATTTTAGCCTGGTAGCTTCCAGAACCGAGACAGCTGAAAGTAGGTCAGGCAAACTCAATTCACACAAGTCCCTCGAGACCTGACTTACTGTAACATCTTTCTGTGCTAAATTGGAATGGAGGTCCCAAAGGATGCGTGGACAGTATTCGATCACATTGTACTAAACCAACGCAATCCCCTTGACTTTATTAAAGAAAAAAGTAATTCCGCTGTACCTGCCATACAGAACAACAAGCTCAGATATATTTTAGATGAATGTTGCAATTTGCAGGCTGCTAACATAAAGGCTTCTATTCCTTCATAATAAATCCAGCCCTCTCACTCCCCATTGAGAGCAGCTGAAATAGTGGAATATTGGGAGATGAGAGGGTGGGGACGCGGGTTGGGTTGGAGAGGATAATGCAACAGATCTTAAAGACACACAACAAATTAACATCAATGGACATATTCCAAATTATTTAAATAAATCGGGTAATGCCCCTCGAAAACCTTCACTCCCATTTTTGGAGGTTTTTATCCTCAGTGGGGTAATTATTATTTTTAATACTAGGAATAAGGCATTGGACATTTTCCAATTCACTCACCGAGTGGGACAGTTTAATCTAACCTTCCTTGCAGGAAACACAATGGATCCAGGTGGAATATGTTACCAATTGCGCAGCCCACACCAGCCGCTACCCCACTGCCCCGAGACCCATTCTCACACAATGGGCAGAATTCTCCCAACCTGCCCATGGCGGATTTATATAGTAATCTTTATTGTCACAAGTACATTAACACTGCAATGACGTTACTGTGAAAATCCCCTCGTCACCACATTCCACCTGCGCCTGTTCGGGTACACGGAGAGAGAATTCAGAATAATTACCTCACGGCACATCTTTCGGGATTTGTGGGAGGAAACCAGAGCACCCGGAGGAAACCCATGCAGACACGGGGAGAACTTGCAGACTTTGCACAGGCAGTGAACCAAACTGGGATTCGAACTTGGGACCCTGGAGCTGTAGGCCAGAGTGTTAACTGTGGCGATATGCATCACTGTAAATACACAAGGGGTTAATGTAAATATACGTAGACTAGCTAGACACTAGAGGGAGCATCAGAGACATGACACACAGACATTCAACCAATAGGTCAGTAAGATAGGGCACGACCAATTGGCATTCACGACACACACAGAGGTGACACTACCACAGGGGGGCATTACACCAACCCAAATAAAAGGAGACAGCACACATGATTGTCCTCTTTCCAGTGGAGATGCTCAGTGAGTATACTGGGTTGATTTGAAACATGTCACACCCACCACCTGGATTGTAGCAGACTCGTTCGTCAGTCTGAGTAGCTATAGCAGGATTAACAGGAGAGTCGAATCCAAGTAGGAGAATTGTTCACAGTTTAATAAACATGTTAAAGCTATCTCCAAGTCTGAACCTTCCTTTGTCAGAGTGCAGATCAAGGAAGCAGCTTATGCTACGTCAAGAGCATAACAAAACACTAACCACTATGCCACCGTGATGCTATCGCTATGCACTGGGAACTATCAAAGGTGGCTCTATTGGAGTCATTTGTCGCACAGCTGGAGCAGCTACATACACGGCCTTGTATTAGTAATTGGTTAAGGTGTCCCTCAGCATCCTCCATGCAAAGATCGTGATTGAAATGTGTCTGGTTGTAGCTCAGGTTAAATCGTTCAATCCCTTGTGTCATTGCAATGCATCAGCAAGGTTTTTAATAAAAAGTGTGATCCGCTGACAAAAGTTTGAAGTAAACTCCTTGTTTCCTGTCCAATCAATTCCCGAGAGCCAATGCGCTGAATGTTATGTGGTTTTGGTGGGCCTGTTTCCTGCCCAGCTCTCCCAGGCCAAGGCCTTGGAGTTACCTGCTCCAGTGATCCATGGTCCTAGATCTTCCTCTGCTTCTGCAGTCACAGCCGCAGCTACTGACACCTTCCTGGAGCTGCCAGGGCTGATGGAGCCACCAGGCAAACGGATTTGCCAACAGATCCTTGTGGCGGGATGTCCACACCAATGAGGTGGACGACCCTCTCAGCTCTCAGTCCGCCCCACTGCACTCAAAGGCTGCAGGGCAGGTCAGCCTGGTCAACTTCCAGGACAATGTCAGACATGCTTTTCTCGATCATAGATTTTACAGTACAGAAGGAGACCATTCGGCCCATCGAGTCTGCACCGGCCCTTAGAAAGAGCACCCTACCTAAGCACACACCTCCACCCTATTCCCGTAACCCAATAACCCCACCTGACCTTTTTGGACACGAAGGGCAATTTAGCATGGCCAATGTACCTAAACTGCACATCTTTAGGCTGTGGGAGGAAACCGGAGCACCCGGAGGAAACCCAGGCAGACGCGGTGAGAAAGCGCAAACTCCAGACAGACAGTGACCCAAGCCGGGAATCGAATCTTGGACCCTGGATCTGTGAAGCAACTGTACTAACCACTGTGCTACCGTGCTGCCCAACATCTGAACCGCTGGAGGGGCCTCACCACCCGAAAATTCGGACTGGCCTATCGTGCATCCTCCCATTCACACTGCGCATCAACACTGTGGCTGCCCATTGTCATCGACCTGTAACTCGATGAGAGGCAGGGGAGTCAGAGGATGGAGAGGTGATGATCTGAATAGCATCAAGGATCATGACCACATCTCCCCCATGCCATCCCTCGCTTCCTGTTGTAAAATCTCAGAGGTACAATGTGAGGACAGGAGTGCCAGCACCAGATCCTGCCCAAAGTGCACACACTCCCGTCTACCTGGATGCTCCTCTCCTTGCTCATCCTCTGCCTCTGGTTCCATTAACATCTGGATTTCCTCTGTGATCTCCAGCTCAGCTCCTCCTCAAGCTCCGTTTGAACATGCTCTGTTGCCATTGGTTCACTGCATTCTCAACAAGCCTTAGCAACTCAGGTTAAATTGTTCAATCCCTTGTGTCATTGCAAGATGCACCACAGAAAGCATCCTATCGGGCTGCATCACAGCCTGGTATGGCAACTGTTCGGCCTAGGACTGCAAGGAACTTCAGAGAGTCGTGAATACCGCCCAGTCCATCACACAAACCTGCCTCACATCCATGGACTCCATCTACACCTCCTGCTGCCTGGGGAAAGCGGGCAGCATAATCAAGGATCCCTCCCACCCGGCTTACTCACTTTTCCAGTTTCTTCTATCGGGCAGGAGATACAGAAGTCTGAGAACTCGCATGAAAAGACTCAAAAACTGCTTCTTCCCCACTCTCACCAGACTCCTAAATGACCCTCTTATTGACTGACCTCATTAACACTACACCCTGTATGTTTCATCCAATGCCAATGCTTATGTAGTTACATTGTATATCTTGTGTTGCCCTATTATGTATTCTCATGTATTTTCTTGAATTTTGTTTAATTCCCTTTTCTTCCCATGTACTGAATGATCTGTTGAGTTGCTTGCAGAAAAATACTTTTCACTGTACCTCGGTACACGTGACAATTAACAAATCCAATCCAATCCAATCCAAGAATGATGCTGTCACTAGTTCAAGCATCTGGAGCCGCCTACCACAGAAGGATACCAACTTTCTAGGTGCCCTGTGGTTGTTGGAATTTTATGCAGTCGACCGGGCCTCGGCTGCCAGCTGGAGAGCCAATGAGAGACCCTGTTGTCTCCTTTTGAAAAGGTGCATCGAATTGGCAGCCTAACAATTAGCGGACTATCGGCTGGCTTTCCAGGGAATTAGGACCCCAAATGGAGAGTGTCCCTCCTGGCGAGAGCTGCTGGCCAATCTGGAAGGTTGTTTTTGCTCTGTAGCCCCACTAGAAAGGCTGTCAAAAAGGACCAGGGAGAGACACAGGCAGAAGTTAATGATGGCAGGTTGGGTTTCATGGGGTGAGGGTCACGGGGAAGGAGGGCACAGGAGAATTCGGCAGCAAGTGAAGTGGAGTGGCTCTCGGTGATCTCTCCCCACTCTTCCCTGTGCTGGGTCCCTCGATGAGGCACAGAGTGCCTAAGAGCCCTCCGGGACCCCAGCGAGATTGCACGCACCTCGCACAGGCTTGCTTGTTCTGCTCTCCATGTGGTTTAGTAAAATTGATGAAGCCCTTAAGTAGGCATTAATTATTCCCTTAAGCCCCTTAATGGGTGGTGAAATGGGAAGATCACCATTGGGTGTAATTTCCTGCCTTAGTGCTAATCAGGGTGCAGGAGGGAAGGTGATGGGCTCCCTATCTGCATCGTCCCACCTGATAAAAAGCCTCTGGCCTCCTCGCTCACCAAAGGGGAGGGAATTAAATTCCATCCATTCTCACCAATATATTGGTAACATTTCACCTCTGCCTCATTGAAAAGCGTGCTGAGATGCACATCGCTGTGACACCCGTCCCTCTCATGTGGCTTTCACACCGCCATTTTCTTTCATGCAAATAAATAGATACTTTTCAAAAGAACCATTAATTATGCACAGCTCATATTTTCATAGACTGCCCAATGGCCATTTCCATTTAGTTCAAAGCATTGAAAAGTGTTTGACCTGGTTAATTAAGTTAATTCAAAGGTTTCACAAACTTTTAAGAGCACCTGGGTTTTAAAGTTTTAGTCGTACCGTGTCACCGGTTCTGCTTCACTGCCGACTGCAGAATTAAGTGAGCTGCAGTTACTGGGGTAAGAACAAAAAGTGGGCTCTGCGAAAAGATGGAAGATAGAGGGCGTGATTCACAGTAAAAATGTCAAGGTCCGGTTTCGGGCCTGTTTGGTGGGGTGTTTCACGGTGGCTGCAATTCCGAGATTGAGACCGCTATTCAACGGCACTTAGTCGTGTTTTTGGTCCTTGGGGAGTTTCTCCCCGTCGAGGCAACTAAATTTAGCCGGCACTGGGGAGCTGAACTCGCCGGCAGGACCGGCTCCTCACGGATCGGGCTGCCATTTAGAAAGGCTGTCCCAATCTCTACATCTGCTCTTTCAAGAATCCCCACTTTCAGGACCCCCCCTCACCTCCCAACCTTTTTACAGCCCCCTCAACAGCCCCCCCCCCCCCCCACCCCCCATTCCCCCTGGCCTCCCAGACTCTGTCCCTTGGTGTTGCCCAGCCGAGCATCTTGGCAGTCCACCTGGCACCATGGCACTGCAGGATGCCCAGGAGCTGGGGGTTGCCCCGGGTAGTACCGTGCCCCAGTGGCTTTAATGGCCTCGGAGACGCCTCTCCACGAGGTGCTATCAGTGAGGGTGTGATCCAGAGCGTGAGGGGCATAGAGAGTCGGGTGACTAATGATCGGCCCGGTGCACCCTGTCCAATTTGAGGCTGTCCGAGGACTCTCCCGCCATACCCGGCTCCGCGCCAGGCACACTGCAGTGATTGAACTGTGCCCAAAGTATTTAAACAGCAAAGACGACAATGGTGCAAGGCAGAAGCGGGCTTAAGAAGCCAAAAATAGTTCTACAATGGTCACAACACAGAATGAGGCCATTTGGTCAGTGGTTTTGATACTGGCTCACATAGGGGCTACACGGGTCGTCCCATTCTCTCTTACCTTTCGCCTTGCCAAGACATTCTCTTCTAATGGCTGTAAATAGCAACAGGCACCTTATTGCTGTTGTGGTGGTGCTTTAACGTCTGTATTGCAACTCTGACTGACACATCATTGAGTATATATCAAGTTTAAACACACCATTGCGGTGTCTGATACAACAGTTGGAGCAGTGTTACTCCTCTGACAGCATGTGAATGTAGATCTCTCCTGGAGCCTTGTGTGTAGTTTGTGAAAGTCCAAATGTTATTTTTAACCATTCATCAGTGTGTGAGTGGGGAGTTTTGTCACAAAGACAACAATTACCAGTTCCTGCTTTCTGAGGAAATGAGAGCTGTGCTTATGATTGGCAATTGTTTGACACGTTGTTGAACATGAAAGATTGTCAAACTGTGATTGGGGCCGAGGACAGAGCAGGAGAGGGGGCGGGGGGGAGGGGCGGGGGGGGGGATAATTAAAGTGGGAAGTAATGAGAAGTTCAGTGTCGTGCTGCTGGACCAAACCGAGGATGTTGGGCGGGATTCTCCAAACCCCCGCCGGGTTGGAGAACCCCACCCCGCTGCTCCGACGCCGGCTGCCGAATTCTCCAGCGCCGGTTTTTTGGCTGGGGCGGGGATCACATCGCGCCGGTCGGGGGAGATTGGCAGTGGCCTCCCCGGCAATTCTCCGGGTCCCGATGGGCCGAGCGGCCGCCCGTTTTCAGCACGGTAGCATGGTGGTTAGCATAAATGCTTCACAGCTCCAGGGTCCCAGGTTCGATTCCCGGCTGGGTCACTGTCTGTGCGGAGTCTGCACGTCTCCCCGTGTGTGTGTGGGTTTCCTCTGGGTGCTCCGGTTTCCTCCCACAGCCCAAAGATGTGCGGGTTAGGTGGATTGGCCATGCTAAATTGCCCGTAGTGTCCTAAAAAGTAACGTTAAGGGGGGGGTGGGGTTGTTGGGTTACGGGTATAGGGTGGATACGTGGGTTTGAGTAGGCTCGGCACAATGAGGGCCGAAGGGCCTGTTCTGTGCTGTACTGTTCTATGTTCTATGTTCTATTTACCCCAAAATTACGCAGGGGGATCCGGGGCCCTCATGGTGGCCTGGCCCGCGATCGGGGCCCACCAATCTGCGGGCGGGCCTGTGTCGTGGGGGCGCTCATTCCCTCCGCGCCGGCCTGTGTAAAGCTCCGCGATGGCCGACGCGGAGCAGAATCCCCCTGTGCATGCGTAGGGATCATGCCAGCAGTTCTGTGCATGCGCCAGAACATGCTGGCACTCCTGTGCATGCGGCAACTCGCGGCGGCCGGCGGAGGCCCTTCAGCGCCGGCCTAGTCCCCGGAAGTGCGGAGGATCCCGCACCTTCCAGTCGGCCCGACACCGGAGTGGTTGACGCCACTCTTTGGCGCCGGTACGGCCCGCCCGGCGGTTGGGGGAGAATCCCAGCCATTGTGGCCGGAATGCTCCGGCAGTTCGTTGGAATCGGAATTCTCTGATCCGGTCGGCAGTGCACCCCGCCTGCTGATCTCCCGGCGGCACGGGGTGGCTTCAATGGGACGTCCCACTGACTGCGGTCGGAGGAAAGAATCGCTCTGACAGCGAACGGCGTGCCACCTCCCGTTTCAGAGAAACACGTGGCTGGGAGGCCAGGGAATCCTGCTCCATAGACTCCAGGGCATACACCCATCTTGGCAATAAAGAGATACCTCGAATCCCCTCATTCAACTGCAACAGTGCGAAACATAAAACAGGAGGAGTCTTTCAGCCCTTTGAGTCAGTTCTATCTGCCAAGTGTATCCTGGCTGATCTATACCACAAACTCATTGTAATGTCCCTGTTGAACAGAAATCATGCAATCAACTTCAACATTTTCCGTTGAACCACTGCCTCAACAGCTTTTTTTTTGGAGAGTTTTTCGAGATTGCCAGGACTATTTGTTTGAAGAAATGCTTCCTGGTGGGCCCAGTTCTAATCTTAAGGTTCTGCCCTCTTGTTCTTCCCCCTCCCACCCCCGCATCCACTCCTCCCCATCCCTCAACACCAGAAGAAATAGTTTCTATCTACCCTATCAACTATATTCAATTGAACACTTCAATGAGATCACCATTTAATTTTTGTAAACTCAAGATGATATAAGTTTACGCAACAGGTGACACAGTGGTTAGCACTGTTGCTTCGCAATGCCAGGGTCCCGGATTCGATTCCCGGCTTGCGTCACTGTCTGTACGGAGTCTGCACATTCTCCCTGTGTCTGCGTGGGTTTCCTCCGGGTGCTCCGGCTTCCTCCCACAAGACCCGAAAGGTATGCTTGTCAGGTGAGTTTGACATTCTGAATTCTCCCTCAGTGTACCCGAACAGTAACTTCATTGTAGTGTTAACGTAAGCCTACTTGAGACACTAATAAAGATTATTTTGAGACCGTGTTCCCTGATTTGAGACTCATCGAACCAGAGGAACATCCTTCCTTGGAGACAGATAGGATTCTCAGAGGGCTTGAAAGTGTAGATGCTAAGAGGATATTTCCCCTCATCAGAGAGTTGAAGACCAGTGGGCATAAACTCAGAGTAAGTGGTTGTCCAGTTAAGACAGAGATGAGGAGGGATTTCTTCTCTCTGAGGTTAGTGAATCCGTGGAATTCTTTCTCACAACTGCTAGATCATTAAGTATGTTCAAGGCTGAGACAGACAGATTTGTAATCAGTAAGGGAATCAAATGTTATGGGGGTAATGTGGGAAAGCGAATTTGAGGATTGTCACATCTGGGGCGGCATTCTCCCCTACCCGGCGTGACGGAGGGTGCCGGAGTAGGGGAGTGGCGCCAACCACTCTGGGGTCGCGCCTCCCCAAAGGTGGGGCATTCTCCCCACCTTTGGGGGCCAGCCCCGCGCCGGAGCGGTTAGCACCAGAAGACTGGCGCAAACACCCGGCGCCCCCGGCAGCGGGGCTGGCTGAAAGGCTTTCGCCGGTCGGCGCATGCGCGATGTGGTGTTCCCTTCCGCCTCCGCCATGGTGGAGGCCGTGGCGGTCGCGGAGGAACATACTGCACCCAGGGCACTGGCCCGGCCCCTGATTGGGGGCCCCCAATCGCGGGCCAGGCCACCGTGGGGGCACCCCCCGGGATTCGATCGCCCCCCCCAGGACCCCGGGGGCCTGCTCGCGCCGCTGAGCCCGCCATTCCAGAGGTGGTTTAAACCTCGGCGGCGGGAGAGGCCTCCCAGCGGCGGGACCTCGGCCCATCCGGGCCGGAGAATCGCCGCAGGGGCCTCTCTGATCGGCGGGGCGAGATTCCTGCCCCCGCCACTTCCCGGGCGGCGGAGAATCTCTGCCATGGCGGGGGCGGGATTTTAGGCGCCCCCAGGCGATTTTCCGACCCTGCTGGGGGTCGGAGAATTTCGCCCCAGATCAGTCGTGATCTCATTGAATGGTGGAGCAGACTCGATGGATCGAATGGCCTACTTCTGCTCTGACGTCTTATGGTCTTCCTCCATCTCCCCCGTCGAGCCCTGTAAAACATTTGCCTGCTTCGACAAGATTAACTCTTTGTTCTGGAAAATACAGAATGTGTCATTTGAAACATAGAGGTCTGCCAACATCTGATCGAGGAGAGTGCAGGGAAAGATCCCACAAGAGGTTGGTGGCAGCTGAAGGGCACAGAAACTGTGGGCAGCAATTTCAGTCTATCAGAATGGTTATTACAACCTGCAGCAGGAGAAAGGCAACAGAAAAAAGTTTTTAAAAAATCTCTTTGTGTTGTTGGAAAATTGTGATGGACTGCCCCTTTAAGACCCGAAGTCCGATCCTTATCAGAGGTCCCGATCAGAACAGCTGAAACAAAGAAACCAGCGTGGACTTCAGACTCCTCCCCTTTTTCTCCCCACGAGGCAAGAAGCAGAACAAAGACACCAGCAGCAGAACACCAGCGGCACCCGAAGAAGGAAGAAGGACAGCAAGAGCAGAGGCCCAGCAGAGGGAAGGCCCAAAAAGACCAGGAGGCTTGAAAGTGAAAGAGAGAGAGAGAGAGTGAGTCTGAAGGCCTCACCAACCAACCAGACAACATCAAAAAGTAAATAATGTTTTAATTTAATGAGATAAAAAGAGTATGTTAATAATAAAATAATTTAACCTGAAAAAGTGGTTATTAGCTTACTTCACTTCCTTAAGAACGCAGGACCCGTGACATCGATGCCATTAAGGGGTAAGTAAGTAAAATTCTTCAGTGAAGGTAGGAGTTATACCGGGGGATAACTTGAAAGGAGAGTTTGACCCGAATAGCACTCTCAGAGGCCTGTACTGGAGTCAGGGAGGACGTTCCCTGGTCGCCGTTTTTAGAATATCGGCCATTAAGGTTCTTTGGTATAAAGGGAATTCTAAAACATATAGGTGAATTTAAAAAACATGGCGCCCAGCGTGGAGGCCTAGAATATTAGAAGTTTCTAGGTAAAGCGAGGCTAGAATATTAGAAGTTTCTAGTTAAGCGGAGTAGGGGCTAGAATATTAGAAGTTTCTAGTTCCCAAGAAAAGCCTAGAATATTAGAAGTTTCTAGGTAAAGCGAGGCTAGAATATTAGAAGTTTCTAGGTAAAGCGAGGCTAGAATATTAGAAGTTTCTAGGTAAAGCGAGGCTAGAATATTAGAAGTTTCTAGTTAAGCAGAGTAGGGGCTAAAGAATAAATCATCCTCAGAGTAAGGCGGATTGTGCGGACATTTTCTGGAAAATAGGGACGCTTATATTCAGAAACCAATAATCAATCGACCCTTAACTAGAGCAGGAAGATAGTGCCTTGGTCAGCCTTGGATAGGGCCCAGAAAGGGTACTTATCCTTAATTTCAGAGTGCACCTGAAAGGGACAACCAGGAACAGAACTAAAAATCCGAAAATGGCAATTAGGGTAATTCTCATGCCCTGGGATACGGTCAAGAGAAATGTAGAAATGAAAAGGGAATGGAAGAAATTAAAAGAGCAAAAGAAATCCTGGACAGGAGATATGTATCCAGACGGAGATATCTCCCTCTTTGTTAGAGTGCCAAAAGCCCTGCAATATACAGATTCAGTCCGGGTCCTTAAAGCACTTTGTCAGTTTGCATTTGAAAAGCGAGCTGAATCACTAATCGTATTTGGACACAGACAGAAGCATGCAGCTGCTCAAGTGGGCAAAGTGTGTTCCAAACTGATTAAAATCATTGACGGAGTAAACAGGACAGAAATAATACAGATCCATAGTAAACACAAAATTAACTCTGAAGTGGTAGGCAAATATATAAAACAACTGCAGAAAAATGAACCATTAGAAATGGAAAGTGACGAGGAATCAGGCCTAGAATCAGATAGCCGAGAGAATTCGGACTCCTGTGAAAATTTCCCAACGGGATACAATTTTCCATACCCAGATCCAAGTCTGTTTCAGGAAGAAAATTGGCCTCAGCAATCTGCCACACATAAGAAAGAAGCGTTTATCGATCATTTCGTTGAACCACAAGAAAGTGAAGAGGAACAAGGCATAGTTGGGATTATGGCGCCTCCTGTGATGGGACAGGAAGAATTATCATCCTCATCCGAGAATGAGGAAATAGTCAAACCAAAGAGAGGAATAGGGAATAGAAAAAATTCTAAACCATTAGAAATAGGGGATTATAGCGATCACTGGAAACACCAACAACCTTCCACTTATCAACCAGTAAATAAGGATGTACCGTATTATATGTATAATCCAGAAGCAGAAATGGTACACCATAGAGATCAGGAAGGATGGGAAAGAGAGGTTACAGCTAGGGGACTTAAAATAGGAGAAATATTAGGCGGAAGTCAACAAATTGATTCTTCGAAATTACTAGAATTACCAAACGTTACCCCCAAAGCTAAAATTTGGCAAATGAGCAAAGGGTATGACAGTTTCGGAAGAGCCATGAGTAGGGTAAGGAACAGCACAGAAACACAAGGCCAGATAATAGCAGCACTAAGACCACAGGAAAGGATACAGAATCGTCCAAGACCCAAAAAAACTGCTCCTACTCCAATGGATAGGGCAAGTTATGCTCCACGAAATAGCCAGGTACCAAGTGCAAGGTTTGAAGAATATATAGAATCGGTGGAAGAGTTTGCACAACATGGTACCCCCTATTTTGAGGAAGAACCGGTACGACGACGGATACATTTCTCCGAATATAGGGACCCAGATAGAGGTGCCCCTTTGAGAACACCATGCCCCAGAAGTGAGAAAATAGTTCAGTCATTTACACCAGGTCCAGAGGAAGGACAGGGAGGCATGGTACCGTATAAAATAGTAGCAGCCGTAATGAAGACAGCAGGCCCAAAGAAACATGGGGAGAGTAGAATTGAGTATTCACAGAGGTTAAAACAGTTAGCGAAGAAAATGGGGGCATCAGGAGAATCCACCAAATTGATTGATTTACATACAGTGGGAGAAATAGTTACAGGCGAAGTCGCAGATTTAATAAATGAGTTAGATTTGGGAAATGAGAGAGCTAATTTAATGAAAGAGATGACAGAGGCAGCATATGCAGGGGAACACCTCACACCATATATCGACCGAATATATGAGGTTAATAAGGAAGAGGGGGTCGATGTAGTCAGATTCCTGAGGGAATTAGGACCCAAGATTCCAGGAGGAAAAAGCCTCTCAATAATACTGTTAACGACCTCTAGAAGAGAAATAGGAAGAGAACTGGTTAAATTTGATTTGGCAGGCAAAGCATTTAAGGATAAACACACAAAAGGGGAACAAAAAAGAGCAGCTGCCCAAAATAATGTTTCAACACAAAATGCTCAGATTAGACCACCAAACCGACAGATACCTGACAAATCGGAACAAAATCCAGCACAACCAGCAATGCCACAACATGGGTATAATTTGCGGTCACAAGGGCCACCTCCACCACAAAATCTAGATTATTTACCAAGGGGACAATTCCTAGCCCTCAGTCGGGAGGAAAGAGACAGATTCATTGAGGATAGGAGAAGAAGAGCAGCTGGTCAGGGGAGGATTGAGCAAGGTAGATATCAACCACCAGAAGGGTATCCGGGACGCTCGCGAGGGGGATTCCGAGGAGGAGGCAGAGGAGGCCCCGGTATATATGGACAGGATTCGGCTTCTCCCCTTAAACAGGCTATACAAAATCTAACAACAGAAACAGACAAAGGAGAATTAGTAGTAGTATACAAGGGGGAAAGATGTATAGTGGACACAGGGGCTGAGATATCAATGATAAGGGAAGAAGCTGGAAATCCGACAGGAAAGAAATACATAGTAGAAGGAGCATTAGGGAATAAGGATATTAGACCAGAAGTTAGATTGGGAGAATTACTGGCAATATCAGGAACTGATAATCTGATGGCAGGGAAAGATTTAATAAAAATAGATACTGGAAAAATAAGGATATTAAAACCAATTGATAACATGGAGGAAATAAGGAAACAGAAAGAGAAAAGTATTTTAAATGACGAAGCTTGGAAGAAGATGGAAGAAGTACTGATGGGAGCAAACCTAGCGATAGGTAAGAATGACACAGGTTTGCTTAGCCAGCAATTTCAACACACAATTCACGGGGGACAACACAGACCTCAAAAACAGTATCCTTTGCCTAGAGGAGCTAAGAGCGAGCTGGAGATAATAATCAAGGAATTGGAGCAGCAGGGGATTATTCAAGGGGTCACATATGCCTCAACAAATAGTCCACTTCAGGTAGTAAGAAAACCAGATGGTACATTTAGAATGGTAACAAATTACAAAGCTTTAAATAAAGTCACAAAGAAGGACAAGAGATATTTAATAAATCCACAAGCTACCTTAGAGCAAGTCGCGGGAAAAACTTACTTAACTAGTATAGATTTGGCGAATGGATTCTGGAGTGTTCCATTAGACCCAGACAGCAGGGAGAAAACAGCATTCACCTTTGGAACTAAGCATTATGTATATTGTAGACTTCCACAGGGATATGTTAATTCTCCAAATCACTTTCAGGCAATAATCAGGGAGCTGATTCAAGATGATTTGGCCTTAGTATATATCGATGATATATTAATTGGAGATGACGATCAGGACATACATGTGGAAAGAGTGGCCAGGATCATTAAGACACTTGGTGAAGCAGGCTTTAAAATAGGGCTAAAGAAATGTCAAATTGGGAGAAGCGAAGTCAACTATTTGGGTTATTCAGTATCGAAGGAAGGTAGAGAGGCCAGTATTGAAATGAGGAAGAAGATAGCTGAAATTACTGCGCCGGTTTCGAAAAAAGGGGTTCAAAAAATAATGGGAATGTTGGGATATCTAAGGCCAGTAGTGAAGGACTTCAGTCTCTATGCTAAAGCCATTTATCAAACCTTGAAAGGGGATTTTATTTGGACCCGCGAGGCCCAGAGAGGGTTAGATCAGTTAAAGGCAGCAATTGCGATATCGGGGTCATTAGTTGGGAGACAAGAAGAGGATGATTTAAGCATTAAATTAGACATATATAAAAATGGATATGGTATGGTACTTGCTAATCTTAGCAATCAGACACCTATCAAACATCTGACAGGAAACTGGTCGAGAGCTGAACAAAAGTTTTCAAACATCGAGAAATGTCTAGCAGCTATAACAAAGAGAATAGCAGAGATAGAAAACTTGTCGGGTGGTAAGAAAATTTATGTCACCACTGAGTTTTTGGAGTTAAAGGAGCTAACCAAGAGACAGATTTGCCAGCAAGGCGCGAATACAGCTCGATGGGAAAGATGGGAAACCATTCTTCTAAACCCTGACTTAATGTTTGTTCATAATATTCAAAAGGGACAGAAACTTGATGAGCCAGTTAGTAAAACGGAGTTGGTGAATGCTTGGGTATTATATACTGATGGTAGTAAAGTCAAGAAGGACGAAGAACAAGCCAGATGGGCATTCATTTTAAAAAATTCAGGAAACATAGTAGTGGAGGAACAGGGAGTAATCATTGGATCAGCTCAGACAGCTGAGGTAGAGGGAGTATTGCAAGGGTTGAAGGAGTGTCACCAGCGAAAGCTGCAGGAAGTTACCGTTGTAACCGATAGCTTTTTCGTGCAGCAAGGATTGGAGAAAGATTTGGAGTTTTGGAAACTAAACGGTTGGACGAACGGTAGAAATAAACTACTGGAACAGAAAGAACAGTGGGAAGAGATAGATAAAATTTTAGCCGATATGGAGATCCAGACAATTCATCAAAAAGCACACACAAAAGGAATTGGGGAACTGTGTAAGGGGAATCAGGAAGTGGATGAATTAGCCAGACTTAGGACAATAATCTTGGGGACTCTTGGGAACTCAGCAGCCGACCATCAAATGATAATTAAGCAAGTACATGAAGCCACAGGACATGGGGGTCATGTTGTAGTCTCAAGGGAGTTGAAGAAGTTGGGACTTAAAATAGCCTATTGGAGACAACATTTAACTGCAGTAAGGAGAAAATGTGAGAGATGTATGGCCTGTGGAGGACAGAGAGGAAATAAAACATATGGGAGCATAAAAACTGAGAAACCAATGCAGGAATGGTCATTAGATTATGCAGGACCACTTTTTCCCAGAAGCAGCAAAGGTAATTTGTATTTTTTAGTCAAAGCTGATAGCTGCACGGGAGAAATTGACCTTAGAGCAACCAGCAAAGCAAATGGAGCCACAACCAAAAAGGTATTGGCAGAAATGATGACCTCCAGAGGTAGACCAGAATCGATCCGAATGGACAACGCGCCACACTTTAGAAACAATACTGTTATTAACTTTTGTGCTGACAGAGGAATAACAATCAATTGGGCCGTGAAATATGCACCTGAGAGTAATGGAATGGCTGAGAGGTCTGTAAGAAAAGTAAAGGATTGGATCATAAAGAATCAGAATAATAAAGGCTGGGATAAAGACATTGAAAGAATAGTATTTGATCTTAATAGCAACCTTGGAACCTCTGTCCCCCAGGGACAAGGAGACCCAAGTGAATCTGGGAATTATCAAGTAGGAGACGAAGTTTGGGTGAAGTTACCAACTAAGACTGCGGGGAAAATCATTCGCGAGACTGTAAAATGTAAAGACAAGATTGTTCAGATTCTGGGTACACATACAATTGAATTAGAGAAGCATGGTGTCTGGAGCAAAAGAAATTGTGTCACGCTTGAAACACACGACCCAGTGAGCATCAGAGGAGTTTGAGATTCTTCGAATCTCACTCAGGGGTGCAATGACAGAAGGAGGCTTGACTACATCAAGGATATGGAATATAAACCAGTTCAAAAAGAAATGATGGCAAAAGGAATCCGGAAGTCCTGGAGAGGGCACTTCTGGGATAATCCGAATTAAAGAATAGGGCCCTCTCCACCCTTGATCTGTTCATTTGCTTTTTCAGGTGGAAAAAATTAATAACAAACCAGGTCGCAAGAAGGAAGAGAACTACACTCCAGAGAAGAATCTGTTCGACAGGATTGGGGGGAAACTAATGATATAATTGGCTACAAATTTGAGGGAATTAAATGCAAATTAGAATATCAAATTATAACTGGACAGTGAAACCCCCGGTCAGACATCTCTAACTGGACATTAGTTGATGGATGATCTGTGGTCTCCATGGGGTATGTACTACGCAGTGGAATCATTAAGGTCTCGGCAGCAGATAGCAGCGACTGACGAGGAACCCCAATATGATCAATGATAATAGGTTAAGAATTTCAGTAGCTTGATACTACGGCGGGAAAATTGTTACCAATGCAACAAAACAATATTGCATTGAAGAGCTATAATCGTTGATAAGAAAAAATTTTTATTTTCATGTAAATTGATAGGGACTGTTGTATATATATGAGAAGGGGGGTATGTGTGTCGGTAAATAACTTGATCCGCATTTCTAAACTGTGAATGTTTTAATAGAGGGTTAGTTAGTATGTAATAATGATTGTTCCAAAAGCCAAGAAGCGATGTTTCGATATTGATATTAAATTGTTAACAGTTGAAAATATGTAAAGTGTAACACACAGTCTATTGGTTAGGTAATGAATAAGGTGTTGAGATAAGATAAAAATTTTACTATGTATAGAACAATAGGGAGAATTTGTTTGGGAAGAGAAAAAAAAAGACGGTTCAATGCGGTTTTGTAAAGGCTGAAATGAAAAATATACACGTTGTCAGAAAGATGTTCTCTCATGTAAACCAGGGGTTGGCAGACTTACATGATTCACGACAATGTTAGACATTAATGGGGAAGTTAGGAATACAAGCAGGATCAATTGAACATTTTAAATTAATAAGACTAGGGGATCAGTGGGGGGTAAAAGATATCACAATTACCACATTCCAATCAGAAATGGAAAACAAGTTGGACTGGAACGGAAAACAAGACTCGTATTGACACTGGTCGGTGATATGCATACAAATGACAATGATCAGGGATGTAGGTTAGTACAATTGGATGGGGGGACAATAAACCAAATTATAGTAATGTTTCAAATGTCAAGACGGGGTGTTCTGGAAAATACAGAATGTGTCATTTGAAACATAGAGGTCTGCCAACATCTGATCGAGGAGAGTGCAGGGAAAGATCCCACAAGAGGTTGGTGGCAGCTGAAGGGCACAGAAACTGTGGGCAGCAATTTCAGTCTATCAGAATGGTTATTACAACCTGCAGCAGGAGAAAGGCAACAGAAAAAAGTTTTAAAAAAATCTCTTTGTGTTGTTGGAAAATTGTGATGGACTGCCCCTTTAAGACCCGAAGTCCGATCCTTATCAGAGGTCCCGATCAGAACAGCTGAAACAAAGAAACCAGCGTGGACTTCAGACTCCTCCCCTTTTTCTCCCCACGAGGCAAGAAGCAGAACAAAGACACCAGCAGCAGAACACCAGCGGCACCCGAAGAAGGAAGAAGGACAGCAAGAGCAGAGGCCCAGCAGAGGGAAGGCCCAAAAAGACCAGGAGGCTTGAAAGTGAAAGAGAGAGAGAGAGAGTGAGTCTGAAGGCCTCACCAACCAACCAGACAACATCAAAAAGTAAATAATGTTTTAATTTAATGAGATAAAAAGAGTATGTTAATAATAAAATAATTTAACCTGAAAAAGTGGTTATTAGCTTACTTCACTTCCTTAAGAACGCAGGACCCGTGACATCGATGCCATTAAGGGGTAAGTAAGTAAAATTCTTCAGTGAAGGTAGGAGTTATACCGGGGGATAACTTGAAAGGAGAGTTTGACCCGAATAGCACTCTCAGAGGCCTGTACTGGAGTCAGGGAGGACGTTCCCTGGTCGCCGTTTTTAGAATATCGGCCATTAAGGTTCTTTGGTATAAAGGGAATTCTAAAACATATAGGTGAATTTAAAAAACATCTTATTCTTCTGGAGCATATCAGCCCTGTCACCCCAATCCCTCTTCAGGGGACCAACCCCACCCCCCTCAACGTGGCGTTAGTCTATTAAACCACCTTTTTTGGACATGTCCACCCAGCTTTGGGTGACCTTTCCTTTTGTCGATGTCATTATGAGTATCAGGAAAACAATCCGTTGATTGTCAATGTCTGCCATACGGAGGCGTGTCCTGTGATGTGTGTGAGTCTGTGATCATCAAATACTGGACCGAGACTGTTCAAGTCACTTCGCACAGGATACTGACAGCGTATCATCCCAGCAGTCTGGGCAGACTTGGACTTTGAGCTGATTGGGAATAAAAAAAAACCAACATGATCCAACACAATTGATCAGCCTGCACCTTGGGCAAAGTAGAACATTGCGGTTTGAGGAGGGTGGAGCTCCTGCGAGGGGGAGTGGGAGATGAGGTGAAAAGATGACAAGTAATCAAAGAAAACCATGTTCACATAATTTTGAAACATGTTTATTCGCCGCCTGTAAACTGTGGCTACACCTAAAAGTTTTTTTTTTCCCCCACTCTGCATGTTAATCTGCCGCATACAACAGAAATGTATTGAATTTCAAACCATCCATTTATTTCCTACGTTCAGGTCAAGGTATAATTTATTGCTGTCAGATGGAGCTGGAGTCGAACAGTCACATTTGATAGTTTCTGTTCCTTAAATGATGAAGACAAATGGCTTTTCCTTGATTGAATGAGCACCAGCTGCCGTCGCTAGCGAGCTGCTTGCCCCTACTTGAAACTCAGTGGGTGAGGGGGGAACTTGGAGCGGAGAGAAATTAGTTACAAACGAGGCTGGCAGATGTTCTCAGCATTGCTGCCGGTTAGTGACAGGCAGAGCTCAATCGCTCTGCAGTGCACTGAGCAGCGATTGCAAGCCTGTGAGGATGGCGCGCTTGTGCGTCTCTGCGAGAACGCTGTGTCACATTCAGTGACAGCTTTCATGTCCTGGGCCCTTTGGAGTTTGAATTGGACCGCAGGCGAATGGTTAGAAACAGCGCGCACGTGGACCTTTTGAAACAGGAGATTAAACAAGAGCTTGTGTTCGTACAGCGTCATGTCACAACCTCAAGAAAAAAAAATAATTCACTCGGCAAAGTTGTGTGGCAGCTGATGTGGGCAGAGCAAGATCCCTCATGAAGCAGATGACAAGTGATGAGAGGCATGGATAGGGTGGATAGCCCAGAGACTTTTCCACAGGGCAAAAATGGCTGTCACGAGGCGACATAATTTTAAGGTTATTGGAAGAAGGTATAGGGGAGATGTCAGAGGTTGGTTCGTTACACAGAGAGTGGTGGGTGTGTGCAATGCACTGCCAGCAGAGGTGGTGGAGTCAGAGTCATTAAGGACATTGAAGCGACTCTTGGGCAGGCACATGGACAGCAGTAAATTGAAGGGGTGTAGGTTAGGTTGATCTTAGATTAGGATAAATGGTCGGCACAACATCGTGAGCCGAAGGGCCTGTACTGTGCTGTACTGTTCTATGTCCTATATAGCCAAATAATCAGTTTTTAGGCTGGTATTGTTGAAGGCAGAAGTGTTGGCCCAGACACTGGGAGAACTGTCCACCCTGCACCCATTGATGACATTTATATCTATTAGAACAATCAGCCTGGGCTTTGCCTTATCGTCTCTCATCAACAACGGGCACGATTTAACGGGAAATAAAACATTCCCGTTTTGGGCGCGTTTAATGGGCTGTTTCTCGATGCCTGCAGGACCGAGGACAATCCCGCTATCAAACGCGACTCTGTTCTTTTTGTCTTCAGCGGGGAACGCCCCACTGAAGCCCCAGTCACCTTCATTTTCTGCACTGATGAGCTGTGGGTCACATTCCCACCGTGGCCTCGGGAACCCCCAACACCCCAACCTACCTGTTAGCAGGTCCTCGAGCCTTCCCTCACCCCCCCCTCATAAGGGCAGGGAAATCCTGGGCCCGATCACTGACACGGGCAGCCTGGCACACTGACAGTGCCACTGGGCAGAGCCCCTGCCAGCCTGACAGTGCCACCAGGCACCCTGGCAGTGCCACCCAAGCACGTTTGTGTTGACCAGTACTAAACGGCGCCACGGCGAGATGAGCCGGGTGCAGGCGTTCATTCCCAGGCCTCGGGAGCACGGGCGCCGACAAATTTAAGTGCCGTTTAAGTCCCGTTTTTGGGAAATATCCAGATCATGTTGTCTAGCGAGGTCTTGTTAAATCTCACAAGGTGTTCTGTACATCGCAAATCTCGCGAGAGACCCCTTGCCAGATTTAACAATCTCTCCGCGTCACTGAGTCCGGCGTGATGAGGCTGTTCGATCGTGTCCAACAGCCTCTGATCAAATAATGCTTTCGGCATGGCAAAAAGTCTCAAAGTATTTCACAGGAGAGATATTAAACATCCTTTCACACCAAGCCTCGCCAGGAGATGATGGGAACGTTGACCCAGTGCTTGTTAAAAGAGGTGCAATCTCCGAGTTGACCTCCTGTTTTCCGCCTTTTATAAGCTTGTCCCATTCTAAGCTCTGGAGTTCCCATCCTAAACGTCACTGACTCTCCCTATAGTCTCTCTTTTGAGACTCCCCTTAAAACCTACCTCTTTGACCAAGATTCTGGTCATCGGCCACCATATTTCTCCATGTGATGTGGTGTCAAACATAGTTTGATCATTTTTTAAAAAATTACTTTATGGGATGTGAGTGATGCTGGCTGGGTCAGTATTTATTACCCATTCCTAATTGCCTTTGAGAAGGTAGTGGTGAGCCACCATCTAGAATCACCACTGTCCCTGTGATGTCGGTACATGCACAGTGCTTTTGCGGACAGAATTCCAGGACTTTGACCCAGCAACGCCGATGAAACTACAAAATATTTCCAAGTCAGGCTGGAGGGGATCTTCCGGGTGGTGATGTTCCCATGTCTCTTGCCCTTGTCCTTCCAGATGGTAGTGATCTTGGGTTTGGAAGGTGCTGTCTTAGGAGCCTTGGTGAGTTCCTTCAGTGCATCTTGTGAATGGTACACACGGCTGCTACTGTACGTTGGTGGTGGAGGTAGTGAATATTTGGGGAAGGGATCCTAATCAAGCGGGCTGCTTGTCCTGCATGGTGTGGAGCTTCTTGAGTGTTGAAGCTGCACTCATCCAGAAAAGTGGAGAGTATTCCATCACACTCCTGACTTACATAAAAACATGCATAGCAGGAGGAGGGAATTTTGCCCTCTCTGTGCCATTCATTATGATCATGGCTATCATGAAGTTCAATACCTTGATCCAACCTTCCCCAATATCCTTTTATCCCTTTCGCCCCAAGAGCTACATCGAATTCCTTCTTGAAATTACACAGTGTTTTTGCCTCAACCACTTTTTGTGGTAGTCAATTCCACAGACTTCTACCTGGTAGATGGAGGACAGGCTTTGGGGAGTCAGGAGGTGAGTTACTCAGGATTCCAAGCTTCCGACATACTCTTGTAGCCACAGTGTTTAGATGGTTGGTCCATCCATTGAATGTCAAGGGGTGATAGTTAGATTCTCTTTTGTTGGAGATGATCATAGCCTGGCACTTGTGTGGCGTAAATGTTACTTGTCAGCCCAAGCCTGGATACAGTCCAGGTCTTGCTGCATTTGGATAAAGCTTTGACAAAGAGTTGAAAGAGAAAATGCTGGAAAATCTCAGCAGGTCTGGCAGCATCTGTAGGGAGAGAAAAGAGCTAACGTTTCGAGTCCTTTGACTCTTTGTCAAAGCTAACAGACAGAGAAAGTGGGAAATATTTATACTGTGGAGTGAGAATGAAAGATGAATCGTAGCCACAGAAACCCAGGGAAACCGGGTGCTAATGGCCACAGATACCAAGGGGAAAGAGTGCTAATGGCAGTCCCCAGAGAGAACACAAGATGTGAAAGGTCAAACAGCAGGGAAACTAACATCAGAGGATGAACTGTAGGTGTGGGGGGGGCGGGGGGGGGGGGGGAAGGGGGAAGCAAGGAGGAGAAAGTTGCAGGAAAGGTGGATAAGATTGGGAGGGGGGACATTAAATGTATATTAAGAAAGAAAGAAATGGTAAAAGACAGTTAAAATGAAATGGAAACAAATGGGTCGAGGTGGGGCTGATCATCTGAAGTTGCTGGAAGGCTGTAGAGTGCCTAACCGGAAGATGAAATGTTGTTCCTCCAGTTTGCGTTGAGCTTCACTGGAACATTGCAGCAGGCCAAGAACAGACATGTGGGCATGGGAGCAGGGTGCTGTGCTAAAATGGCAACAGGAAGGTCAGTATCCTGAATGTGCACAGACCGAAGATGCTCAGCAAAGCGATCACCCAGTCTGCGTTTGGTCTCTCCGATTGACAAAGAGTCACCGTACTCGGAATGTTAGCTCTTTACTCTCCCTACAGAGGCTGCCAGAACTGCTGAGATTTTCCAGCATTTTCTCTTGCATTTGGACAGGGTCTGTTTTCATAACTGAGGTGGTACGAATGGTACTGAGCATTGTGCAGTCACCATCACTTCTGACTTTAAGATGGAAGGAAGGTCGTTGACACCCCTGCAAGCATCTTGGGACGTTGACGATGTTGAAGCTGCAATATAAATACAGGTTGTTCTTGGAGATTCTATGGAGTGGCTCAAACGGAGGAAAGAGCAATAGAGAATTGGAGATGTTTGGGAAATTATATCAAGAACTTAGAAACTATAGCCAATTGATGGCAATATGGTGGAGAAAAAGTAATTGAGGGGTGTTACAAGAAGCCAGTGTTGGAAAATCCCACAAATCACCGAGAGTTGTAGGGCTAGCGGTGGTTACGGAGATAGGGAAGGCGTGAGTTCAAGAGGGATTTGAATACAAGAATGAGAATTTACTGCAATGCAAATATCTGCTTCAGCACCACAAAGCCTGAGGTAAGGAATAACAGCAAACGGGATTATTATTTAAATGATAAAATATTAAAACATGCTGCTGTGCAGAGAGACCTGGGTGTGCTAGTGCATGAGTCGCAAAAAGTTGGTTTACAGGTGCAACAGGTGATTAAGAAGGCAAATGAAATTTTGTCCTTCATTGCCAGAGGGATGGAGTTTAAGACTAGGAAGGTTAAGCTGCAATTGTATAAGGTGTTAGTGAGGCCACACCTGGAGTATTGTGTTCAGTTTTGGTCTCCTTACTTGAGAAAGGATGTGCTGGCACTGGAGGGTGTGCAGAGGAGATTCGCTAGGTTAATCCCAGAGCTGAAGGGGTTGGATTATGAGGAGAAGCTGAGTAGACTGGGACTGTACTCGTTGGAATTTAGAAGGATGAGCGGGATCTTACAGAAACATAAAATTATGAAGAGAATAGATAGGCTAGATGTAGGCAGGTTGTTTCCACTGGCAGCTGAAAGCAGAACTAGGGGACATAGCCTCAAAATAAGTGGAAGTAGATTTAGGACTGAGTTTAGGAGGAACTTCTTCACCCAAAGGGTTGTGAATCTATGGAATTTCTTGCCCAGTGAAGCAGTAGAGACTCCTTCATTAAATGTTTTTAAGATAAAGCAGATAGTTTTTTGAAGAATAAAGGGATTAAGGGTTATGGTGTTCAGGCCGGAAAGTGGAGCTGAGTCCACAAAAGATCAGCCATGATCTCATTGAATGGCGGAGCAGGCTCGAGGGGCCAGATGGCCTAATCCTGCTCCTAGTTCTTATGTTCTTATGTAAGAAACAAAAGTTGTTTGGCTGAAGGAATGAAAATTCATGAATCTTTCAGCAGTATAAGGGTTGGTCAAAGAATAGCTAATCAGCCAAGTTGATATTCTGAGTTGGATGATTTGGATTCAAACCTTACTCCTAATCAATAAGGGAAGTGTTCAGACCTTAGGGTGTTATCAACTACAGGCACAAGGTAATTATTCTAGTTCTCGCTGAAAGATGAGGACCCACGTCTGGAGTTCAGCATTAATTTGGCGAGCTGGCCTCCAATGAATTGCTCAGAAGAAGGTGGAAGTTGTTCCTCCCAAGCCCCTTACTGCAACACTGTCGGAAATCCCATCGGCTGTTGGCAATGCTTAAAAATAATACCTCTCACTGGCTTTGCAATGAAGCCAAGTTTCAAGCTACCTGATTTGCAAAGGAAAGCTTCACAGCTTTTACCGCAGCTGCCACATTTCTATAACATTTTAAATGGAGCAGACTTCCAAAGGATTCACAAGGTCAGGCGCCAGCAAGAGCTTCAGCTCAATTCTGTGGTGATTTAGTATAAGCCATGAGTGTAGATTCAAAAAAGGTCAGAAAGCAACAGGTCATAGAATCAGAGAATCCCTGCAGTGCAGAAAGAGGCCATTCGGCCCATCGAGTCTGCACCGACCTTCTGAAAGAGTGCCCGACCTAGGCCCACTCCCCCGTCCTGTCCCCCTAACCCCACCAAGGGGAAATCAATCCGTCTAACCTGCACATCTTTGGACTGCGGGAGGAAACCGGAGCACCCGGAAGAAACCCACGCACACACGGGGAGAATGTGCAAACTCCACACAGTCACCCAATATCAGAATTGAACTCAGGACCCTGGCACTGTGAGGTAGCAGCGCTAACCATTGTGCTGCCCCAGATGATTGGGTGTGAATAAGAGGGGTGACGGGAGGCTCATGAGGAGCATAAGCACCTGTTTTGGAACACTGGGGCTAAATAGCCTCATTTTGTGCTGTGGGTTTGAGGTGGTTAATATATACGAATAAAGGAACTAGAGCCAGGAGGAGGCCATGAAACTGTTTTTGGACCTTGTCAATTTATTAGAAGGAGAGGTTTTGGGGAATGTATTTGCGTTAATAGAAAAGGTGATGGTTTCCTTCAACAGACCTGGCTTAGATATGTTACTGAGCCTCAAGTGCAAAGGAACCAAATTAATATCAATGGAATGAGGTTAACAGATTCAAGATGTGTGCATGGTTTGTCTGGTGTCAGCTGTCCCACTGCAAATCCTAAAATTCTCACGTTATTCTCCAAAGCCTCTTTGAAATCAATGTTTCCAACATCTATTGCGAAAATGGTTTCTGAATTAAATGATCGCACTATGATAATCTGAAACTCAACAGCAAAAACTCACCCCTTGGTAGCCCTTTCAACAGGAGCGAAGCGGGTGTTTCACAGAACCATCACCAACCAACATTTGACACCCAGGCGCAAAAGGGGATAGTCGGACCATTGACCCAAAAGACTGATCAAAGAGGGTCTTTCAAGGAAGAGCTTAAAGGAGGAGGGAGAAGCGGAGAGGTTTAGCGAAGGAATTCTAGACCTTACCGTCCAGGTCACTGAAGGTACAGCTGCCAGTGCTGAGATGATTAAAAGCATGAATGTGAAGGAAGTGTTGAAGGAGAACAGAGATCTTAGAGGGTTTTAGGGCTGGAGGAATTTACACTGATTGGGAGGAGGACAATTTTAAAAGCAGGTTTCAACGGAGATCAGAGATCGCAGGGGTGCTGGATTTATTGGACGGTATGCGTTCGAACACAGACAACCCTGATTTGGGTGCATTCAGGCTTGTATTGACAGTATTGGAATAGCCAAGTCTATCAGGGCTGTTTGGGCAGCACAGTAGCACACATGGATCGCACTGTGGTTTCACAGCACCAGGGTCCCAGGTTCGATTCCCCGCTGGGTCACTGTCTGTGCGGAGTCTGCACGTTCTCCCCGTGTCTGTGTGGGTTTCCTCCGGGTACTCCGGTTTCCTCCCACTGCCCAAAGACGTGCAGGTTAGGTGGATTGGCCATGATAAATTGCCCTTCGTGGCCACAAAGATTGGGTGGAGTTATTGGGTTATGGGGATAGGGTGGAAGTGAGGGCTTAAGTGGGTCGGTGCAGATTTGATGGGCCGAATGGCCTCCTTCTGCACTGTATGTTCTATGTTCTAGAAGGTAAAGCATCGATTCAGTGTTTCAGTAACAGATGGGCTAAAGGGCGAGTGTCTTTTTGTCCAGTAAAACCCTATGACGATGACCTGAGGGAGACGCAAAGGCAGGTAATGCTATGGAAAATGATATAGGTCGTCTTTGAGATGGAGCCACTATGTCTGTATGATCTCCTGCGAGGGTCAAAAAGGACATCAAGGTTGTGAATTGTCATGTTCACCCTCGGAAGGTTGCCATGGTGAGGGTTCGAGTCAATGGACAGGGCGTGAGTTTCTATGTGGAGTGAAGACGACGTCTTCAGTTTTCCCAATATTTCGCTGGAGGAAATCTTTGCTCATTCAGTTCTGGGTGTCAGGTAAGTAATGTGATCAATCAGGGACAGTGGAGCGGTTGAGAGATCAGCAGCATGTGGAGCCCAGTGTTGAGTTTTTGAATCTTGTCACTGAGGGACAGCATGCAGATGAGAAAGTAGAAAGGTCAGTGGATCATTCCCTGAGGGACTTTTTCGATGCCTTGTTAATTGTTTTGGTGAATACATTTGATTTAATAGCTAGTGAAGATTTTATTCAACAGAGCACGTTTTAGACATGTTGCCAATTCTGAAGTGTGAGGAAACTGAATCCACATCAATACAATGAGGTCAATATTCCAAGGTTTTGTATTCATTGTTTTCAGCTGTCCTTGTGCAAGTACAGAGACTGTCAGAGACAAAGTTTCCCTGAGACCAGTGGCTGTGTGGACTGAGAATGACCACAATGTGAAGATAACAAAACCATTCAGCAATTAAGCTTAAACCTGACAATGTGGCTCCTTGAAAGAAACCCTGATAGCAAGGTTTTTTGTAAAGCGAGTCCCAATTCTGATAACACTCATTCTTTACAAGGGTCCTGTTGGCAAGACCCCCCCACCCCAGTCCGATTCCTGCTTGGGTCACTGTCTGTGTGGGAGCTGCACGTTCTCCCCGTGTCTGCGTGGGTTTCCTCCGGGTGCTCTGGTTTCCTCCCACAAATCCAGAAAGATGTTTGTTGGGTGAATTGAACATTCTGAATTCTCCCTCCCACCCGAACCGGCGTCAGTGTGAAGACTGAGGGCTCCTCACAGTAACTTTATTGCAGTGTTAATGTGAGCCTACCTGTGAAACTAATCAAGATTATTATTTTTATTGAAGACCCTTTCCTTAATAGGGGGACCAGATCAAGACTGCATCTCTGAAAGGAATCACATTTAATTAAACCACAACAGTAGGTCAAGGGCAAATTTGCAGGGCTTCTGTGGAAAGTGTGGGACTAATTGCATAGCTTTTCCGAAGACCTGGCAGAGACACGGATGGGTGCAGTGGCCTCTTTCTGTGCAGTAAGTTTCTCTGATTCAAAATTCAAATTGACAAGACCCACATGAAGAATGTGGTTCTGGGTCTTGGAAACAAATATGCCAATCAATATGTGCTGTAATTAGGAGAGTATAAATTAATAATAAATAATAATAATCTTTTTTTGTCACAAGTTAGGGTTAATTCTGGCCTCCTGTACGTCCTTGATTTCTATCGCTCTGCCAGCTGGCTTTCACACTCAGTTCCCCGGGCCATTTGCTCTGGAATCCCCTCCCGAGCCTCTCTGTCCTTCTTTAAGATGCTTATAATGATAATTTTTATGAGTGTCACAAGTAGGTTTACATTAACACTGCAATGTAGTTACTGTGAAAATCCCTTAGTCGCCACAGTCCGGCGCCTGTTCGGATACACAGATGGAGAATTCAGAATATCCGATTCACCTAACAAGCACGTCTTTCGGGACTTGTGGGAGGAAAATGGAGCACCTGGAGGAAATACACGCAGGTACTGGGAGAACGTGCAGACTCCGCCACAGATAGTGACCCAACCGGGAATCGTACCTGGGACCCTAGCGCTGTGAAGCAACTGTGCTAACCACTGTGCTACCATGCTGCCCACAGGATATATTTCAGGACAGGAGATCCAGAATGGGCTGAATGGCCTTCTTCTTCTTCGAACGGGTATGGCAATGTACTGGTTACGTTGGAACACTGGTAATTCAGGGGCTGGACTAATGGTCTAATTTGTACCCGAGTTCAAATCCTACCGTGATAGCTTGACAACTTGAGTTCTGTGAAAATAGTTTTGAGAACTAAAAAGCTAACACCTGTAAAAGTGACCACGAATCTCGGAGCAATAAGCTACTGCACAACTTACTCTCTTCCTTTCCCTCCTTGAGCATTTTGGGCATATGACCATAAAATGAAACATCAGCAGATGCATTCAGCACAGAAAGAAACCACTCAGCCCATTGATTCTGTGTTGGCTTACTGCAAGAGTAAGTCAGCTAGCCTCCTAACCCTCCCCTTTCCCAGTAGCCCTGCAAGTTGTTTACTTCCTTCAGTGAACAATGAACAAAGAACAATACAGCACAGGAACAGGCCCTTCGGCCCTCCAAGCCTGTACCGGTCATGATACCAACCTTGGCCAAAACCCTCAGCACTTCCTTGTGCCATATCTCTCTATACCTATCCTATCCATGTATCTATTGAGATGCCTGTAGAAATCCATTAATGTATCTGCTTCCACAACCTTCCATGGCAACACATTCCAGGCACTCACCACCCTCTGTGTAAAAAAACCTGCCTTGCACATCTCCTCAAAACTTTGACCCACGGACCTAAACCTATGCCCCCTGTGTTAGACGTATTAAATGCTGTGGTATGAAGAGGCAAAAGTTCTGCTCCTTTTTCACCAACACACTTTTATTTGTTGCAACTGACTCTGCACAGAACTCTACACATCACCAGCCACAGAGGCCACCTAAAGCCCCTTTACATATCAGTGTCAATCATTGAACACTTAACATAAATGAGACAATCATTGAACACTTAACATAAATGAGACAACTAATTGCAATGTCTCTTAACCCATTACTTAACACCCTGGTGACTGACCCCTCCATCCTGGGAAAGAGTGCCGATCAATCCACTCTATCCATGTCCCTCATAATCTTGTAGACTTCCATCAGGTCACCCCCTCAACCTCCGTCATTCTAATGAAAACAGTCTGAGTCTATTCGGCCTCTTCGCATAGCTAACACCCTCCAGGTCAGGCAACATCCTGGTAAACCTCCTCTGCACCCTCTCCAAAGCCTCCACATCCTTCTGGTAGTGTGGCAACCAGAATAATGCACAATATTCCAAGTGCGGCCTAACCAAGGTTCCATACAACTGTAACATGATTTTCCAGTTGTTATACACGATGCCCCGTCCAATTAAAGCAGGCATTCCGAATGCTTTCTTGACTACTTTGTCCACTTCTATTGCCACTTTCAAAGATCTGTGGACCTGCACGCCCAGAACCCTCTGACATTCCTAAGAGTTTTACCATTTACGGTATATTTACGGTATATTTCCTCTAACTGTACCAGCTTTCTCTAAGCCACATGCTGGGGTGTGATGCTGCTGATCAACCCTGTCTAACTCACTAGATGTCTGTCTGTGGAAAGAGGCAGGGTGTGAGTGCCTCATCCCCTTTTATAGTGTTTCTGTCATGCCCCCTTGTGGTGATGTCACCTCTGAGTGTCCTGAATGCCCATTGGTTGTGTCCTATTCTGAGTGTTCATTGGTTGCATGTTTGCACATCATGACAGTAAGTTCCCACTAACAGCAATGTAGAATGGATAGATTGCTTTTGTGCTGATGATTGAAAGACAAATACTATCTGGAATTCCAGAGATAACTCCCCAGGTAATTGAAATAGTGCCACGGGCTCCTTTACATCCAACGAAAAAGCAAACGGGGCCTTGATTTAATGTCTCTGTTGAAAAATGGCACCTCCAACAGTACAGGTTGCCCTCAGTATTGTACTGGAGTGTTAACCTTGATTTTAGTGATGATGTGGAGAGGCCGGCGTTGGACTGGGGTGAGCACAGTAAGAAGTCTTACAACATCAGGTTAAAGTCCAACAGGTTTGTTTCAAACCTGTTGGACTTTAACCTGATGTTGTAAGACTTCTTACTGTTGATTTTAATGCTCATGTCCTGGAGCGGAGTCTTGAACGAAAAAGCTCACGAACCGAGGCTGACACTCTTTTGAAACATTGGATTCGATTGAATTAGATTGGATTTGTTTATTGTCACGTGTACCGAGGTACAGTGAAAAGTATTTTTCTGCAAGCAGCTCAACAGATCATTCAGTACATGGGAAGAAAAGGGAATTAAACAAAATTCAAGAAAATACATGAGAATACATAATAGGGCAACACAAGATATACAATGTAACTACATAAGCATTGGCATCGGTTGAAGCAGACAGGGTGTAGTGTTAATGAGGTCAGTCAATAAGAGGGTCGTTTAGGAGTCTGGTGACAGTGGGGAAGAAGCTGTTTTTGAGTCTGTTCGTGCGTGTTCTCAGACTTCTGAATCTCCTGCCCGATGGAAGAAGTTGGAAAAGTGAGTAAGGCAGGTGGGAGGGATCCTTGATTATGCTGCCTGCTTTCCCCCGGCAGCGGGAGGTGTAGATGGAGTCCATGGATGGGAGGTAGGTTCGTTCGGTGCTGCACTTTAAAACACTTGTTCGAGTTAATGTCACATACAAGAGGGTGGAGAGTTTATCTGGGGTCCGAGTCATCCTTCAGTTACTGTCATGTAATTAGAATGGGTTGATTGACTGCACAAGGGATTAGGTAAATACGTTATGCACTCATTTATTAAGATTGGACACATGAGAGCTATTATACATACAGAACTATTATTATACATAGGTATGATGCTTGAAGGCAGCAGAGATGTAATATAACCCTGTTTAAACATTTTGAATTTGGATTGTAGGTTATCTGCATCCCACCTCCACCTGTGGAATTTTGTGGGTGTTCTGACTATATCCCTCTAATCTTCCTGCTTCTGTACTACCTGGGATGAGTGCCACTGTAGCCACTTTTGCGCACTTCTCCGAAGCTCTTTGCCTTTTATTCAATCTACCATCAGCAACTTGCGAAGCGCAACCTTCTCTGGCCCGATTTTCACAGCTTTTGTTTTTGTTCTGCTCTCCATAGTTCGCTCTTGGTCCAGCCGGCACCCTGGTCGCTCGCCTTTCTTGACTGAGCTAACCAGGCACTGGTCCTCTCCATGTGCTGTCCCACTCACTGGTTTGACAGGTTGTGCGCTACAATCTCACCACGAGGGATCCGTCTGCTTACCAGCTCTTTACTTGAGCACAAGCTCGGCGCTGTGTCTTCGAAGCTATTTTTCACACTCGCCAAACTGCATTCCGAATGTCTGAGCAAAACGTTGAGGGCCTTCTCGTGCCATGTAGCACAATTCAAGGCTGTTCACATGCCATACCTGTATTTAATCTTGCTTCCACCTGACTTACCATTGCTGATCACCATGTTGTGTGATTATAGTGATATAACAGTTTGGTCTTATTTACTGGACAAGACGCCAAGGCACCAGTCGCTCATAAGGGATTGGCTAAACATGTTGTGGGTTAATTTATTTAGCCGAGGACCAGGAGAACAGTTTACATTGGTATAAAGCTTGAAGACACCGGAGGTGTGTGTGCGTGCTCTGCTCAGAGCAAAAGTGAAACTCAGACCGGATCGCATGACACATTCCCCTTCCACGTGATGTCATGCAGATGTCCTTTAAAAGCATGCTACAACAACTTGCAGAACAGGAAATCAGATGGTGAACTTGTGGGAACTTTATTCACACAAAATGTCGACTGCACCTGCCAACATCAGTCCCTGTTCGCTGTTTGAGGAAAAATGTTTGTTTTATGAGGCAGGCGAACTGAGGGCGGAAAGTTTCTTTAACCAGGGTGCGGGCGGTGAGACGCTTTCTGAAAAGAAAAGTTCTGACATTGAAGCACAACACTTAAGCTGAGCTGAGATGTTTTTAAGCTGAAAGTTGGAAAAATAAAAAGCAGGTCACGTAAGCAACCCCCGAGGAGATTTATTTTCTTCACACACCATGAGACATTAGCATCTACTCCTATTTCTTCTGTCCACAATGTTTACTTCTGAATCACTCAAATCTGATAATCCTTTGTGAGGTTCTGGTATATTGAAGCCTAACGGTGTTTGACGATTTTAAAAAAAGCTGCTTCCAATTGAACAGCTTAATCAAACAGGGCACCAACAATTTCTTTACCTCTGTGGGGTGAAGTGTGACGTGGTTTTTCTGATGTAGCAGCTAATTAAGTGTCACACTTTATAAAGTGAGATTCTATTGAACTTCATTTCAATGTTAATCTTTTCTTTACTTTAGTTCTCTGTTTTCAACACTCTGCAATTGCAACTCTTTCCTTTGTATGCTCTTCAGAGTTCAAACTCTGTCTCTCTCTCTCTCTCTCTCTCTCTCCACAGATGCTGCCAGACCTGCTGAGATTTTTGTTGGGCAGGTTGTGGGCATTGCCAGCGCCAATATATATTATCCCTCTTTAGTTGCCCTTCAGAGGATAGTGGCAGGCCTTCTTCATGAATCTCTGCCATGGTGTGTGGCGAAGACACTATTAAGAAGAGAGTGCCAGGATTTTGATCAAGGGATGGTGAAGGAACGGTGCCAAGCCTGGATGCTGAGTGACTTGGAAGGGACCTTGCACGTGGTGGTGTTTCCCATGTGTCTGCTGCCTTTGCTCACCTAGGTGATGGAGGTCACGGGTTTGGAAGTTGCTGTCGAAGGAGCCTTGGTGAGTTGCTGTAGTGCATCTTGTAGATGGTACACACGGCTGCCACTGTTTGTTGTTGGTGGAGGTAGTTAATGAGCTGAATCTTCCATGGAATGGCTATCATCATTGGATTAACACCCCACGTGTTTTTGCGTCCCCTAGGCTGGAGCTACACATTTCTCACCCGGACCTCTGACCTAGCCTGTTGGGAAACATGCAGTAAAGCTGCTCCTGGACTCCACTCCATGCATTGTAGGACCATTGGGGAAAGTGAAGCCTCACCCTCTTTTTAGCTGCCGTAAAGCGGTCAGTTTTTTTTATTCGTTCATGGGATGTGGGCGTCCCTGACCGGGCTAGCATTCATTGCCCATCCCTGAGGGCATTTCAGAGTCAACCACATTGCTGTTGTTCTGCAGTCACATGTAGGCCAGACCAGGTAAGGATGGCAGATTTCCTTCCCTGAAGGGAGTAAGTGAACCAGATGGGTTTTTCTAACAATGGTTTCATGCTCATCTGTTAATTCGAGATTAATTTTTTAAATTGAATTCAAATTTCGCCACCTGCCAAGGTGAGATTTGAACCCGAGTCCCCAGATCGCGACTCTGGTCTCTGGATTACTAGTCCAGTAACAATACCACTACGCCACTGCCTCCCCTTAAAGGTCCCAAAGTCACTTTGACAAGAGGGAATGTACATGTGTCAGGTAAGTGGGTGGAAGGGGTCTACTGGGGGGTTGAGTGGTTGAAAGAGTGTGAGGCGTTAGTCAGAGGTCAGGTGCTCAGGGGAGTTTGGGGTCATCGCTTGTCTGGGGGGGAGGGGGGGTGCAATCGGGGGTTTCCCGTGCCAGAAGGGTAGTTGGGGGCCAGATGACCAGTTGGGGGTAGTTTTGTCATGGAATCGGGTTATTGTTGGAGGGGGGGTGGTGATTAGCACTGTTGCTTTACAGCACCAGGGTCCCAGGTTCGATTCCCGTCTTGGGTCACTGTCTGTGCGGAGTCTGCAAGTTCTCCCCTTGTCTGCGTGAGTTTCCGCCAAGTGCTTCAGTTTACTCACACAGGTCCCTCAAAGCATGCTTGTTAGGTAAATTGGGCATTCTGAATTCTTCCTCAGTGTACCCGAACAGGCGCCGGAGTGTGGTGACGAGGGGATTTTCACAGTAACTTAATTGAAATGTTAATGTAAGCCTACTTGTGACATTAATAAAGATTATTATGTTTTTTTAATAAAGATTATTATTATTATTATG
Source organism: Scyliorhinus canicula (assembly GCF_902713615.1). Lineage (NCBI taxonomy): Eukaryota > Metazoa > Chordata > Chondrichthyes > Carcharhiniformes > Scyliorhinidae > Scyliorhinus > Scyliorhinus canicula. The sequence goes on along the minus strand of NC_052154.1, from coordinate 7,646,123 downwards.
TTGCAGATAGGTCAGTTCCATGGATATCCATGAGTTTGAAGTGGTTTTAATTTTTCTAACTGTTCCCGGGTAACTATTCTGCGCAATGAGTTTGAATCATCTCTGATTTTAATGGAGAGTATCGGAGGGTTCCAGGTGCAGGGTAAGTACCCAATGGAGGTTGAAGCTTCCCATGTAATTCCCATGTAGTCCCTGTGCGGGGAATTCCAGAGAAACCCCTGTGCATCTTGCGGGGAACAGGAGATCTGGGCCAATGTTTACCGTGGTGGACAGTGTGGCAATCAATTGGACTGCTTTATTCTGGATGGTGTCAAACATCCTGAATGTAGTTAGAGCTGCATTCATCCAGGCAAGGCAAGGGTATTTAATCACACCCCACTTGGCACCAAACAAGGACAAAAGGGGTGAGTTCCAGAGGTGAGGTGAAATCGGCTGCCCTTGACATCAAGGCACTGTTTGATTGAATGTGGAACGAAGAGGCCCCAGCAAAACTGGAGTCAATGGGAAATCAACATCTCAGCAATGGGCATCCATGAGGCATGAGCAGAAATGGACTCAACCAAAATAAGTAACCCCGGTGCCCAGTGGACCTCACACTACAAAAGACAGGAAGAGCCAAACATGCTTCAATGAGGAGTATAGAGGAGCCACCAGCAACACAAAGTATACTTAAAATTGAGCTGCCGACCTGGTGAAGTGCAACATAAGACTTTACACGCGCTAAACATCAGAAACTGCGTGCTATGGACATGCCCCACAACCAAAGTGTCAGATCAGCTCTGCTGTGCTGTCACATCCAGTCCAGAATGAGTGGTTGGATAGTTGGATACCATTCACTGCGGGGGGGGTTCTGCAATGATGGCAGAGCCTAGCACATGAGTGCAAAAGACACGTTGGAAACATTTCAACTTCAGTCAGAAATGCCAATCCAATGATCCATCCCGGCTTCCTCCTGAGTTCCCCATCATCATGAATGCCAGATTTAAACCAATCTAATTTTCGTCGCATGATGTCAAGAAATGGTTAACACGCTGGATACAGCAAAAGGCGGTGAACCTTGACCCCAGCTACAGTGTCAAAAATTTGTGCGCCAAAACTAGTAGGGCCCCTAACCATTCTGTTCCATTGGGAGCCCCCTGGAAAAGTGCCTCTGTCGCTCACCAACATTCTTTAACCATTAAAATAAGCAGAATACCGGGGGTGTTGGAATCGGAAAGAAGAACAGAAGAAGTTGGAAAATCTCAACAGGCCTGCCACAATCTAGCAGGAGAGGAACAGAACTAACAATTTGAGCCATGGACACTTCACCTGAACTGAAAATCCATTTTAATCACACGAGATTACGGACTGACCTGATTAAAACTGCACCCCTGTATTCTTCACCCGATGCCACTGTCGATGTATTTACATTGTGTACCTTGTGTTGCCCTATTATGTATTTTATTTTTATTTTTGTTTCGTTTCATGTACTTAATGATCTGTTTGAACTGCTCGCAGAAAAATACTGTTCACTGTACCTCGGTACACGTGACAATAAACAAATCCAATCCAACAAGGTCAAATACACGCACTCCGCTCCTAACCCAAGGTAGTGTCTGTAGATTTCTCCTACGAATTCCCCCAGATGATGACCACATGAGAGTTTCCAAACTCCACTCCCCAAAAACACTATTTAAAATCTTCCCTCATGATAATGCTTTCCCTTAGCCGTTTGCGTTCCCCAATCCAGACCAGGTGTTACAAATGATACTTTGAAACAAAGCTTCTGCTCCACTTTTGACAGTGAATCTAGTCCAGGATTTTCCACCATGCTCTTCAGGATTTTTATCTTGACAGTCGTGAAAACTGCCCGCAACTGCTTTAACTCTCGATTCCCAGACTGTATTAAAATTACTTTAAAAAAATGTTTTATTGGTTTACACAGTTTATGTTTCACATTTCAGTTTGTAAGTTAAATTACAAAGTTGCATTACTGAGCAGAATACATAACAAAAACAAGCAAGGAAAAATTAAAATTACAAAAGAGAAAAACAGAGACAAAGAAAAGAGAAACAAACAAGGATTATTATCTATTTTTACACATAATTGTCTCCCCTCCCTCTGTGACCGTGGTTCCCCCCTTGGCTGGTCAGCCTCCGCTGTGCTCCCTAGTGTGGCCTGAACGTTTGACAACCAATGTGGTTTTGCTGTTCACTCTAGTTTTCCGAGTGCCCTTGGGCCCGTTCCCTGTGGCTTTGTTTCTTGTCCCTCGTATTCTTCTTTGTGTTCTTTGCCCGGTCGCCCCTCCCCTTTCTCCCCCTGAAGTAAAAAACTCACCTCTATACTTAGAATTCCCCCTATACCAAAAAGGGTCAATAAGACATTCTAAATGATGAACAGGGATTCTCACTCCATGACTCCTTTGCAGACTTAGGTGGGTGCTATTTGGGTCAATCTATATTTTCAAGTTATCCACCGGAATAACCCATATCTTCAGAGAAGATTTCATCTACTTACCACTTAATAGCATCGATCCTGGGTCCTGCGTTGCTAAGTAAGTAAAGTAGACTTTGTAATAACTACTGTTTCAGGTTAAAACTTTAAGTTACTTTATTATTATATTTTTTCTTTTAAAAGATGCAATCACTGTCTTTACAGAAAAGTAAAAAGATCTTGCTTCTGGATTGTCTCCTGGTTGGTTGAAAAGACCTTCAGGTCCACCTTGACAATCCCTCTTCTTTATCTTTTGGTTTTCTCCTGATGGATTCGCTGTTCTGCTCGGTTCCCATGACCGAGGTCAGCTATGAGAGCTGACTCTGCTGGCTGTCCCCAATTTAGGATTTATTAGGGACATTCTAGTAGTTAGTAAGTATATATGACATTATCGTAAAGTAACTTTATTTTGCTCTTGATTGTTCAAGGTACCATTAATCTTAATTACTTCTAACATGACTATGTATTCATGTTGAGCATGACTTTAGCTGATCGAACTTTGATTACATTTTTTCCCTTGTGATGTTCAAAAGTGCTTTGATCCTAGAAGGGTTCTGGTTCCCGTCACTTCTAAAGTTGCTTTATTACCAAATTGTGCCCTGATCTTGTCAGAACACTGGCCCCGATTTGGGGTTAACCTGTGTTCTCATGGACACGCGTCTCCGGCTTCCCATATTCACCTGTTGTCAGCAGAATTTCTCACCTGAACATTTGTCATCCAATTCAACTGAAGATCCTGGCATTTCTTTTTTAGCTGCTTACTAAAATAATGAACTTCAAAGAAGGTGCAAAATATTGTTTTTTTTCATGTAACTAAAAGTTCAATCTGCTTTGACTTGAAAGACATGCATCAGTTTCGCAAATTGAGCTTTTACAAGCTGTTTTCTTAATGCCTGTTTGATAAAGGCTATCTGCATTTCAAAACCTTCTTTTGCAGCTGCTGTTAACCCTTCGTGGGATTTTTCCCTACATTTTCTCTTATACCCTCAGGTCCGGTTTTGCCAGGCTTCCATTTTTCAAACAACATATTTTCCCATTTTTACATTATACCCCCCCCCCCCCCCCCAACCCCCTCCCTTCCTCCCCTTTTCTTTTCCTTTATGTTTCGTGGCTCGTCCATGTCTCCCCCACTACCCCTCTCCCCTTGGTTGCTGGCTGCAAACAGGTTTCGGACGAAGTTGGTGAACAGCTTCCACATCCTGTGGAAACCCTCTTCCGACCCCCGGATGGCGAATTTTATCTTCTGCAGTTGGAGGAATTCCGCCAGGTCGGACAGCCAGTCTGCAGCTTTGGGTAGTGCTGCCGATCGCCAGCCGAGCAGGATACTTCGGCGGGAAATTAGGGAGGCAAAGGATAGGGTGCCGGCCTCCCTTCCCAAAATGAATTCTGGCTGCTCTGAGACCCCGAAGACTGCCACATTTGGGCATGGTTCCACCCTCACCCCCATAATCTTGGACATTGCCTCAAAGAAGGTCATCCAGAACCCGACACGTCAGGGGCAGGCCCGGAACATGTGGGTGTGTTTAGCCGGGCCTCCATGACACCATTCACATGTGTCCTCCACCTGTGGAAAGAATCTGCCCATTCGGGTTCTGGTTCGGTGCGCTCAGTGCATTAGACTCAGCCCAGCGCATGTGATGGTGGAGTATGCCCTGTGAAGTGCTGAGATCTGTGAGTTCCTCCAGTATCGCTACTCTGTCGTCTGTGTACATGTCTCCAACCGCCAATGTCACCTCATCCTGTCTCCACCTTTTGAAGGTGGCATCCATTGTTGCAGGCGTAAACTTGTGATTGTTACAGATAGGAGCCATAGTGGATTTTTCGGTGTTGTCTCCTTTGATACCACGTTTGGAGGGTGACTACTGGGCTTCTCGAGTGCTTGGTTGGAGGGGATGCGAGTGTGGTTGTGACTAGGGCTCGGAGGGGTGTCCCTGTGCAGGAACTCTGCTTCATCCTCAGCCATTCCGTTCCTGGTTCCTTCACCCATCGCCTCACTATTTCTGCTGTGACTGCCCACTGGTAGACCTGTCGGTTTGGGAGGGCCAGGCTTCCCATGCTTCTTCCCCTTCAAAGTGGCTGTTTGTGGTGCCATTGTGTTCCTTACTCCCATAAATAAGGGGACATAGCCTCAAAATAAGGGGAAGTAGATTTAGGACTGAGTTTAGGAGGAACTTCTTCACCCAAAGGGTTGTGAATCTATGGAATTCCTTGCCCAGTGAAACAGTTGGGGCTCCTTCATTAAATGTTTTTAAGGTAAAGATAGATAGTTTTTTGAAGAATAAAGGGATTAAGGGTTATGGTGTTCGGGCCGGAAACTGGAGCTGAGTCCACAAAAGATCAGCCATGATCTCATTGAATGGCGGAGCAGGCTCGAGGGGCCAGATGGCCTACTCCTGCTCCTAGTTCTTATGTTCTTATGTGCAAACTTTTGTAGCCAGCTAGCGCCCCTCCCCCTTGTCCCTCTGCTATCCCCTTGGGTCTGTCGTACCCCCTTCCCCCTCTTGTTGCTGCAAGTGCCCCTGCCAGCCTTTCTCCCCCTGTTTACTCCCTCATTAACCCCCCCTCGAACCTGTCGTTTCCTCCCCCACTATCACCAGGCGCTCTCTCCCCGATGGGAGATGTGCTGCAGCAACCCCCCCCCCCCCCACTCGCTCGTGTGGTGCCCCTCCCTGGGTTGATCTACACCACCCACCGACTGATGCTTGTCCATTTTCCCTTCCTCCTCCTCACCCCCTCCTGGGCCTCGTTACTCCCGCCCCTCCTTTCGGAGAATAAATCCAGAATTTAAATTGAGGAGGTTCAGTCCCGCCCAAATAGATTCTCAGGGATTCAATACGCTGGGGTGTTAGGTTCAATGCTGTTGTCTTCCCAGCCCGTGTTTGTGAACAAACGCATCTACGTCTGTCAGTGCGGTGAACTAATATTCGCCACCCCGGAATGTCACCAAGAGCTTGGCTGGGAACAGCATTCCAAACCACACTTTGTTTTTATAAAGGGCCACCTTGACTTTATTATCATTGCCTGTGTCCTCCTCTCAAGTCTTTTACTTACTGTCTTTGCCATTTTTTCGGTCCCTGGAATTGCTGCCATTTGGCATGTCTTGTCTTGATGGTCTTCGAGGAGCGTAAAGGTTTTTTTCTCCTGGTTTTAGCAAGCTATTTTGGGCTAAAAGCCTAAATTTGAGTTACCAGGAGGAGCAGCACCTTTCATGCGTCCACTCAGCACATACCCCGGAATTCCCGTATTAAAATTAAATGTTTCATCTCCCTCTGAAGTCTGCTGTCCCACTTTAAATCTAGTCACTGCAATTGTCTTTAACTCAGAATACTTTGTTTCTTCCTTGAACTCTTCTGAACAATATCTTGGTCTATGTTCTCTTAACTTCAGGTATCTTAAACATTTATTCTGTCCCAGTTATCTGAATTGTAACTTGTACTTTAGGAACGTTGCACCTTCGCAGCTCCTGTCCTGTCCCGTCTTTCTTCTGGCAGAGTTAAGAGATCTTCCCTCCCCGACATCCTGTCTCTACCTGTCATCAAATTGACTAAACTAAAACTCAAAAGCTTCTCTACTTACAAGATCCCAGTTGCTAAACAACATGTTTATGCCTTTTATTTATTCTTCAAACCACAGCCCTATCGCAGCACAATTGAAACACAACAGGGACTTAATTAAACCTCACACATGCCAACACCTTTGTCTAGCATGAACCTAACTATGGGTTTTCTCGTTCCCGGCACAGAAACATTAAATTAAATCCGCTTAAAACAATACCTTATTTCAGATGTTTACTGATACAAATATAAATCCCTTAAAACTACATATACTTTCCGAACAGTGAGAAAGGAAGAATGTGTATTATATAGCATCTAACATAATGCCCGGTGCAATTCACAGCCGACACTGAAATGTAGGGCAGGATTTAATTGGTCTGTTGGGTTTCTCGCCCACCCGTCAGAGAACAGGCACAGAGCTGAAATTTCCGTGTAGGAGGCCAGACAGAATTATGTGTCCTTCAGGTTTTTAGGTGGCCACAGCTGAGCCTTGCCCAGGATGCAGGACCCTGGTGGTGGTAGTCCTGTCCTCCCAGAGTTGTCAGCCAATCAGAGGCTGTCAACGCCAGGAAGAGCAGTGACCGATGCCAGCAATGCGCCTATCAGAGGCACAGGATCGCTGAGAGGTCACAGGTCACAGGTGAGGGAGGGCAGGAAGAGCTTGGGGTGCGATTCATGGGAGATTGGGAGGGAAGGGGTATAATGATAATCTTCTTTATTGTCACAAGTCTCATTTTGATGTTGTCAGCTATCATAATAATAATCATTATTATTGTCAGAAGTAGGCTTACATTAACACTGCAATGAAATTACTGTGAAAAGCCCCCAGTCACCACACTCCGCCGCCTGTTTGGGTGCACAGAGGGAGAATTCAGAATGCTCAATTCACCTAACAGCACATCTGTCGAGACTTGTGGGAGGAAACCGGAGCACCCAGAGGAAACCCACACAGACATGGGGAGAACTTGCAAACTCCGCACAGTCACCCAAGGCTGGAATTGAGTTCCGGTACTTTGCGCTGTGAGGCAGCAGTGCTAACCACTGTGCCACCAATTGCAGTGGGATCATGGATAATTGGCATTAATGGGCTCATTAATGAGCTTAATCGGCATTCTGACTTATTCAGCTGAAGTTTTGTCTCTGCCGGACGTCTGGCGTGGGGGCTGCCCCGCCATTAAGTGGACCCAGCTGGTATGGTTCCCTCTCAATATGGGCTGGGTTAAATTCCACCTGCAATCACAGAATTATTATAGTGCATGAGGAGGCCATTCGACTCATCATGTATGCACCGGCCCTCCGAATTATCAATTTCCCTTGTGCCACTTGTCATGTGAGAGTACCTTTAAGAAATGTGTGTTTATAAAATAGCTGTTCTGGATGTACCTTTAAGAAATGGGTGTTTAGCAGCAAGGTCAGAGAGTGGGTGGAGCTGGGCTGCCTGTCTGTACTTTCGCTTTGGGCTCGCAGCTACAGGGTGTGTTTAGTTTTGTTTTAGATTTGGAGAAGCTGCAGTCACAGCAGGATGTGTACTAATCTCTGCAAGGTAACGAATGTTCATTTGGTGATTTCAAAGTGGTAACTGCTCTCAGTAGAGAAGTTAAACCTGATGTCTTTCTGTAAAAAGGGTTCTTTTTTGGCTTATGGATGTTGCAAGGAAAGATTAATAGTTACTTATAGAGTACTGTATTCTTTGGGGGATTTATTGGTGTTGATAGTTGTTAAGATGTTTCCTGTGGGTTTATGAAGTGTTAACTGGTTTCATAAATAAACATTGTTTTAATCTAAAAGTACTGTTACGTCACACCTATAAAGTGTGCTCCCCATAACCACAATCTATTAAAAGTTGTGGGTCAGGTGAACTCCATGATAAACTTTGGGGTTCTCTAAACCCTGGCCCACAACACACTCTAGTTGGCACTGTAGGCACCAAGTGAGTTCAGCCAATGATGCTCTGCCAACTTAGCTTGCTCTTGCATGGAAGTTTTTACCTGGGCTGAATATTGACAGGGATAGAATAACCGTGTGCGCAACATGTAATACTTTACTATTGCTCACCCACCAGCTCTGTAGCTGATATAAATGATTAGGGAAGCGTTGTGCCGTGAGAAAGCATTAACTGATTCAGGATGGTTCCTTTCATTCAGAAGACCAGCATCCGCCGGCGGGTATTTGATGCCGCCGCTGATGAATCTTTATGCTGTCGCCCCGGTGCTAACTGGCGCGGTGCCAGAAGCTGGCTTCTACGGGTTGAGGTCGGCAGCAAGAGGGACGTTGCAGTTGGAGAGAGCACAGTATGTATGACAGTGGACACTTGCTTAACTTGGGCTGGATAGCTTAAATGTGGAATCAGCTGCCATCTAGTGCAGTGACAGTGGATTGTGAGCAAGAGAACGTTGAAATTAAAACAGTAAAATCTGAACAGTTTGATCTGATCTGTGCCCTGACCCCTCAATTAGAAGATACATTAACACTCTCGCTGAACACGTCCCATCACATAAGAGGCAAGACTTCTGATCAAATCCATATGTTCTTTTTTTAATGGATTAACAGCCAGCAGACCAGTCAGAACCAGCAACATTTCATTTAACATCCTATTCTATTGGCAGTAAAGGACACTGGCTGAATATATTTTCCACAAAAACTATGGAGGGGATGAGGAAAATATTTTTTTTTACACAAACATTATGACATGGGACCCATTGCTTGAAAGGCTGTTCGAAACACTGTCATGCGAATGTTTGGCTGCTCATATTACTGCAATGATGTCAGTGTGGGTGGAGCTGGGCTGTCTGTCAGCCTTTTATTTATTTTTTCAGGCTGTTTGCTGCAGGGCGTATTTTAGCTTCGTTTTCAGTGTTGGAGCTGAAGCCAGACCAAGCAGGTGTACTGCTGTTCTCGCTGCCATCAAAAGACTATCTCTTGATCATTTGGCGAATTCAGAATTATAATTGCTCTCAGTAGTGAATGTAAACCAAATGTGCTTCTGTTAAAAGGTGTTTCTTCTGTCTTCTGGATGTTGTTTGGGAAGTTATTAAGCATTACTTAGTGTTGTATTCTTTGGAGGTTGTATTTGAATTAATGGTTGCTGAGATGTTCACTGTATGTTTTAAAAAGGTTAACTTGAGTTCATAGAATAAACGTTGCTTTGCTTTAAAAATACTTTTCTATTTCTGCTGCACCACACCTGTAGAGTGGGCCGTGTGCTCCCCATACCACAATCTATTAAAAGTTGTGGATCAGGTGAACTCCATGATACACTTTGGGGTTCTCTAAACCCTGGCCCATAACAACAGATTCAATAATAACTTTCAAAAGGGAAGAAGGCAGATACTTAAAAGTTAAAGTGCAGGACTGCAGGGAACGAGTAGGAGAGTGGGACTAATTGCATTGTTCTTTCAAAGAGCCAAAATTGTCATGTTTGGCCAAATGACTTCCTTTTCTGGTGTAGGATTCCACAGGCCATGTGGAAAAAACAGATGTCTGGCCATTTGTTCAGCATGCTCCTCTTGCCAATTGGTCACGTTATGACTGTTCGGCTGAGCTTCAAAAATGACGAATGAACTCAGGCCCGTGGAGGGGCTGTTAACAGAACTTGAAGGGGGTTGCTAACATTTCTTTGATTTTTTGAGATTCTATTCAAGTTTAGCTTTCTTTGACATGTGTGTTTGTGTTTCTTTGGATAAGGTTCTGATAGATTAAGAGGAATGGAGGTTCTTTTAATGTGACTTTCGCTGGCTATGTTCGATTAACAGTTTTATGAGGACTAAGAGGGGCAATGTTCTTGAACGGGATTTTTGAATGGTTGATGTTTTGGTGCCAGAATTAATATTTGGTTCATTGGTTGTGTACCTCCTGCATACTAAAAAGTCATGGGGAACATGGATGAGGCATGAGGGGCATAGAAGGAGCATAGGAAATAGAATCATAGAATCTCTACAGTGCAGAAGGAGGCTATCCGGCCCATCAAGTGCACCGAACCCCAGAAAGAGCACCCTACCTCGGTCCATGCCCCGACCCTATTCCCGTAACCTCGTCTAAAATGGCACAAAATGGCAATTTATCATGGCCAATCCAGCTAACCTGCACAACTTTGGACTGTGGGATGAAACCGGAGCAACCGGGGGAATCCCATGCACACATGGGGAGAATGTGCAGACTCCACACAGACAGTGACCCAAGCCAGGAATCAAACCTGGGTCCCTGCCGCTGTGAGGCAGCAGTGCTAACCACTGTGTCACCGTGCTGGCCCGATATGAGGAGTCATGTGGCTTGGAGGGGAAACAGGTGATATGTGGCATGACCGAGGCAACATGAGCATGGAGTGGACATGAGATGAATGTAGGATAGCTGGGCATGAGACATGAGAGTACCAGGGCTTAACAACCATGAATACAATAGTGACGCTGACACAGTAAATGAAGACAGGCCTTCTAGCTTACCTGCCACACCATCTGCTTGCCTCTATTGTTGCTTTGAGCTTGCTGTGTGAGATGGCGGCCACAAATCTAGCCTGTGTTTGCCTCCCCAAGATGGAAACATGGAAGTGAGGCATTACTCAGTCAGAGGTGGTATCGCAAAGTCAGGAAAATTCGAGACCCCAATATTCATGACACTTGCGTTTGTGCACTGTGTATAGCAGCCTACTTTACAGAACTGCAATGGACACTGGGTGATGTTAATTTAGATTTCGGTGTGGTGGGAACGGTCTCAAAATGGGATTCATAGACTTGCCACTCTATTTTTGTATTCTTTCACGGGACATTGGTGTTGGTGGCTCGGTCAGCATTGATCAGAAACTGGACTGGACTAGCCACATTAATACTGTGGTTACCAGAGCAAGTCAGAGGCTAGGAATCCTATGGTGAGTAACTCACCTCTTGACCCCCCAAAGCCTGTCCACCATTTCTAAGGCACAAGTCAGGAGTGTAATGGAATAGTCTCCACTTGCCTGGATGAGCGCAGCTCCAACCATACTCAAGAAGCTCGACACCATCCAGGACAAAGCAGCCCCGCTTGATTGCTCCCCCTTCCACAAACATTCAAACCCCCTACCACTGACGAAGAGTAACAGCCGTGTGTACCATCTACAAGATGCACTGCAATAACTCACTATGGTTCCTCAGACAGCACCTTCCAAACCCACAACCACTACCATCTAGAAAGACAAGAGTAGCAGATAACTGGGAACCCCACCACCTGGAGGTTCCCCTCCAAGTCACTCACCATCCTGACTTGGAAATACATTGGCCGCTCCTTTACTGTCACTGGGTCAAAATCCTGGAACTCCCTCCCTAACAGTATAGTGGATGTACCTACACCTCAAGGACTGCAGCAGTTCAAGAAGGCAGCTCACTACTACCTTCTGAAGGGCAACAAGGATGGGCAATAAATGCTGGCCTAACCAGCGGCGTCCACATCCCGTAAATACAATTGCTGAAGGATGGCAGCTGAGTTTCACGGGGCAAGTGAAGTACGCGATGTTGGGCGTGCGGGGATCTGGGGTGGGTGGTATTGGCCTGTTCACGTGGATGAAAAGATTTTCATAGAAATTTCATAGCATTTACAGTGCAGAAGGAGGCCATTTGGCCCATCAGGTCTGCACTGGCCCTTGGAAAGAGCACCCTACTTAAGCCCACGCCTCCACCCTATCCCCATCTAACCTTTTTTTGGACACTGAGGGCAATTTAGCATGCCCAATCTACCCAACCTTCACATCCCCGGACCGTGGTAGGAAACAGGGGAGAACATGCAGACTCCGCACAGATAGCGACCCAAGCCGAGAACCGAACCCCAGACCCTGGAGCCGTGAAGCAACGGTGCTAACCACTATCCCATCGTGCTGCCCACGCTGTTTCTTTCGCCTGTTATTTATTGTTATTTGGGTGTTTTGCTTTTCTCTTATTTTATTACCATGTTTTCCCCATTAATTTCCATATACACGAATATTACTTACGAAAGACCAACAAAAACATTTTTTTTAAAAATCACGCCGCACTGCACATGTACACATTTTAGATTACAGTTTTTAGGATAATACCGACAAGAAACTAGCGTTTTTGGAGATGGCTAGTCATTTACCTTGAGATGCTAGATTTAATATTGCAGCTTTTTAAAAAAAGGCTTTATTGTCACAAGTAGGCTTACATTAACACTGCAATGAAGTTACTGTGAAAAGCCCCCATTCGCCACACTTCGGCGCCTTTTCGGGTCACAGAGGGAGGATTCAGAAGGTCCAATTCACCCAACAGCACGTCTTTCGGGGCTTGTGGGAGGAAACCAGAGCACCTGGAGGAAACCCACGCAGACACAGGCAGAACGTGCAGACTCCGCACAGACAGTGACCCAAGCTGGATTCCAACCTGGGACCCTGGCCCAGTGCTATCCACTGTGCTGTCCCTGGCTTAACCAGGGGATACTGTGAAGGGTTAGTTATGCAGCTGTAAGTGTTATGCTGGTGGCCATATCCTCGTATGCCTTTCTTCCTCAAGCACTTATCCAGGTTATGCATCGTCTATACATACATATATATATATGCACACACACAAATGACTGAAGGTGGCAGAATGTACTGAGAAAGTGGTTCAAAAGGCATGTGGAACCATAGCCTATGTAAACAGAGACATGTGGTGTGATTTTTGGGGTGTTATGTGGAGGCGGCGGCCTGCGTTCACTGGCAGCGGGAGCATCCGGTCCGACCACTGTCAACGGATTTTCCCCCGCCACAGCTCGGGAACAAATGCCAGGCGATTGCCGTTAGCAGGAACAGCCGGAAAATCTCAGCCAATGAATACATAGGCAAAGGAGTTACGATGAACCTTTGCAAATACAGGTTTGGCCTCAAATGTAGGATAGCCTCTAATTCACCAGAAGGATGTAAGAATAATAATAACCTTTTATTATTGTCACAGGTGAGCTTACATTGACCCTGCAATGAAGTTACTGTGAGAATCCCCCAGTCGCCACATTCCGGCGCCTGTTCGGGTACACAGAGGGATAATTCAGAATGTCCAATTCACCTGACAAGCACGTCTTTCAGGACTTGTAGAAGGAACCGGAGCCCCCAGGGGAAACCCACGCAGACACGGGGAGAACGTGCAGACTCCGCACAGACAGTGACCCAAGTCGGGAATCGAACCGGTGACCTGGCACTGTGAAGCCACAGTGCTAATCGCTGGATGTGCTGAATTTAGTGAGTGTGCAGAAAAGATTTAGTAGATTCAGGCACTTCAGTTACATGGATCGATTGGAGAAGTGCGGAGCTTTTGGTGGCTATTTGGGACGCACAATGGAAATTCATCCCAAGGAGGAGGATACATGCTAAGGGGAGGACGAGGCATCCATGGATGACGAGTGATGTCAAGAGCAGCGTAAAAGCAAAGAAAAAGCATACCATGTAGGTTGGATTTATTTATTGTCACATGTACCGAGGTACAGCGAAAAGTATTTTCTACGAGCAGCTCAACAGATCATGAAGAACATGGGAAGAAAAAGGAATGAAAGAAATACATAATAGGGCAATACATAATGGCAATACATAATGTGGCGAGGATTGGGAAGCCAGAGGATTGGGAAGCCTTTAAAGGCAAGCAGAGGACAACTAAAAAAGCAATAAGGGGAGAAGATAGAATATGAGTGCAAGCTATCTGCCTGAATGGGATGATTTCCAGACACCAAAGGAAAGTAGGGTTAGAGACATGGATGCTGAGGGACAAGTTCACTCTCTCTCTCTCACTCTCCATCATATTTTCTCCAGTAAAAGCTGGCTCGCTGCTGTATTTCGGAAACTGCAGAGACCTGAATGAACCTGCAGTGAAAACCATCACAGACTGAAAAACAGAGAGCTCTATCTGAAAGCTGACTTTGAAGGAAGGTCTGCTTAAAGACAACAACCTCAAACAAAGACTATTTATCCTTTTGCTTATTATTTTATACTTCTCTCTTCCCCTCTGTGTTGGTTTGTTGTATGTGCGTGTGTATGTGTGTGCAGAGGGTGGGGGCAAGTTAAAGAGGGAGATTAGGAATTAGATAATAGTTAACCAGTTGCATTTGCTGCACATTTCATTATAGTTCTTGTCATAAATAAAAAGTAATTCTGTTTAAACTTACAAACCTGGTGACTGTAATTATTGGGCAGTCAAGGGCCAAAGACTTCGACCGGGATTCTCCGAAATCCATGCCAAGTGTTGACGCCGGAGGTAAAAACAGCGCACGCGACGCCGGTGCCAACGGCCCTCCAAGCCTATTCATTCTCCCCTTCCTCGGGGGGCTAGAACGGCCCTGGAGGGCTGTGCGCTGCTCCAGTGCTGAAAGCTAGCCCGACATGGCTGATGCGTGTCCGCGCAAGCGGGCCGCAGCCATCTCTGCACTGACAGATGCACGTGGTTGCCGTCTCTGCGCCGGCCCCGGGCAACATGGCGGAAACCTACAGGGGCCCGGCGCAGAGGAACATAGGCCCCCCCCTCGGAATGAGCCCACCCGCCGATTGGTAGCCCCCAATCGCGGGCCTGGCCACCGTGGAGGCTCCCCCCCCCCAGAGTCGGAACCCCCTGCACCCCCCTCCCCCCCACCCACTAGGATGGCCCCCGCAGCCAGAACTCCACCAGATGGGACTATACATAAACCACGCAGACAGAACTCAGAATTATTGGTTAATTCAATTGTGATGCGACGGAGTCAAAGTGGGCTGGAATTGACTGCACCCTAGCAGTCTTCACATGGCCTTGGAGAGGATACAGAGGAGGTTCACAAGAATTAAGGAGCGATTGGGGAATTAGGGTCTGCACTCGATGGAGTTCAGAAGTATGAGGGGGGATCTTATTGAAAGTTACAGAATACTGTAAATTTCAATAAGGGGGTGACACGGTGGCACAGTGGTTAGCACTGCTGCCCTACAGCGCCAGGGACCCGGGTATGATTACAACCACAGGTGATTGTGTGAAGTTTACACATTCTCCCTATGCCTGCATGGATTTCCTCCGGGCGCTCCCGTTTCCTCCCACAGTCCAAAGATATGCAGGTTA
This sequence comes from Scyliorhinus canicula, assembly GCF_902713615.1. Classification (NCBI taxonomy): domain Eukaryota; kingdom Metazoa; phylum Chordata; class Chondrichthyes; order Carcharhiniformes; family Scyliorhinidae; genus Scyliorhinus; species Scyliorhinus canicula. The sequence continues at coordinate 7,631,077 of NC_052154.1, read as the reverse complement.
GGTGGATTGGACATGCTAAATTGCCCTTAGGTGGGATTATGGGGATAGGGTGGGGGATTGGGCTTAGGTAGAGTGGTCTTTCAGAGGTTCGGTGCATACTCAATGGGCGAAATGGCCTCTTTCTGTACTTGAGGGTTTCTATGATTCTGTACTGAGAGAATTAGATATAGAGGACATGGAGAAGATGTTTCCATTGGAGTACAGGTCAGGACCCGAGGGTGCAGCCTCAGACTGAAGGGACGATCCTTTAAAACTGAGATGAGGAGGAATTTCTTCAGCCAGAGGGTGGTGAATCTATAGAACTCCTTGCCGTATAAAGCTGTGGAGGCCAAGTTACTGAGTGCCTTAAAGACAGAGATAGATAGGTTCTTGATTAATAAGGTGATCAGGGGTTATGGGGAGAAAGCAGGAGAATGTGGGATGAAAAAAATATCAGCCATAATTGAATAGCGGAGCAGACCCGATGGGCCGAATGGCCTATTTCTGCTCCTATATCTTCGGTTCTTATGGGTGTTCTCACTACAAAAGAGAAGGTTGAGAGGAGATTTGATAGAAATGTGTAAAATTATAAGATCTCTTGCCTGCTCTGATTAGTTCACTGAATTACTTGATGCATTGCCCTGCATTCCTGGGGGTGAAGGAACTGGCATCTCTTCCACGTGACAAAGTTAGATTTCTTGCTATTAAGATCCAGGAAGCCCAGCGGTAAGGTAATTGCCATTTCATTTATGGTCATGAAAGATCTGCCAACAGCAGCGGATATATTTATGGAGTACAGTCCGGTTGGGACAGCCAACATGACAGTCCCTGTCCGGGCCGGCCTTTATCCGGTTTTTATGAGCCCCAGCTAGGCAGGCCTCCGCCCGCGTGCGGGGAAGCTCATAGCCCGCGGGCCCCGCAGGAAGATCGATCAGGGCCTCCCCGTGGACCTCGTGGGGGTTATTACACTTGCCAGAAGAATCCAACATTGCCTCAATCTCCTCTCGTTGAAAGATGTTTGCAGATCGGGCTATGCGGAATCACGACTGCTTCATCTCTCTTTCTATTCCATTTCCCTAACCCTCAGGCAAGTTGACTTTGTTGAACATTGTTGTGAAGTAACACAAAAAACACTCATGAGGCATTCAGTCAGCAACCTGAGGCAAGCATTATTCCATACAATTGGATAAAGTGCCATGGACATTCGGAGTCCTGTAATAAATTGATCATAGGAGAGTCTCGTAGCAGGTTTCTATCCTTTTGCAATAAAAAAACTGACATGAAAATTTTCTGGATTAAGTCCACATCAAAGATTCAATACAAATATCGGACTTTGCTGCTCCTGAATCCGTTCTTGGTGATTTGGCAATAAGAATGCTGGCCAATTTTTCCATTCCATTTCTGAATGGATTTGGGAGATTAGTCACAGTTGCACGCCAGTGTTTAACTTCAGCTATCAGAGTGCAGATTGCAACGCATTGAAGAGATAATTGGGCAGAACACCGCAGGGGAGGCACAGGTCGAATTTCTAAGAGAGGAGGGACGTCTTTATGAGGAAACATCGGAGGCTGGCGCTGGATACAGGTTCTTCGAACCGTGACATGTTACGGAAAGGAAAGCAATCGGTCAACAAGGTGTGGGATGCATTTCCGATTAGGTAGACGGTGAATTTCAGCAGCCCACCGCCCTCTGGGAGAAAATGTTTGACCGCATGCCCCACTGTTGCACAGCACAAGCCAGTTGACAACACAATGCAGCACATTATTCAACATCACAATGTATCAACGGAAAAGTGGACACAGCCTGTGGAAGGGGCTGACCTGACCAACGGGGAAGAAGGTGCAATCGCGATAATATCACAGGACTGCAAATCCAGAAGGCCAGGCTCTAGGGACGCGGTGTCCAAGGCAGACTTTAATCTGTTTTTCCTGAAACAGGTCTCCAGTTAAAGGCTTACGTCTTGAGGGGCAAGATCCCGTATAAAGAGAGCCTGATCAAGAGTCTCTCCCACTCTTATCGGCAGCCATTGGCGTGTTTGGAAGGATTTGTAGGTTGACACTCAACCTGTTTGGCCGCGTTACGAACGCACCTTCCTTGACCATCAGGCCCTGGGGTGGGACTCAAAGCCGGTGCGTCTGCCTCAGAGGCAGAGACGCTAACCCACTGTGCCACAAAACCTCCTTAGTCTCAATAATGGTGACCATGAAACCATTGTCGACTGGTGTAAAAACTCACCAAATTCACCAATGCCCTTCAGAGAAGAAAATCTGCCTTCCTTACCCGGTCCGACCTACATGTAACTCCAGACCCTCAGCAATGTGGTTGGCTCTTAACTGCCCTCCGAAATGACATGGCAAGCCGCTCAGTCCATGGACAATTAGGGATGGACAATAAATGTGTGTCCCAAACATGGCAAGGAAAATAAAACACGTGACAACTTGTATTTAAATATAATCTTGAATGTGTTTCAGAGGAACATTATCAAACAAAATTTGACACTGCAGTCATGCAAAAAGACATTACGCCATAAGAGCATAAGATATAGGAGCAGAATTAGACCATTCGGCCCATCGAGTCTGCTCCGCCATTCAATCATGGTTGATATGTTTCTCATTCCCATTCTCCTGCCTTCTCTCTATAACCCTGATCCCCTTATTAATCAAGAACCTGTCCATCACTTTCTTTCATTTGGCCTCCACAGCCTTCTCAACACTCTCCTTGTCCCCTTGTCCCACACATTTACTCGGGGGAATTCACCGGGAATTGATAGGGAACGGAACCCTCAGAGCATGAATTCCAGCACCCTCACATCACCCTGGCTGACATTCGTTAACTTGTCCAGGATAACTCTGGGACTTTCTTGGTCTGTATGGCTTGATACAATATCAACCATTGCATTAAATAACTAGGCCACCAGGGGTCGCTGTCCTTCTATGTATCACTATAATGATCAGTATCAGTTTTTCCACGGCTTGTTCCCAATGATTCCCTGATCTTTCGCTTCTGACTCCGTGTTTGATGAACTGTGAACTATTTGCTGCACAGTAGGTCAACAACAACAACTTGCTTTTAAATAATATCTTAAACGAGTAAAAGCAGCATTGTGGAACAAAATTTAACACCAGCAACACGAGGAGATATTGTGGCAAATGGTTAAAACCAGAGACAAAGAGGGGCACTTTTACGAGGAGGGAGGCAGAGAGGGGGAGAGGTTTAGAGAAATAGATTCAGAGCTTCGGGTCAACGCAGTCGCAGGCTGGTGGAGCCATTAAAATCGACTTCAAAGTCAATAAATTTAGAATCAAAACTAAAGGAAGGCGGAGATCGCGGAGGGTTGCCGGGCGAGACAAGGTGACACGGATGATGAGGAATGAGGCCGCGGAGAGATTTGACACAAGCGTGAAAATTTACAATGGCTAAACCATTGACGTAAAAATCTGCACGCACCCCACGCTGTCACAGGATGAGGTCGTCACTCCATCAAAAACCATGGACACAATTTTACTGGTCCTCACGTGGCGAGCTGGGAGGCCTCCTCGATACAGTCCCACCAACCAGGCAATGTTCCCAGCAGCCGACGGCAGGGCCGACTGGCTGAACCAGTTGGAGCTGGGAAGCTCATTTGCATAATTAAAGGTCCTATTCAGGGCTATTTCAACAGGGTCTCCACCAGCATTTTGGCAATGATGGGCGGCACAGTAGCACAGTGGCCAGCACTGTGGCTTCACAGCGCCAGGGTCCCAGGTTCGATTTCCGGCTTGGGTCACTGTCTGTGCGGAGTCTGCACGTTCTCCCGGTGTCTGCATGGGTTTCCTCCGGGTGCTCAGGTTTCCTCCCACAAGTCCCGAAAGACATGCTGTAAGGTAATTCTTTTCTGAATTCTCCCTCTGTGTACCGCAAGAGGTGCCGGAATGTGGCGACCAGGGGCTTTTCACAGTCACGTCATTGCAGTGTTAATGTAAGCCTACAGTAACAGTAAATATTATTATTACTATAACAGTGTGGGAAGGCTGCCAGGGTCTCTGGGTACCAAGGTGGGGTGGGGTGGGGGGGATGCAGACAATGGGCTCTGAAAGTCTCTGCAGACCCAGCGATGGCCCTGGAGTTTGTTCCCCTCTAACCCGAGGCTCCCTGATTTTTTAAAAATTCGAATATGCTGTCAGTCAGGCGACCACCGGATGGGTTGACAAATGAGTGATTTATTAAAGTGTGGAACTATATGAACAGAATGTGACAAAAAGCTACCATGTTCAAAGACTCCCAAACTGCAAACTGACTGTGAACCTGCAACCCGCTCCCAGGCTTCGCGAGCTCAGACCCCATTGGTTGATTCAGTCACATGACCCTGCGGGGACTCGCCCCATTGGCTGATTGAGTCACATGACCCTGCGGGGACTCGCCCCCCCCTTAAAGGGGCACGCGACTACATCCCCTCCCTCTGTAAGTCCCTGATGAACATTTTCAAATAACCAAGCAACTGTTTACAAAAATGGACAACAGGTGTATCTCAAAACAGTCTATCACAGGGCCGGTCGGTCAGGGGGCTTCTTAATTCTTTCAGAGCTACGCTGTTCACCGATGGGTGCTTCAGCAGTAGAGGTGACTGGTGTTTGGCTCTCAATGGGCTGGCTCTTGATAGGTGAAGGTGTATCCATTCAGATAATTTTATCAGTTTCCCCTGAAACAATAATGGGTTCATCTGCGGGGCAGCTTGCTGCGGTATTAATTTAATCTTCACCCATCTCGCTGCCATGTCTACTTGGGCCAGGTTGTTCCGCTAGTCCTATCTGCAGTTCTCTTCTCCTGAAGTGGTCCAAGTGCATTTTTTATAATTCTCTCTTCTACTTCCACCCCGTTTGATACTGGACCTGCTTTGGTCACGAGCGTTCACGGAGAACCCAATTCGGGCCAGCACCGAACTTCTTCATGAAACTAAATCACCCATCATTAATGTTCTTTCAACTTTCTTTGAATTGTGGTGTCGTTTCTGATCGTTTTGTTTAGCTTCCACCCTCCCCGACAAATTTTGAAATCATAGGTCCAATCGCGTTCTAATGCGCCTACCCATTAGCACCTTGGCTGGTGTGGCACATGTGGTGGCGTGAGGCGGGGTACAATAGCTGAGCATGAACCAGACCAGCCTGAGTTGCAAAGGGCTGAAGACTGCTTATTCCTGGCGGCCTTGAATGTCTGGTCCCCTCCCTCAGCCAGTGGGGTGGTCGGGAGCCAAACACCGTTGGTCCTCTTAAAATGTTGGAATTCTTTTAGAGTGAGCGTCACTCATAAGCAAGGACATGGAGCTCATGAATGGGTCACACAGGGGGCAACCTGGCCACTCCCACAAGTAGACGGCAAGTGTTGATGCATTTGACACAGGTCACACTTTCTGACCAGGTTTCTTGTGTCGAGGCCCATTGTTATGCGAGGAAGCTATTGGAAAATTGGGTCCACAAATGAGACCAGAATGCAGCAGACAATTTAGGGGTTAAACAGACTGATGGAAAAAAAACTGCTTGCACAGAGTCACAGGGATACACCCATACCTGGCCAAGTTACATTGTCCAAGTCAGACTTAAACTCATTAGTGGGAATACACAGGATGCCCCAGATCCATTGTTCTTCGGGACACTCCTGTCTGACCAGCTATTAGCCCATTACAGAGACTGATGGCTTCCTTGTACATCAATGGGAGATTAGTTGCATTACAATAGCATGGTTCTGTTCTTTTGTATAAACAGGAGTGGGCAATCAAGCAGCCAAGATAACGATGATGGGTTCAAGCCTGGAAACCCAAGTAGAGAACCTTTGTTTGAGGGACTGGGAGCAGCTTAGAGAGAGAGAGAGAGAGAGAGGAAGAATTCTGTTCTGAAAGTTACAGAGCAGAAGGCTTTGGAATTCAATTTTCCACCGAGGCAGGCTTCGGAAAAGGGTTCTGAATGAATATCCCTAACAGAAGAAACATTGCTTCCTAAATGCCAGTATTGCCTTTGTTCACTGGTGTAAGTGGCATGAGAGCTGCATATTCTGGAACATGCTGTTTAATGGGAGCTAGTGTGTTAAGATAAAGAAAATATACGTCATCTGCTATTGTTAGGGTTGAAGTTTAAAAATTTAAATATTGTTTTCTTTTCTTTTGTTTCAATAAAGTTGGTGATTAAAATAACCAATAACTAATTTCTTCTATTATCACTTCTGGAATCAATCGATCTTTCCGCATTGCCTCAAAACTTTTATAAAGTTATGACTCTGCTTCAGTCTCTTAGCCACTGTTGAGATCTGACTAGGCGTCCGTAACACTATCCCGGGCCACCAAACATAACTGCAGGTGAGCATCTTCATTTTTTTTGTAATCCCTGAATTTATATAGTGAAGTGCTGGAACAATTCCTTCCTATCAGGGGTGGGTCCAGTCACCCTAGCTCCCCATGGTAACAGATTGCCGTCACAACTTAACTCGTCTTTTCTTATCTGAAAGGGCCGCAGTCATTCACACCTGTTAACATAAGGCGAGCCATGAAGGATCATGTGCTTGACTCAAGTTAATAAGGGGTTCTTTTAGGTCTCCTCTGGGGCCCTCGTTGAATTGAACTTGTGAAACTGCATTATTATCGAGGGCTTTGGCAGGTAATACCCTTGACTAACCCCACCAAATCCTCAAATATTTTGGAGTCGGGAGCATCAGGAGGCATCAAATTCCTAATTAGGTTGTAAGTGGGAGCCCCTGGAGGCCATTAGCAGAATAACCCATGGATTTTCCTCTGTTGTCTCCACTGATTTCATTTGCTTTGGAAAAGTAATGACGATGCTCTATATACAGCACCCATTCTTCTGTATGGTGTTCCAATGGTTCTAGTTCATTCTTAAACGAGTTTGGCTTCGAAGGAACGGTCTGCTCTCCCAATTTTCGCAACAGCAGGAAAACACTCCATTTGATCCTCCTCGCAAATATGGTACCCTGACAGATGGGTGGCCACCAGATGGATTTACAAATGGGTGATTTATTAAAGTGCGAAACTGTGCACAGAGAGTGAGATAAAAGCTGCCATGTTCCAAGACTCCAAACTCCGAACTGACTTGGAAACCTGTGCTCCAACGCGAGGGTTCGCTTGCTCCAGCCCCATTGGCCAATGGCTCGCATGACTCGCCGAGGGCTTACCCCCAAAAGGGACATGCAACACAATTACTGAAAATGACTAATTAGGACAAACACAAGAATGCTAAATTTCAAATAAGCACAGCAATTTATGGCACAGGAGGTAAGGGTGCAGATTGGTTGGCAAGTTACCTCTGATTGGCTGAGGCTTTGCCATGGAGAAAGCCTGGGGACCCTAGGTCCCCGAAGCTCCCAGCTAATTCAAAAAAGGCTTGAACATTTTTGTTTTATTTTCATAGAATGGGCCCATGTGCTGGAATATATGTCACTTCCAGCAAGTGTAAGTGAACCTCTTACAAGCTTGACTGACTACCTCAAATTTCTGTCAGCAATTCGCGCACTCAGGATTGTTTAGAAAGAGCTGCCCAATTGCAGAATCACATCTAACAGTAGACATTTTGCTTTGGGTTTTGCAAACGCGGACTGGTCAGTACAGCCTGTACTCTGCTTCATACAAACAACTGAAAAAGCATACTGGAACCCCAATTTTTGTAAACATTGACCACATCAAAGAGCGAAGTCTTACAATGCCAGGTTAAAGTCCAACTGCCTTTGTCTGGACTGCCATCCAGCTTACAGACAGGGATCCCTTTTCTGGGGAGGGAGTGTCTGTGTGTTGGGGGCGTATATATGTGCAGTTGGGGGTCTGTAGAGGGGGTTGCTTTAGGAAAGGTGTCCCTTTGATAGGGTCCGCCATTACACAGGTTCTGTGGGGGGTCCCTCAATAACAAGGGTCCCTTGGGGGAGGACCCCTATTACAGGTGTCTGGCAATTCCTGGTGATGTTCCTGATTTCCTCGATGGAGCAGGGCAGATTGCGGGTTTTGATGAAGTGGAAAAAACGTGTGACCCCCGGGTGGCAGAGGTCATCGCGTAGGGTCCTGAGTCGGTCCACTTTTGCGTTTGCACATGTGTCGCGGGACAGGGCATCAGGAGGCTCATTGAGCTTCCCGGGACGATACAAGATCTCGTAGTTGTAGGTGGAGAGATCGATCCTCCACCCGTAAGATCTTATCGTTTTTGATCTTGCCCCGATCTTGAACATGAAAGCTACCGACCGTTGGTCAGTGAATCTCCTGCCGTCCAGGTAGTGTCTCCAATGCAGCACAGCTTCTACGATGGCCTGGGCCTCCTTTTCGACGGAGGAATGACGGATTTCGGAGGTATGGAGGGTGCGGGAAAAGAAAGATATTGACCTGCCTACCTGGTTGAGAGTGGCAGCCAGAGCTACGTCTGATGCGTCGCTCTCGACCTGATAAGGGAAGGACTCATCGACAGCGTGCATTGTGGCCTTTGCGATGTCTGCCTTTAAGCGACTGAAGGCCTGGCGGGCATCTGCCGACAGGGAGAAGGCCGTAGATTGAATTAGTGGGCGGGCCTTGTCCGCATAGTTGGGGATCCACTGGGCGTAATATGAGAAAGACCCCAGGCATCGTTTCAGGGCCTTGGGGCAGTGGGGGAGAGGAAATTCCATGAGCGGGTGCATGCGTTCAGGGTCGGGGCCTATTACTCCATTGCGCACCACGTAGCCAAGGATGGCTAGGCGGTCGGTGCTAAATACGCATTTCTCCTTGTTCTAAGTCAGGTTGAGGGGCTGGTTTAGCTCACCAGGCTAAATCGCTGGCTTTTCAAGCAGACCAAGCAGGCCAGCAGCACGGTTCAATTCCCGTACCAGCCTCCCCGGACAGGCGCCGGAATGTGGCGACTAGGGGCTTTTCACAGTAACTTCATTGAAGCCTACTCGTGACAATAAGCGATTTTCATTTTCATTTCATTAAGGAGTTTGGCAGAATGGAGGAATTTGCGGAGACTGGTGTCGTGATCCTGCTGACCGTGGCCACAAAAGGTGACATTGTCTAGGTACGGAAATGTGGCCCACAAACCGTACCAGTCAACCATGCGGTCCATCTCCTATTGGAAGACCGAGACCCCATTAGTGACACCGAAGGGAACCCTAAGGAAGTGGTAGAGCCGTCCATCTGCTTCGAATGTAGTGTACTTGCGGTTGTCCGAGCGAATGGGGAGCTGGTGGTAGGCTGATTTGAGGTCCACAATGGAAAAGACCTTGTATTGTCCAATCTGATTGACCAAATCAGATATGCGGGGGAGGGGGTACTCGACGAGCTGCGTATACCGGTTGATGGTCTGACTATAATCGATGACCATCCTGTGCTTCTCCCCGGTCTTTACGACCACTACTTGAGCTCTCCAGGGGCTGTTGCCAGCCTCAATAATACCTTCCTTCAGTAGCTGCTGGACTTCCGACCTGATAAAGGTTCGGTCCTGGGCACTGTACCATCTTCTCCTGGTGGCGACGGGTTTGCAATCTGGGGTGAGGTTCACAAACAAGGAAGGTGGGTCGATCTTGAGGGTTGCAATGCTGCAGACATTGAGGGGGGGTATAGGGCCGCCGGATTTAAAAATTAAACTCTGGAGGTTGCATTGGAAGTCCAAACCCAGCTCAGAGGTGAGGGAGGATGTAGAGCCGGAAGCCGGAAGATGCTGAACTACGCCCTGGACGGTGAGATTTGCTATAGAGTACCCCTGGATTTCCACAGAATGGGACCCGGAGGCCAGGGAGATTTTTTGTTTAACCGGGTGTATCGCGAAGGAGCAGCGCCTTACCGTAGTGGGGTGAATAAAGCTCTCAGAGTCGAACAGACAGGATATCTTGTGCCCGTTGATGTGGACCGTCGCCGTTCCGGTTGTTAGATTTTGGGGCCGAGACTGGTCCAGTGTAACCAAGGCGAGTTGCGGCAGATGCTGGGTGGTCTCATCAGGCGATACGCGGCCACCCGAGTCGGGGTCCTGAGACGTCATCCAAGATGGTGGCGCTAATAAATCGCACATGGCTGGTGGTGGGCAAGATGGCGGCGCCCACGGGCCGCACGTGGCTTGCGGGTAGGGGATGGCGGCGAGGCCGGGTCGCCTGCGGAGACAGCGGCGACCATCCGGGCCTGGCATACCGCCATGAAGTGCCCCTTTTTACTGCAGCCCTTGCACATTGCGGATCGGGCCAGGCAGCGTTGCCGCCGGTGTTTGGCTTGACCGCAAAAGTAGCATCTGGGCCCCCCGGGGTTGCCTGGCTGCTGCACGGCACACGCTTGTTGCGAATTGGGGGATGCATTAGAGTCGGCCGCGGATGGGGTCCACGCTGTCCATGCGCGGTCGTGGGCATACGCCTGGGCGTTACGGGCGGTGGCGACATCTAAAGAGCGCGCGAGTTCCTGTGCCTCCCCGAGACCCAGCATATACCCTACTAGCAGGCGCTGGCGGATCTGTGTGGACAGCATGCCAGCAACAAAAGCATCCCGGATTAAAGGTTTGGTGTTTTTGCTAGCCAAGGCTTGCCGGCAGTTACAATTCCTATCTAGGACTAATAATGCGCGGTAGAAGTCGTCCAGCGATTCCCCCGGAATTTGTCGTCTGATGGCCAGAAGATGTTGGGCGTATACCTGATTCACTGGGCGAATATAGTGTCCTTTCAACAGAGTCATAGCGTCCTCGAAGTCAGCCGCGTCCTTGATGAGCGTAAAGATTTCTGGGCTCACCCTCGAGTAGAGAATCTGCAGTTTCTGGTCCTCCGAGGGTGGAGTCGTGGCCGTCCTGATGTAGCTGTTGAAACACACCTGCCAGTGTTTAAAAGTAACCGCTGCGTTTGCAGCGTGGGGGCTGACTTGTAGATACTCCGGCTTGATGCGGCGCTCCATTCTTTAAAATCTGGTGTAATAAATTGATGCACTATCAATTAGCACAGAAGCGAGAGTGGAGAGCAATTGAAGGCTTTATTACACCAGATGCTTCCCCCAGCAGTGCAGGATCAGAATGGCTACATCCTGGGAAAGCACAGACCTTTATGCTCCGCCTGCTGGGCGGGACCAGCAGGCAGAGCTCTACTAACGAACCTCGAATATGAGGTACTTCCAACATAGGTACCGTAATACCCTTAATACAGACTACCACAGGAAGGAAATCTGCCACCTTTACCTGGTCTGACTCCACATCCACAGCAATGTGGTTGACTCTTAAAAATGCTCTTGGAAATGGAGGGCAGTTAGGGTGGGGCAATAAGTTCTGGCCCAGCCAGCGACGCCAACTTACCATGAATTAATTTTAAAGAAGAATCGGGTGAGCCACCTTTCGTGAACAGCTGCAGTCCCTCCGGTTTAGGTGCGGTTAAGTTCTCCTGCCAGAACTTGTGACCTTACTATCCAAAGCCCATCCTCCTACTTGGCAGGGCATTAGACTCTGTCCGTCTTCACTGAATGGAATCTAGCACATGAACTAACATCGGGCTATGTCTGCATTTCAATTTAAACGCAGCAAATATATTCAAATATTACAACTCACCCGGAAACATAAATACGTGATTAGTCAGTGAGATCCGACGTGTAGTGACTGACACTTTGAGAAAACCCTCTGTCCATGTTTTCAACCTGCGTTCCTGAAATATTTCAGGGCAATAAGCTTATTGTTTCTCCTAATTACACGCAGAGATTTGTGAAGGGAAGGCAGAAAACATATGAGTAGTTATGTGAATTTGCAGATTTCTCTGCACCCTCAGTTCCTGGTTGTCGCTAATGATAGTAGTTACCAGAGAACAGAGCCTGAGGCACTCCTTCTGAAAGGTCACAAAGACTGGAATCACAGCGGGAATGTAGCATTCCGGGCTATTCTGAAAGAATACAAACTCTATTACTATGCAAATGCTTCCCTGTTTAATGAAGGCCTTTCATTCAGCAAGCTGGCTCCACACACATCGGATCAACATACTCGTACGTTTTGCTTTCATTTATTTTCAAATCGAATTTTTTCTTTCTCCTCCAATCTCCTTTTCTCACTGGAAGTTCCTGATTGCTTCAGGGGCAGAGTTCCATGGTAGTACAACGGTTAGCTCTGCTGCTTCACAGCGCCAGGGTCCCAGGTTCGATTCCCGGCTGGGGTCACTGTTGGTGCGGAGTCTGCAGGCTCTCCCCGTGTCTGCGTGGGTTTAGAAACTGGAGCATTCCAGTTTCCTCCCACAAGTCCCGAAAGACGGACTTGTTAGGTGAATTGGACATTCTGAATTCTCCCTCTGTGCACCCGAACAGGCACCGGAGTTGGGTGACTGGGGGCTTTTCAGAGTAACTTCATTGCAGTTTTAATGCAAGCCTACTTCTGACAATAAAGATTAGTATTAAAGAGGTAGGTTACACAAATACAGCATCTACAGACAAAGCCAATGATGCAAGATGATACTTTGAATGCGAGTCTTTGCAGGTAACTTCATTGCAGTGCTAATGTAAGCCTTCTTGCGACAATAAAGATTATTAAAGAAAATAGCGACACCTCCCCCACACATTGCTGACCGGTCAGTCTCCATGCGTGAGCTTGAACAAAGAGATTCAGAAGACTTTGGGGAGGAATTGCAACCAGTCTCAGTCCTACCCTCACCTATAGAATCCAGTAAATTATCCAGTCGGATTCATGGGATTCATAGAAAGAGATACTCAAATACGCCCACTTCCATGAAGGCAGGCTACTGCGGATGCCGAAATGGAAACAGCCAGCAGAGGGGCTCACCTTTGACTGCCAATGGCATCTTCCAATTCCGCGGAACCCGCTACAGTGCGGGTCCCATTCGTTGGCACCGGATGATTCTACCGCTGGTCAGGGCCGGAAAACCAGCCCATTGTCTCACCGGAGAAGCTGCAGGACCTGTTAACTTTTTCAAACACTTTCTTTATTTTTATTACTCGCACTTGCACCCTGGTTTCTCTATCGGCCTGTAGAAACGTTCTTTACACGTATTATGCGTGTCCAATTCTCATAAACCTTTAATTTGCTTCCACTAACCTTATCAGGCAGTGCCTTCCAAATCATTACAACTCACCGTGCAACACAAAGTTCTCACATTTCCCTTGATCATTTTACTGATCATCATGAGCGGCCCGGTAGCATAGTGGTTAGCACTGTCACTTCACAGCTCCTGGGTCCCAGGTTCGATTCCCGGCTCGGGTCGCTGTCAGTGCGGAGTCTGCACGTTCTTCCCGTATCTGCGTGGGTTTCCTCCGGGTGCTCTGGTTTCTTCCCACAAGTCCCGAAAGACGCGCTGTTAGGTGAATTGGACATTCGGAATTCTCCCTCCGTGTGCCCGAACAGTGCCGGAGTGTGACAACTCGGGCATTTTCACAGTGACTTCATTGCAGTGTTAATGTAAGCCTACTTGTGACAATAATAAAGATTATTATTATCATTACAGCTCACTGTGCAAAACAAAGTTCTCAGGTTTCCCTTGATCGTTGCGCCGATCATCTTAGATCTATCTGATCTGTTTATCATAGAACATAGAACATACAACAGTACAGCACAGAACAGGCCCTTCGGCCCTCAATGTTGTGCCGAGCAATGATCACCCTACTCAAACCCACGTGTCCACCCTATACCCGTAACCCAAAGGACACTACGGGCAATTTATCATGGCCAATCCACCTAACCCGCACATCTTTGGACTGTGGGAGGAAACCGAAGCACCCGGAGGAAACCCACGCACACAGGGGGAGGACGTGCAGACTCCGCACAGACAGTGACCCAGCCGGGAATCGAACCTGGGACCCTGGAGCTGTGAAGCATTTATGCTAACCACCATGCTACCGTGCTGCCCCTTATCGACCCTCTGTTATAAAACGGTAGCATTCTGAGCCATAAAGACGCGCGTTCATCATTTGCCTCTGATTCCAAATCGAGTCTTACAATACCTTGCTTCACATACTTTGGCAATTTTCCTTGTCTCCACCTCCCTATGCAAAAAATAAATAAATCGGCATCAATTGCAAAACTGTCAACGCCAAGCAACTAATCCATACGACAAGCTTTCTGACACATTGAACACCAAGTAGATTAACCTGTTGACACTAAAATCATTATTTTGTCAGTCAAGCTTGGTCACCGATTTATTCTCAGATTCTTCAGCACTGAAAGCCAAAACTATGATTTCTCTCATCTTATTTTGAGACATGTAGCCCAGTGGTGAGCGCCGCAATTTGAAAATTGAAACACTAAATTGTGAAAAGAAAGAAAAACGTGCATTTCTATCGCATCGCTGTCTCCTTCACGTGATTGTGATGCAGGTGATTGGCATATATGCGAAAGATGGCAAAGGATGTAAGTTCAGAGAACGTGAATTCATTCACTCTCCGAATTGCCCCTGTGTGGAGGCAAATGCAAAGACCTGAGAGGCAATGGAATATCACGCCATGTGGTCAGGCAGACATTTCAAAAGTATGGAGCAACTGGCTTTAATCTCCTGTGGAGATAATGGAAGCTGTTTACCTCTCAGTGGGAATCACATCCTGTAGGGGATGTGCCAGACGGGATTGTGAAATTCTGAAACCCAGGAATATTGAGACTGGGAGAAAAATGCAACAGCAAAACTTTTTCATGGAATCCCCACAGAGCAGAAAGAGGCCATTCAGCCCATCGAACCTGCACCGACCCTCCGAAAGAACACGCGACCTGGGCCCACCCCCCCACCCTATCCCCATAACTCCACGCATCGATCATGGCCAACCGACCTAACTTGCACGTCTTTGTGGAAATCGGAGCACCCGATCCACAGTGACACGGGGAGAATGCGCAACCTCCACACTGTCACCCGAGGCCAGAATCAAACCCAAATCCCTGGCACTGTGAAGCAGCAGTGCCAACCGATTGTCTGGGGATCAGTCATAACAACCTGCAAGTCCTTCCAACACATGTGAATGGCAGGCAGTTAGAGAAGGGGGGGGATTCCTGGACAGCCATATGATGGGAAGAACCTTGGAGCCTCTACCGTCGCTATCCATCGCTCCAGACATGTAAAAGTGCTTGTTCCGGCAGCAACTCCAGCTTCCTGAATGAAGCAACACACACCGGGTGCTTCACTTGCTGGGAGTATTCTCACAACCATCAGTGACATGCCGGCAATCCATACTTGTGTCTGCGAGTGGTACTTTGTTGGCAAACTTCAACCTCTTTGACTCCTCTTCTGAGGTCATCCTAAAATGCCTTGCAATTCTCCTGAGCGCTGAGGAGATTGTGTTTCATTAGACACTAGGGGCGGGATTCTCCAATCCCGCGGCAGAGTGTCCACGCCGTCGGGCCGCTCCCATGACAAATTCTGTCCCCTGCAGGCGGCCAGCACGGCGCTGGAGCCGTCCGCGCTGCTCCAGCTGCAGATCCCGGCGCGAACTGTGCGCTGCGGGATCCGCGCATGCGCAGTTGCGCCGGCGCCAAGGAAAACATGTGCAGTGGCACCGGCACCAACGCACGCATGCGCATGGCCTCCTTCAATGCGGCGGCCCTCACGCAACATGGTGCAGGACTACAGGAGCTGGTGGGTAGGAAAGGAGGCCCCCAGCCATAGTGGCTGGCCCGCTGAGCTCAACACTGCAGGAAATTATTGAAGTGCGGCCTTGAGGGTGTGTTCCTCGCGGAGGCCAAAATAAATGGCAAAATGCCATTGAATAACGGGGGGGTGGGATACTTCGGAAACCGGCAGGGTGGGCAACTCCGGTGCGGAGTGCCATGAACCACTCTGGCATCGGGCCGCCCCAATGGTGCGGAATCCTTCGCACCTTCAGGGGCTAGGCTGGCGGCGGAGTGGTTTGCAGCACGTCGGCCGGCGCGGAAGGAGCTTGGCGCCACGCCAACCGGCACCGAAGGGCCTCCGCCGGCTGGCGTGATTTGACGCATGCACGGGAATGCCAGCGTGTACTGGCGTCATCCCAGCGCAGCCGCAGCATTGTTTCATCTCGGCTCCGGCCATCGTGGACCGGTACACCAGCCCACGCAGAGGAATAGAGTGCCCCACGGCCCAGGCCCGCCCGCGGATCGATGGGCTCCGATTGCGGGGCAGATCATTATGGGGGCACCCCGCGCCCCCCTCAGGACCCCGGAGGCCGCCTGCGGAGCCAGGTCCCGCCGGCAAATACCTGTCACAACATACGCGAGCGGGACCCGCCGAAAACGGGCAGCCACTCATCCCATTGTAAGCCGGATAATCGCCAGAGGGGGGGGGGGGGGGCGCTGCCAGTGACCGCCGACCGGAGCGGCACAATTCCCGCCCCTGCCAAATCCCCGGCACCGGAGAATTCAGCAGCTGGCGGGAGCGGGATTCACGCCGCCCACTGGCGATTCTCCGGCCCGGCGGGGGGTCGGCGAATCCTGCCCGGGGTCTTTCTCGAAGCTGCAGACACCGAGAAACACCTCGCAAAACACACCCAAAAATAGATTCTCTTTCTGTTGAATCGCACTGAGAGACTTTTTCCCGTTCCCCGCTGTTTTTGCCTGCCTAGTGTGTGCAGAGGACGGGTTGAGTGAAAAAACTGGGGTTAGGAATCAGATAATAGTGAACCAGTTGTGTTTGCTGGCTATTTAATGCTAGTTATTGCTATTTTTTTTTCAATTTAGAGTACCCATTTCTTTTTTTCAATGAAGGGGCAATTTAGTGTGGCCAATCCACCTAGCCTGCACATCTTTTGGTTGTAGGGGTCAGACCCACGTAGACACGAGAATATGTGCAAAATAGTTCTTATTATTAATAACAATTAATTGTGTTTAAATTCACAAACCTGGTGACTGTAGATGTTGGGCATGCAAAGACCCAAAAATTAGTAGTTTATTTGACTTATAGAATAGAACAGTACAGCACAGAACAGGCCCTTCGGCCCTCAATGTTGTGCCGAGCCATGATCACCCTACTCAAACCCACATATCCACCCTATACCCGTAACCCAACAACCCCCCCCCCCTTAAACCTTACATTTTTATTAGGACACTACGGTCAATTTAGCATGGCCAATCCACCTAACCCGCACATCTTTGGACTGTGGGAGGAAACCGGAGCACCCGGAGGAAACCCACGCACACAGGGGGAGGACGTGCAGACTCCACACAGACAGTGACCCAGCCAGGAATCGAACCTGGGACCCTGGAGCTGTGAAGCATTTATGCTAACCACCATGCTACCCTGCTGCCCCTTTGTGGTGGTGACTCCGGCACCACTTGTGTGGTGACTCCGGCTCAAATGGGGCTGGAATTGACTATGCACTATCCCAGGATGTCATAACTTTCTGAACATCTTGCTATGATTGATAGCTCCTACGTAGATACATACATAGAATATAGGAGCAGGAGGAGGCCTTTTGGCCCTTCGAGCCTGCTCCGCCATTCATCGCAATCATGGCTGATCATCCAACTCAATAGCCTAATCCTGCTTTCTCCCCATAGCCTTTGATTCCATTCTCCCCAAGTACTATATTCAGCCGTCTCTTGAATATATTCAAAGCTCCTGACCACACCATAAACAGTTAAGTGCTTTCTTCTGAGAAAAAGAGGAAGTGGAAGCACTTAACTCTTACGTGGGGGTCCCTGATGGGGTGACCTGATGAGGGGGATCATATGGGGTCTCTGGTGGGGGTCTCTGATGGGGGTCTTTGGTCGGGTTTATGGTGGGGGTTTATGGCGGTGCCCCTGGTGGTGGTCTGTGATGGAGGGTCTGGTTGGAGGAGGGGGTCTGATGGGAATCTCTGGTGGGGAGATCTGATGGGGGGAGGGGCTGGGGGTTGGCAGGTTTGCATTGTTGGGGATGCGCAGGGCCCTCTGATGGACTTTGGGGGCAGCTACGTTAAATACTTACACTCTTGACCCACTGCAGGGTCCACTGCATCAAGACCAGGCTGACAAACATCTGCACCAATCCACTACTACATGAACCCTGGCCCAGAGGGCCTGAGCATCATGGAGAATCTGTGTCCAGGGCTGGCTTAGCACAGTGGGCTAAACAGCTGGCTTGTAATGCAGAAGAAGGCCAGCAGCATGGGTTCAATTCCTGTAACGGCCTCCCCGAACAGGCGCCGGAATGTGCCGACGAGGGGCTTTTCACAGTTACTTCATTGAAGCCTACTTGTGACAATAAGCGAGTATTATTATTAAATAGGCTCAAATTCTATTTTTTGCCCAACACGAGATTCTCCGCTGTTTTGGGAACTCCATTATCAGTGGCAGGCGTTGGTGAATCCCCCCCGCTATCTCCATTTCCCAATATTAGGATGTCTCAAAACAATTCTCAGCAAGTGCAGATGTCGTGAAGTGTAGTCACTTTTACAATATGTGAGAAATTTGTGCACAGAAAGCTCCCAAAACAGCAAGAAGGTAATGGCCAGGTAACTTGTTTCAATGATGTTAGTTGGCCAATAGATATTTGCCAGAGATGACTCCCTTGCTCTTCTTTGAAATGCAGCCAAATAATTTTGATATCACCTGAGAGGGCCGTCAGGGCCTTAGTCTGAAGCCTCAGCTGAAAGGTGTCGTCTCTGATAGTGCAGCAGTCCATCACTGCAGCAGCAGTCTAGTTTATATATATAAGCCTCGCAGCAGGACTCGAACCCACAACCTTCTGTCCCAGAGGCAAGATTAAAACTGACCGAGATACGATTCACAAACTCAGCAGATCAGAACATATTTGGAAGAATTTGATCAGTCTGGCGAAGGAGCAAGCACACAATTTGTCGAAAACATTGATGTTCGAAAGATTCACTCTCATTGGCAGGGCGAGGAGCGAAGAAGATAAAATCCTTCTGTAAAAGTCGAAGAAAATGAACACCGTGCGAACACACAGAGGACGCAAATATAGAGTGGCATGAAAAATTGTACAGCTCCCCCCTCAACTACACTCCATAATAAGAGAACATGAGTGGAACAATTATCTTTCCCGATCTATGTGGAATAACAAGCGTGCAATGTTGAGCTGGGATATTGTGTTCTGCGCTACTTCAAGATTCAGCTTTGCTCCTGCTCATGGGATGTGAGGAGAATTATGTGTCCTGCGAGTTATAAAAGAGGAAACATTTCCACAATTTTACCCAGTGAAAGTGCCCCGCCGTCCCCAGCCACCCCACTCCCTCCACCCCCTGCGTCTACCTCTCAAGTTAATTCAAAATGTGAATGCAGCTTTCAAGTGCATTAGTAATTTTGCATTGAGAGCGCCTCGTTAGGGATGACATGTCCCCCTCCATTTTACTCAATAGCTTCCAGGCCACACCATCATTTCTGGCCACAAGGGGATAATGACTGAGGAAGGCTTCTCAGAATACAAAAGAGCAACACAATGTGTGCCAGGTACCTTCCAGGTAATGGATGGAACAGATGCTTTCGCTCCACCTTGCAAATTAAGCTTCGTTAATGCAGCAGAAGCACAAGGGAGGAAGGGCCTGGAGCTAAGACCTCGCCCTCGTGTCTCTCCATTTACTTCAAGCTGTCCTATACATGAGTAATTACAGATCTAATGTCAGCCGCTTGGTTTGGAAAGGAGAATTCCTACTAAACCCGGACTTGGTTTCACGAGGGGCTGGTTTAGCACGCTGGGCTAAATCGCTGGCTTTTAAAGCAGACCAAGGCAGGCCAGCAGCACGGTTCAATTCCCGTACCAGCCTCCCCGAACAGGCGCCGGAATGTGGCGACTAGGGGCTTTTCACAGTAACTTCATTGAAGCCTACTCGTGACAATAAGCGATTTTCATTTTTTTCATTTTTCATTTTCATTCACGAGACAAGTCAAGCAATTGGTTCCTCGCACTCTGTCCCGCAGGGTCCAAGGGAGGCTGCACGTTATTTATTTATAATCCATGGACTTCAATTGCCCCTTCATTTCTCTTCGTCTGCCCCCCCCCCCCCCCCCCCCCCCCCGGCGCCCACCACCATTGCTCTTCAATCCTGCTCATTCTCACGGTCAGCTCAGTCCCTCCATTGCTTAAGATTCTTTAACATAACAGTGAGTGCCGTTGAGCTCAACTAACAAGATCAAACTTCAAGCTTTAAAACTACCTGTGCAGAGCGCATTGTCCACTCGCTCATCCTTTCTTTCAATCAAATTTCATTCAAAGTCTCCAAGGACATTCTCTACATGTTTAAGATGCGATGCAATTGCAATATATTGTTGCTAATATCCAAGGTCAGCAGTTTCCAAACACAAAACTCTGGTTTTCTGCGTTTTTCAAAAACCGATCTAAAGCAGCAATTTAACACCAGCATGTCATTTTCTTGGCTATCTGCTGGATATTTCACAAGCTCCTGTTTGCACGATCTAAAAGTTTCAAATGATACAATTGGCAGGTGATCAAGTGAACCTTAGGTTCTTCCTCCCCAAAGAGGAATGGTGATGACTTCATTAAATATATCGCCGCATTCCGCGGGTGGGATTTAGCGGCCGTATTAGTCACGGGTGCAAATCGTTTCGTGCCCGCTAAATCTCACGAGAGGGCAAAATGTAGGATTTGCGCCAGTGAGATATCTGATCGCTTTCTTACCGGGCACTCCCTGATGACACAACCAGATCACACCCAGGAACGGTATGATCTTGATTTGCGTGAATTTTAACGCATTAGTGTGTACTTAGTGTGGTTAACATTGCACCTTGAGCCCTCATTGAATCTTCCCACCCACCAGGTGTGACATCACGGCAGCACAGTGGTTATCACCGTTGCTTCACAGCTCCAGGTTCTTAGGTTCGATTTCTGGCTTGGGTCACTGTGCTGAGTTCTCCCCCTGTCTGCGTGGGTTTCTTCCGGCTGCTACAGTTTCCTCCCACAGTCCAAAGATGTGCAGGTTAGGTGGATTGGCCATGCTAAATTGCTCTTGTGTCCAAAAAGGTTGGGTGGGGTTACTGGGCTATGGGGATAGGGTGGAGGTGAGGGTAAGATGCTCTTTCCAAGGGCCGGTGCAGGCTCAATGGGCTGAATGGTCTCCCTGCGCACTATAAATTTTATGACGATCACTCCGGCACAAATTACTAGTGCTTCTTACAAACAGGAATCAGGCGCCATGAACTCCGAGAGGGAGGAAGGAGGCGAGTCAACACTGAGTACAAGGGAGTCAAATGGGACAAAGCCTGATGACCAGCTCTGGAGAGGGGTGTGGGGGTAATGGATGTCCGGGGAGGGCTGAGGCTTGTCGATGGTGAGGGAGTGGGGGGGAACTACGGGGCTTGGAGGAGGGGATTGGAGGGCCTGAAATGTAAATTTGGAGAGAATTGTCTGCACAATGAGGTTCCAGTAAACCCATTCTACAAGTAGTAGATTATTTTATAGGAACATAAAAACATTGCTATGATTGAAAATCGCTTATTGTCACGAGTAGGCTTCAATGAAGATACTGTGAAAAGCCCCTAGTCGCCACATTCCGGCGCCTGTCTGGGGAGGCTGGTACAGGAACCTAATTCCTGTGCGACCAGAAACAGTTTTGAAAAGGGATCAAATTCCAAGTCACCGATGGAAAGAACTGAAAGATATGATTTCATGTTTTCAGACTTTTACTGCAACAAACAAGCTAAAATTAACCAGATCATACATTAATCAGCAGGCAACAATTACACCGAAGATTTTGGCCCGAATTCTCCAGCCATTCCAATTCTCTTTTCCCGCCAGCAGCGTATCCCAGCTTCCAGGTTTCCTGGCGGGGTGGGGTGGCTTCAATGGGGAATCCCATTGACAAGCGATGGGAGTAGAGAATCCCGCTACCAGCGAATGACAAAGGTATGGCATTAAAAGAACAGATCCATCGGCACTCCTAGCTCTCCAGAAGGTTGGCTTCTCCCTGCATGGCTGAGTCGAAGCTTCCACTGCTCTTGCACATTTGTTCCATTCAGCCTGAATTTTCCCGGATTATCACCAGCTAGGCTGGTCCGTTCTCTTCCCTTTTCTCCGATCAAAAGCCAAACACTCACGAGCATCCTACTTGGCTGTAAACACAAAACAGCTTCCTTTGTTGCTCCACAGCAGTAACCGTGTCTGCCTCGCAAAAAACAGCAGATCTTCTTTCTCTGTTAAGTACTGCAAAAGGATGTTAAAACTGTTGTTTGAATGTGTTATGATCCAGTTCTGGACTAGTAAACTTTTGTTTAACGTAGAGAAAGTTTGAAATTCCAGTTACCCACCGGTAGAATAAAGCCATAAGTTTCCACAGTTACAAACACACAAAATAAACTTTTAGCAATTTATATGCCAAACATGCAATAACACAGAATACCAAGAACCCTCTCCCCCAACCCGGCCTACCCCTGAAACTAAGTATAACTTAGGTAAAACCCTTCCACCGACCCTCTCACGGTAAACGTAACGTAACCTTCTCAAGGCTTAAAAACTCTATCAAGTCACCCAGCCACGCCGAGGCGCTTGGCGGTGTCGTCGAGCTCCAGCCCAAGAGGGTCCGCCTCCTTGCCACCAGTGAGGCAAAGGCCAAGAGCTCTGGCAAAACGACTCTCTAACGATAAGTCTCCTGATGTACCATCAATTGAACGCGAGACACAATGAAGGTCCAAACTTAGGCTTTAATCAGCTAGATGTTAGCCCGGTGGTCGACTACAGTGAAAGGCCGACCGCCGGTACATCTGGGTACTTATACCCCGCCTTGGAGGTGGGGTTTACTTGCCTCGCGACCAATTGGTGAGCAGTCACATGACTAGTCTCAGCCAATCAGCCGAGAGGCACATGACCAGCCAGAGCCAATGGGAAACCGGTACTCTGCACCAATGGCAGCGCTCCTAGTCATACCACCACATTCACCCCTTGTGGAGAAAGAAGCCGGGGGGGGGGGGGTAAGGGAAAAGAAGGGGGCCGAGGACTGGTGGTATGAGTAGGGAAAATTGAGGTAAACGGTGGCTGCCCACTGCCCACTGGCTCGTGACAAATGCGAACAGAATTAATCACAGTTGAATGCAACAAAAAGAAAATGGTACAATAGAGTCCAACAAAGTCCAATGGTGGCATCAGATGGACTCGATCAGCCTGCCGGGTGCCCGTGGTGTTCTGCCGGATCACCGCAGTGGAGCCGGTGATGTTGGGCCGGTGATCGTCCTTGACTCCGGGAGCGTCGGTCGTAGGTCTGTCTCCGTACCCCGGGCCAGTGGTGGAGATGCTGTGATCGGGGAAGGGAGTCCCTGTGCGCTGGTTCATGGGGGCGCAGGAGGTGTTGGGGGGAATCGGGATAGGGAGGGGGGTGGCGATGTAGGGGGGGAGGCCGCAGGCTGACGGGTGCCCGGTCCCGAAGCGAGACCGTATCCTGCCGACTGTCGGGATACTGCGGGTTGGCGTGGAGTAACTGGACTCGTTCAACCAACGGGTCAGACTTGTGCACCCGCACATGCTTCCGGAGCAAGATGGGCCCGGGGGTGGCCAGCCAGGTCGGGAGCGGGGATCCCGAGGACGACTTCCTAGGGAAAACGAGAAGGCGTTCATGAGGTGTTTGGTTAGTGGTGGTACAGAGGAGAGACCGGATTGAATGGAGGGCGTCGGGGATGACCTCTTGCCATCGGGACACCGGGAGATCTCTGGAGCATAGGGCCAGTAGGATGGTCTTCCAAATGGTGCCATTCTCCCGCTCGACCTACCCGTTACCCCAAGGGTTATAACTGGTCGTCCTGCTAGAGGCGATGCCCCTGCTGAGCAGCAATTGATGCAGTTCGTCACTTATAAAGGAGGCCCCCCCATTCAATGTGGATGTACGTGGGGTAACCAAACAGGGAGAAAAAGGACAGGAGGGCCTTGATGACGATTGTCGTGGTCATGTCGGGGCAGGGGATGGTGAAAGGGAAGCAGGAGTACTCGTCAATCACACTCAAGAAATATGTGTTGCGGTTTTGGAGGGGAGGGGACCCTTGAAGTCGATACTGAGACGTTCGAAGGGGCGGGACACCTTGATTAAATGCGCTGCATCGGGGCGGTAGAAGTGCGGTTTGCACTCTCCGCAGATGTGGCAGTCCCTGGTGACAGCCCTGACTTCCTCAATGGAGTATGGCAGGTTGCGGGTCTTGATGAAGTGGTAGAAACGCGTTACCCCTGGATGGCAGAGGTCCGTGTGGAGGGCGCGAAGGCGGTCGACTTGTGCGCTGGAGCAGGTACCGCGGGACAGGGCAACAGGAGGCTTGTTGAGCTTCCCAGGATGATACAAGATATCGTAGTTGTACGTGGACAACTCGATCCGCAACCGCCAAATCATGTCGTTCTTGATCTTGCCCCTCTGTGCATTGTCAAACATGAAAGCTACTGACCGTTGGTCTGTGAGGAGGGTGAACCTCCTGCCCGGCCAGATAGTGTCTCCAATGTCGTACATCTTCAACTATGGCCTGTGCCTCCTTTTCCACCGAGGAATGGCGGAGTTCGGAAGCGTGGTGGGTCCGGGAGAAGGCCACGGGTCTGCCCGCTTGGTTCAGGGTGGCCGCCAGAGCCACGTCAGACACGCCGCTCTCGGCCTGGAATGGAAGGCACTCGTCGATAGCATGCATCGTGGCCTTTGCGATATCCGCTTTGATACGGCTAAAGGCCTGGCGGGCCTCCATTGACAGGGGAAAGGAGGTGGATTGGATGAGGGGGCGGGCTTTGTCGGCGTAGTTGGAGAAGCCCAGACAGCGTTTGAGGGATTTGAGAGTATTGGGAAGGGGAAGGTCCATCAGGGGGCGCATGCGTTCGGGGTCGGGGCCTATCACTCCGTTACGCACTACGTAGCCAAGGATGGCTAGGCGGTCAGTGCTAAACACCCACTTATCCTTATTGTAGGTTAAATGAAGGAGTTTTGCGGTTTGGAGGAATTTTTTAAGGTTGATGTCGTGGCCCTGCTGGTCATGGCCGCAGATGGTGACGTTATCGAGATACGGGAAGGTGGCTCGTAAACCGTATTTATCGACCGTTCGGTCCATCTTCCGTTGGAAGACCAAGACCCCATTTGTGACACTGAATGGAATCCTTAGGAAGTGGTAGAGGTGCCCATCTGCCTCAAACGCGGTGTACTTGCGGTCACTCACGCGGATGGGGAGCTGGTGATAGGCGGACTTAAGGTCCACCGTGGAAAAGACTTTGTATTTTGCGATCCTGTTAACCAGGTCAGAAATACGGGGGAGAGGATACGCGTCCAGCTGCGTAAATGTTGATGGTCTGACTGTAATAGATGACCATCCGGTTTTTCTCCCCAGTCCGAACTACCAGCACTTGGGCTCGCCTGGGACTGTTGCTGGCCTCGATAACTCCTTCCTTAAGGAGCCTTTGGACCTCGGACCCGATGAAGGCCCGGTCCTGGGCACTGTATCGTCTGCTCCTAGTGGCGACGGGTTTACAATCTGGGTTGAAATTCGCAAACAAGGAAGGGGGGTCCACTTTCAGGGACGCGAGGCTGCAGACCGTAAGGGGGGGGAATAGGGCCGCCGAATTGGAAGGTCAAGCTCTGCAGGTTGCACTGGAAATCCAGTCCTAAGAGTGTCGGTGCGCAGAGACGGGGGAGGATGAGGAGTTTGTAGTTCTTGAAAACCCTCCCCTGGACCGTGAGGTCCGCTATGCAGCACCAGGTGATCTGGACGGAGTGCGAACCTGAGGCTAGCTCAATCTTATGTTTGACTGGATGGACGGGCAGCGGGCAGCGTCTTACTGTGTTGGGTGTGGACGAAACTCTCTGTGCTCCCGGAGTCCAGCAGGCAACCCGTCTCGTGCCCATTGAGCTGGATCTCCGTCGTCGTCTTGGTGAGTGTGCGTGGTCGTGACTGGTCAAGGGTGACTGAAGCAAGTCGTGGCGAGAGTTCCTGGTCATCATCGCTGGCAGAGTAGTCGCTGGCAGGGCCTTCTGTATCGGCCCAAGGTGGCGGCGCCCAGGACCCGCACGTGGAGTCTGGGCCCCAAGATGGCGGCGCCCATGACCCGCACGTGGAGCCGGGGCCCCAAGATAGCGGTGCCTGCGGGGCCGTTGTGGCGGTTGGGGCAGGGTCAGCGGTGTCTGCGGGCCAATCGGGGCAGCCCAGAGCGGGGGCAGGGCAGCCTGTGGGCCGGATGCGGGGTGGAGGAGCCCTGGGGGGACCGGGGGGGGGGGGGGGGGGGGGACGGACGATCTGCGGTCTCTGCGCGGGACAGCAGTGACCGACTTGGTCTGGCAGACCACAGCATAATGGCCCTTCTTCGCACAGCTGTTGCACAGAGCAGGGAGGACCGGGCAGCGCGGGCGGGGGTGTTTAGCGAGGCTGCAAAAATAACAGCGGGGCCTGGCAAGCTTGTCGGGGCGTCCCGCAGCGCAGGCCTGGGGGGAGTCGGGGTCAGCGGAGGACGGGGGTGGCGCGTGCCATGAAGCCCAAGGGGTTGCCGCGTGCCCGGGGGCGTATGCGTGGGCGTTCACGTCGGCGACCTCCAGGGAGGTTGCGAGGGTCCGTGCCTCAGCTAGGCTGAGGGTGTCCTTTTCCAGTAATCGCTGGCGGATAGAGGAGGATTGCATGCCGGCAAAGTAAGCTTCTCTGGCTAAAAGTTCCATGTGCCCTGTCGCGGAAACTTGGGGACAGGCGCAATTTCTCCCCAGAGCCGCGAGGGCCCGGTAAAACCCGTCGAGGGACTCACCAGGGAACTGTTGTCCAGTAGCCAGGAGATGCCGTGCATATAAATCGTTGACCGGCTGGAGAAAGTGTCCTCTTGGGAGACCCATAGCTGCGCCATAGTCCTGTTCGTCCTCAATCATTGAGTATACCGCCGTGCCCACACACGAGTGGAGGATGTGGAGTTTCTGCTCCTTGGTGGGCTGGCTGGCTGCAGTTGTCAGGTAACTGTTGAAACACGCCAGCCAATGTTTAAAGGTTGCAGGCGCGTTCGAAGCGTGTGGGCTGATGCGGAGGCAGTCAGGCTTGATGCGTAGCTCCATTTCAAAATTCTAGCTGATTAAATTGATGTACCATCAATTGAACGCGAGACACGATGAAGGTCCAAACTTAGGCTTTAATCAGCTAGATGTTAGCCCTGTGTTCGACTACAGTGAAAGGCCAACGCCGAGACCTCTGGGTACTTATACCCCGCCTTGGAGGCAGGGTCTACTTGCCTCTCGACCAATTGGTGAGCAGTCACATGACTAGTCTCAGCCAATCAGCCGAGAGGCACATGACCAGCCAGAGCCAATGGGAAACCGGTGCTCTGCACCAATGGCAGCGCTCCGAGTCATACCACCATTTCCCACCTTCTCCAAATACTTTCTTTCAACTCCCTAAATGTCACATCTGACCTAGCAGGCTTGAATAGCTGGTTCGCATAGATGGGGGCTTGCCTTGAGGCAGTCCTCAAATTAACATGTTGATGGAGTTTCCACCAAATTTCTAACGTGGCCATTACCACTGGGTTAGTCGAGAATTTCTTCGGCACAGGCTCTGCTTCTACCTGGACACAACTTTCTTCCGTATCCCCGCACCACTTTTAGCATTATCCGTCCAATAGTAGTATTGAAAGTTTGACAAGGCTCAGCCCCCTACTTGTCTGTCCCTGTGGAGCACCATCCTCCTGATCCTCTTGCCCCTACCCGCTCAAATAAACCCAGCCAACAGCCGGCCAATTTCTCTGAAAAACGTTATTCAAAGTATAATCCCGGATAGCCTCTGAGATCCTTGCACAGAACCCTAGATCCATCAGTGGTCCCACACTGAGGCTATTAATGGCTCCCAGGGCTTCTCCGTGACCTGCAAATCACACAAGGTACAAAGCGCCACCAACTCCCTCTTCCAGCAAGTACAAGGATAAATTGGAAGTGAAGCATCTTCGTAAAACTCCATCAAACTCCATGACATAGCCTTTCAGGATTCGCTAAAGGATTCTGAATATTTTAGCACTAATTCCCAAAACAAAGCATCTCTCTTTCCAGCAGAGGCATCACGTCTTTGGTTCTCCACCCCCGCCTACATAAGCCCATCTGCTCTTTTATGCCTTGAACTCTTCTATTTTGACTCTCTGAAACAAACATGGGCAAACTTCTGAACAGCTGTTTTCTTTTTGATGTTGTCACAATCGAAAGACCCCAGCATTTTGGTGGCCTTACCTTCACAAGAACAATCCCCCCAGAACTAAATATTACCTGTAAACAATTAACATGAACCGTGAACCAAATATTTGTCACACATCTCATTGGGTTTCCCCTGGAATTTCTCTCCTCATGGCAGCCAGATCACATGGGCATGTCTCCGAACTGAAGTGCTTAAAGTTTTGTTCTTACTTTGAATTAAAGTTACATTGCAAAGCATATCCATCTTGTTATTTTCAGAACATCACAGCATTCATGAAAACAGGAGAAGACCATTCAACCCTTCATGTGTCTTCCATCAGTCTGTGAGATCATAGCTGATCATCATCTTAACTTCATCTACTTATTTTGGTTCTGCAGTCCCCTAATACACTTGCGCAACAAAAAAAATATCCATTTTAGTTTTTAAAATTTTCAAGTGAGCCCAAGAGTCAAATGCTTCCGGGGAAGAAAGTTCCAAATCTCCACTATTCTGCTTGTGAAAAAATGCTTATTGACATAATTTCCAAACTGGTAAATCGCTCACCTCAAGGTTAAATCTCCTGGCTCTCAAGTCCCTATGACACCCACCTTATTAACCACTTCAAACACTTTTGTGAAGATGATGTAGTTTTAATGTTCCTGGGCTAGAAATCCAGAAGGGTGGCACGGAGGCAGGGTAGTTAGCACTGCTGTCTCACAGCGCTAGGGGTCCAGGTTCAATTTCAGCCTTGGGTGACTGGGCGGAATTTGTCAGTCCTCCCCGTGTCTGTGTGGGTTTCCTCCGGGTGCTCCGGTTTCCTCTCACTGTCCAAAGATGTGCAGGTTAGGTGGATTGAACGTGCTAAATGTCCCCTTATTATCCAAAAGATTAGGTCGGGTGGGGTTAGGGTGGGAGCCTGGGCCTACCTAGCGTGCTCTTTCGGAGGGGCGGTACAGACGTAATTGTTCGAATGGCCTCCTTCTGCACTGTAGGGATTCTATGAACTAATGGCACAGCAGCTGGGGAAACTCACCTTATGAAGGAGCTACATCCCCCAAGCTGGTGATTCCAAATAAACCTGTTGGGCTTTAACCTGGTGTTGTAAGACTTCTTACTGTGCCCACCCCAGTCCAGCACCGGCACCTCCACGTCATGGTGGAATTTAAGTTCAATTAAATAAATCTGAAATTTAATAAAAAGAGTGCATTAATCTACCAGACTGTCAGACAAGGTCACACAGATCTCCTCTTGGTTCCCGACAGTGTGGGGCTGCCCGACAATGGGAAATCCCATTGACCAGCCAGTGTAACGGAGCATCCCCCCCGGCAGGGTGAAACAGAAATGTGGTGTGGCAGAGTGGAGAATCCAGCCCAAGATGATATGGAAAATCTGATTAAGAATAAAACCAGACATTGAACCGGGCACCAGTCACAACTAAAGACACATTGTACAAAAATTGGGAGAGCTGGACCGCAGACTAGTCAAGTGACAACTTGAGTGATACTCAAAGAATCATACCTTTCCGTCTATTCCCAGGCACGTCCATCACCTTTGCCGGGTATATCTTGTCCCACCGACAGGATAGGTGAACTAGAGATGACTCCACAATGGTGTGCCACTAGGAGGGACTTCCGCAGTGTGTCGGCCGCAGCGCTCCACACCTTGAGTAGAAATGTGATTGAGAATCAGACCCCCATGAACCTTATGCACAATCAGCCCTCAAGTTCTCAACCTATTGGTTTCCGGTTTACCACTGCCAGGCCAACCCAATGGGTTACAGTGGTTAGCATGGTCGCTTCACAGCTCCAGGGTCCCAGGTTCGATTCCCAGCTCGTGTCACTGTCCATGCGGAGTCTGCACCTTCTCCCGGTGTTTGCATGGTTTCCTCTGGGTGCTCCGGTTTCCTCAGACAGTCCAAGGATGTGTAGGTTTGGTGGATTGGGCATGCCAAATTGCCCTTAGTGTCCAAAAAGGTTAGGTGGGGTTGCGGGGATAGGGTGGAGGTGTGGGCTTAAATGGGGTTAAGGGCTGGTGCAGACTCGATGGGCCGAATGGCCTCCGTTTGCACTGTAAATTCTATGATCCTGTGATCTAAGGACAACTCGGCCCAAATTGTGCGCTGAAACCCAATTTTCAAATAGGAGCATCTAATTAACGCAGCATCCACCTCGCCCTTGTTTCAATCCTTTGGCCAAAACAACACTGTACTTGTCTTTTTGCAAGAAAAAAAAAACAGCAGCCTTCAAGTAAAACCAACTTCCTTTCTAATCCCTCTCCAGACCTTTAGCACTGCAACGTCAAAAAACTGCTCGCCTTGGCAAAGATCTGATGGGTAATTGTTTCCGATGTTGAAATGCTTATCCACAGCATTAACTTAATTCAAGTACCAAGATCAGTGCAAAATGGGCCGTCCCTCATCAGCCGAGTGCTGTGTTCATGCTGCAGCAGCTGGCATCTCGACTGAAAGACTGCCACTTCAGAATAACCTTTAAAGTCAGGGACAGGAAGGACAATTAGAAATGTACAGGTTCTTGTGTGTGCAAGGAATTGTTCCCAATAGGGGATAACATATTGCGACCTGTTAATACCTACTTAAGATTTCTTGCTCAAGGTGACTTGTTATGCCGACAGCTCTCTTTATTGCTCACTGGTGATGTCAGGAGCTGAGTGATCTCTGCCTCAAGACTATTAATGTTTTTTTCATCCTCTTCAACCACATACCTTTCTTGGGTAATATATATGTCGATATATATATGTTATACATAATATTTCTTTGTGTATTTTATATATTGTTTCAGGAGTATTTACATCTTTCAATCACAGCACTGTCATAACTGGCCTTAATGAGCATCGATACAACTCAAGCTACAGCAGTCAATGATAAACGACAAAATGGGCAAAATCTACATTTCAAACACTTTCCGCCTCCAATCCATACACAAGTACCAGGCAATGACCGTCCACAAAACAAGAGACTCTAACTGTGATGAGGACATGGGGAGTCTACACTGACTAAAATAAAGAACTTGGATTTAATTACAATCATGGAATATACACTTCATGATAGACTCCCATCCGGTGTCTTTCTGGTCGGCCTTTGTTACAATGCCGAATGGAAATCCCCCTCCCCCCTCACCGGGGGAGCTCTCAGTCCGCGGGAACCAAGGGGTAGGTAACCTTTCCCACCCAGTAAGCCCCATGCTGGATATTACGTTCCTCCTCCCCCCCACCCAAACGTCCAAAGACACCCTCAACGGCCGATGAGGAGGAGAAGGGGGAACAGTCAGAGGACGCCGGACTTCCTTCAGTTCCCGTAATATCGTCATGTAGCTGATGCACCGAATCAGTCAGCGTATACCGTCGTTTGCGGCAGGATCGCCGCGGTGGACAAAAGGCAGGAGGAGGTTGAGCTGCTGAATTGGTGCACGAGATCTCAGACGTCCGCGTCTCCATTTCTGAATCCAAAGATACAACATCGGGCATGTTGGCGTTGACAGGGCTGGAGGCCTCA
Organism: Scyliorhinus canicula; assembly: GCF_902713615.1. Lineage (NCBI taxonomy): Eukaryota > Metazoa > Chordata > Chondrichthyes > Carcharhiniformes > Scyliorhinidae > Scyliorhinus > Scyliorhinus canicula. Next base: position 7,599,658 of record NC_052154.1, on the reverse strand, counting down.
CAACAAGCTGGTTCGCCAATGGAGGCGGAGGATCCAGCACCAGTTTCTTCCGAGGAAACTCATGAGGAACTGACCTCCATGAGCGAATATGATCTAAATGTCATCTCATCATTTGCCCCCGAAACCCGAACTTGGCAAGAGGCTGGTCCCATTTGACGGGCGCCAATCCCAGAGAGCTGGCAAGCACTAGTGTTGAGGTTGCAAATGAAGACAGCATCATAAGGTGTAACGTGTCGGAGAGGTCGCCGCCGCTCCGGGCAACACCCTTGCCAATCCTGGATCGGGCACACCTTTGCATGTGACGTGGCCCTGTACGAGAATAAAAAATGTGACAGCCTGGTCGAATCAAAAGTCTATTTCTTTATCCTCGTTTAGCGATCTGCACAGCCAGGGGCTGGTTTAGCACAGTGGGCTAAATAGCTGGCTTTTAAAACAGACCAAGGCAGGCCAGCAGCACGGTTCAATTCCCGTACCAGCCTCCCCAATCAGGCACTAGAATGTGGCGACTAGGGGCTTTTTACAGTAACTTCATTGAAGCCTACTTGTGGCAATAAGTGATTTTCATTTTTTCAGCTCCGCCAAGCCACTTGATGCCGGATGTTATGGGGCATTGTGGACATGCCTCATCCTGTTGCTTTTCACAATGTATTCAATGTAATTATGTCCAGTCTCTCCCGCCTACATTTGTTATTCCTCTGATGCCCTTTGTCATTTCAGAAATTTCCAGATTCCCGGTCCTAACCGCCTCCTCTTCACCGTGGATTTCCAACCCTTCTATAGCTCCATCCCCCACCAGGACCGTCTGATGGCTCTCCACTTCTTTGAGCAGAGGCCCAAACAATCCCCGCCCACCACCATACTCCGGCGCCTGGCTGAACTTGTTCTGTCGCTAAACAATTTCTCCTTTGACTTGTCTCACATCCTGAAAATAGAAGGTATGGCTGTGGCTGTGGCTGTGGAACCCTCATGGGCCCCAGTTATGCTGGTCTTCTCATGGGTTGGGCGCCACATTCCGACTCAGGCCCTCTCCCCTGACTTTTTTCTGTTACATCGAAGACTGCATCGGCGCCACTTCGTACTCTCATCCGTAGCTGGATAAATCTATCGATTTTGCTTCCAATTTTCACTTCTCTCCCACCTTCACTGTGATCTCCTCCTCACTGGGAAGACTAAACACAGACCCGATGACCATTTGAGGAACTCCTTCACTTAGCCTGCAAGCACAACCCCAACCTTCCTATTGTGCGCCATTTTAACCCCACACATTGCTCTCATGTCCGTCCTTGGCCTGCTGCAATGCTCCAGTGAAGCCTGGAGTAAGGTAGAGGAGCAGCATCTCACCGTCCATGCAAGTGTTGTCTCAACGTAAATTAACCCCTCCAGCTCTCACACGAGGGTTTATTTAGAGAAGGCAAGGCCATTCCCCACATCGCTTCAGCTTGGGTCCAATTCTGGGCTCAATTGTTAGCGGCCTTCGCGTACAAACTTAACACAGGCCGGGCACCCACATTTCAAATGTGGACACTTGGAGCCTCCTTCCCCTACCTCAGAGTGTACCACCTCTGCCAGTACCACAAGAGATCACTCTTGTTTTGCTTTTTCTTGGTACATTGCCAATGTCGGCATGGCAAGCCAAGCTTTGGAGTCAACAAGACCCCTTATTATCTTGAGTCAAGCATACGGTCCGCACGCTGTACTCCTGACCTGGCCAGCTCCATTTGGGGATTGGAATGTCCTCATCCTCTGTTATTGTCATGGAGTCGAGCCAGCTTTTCACAGAGTCAAGGTTCACGGCACATCAGAGGCATCATCTTCGTGACAGAAAAGTTTGAAAGGTAAGCTCAAATGGTTCTCCTCATTCCCTCCCAATGTCAAGCTATCACCCCACCTAGGCCCCCCCCCATGTCCGCCAATGCTAACATATACCCGCATACCCACCCTATGATCTTTCATGCCTTTCCAACCCCTGTGATTCCTCATGCTCTCTCATGTCAAGATATGCTCTCCTGTGACCCTCTCATGCCTCCTTGCCAAGGTACGCCTTCCAAACAACCCGTATGGACCCTCACGCACCTATAACCCCATAGTATGCCCCATAAATGGCCTATGGCCAGTTATGACACCATGCCAAACTATGGCTCCCCTGGGGGGTGGGGGTGGAGGTTTGAGGAGGGAGGCATGGGAGTGATGTCAGCACCACAGAGGTGGTGGCCCACCCAAACTGACCGCAAGAGGCCATTCAACTTATTCCCATACTGCAAGGCAATCTGCCCAGTGAGACCACAGCACTCGCCGCCTCATCCACCTCCACCCAGGCCTAGGTTGACGTCCGCGGGTTTTAGCCTCCTGCCCACCCTGGGGAAGAAGGGGAGCCCTGCCTCTCCTCCACCGCCTCCAGCATTCGGTCCAACTCGGCATCCGCGAGGCAGGGTGCTGTTTTCCATGGGGCCATCTTCTCGGCTGGAAAGAGAGTGTGTGGGGGGGGGGGGGGGGGGGAGTGGAGTGCTGATAAGCAGCTCCTACTTGTCAAACTCTCCAGCGATAATTCCGGCCCTGGCGAATCCGACAGGAATGAGAATTACTCAAGATTCACGTGGACAGAGCGCTGGCCAGTCAGCATGGCCTGAATTGCTACGGAACTGGTGCCCACAACAGGAACGTGGAACCCCTCACAATTCAGCCCCGGCGTCATCCCTTCGTCTAGCAAATGAAGAATGTTGCCCCTTGCCTTTAAGGTCTGATTCAGCGAGTGTAACAATTCCAGCCTGTTGCCTGACTAGTCTGATGGACAGTTCTCCCAATTCTGGCACAAGTCTGCAGATGTAAGTAAGGATGACTGGCCCGACAGCGACCATCTGGGGTAAGGCAATGAGTGCAGCTTAAGTACTCGCCGGGAGTCCTCATTTGGCTCCGACACAAATCCAGTTGTTCCTCTTATTGCAGTAAACCTGAATCCTGGAGCTCAGCCAGGTTTTGATTTAACTTTCACTTTGAAGGTGGTAATAACCATTTTTATGGGAGCAGCGAAACGAGATGCCATTTGTGCCTCCCTGGAACGCGGCAGTTCCAACCATACTCTTAGCAAATTAAACAATTCAATAATAGGAAGCCTCTTTGAAGAGACGACCAAACAAGACAATGCAAATTGAAAACGGAAACTATTTTCCATCTGTACCAATTATATCCATGGCAATTAACTAAACCTTTTTCCCTCAATCATAATCCCTCTTAGCAAGCTCTCACCAGGTTCCCCTGATCGAAGCAATTCAGATTATGGTCGCAGTGTTTGCTTCTATGCTGACTGAAAGGGATGATGGGGGATAGGAAAAGGAAAACATTCAAAGAGGACCTGGGTCAACTGCAACAATTCCTTCTTCCTGTCTGGCGTAAAAATAAAGTGGGAAAGGTGGCCAAACCATGGCTGACAAGGGAAATTAGAGATAGTATTAAATCCAAGGAAGAGGTATATGAGTTGGCCAGAAAAGGACAGCAGGCCTGAGGATGGGGAGCAGTTTAGAATTCAACAAAGAAGGACAAAGGAATGGATTAAGAAGGGGAAAATAGAGTACGCTTGCGGGGAACATAAAAACTGACTGTTAAGGCTTCCATCGGTTCATGAAGAGAAAGACATTGGTGAAGACAAACAGTCAGAAACAGGAGAATTTATAATGAGGAACAAAGAAATGGCTGACCAACTAAATACATACTTCTGACTTCACAAATGCAGATACAAATAACAAATTAGAAATGTTGGGGAATGTAGGGTTTAGTGAGAAGGAGGAACTGAAGGAAATCAATATTATTAGGGAAATGGTGTTGGAGAAATTGATGGGATTGAAGGTTGATACATCCCCAGAGCCTGATAATCTACAATGCAGAGTATATAAGGAAGTGGCCCTAGAAATAATGGGCACGTTGGTGGTCATCTTCCAGGGTGCCATTGACTCGGGAGCAGTTCTTACAGATTGGAGGGTAACTACCTAACCCCCCTATTTAAAAAGGGAGGTAAAGTGAAAACAGGAAACTGTAAAACAGTCAGCCTGGGGTAGTCCGTAATGGGGGAAATGCTAGAATCCATGATAAAAGATTTAATAGCAGAGCACGTGGAAAACAGTGGCAGGATCAGACAGAGTCAGCATGGATTTACAAAAGGGAAATCGTGCTTGACAAATCTAGTGGAATTCTTCGAGGATGTAACTGGTAGAGTTGATGAAGGGGAGCCAGTGGATGTAGTTGTTTCGGACTTTCAGAAGGCTTGCGACAAAGTTCCACATATGAAATAAGTGTGTAAAATTAAAGAGCATGGGATTGGAGATAGTGTATTGAGATGCATAGAAAACAGGTTGACAGACAGGGAAAAAATAGTCAGATTAAATGGGCCTTTTTCCAAATGTGCAGTGTTACAGGGCTCAGTGCTCGGACCCCACCTATTAATGTTTTCGATGAGGGAACTAAATGTAATATCTCCAACTTTACAGATGACACAAAGCTCAGTGGGAGTGTGAACTTTGAGGAGGATGTTGAGATGCTTCAGTGTAATTTGGACAGGTTGTGTGAGTGGGCAAATGCATGGCAGCTGCAGCGTAATGTGGGTAAATATGAGGTTTGGTGGCAAAAACAGTAAGGCATTATCTGAATGGCTATAGATTGAGAGAAGGGAATGTGCAATGAGACCTGGATGTCACTCGCTGAAGGTAAGCTTGCAGGTGCAGCAGGTGATAACGAAGGCAAATGTGATGTTGGCCTTCATAGCAAAAGGATTGGAGCACAGGAGCAAGGACACCTTGCTGCGTTTATGTAGCGCCTTTCTGAGATCACACCTGGAATATTGTGTGCAGGTTGGGTCTCTGTATCTGAAGAAGGATTTACTTTCTGTAGAGGGAGTGCAGCAAAGGTTTACCAGACTGATTCTTGGGATGGCAGGACTGGCGTTTGAAGTGAGATGGAGTTGGTTAAGGTTATATTTGCTGGAGTTCAGAGGATTGAGAGGGTGATCTCGTAGAAACCTCTCAATTTCTAACAGAGGTAGGGTACATTCAGGAAGAATGTTCCTGATGGTGGGTGTGTCCAGAAGCAGGGATAAACCATTTATGACTGAGTTCGGGGCCTCACGGTAGCATGGTGGTTAGCATCAATGCTTCACAGCTCCAGGGTCCCAGGTTCGATTCCCGGCTGGGTCACTGTCTGTGTGGAGTCTGCACGTCCTCCCCGTGTGTGCGTGGGTTTCCTCCCACAGTCCAAAGATGTGTGGGTTAGGTGGATTGGCCATGCTAAATTGCCCGTAGTGTAAGGTTAATGGGGGGATTGTTGGGTTACGGGTATACGGGTTACGTTGGTTTAAGTAGGGTGATCATTGCTCGGCACAACATCGAGGGCCGAAGGGCCTGTTCTGTGCTGTACTGTTCTATGTTCTATGTTCTATGAGGAGAAATGTCTTCACCCAGAGAGTGGTGACGCTATGGGGCGGGATTGTCCACTGGCAGGATTCTCCGTTATGTCGGCGCCCGGGGGTTTCCCGACGGCGTGGGGCTGCCCCACAATGGGAAACCCCACTGACTGGCCGGAGTAACGGAGAATCCCGCCGGCCGGTCGGAGCAGAAAAGTGGCGGGGTGGAGAATCCAGCCGATGGTGTTTGCTACCACAGAGAGCAGTTGAGGCCTCAGCACTTTGTTTTTAAGAAGCAGATTGATACAGCACTTGGGGGCAAAGGGGATCAAAGAATAGTGGGGGGAGGGGGAAGCGGGAACAGATTACTGAGTTGGATGACCAGCCACGATCATAATAAACAATGAAGCTGGCACGAAGGGCCGAATAGCCTCCTTTTGTTAACCTCCTTGGTTACTGATGTTGAAGCCAGTGTTAACAATTTCACCTAATTTAATCTATTGAAACATTTTGTGACTCGGACCAGCTTTGGCCAATTCTCCAGTCAGGGAAACAAAGGTAGTTTTAAGGGTTTTATATTTGTATTGGTAAAATGAGAAATAAGGGGCGAAATTCTCCGACCCCCAGCAGGGTCGGAGAATCGCCTGGAGGCGCCTAAAATCCCGCCCCCGCCGTGGCAGAGATTCTCCGCCACCTGGGAAGTGGCGGTGGCGGAATCTCGCCACTCCGATCGGAGAGGCCCCTGCGGTGATTTTTCCGGCCCGGATGGGCCGAAGTCCCGCCGCTGGCAGGCCTCTCCCGCCGCCGAGGTTTAAACCACCTCTGGAACGGCGGGCTCAGCGGCACGAGCAGGCCCCCGGGGTCCGGGGGGGGGGGTGATCGAACCCCGGGGGGTGCCCCCACGGTGGCCTGGCCCGCGATCGGGGTCCCCGGCTCAGACTCCGGATCAGTGCCCTGGCTGCACTATTTTCTTCTGCGTCCGCCACGGCCTCCGCCATGGCGGAGGCGGAAGAGAACCCCATATAGCACATGCGCCGGAAGTGATGTCACTGCCGGCGCATGCGCGGACTGGCGAAAGCCTTTCGGCCAGCCCCGCACTGGGGGCACCGGTTTTTTACGCCGGGCTTCTGGTGCAAACCGCTCCGGCGCGGGGCTGGCCCCCAAAGGTGGGAAGAATTCCCCACCTTTGGGGAGGCGCAACCCCTGTGTGGTTGACGCCACTCCCCTACTCCAGGACCCTCTGTCACGCTGGGTAGGGGAGAATGCCGCCCCATGTATCGTTTACTTGGGTTTAATTTCGTGTTGCTGTGTAAGCGAGGGTAAACCTACAGTTATATTCATGCCAGAAAATGGTGTTTGCATTTGGTTTTTTTTTGTTTCAGTTCCAAATGTGCTTCTGTTGTGCTCAGAGAGGGTTGCAGCTTAAAAAGTAAACAACTTTACAGAAGCATAAAGTCGTCCCTCAGCAACCGAGGCACCTTTAAGGCACGATAGCTTTAGTTGCAACTCAATTCATTTGCAGTTGGAGACAGGAAACCGGGAAGAAAACATCTCTCAGCTCTGCCAGGAGAAAATCTGGACAGGAGAACGGGGGCAACTGCAAAAAGGCTAACTTCCCAAGGAACCAGATGAAGTCCAGACTACCAGGGGATTGGGACAAAAAGAATGCCTCAGGAAGACTGAGGTTAAGGGAACAGAGACCGAGAAGGTGAACAAGGTACTGTTAAAGAGAATTCAAGGGAAAAGCAGACAAAGTGATCTGAGTTAAAGAGACAGCTGCAGCAACCAGATTTAAAGGGAGAAAGCAGACTTCAGAGGTAAATCAAAAGTTTGGTGCCATCTTAATGAGTATTGCTGAAAAAGGAGACATGCCAAAGCTTTTTGTCTTGTACTCATCAGGACACTTCACAAGAATACCAAGAGAAGGGGAAAACAGCAACTTGTACTCGATACAGTATTTATACTGGACTACCAAATCAATAGAAGAATCCTTTAAGATTTAACCATGGGTCCAAAGATGTGTAGATTAGGTGCATAGGCCATGCGAAATGCCTCTTAATGTCAAAGGATAAGTAGATTAGGTGAGATAATGGGGATAGGACAGAGGAGTGGGCTGAGGTAGGGTGCTCCTTCAGAGAGCCAGTGCGGACTCGATGGGCCGAATGGCCTCCATCTGCACTGTAGGAATTCTATGTTTCTATGGTTTGTAGCGCTCTTGTGAGTTAAAGCGATGCTCGAATTTTTGGAAAGATTCCGCTTTGCAGTGGTCGGGTTTCCCGATAGCAACTGGTGAAGTGAGAGATAAGGAGGTGAGGAAATAATCTCTTGTTGGTTGCAAATTGATGGTCTGTGGTACCTTGGCCATGTTTATAAGGACTCTGAACCTTTTCCTATTGCACTGTGTTGCAGTTTTCGGAGCAATCAAAGTTATATTCAGTTCTTAAGTCTGCTGGCAGCTATTGTGCCTCTGAAATGGTAAGTCATGGTCTTGTGGCCTGCTGATGGCACCCATGTGCACAACCTAGGCTAAATTTCCACTCCCTCCTACTGAGGGAGCGGGCATTGTTGGAGCTGCCACCTTTCAGATGAAATATTAAATTGAGACCCAATCTGCCTCCTCAGTTGGATATTATTTTTTTTTAATAGAATTTACAGTGCAGAAGGAGGCCATTCGCCCATCGAGTCTGCACCGGCTCTTGGAAAGAGCACACTACCCAAGGTCAACACCTCCCCCTATCCCAATAACCCAGTAACCCCATCCAACACTAAGGGCAATTTTGGACACCAAGGGCAATTTATCATGGCCAATCCACCTAACCTGCACATCTTTGGACTGTGGGAGGAAACCGCAGCACCCGGAGGAAACCCACGCAGACACGGGGAGGATGTGCAGACTCCACACAGACAGTGACCCAAGCCAGGAATCGAACCTGGGACCCTGGAGCTGTGAAGCAATTGTGCTATCCACAATGCTACCGTGCAGTAACCCTTTACACGCTTCACTCCTGCCCCAACGCAGCATCCCAACTGGGCGAATGCACCCTGCATGGGCAAGGGAGGATTCAAAAGGGAAATCTGAGTAACGGAGGCTAGTGAGTACTGCAGAAGTCACGCTCCGTCACGAAGGCTGCCAACGGGAGGAGTAAACAATCTGTGGTGTCAAAATGGTGGGTGTGGACAGTATTGTCTCCGGTGCCAATTTTCCATATGTCCTTTCATCTTCTATCGCTTAGAGTGTTAAATACTGTGAGTGAAGCACTTTGAAACAAGCTCCTGTGATTTATCTTGAATAGACTTTCTGAAAAGTACTCAGACTCAGCTTGAAGTGATATGCTGAGCTGGAGTGAAAACCAGAGTGGCCTCTCTAGATCCCCTTTTACTCGAACGCTCTGCCAATTTTACTGAGCAGATGGCAATGCTTCACCACAGTCAACAGCTGATTTTGGAAGCAATGGTTCATCTACTTTTTCTATTAATAACAATCTTTTCTACACATTCTGATGCAAAGAAATGGCAGAAAGCATGCAAAAGAACCATAGATATTTAGCTTGAGGGTAATATACAGCATGACGACCCTCAGTCAGAGATTCAAACTGAATGAGATTCGCAGAGCATCAGATAAGAACAGGGAATGCTACAAGTGTAGAGCAGGCCTCTTAGCTCCTGCCAAAGGCTCTTCTGGCTGCTTATCTCTCGTCTCAGGCCTTGTCCATGCCTGAGGGGCCTGGAGGGTGTATGTTCAGTGTTTATAGTTATGATTGAGGCCTTCTGTGTCCACTGAACCGCACAGGGAATAGTGCTGATATGATCATCTTCAACACCAGTGCCCCACAAGGCTGTGTCCTCAGCCCCCTACTGTACTCCTTATATACCTATGACTGTGTGGCTAAATTCCCCTCCAACTCGATTCTCAAATTTGCTGATGACACCACCATAGGGGGTCAGATCTCAAACAATGACGAGACAGAGTACAGGAATGAGATAGAGAATCTGGTGAACTGGTGCGATGACAATAATCTCTCCCTAAATGTCAACAAAACGAAGGAGATTGTCATCGAGCGTAGAGGAGAACATGCCCCTGTCTATATCAATGGGAATGAAGTAGAAAGGGTCGAGAGCTTCACGTTTTTTAGGTGTCCAGATTACAAACAACGTGTCCTGGGGCGGGATTCTCCCAACGGGAGTCTAAGTGCCGACGCCGGAGTAGAAACCGGAATGTTTTACTCCGGCATTGGCACCCGTTCCCAGTCCCCTATTCTCCCCTCCGTGGGGCTAGCAGGGGTGTTGCACGATTTACGGGGGTGGGGCCTCGGCGCGCCGTTTGTGGAGATTCCCCAAGCGGCCCGGCGCGATTCGCGAGGCGCTCGTTTCGGGGGGGAATCGCGTGCGAGGATCGGGGCGGCGCGGTGCGATTTGCGCGACGCCATGGCGATTCTCCCACCGGGCAGGGGGTGGGGAGAATGCCGCCCCTGGTCTCCCCATGCTGACAATATAGTTAAGAAAGCCCACCAATGATTCTACTTTCTCAGAAGACTAAGGAAATTTGGCATGTCAGCTACATCTCTCACCAACCTTTACAGGATGTGGAGATGCCGGCGTTGGACTGGGGTGAGCACAGTAAGAAGTCTTACAACACCAGGTTAAAGTCCAACAGGTTTGTTTCAAACACGAGCTTTCGGAGCACGGCTCCTTCTTCAGGTGAATGGAAAGGCTTGTTCCAGAAATGTTTATATAGACACAGTCAGAGATGCCCCGGAATGCGAGCACCTGCAGGCAATCAAATCATCAAAGATGCAGAGAGAGAGGTAACTTAGTCAAGGACATTCAGCCTCTGATCTCCGGGTCAGCATTCTACAAGGAGGCCTTCAGGAGACGCGACAACGCAAAATTGCTGAGCAAAAACTTATAGCTAAGTTCCGCACGCATGAATGCGGACTCAACCGGAATCTGGGATTCATGTCGCATTACATTCGGCCCCCACCAACAAGCCTGGACTTGCAGAGGCCTACCGACTGAACTGGCTTGGGACAATTCACACCTCTTTAACCTGGAGTTACCTCTCTCTCTGCATCTTTGATGATTTGATTGCCTGCAGGTGCTCGCATTCCGGGGCATCTCTGACTGTGTCTATATAAACATTTCTGGAACAAGCCTTTCCATTCACCTGAAGAAGGAGCCGTGCTCCGAAAGCTCGTGTTTGAAACAAACCTGTTGGACTTTAACCTGGTGTTGTAAGACTTCTTACTGTGCCCAACCTTTACAGATGGACCATTGAAAGCATTCTTTCTGGTTGTATCACAGCTTGGCATGGTTCCTGCCCTGCCCAAGACCGTGAATGTAGCCCAGTCCATCACGCAAACCAGCCTCCCATCCATTGACTCTATCTATAATTCCCGCAGCCTCGGAAAGGCAACCAGCATAATTTAGGACCCCACTCAGCCTGGACATACTCTCTTCCACCTTCTTCCGTCACAAAAAAGATACCAAAGTTTGAGGTCACGTATCAACTGATTCAAGAACAGCTTCTTCACTGCTGCCATCAGACTTTTGAATGAACCTACCTCGTTTTAAGTTGATCTTTTCTCTACATCCCAGTTATGACTGTAACATTACATTCTGCAGTCTCTCTTTCCTTCCCTATGTACCGTATGCGTTGTCTGTCTAGTGTGCAAGAAACAACACTTTTCACTGTATACTAATACATGTGACAGTAATGGATCAAATCAAATCATTTGGATTAAAAGTTTCCATTTTCATTTTGACAAAGTGTAATCTGGACTCGAAACGTTAGCTCTTTTCTCTCCCTACAGATGCTGCCAGGCCTGCTGAGATTTTCCAGCATTTTCTCTTTGGTTCCATTTTCATTTCTTCAGTTTAGACCTTGTGGCTAAATTATTCCATGAGCTGTACCTCATTAATTCAGTCAATGCAGACCAAATGTTCCCCCTTGTGGGCCAGTCTAGAAGGAGAGGTCACAGATATAGGTTGAGAGGCGGTAGATTTAGAACTGAGATGAGGAGGAACTTCCCATGGCCAAGGCAGCTCGCCATTCGCTGCCAGTGGGATCTCCGGTCCCCTCGAAGCCAATGGCAATTTGCCCGTGCCCCCTTACTGGGGTACCTACGGCAAGGACCAACTTCAGCAGGACAGGAAGATCCCGTAGTGGGAAGGGCTGGAAAATCCCACCCATAGAATCAGCACAGAAAAAGGCAATGTGGTTTGTTGCACAAGGAATAGCTCTCTGCAGGAGCAGCTCAACTCGTTCTCCCCCCCCCCCCCCCCCCCCCCCCCCCCCCCCCCCACCCCCACACCCCACCGGCCATTGTCCTGAAATTTGTTTCTCTGACTGAATTGGCCTCCACTACACTCTCGATCAGTGCGATCCACTCACTGCGTAAAAGCGTTTTTTTTTCCCATGGCCCCTTTAGTTCTTTTCTCAATCACCTTAAATGTGCATCTTTTGATTCTAGACCCTTCCACCAATGGGAGCAGTTTCTCCCCATCTACTTTGTCTGGTTGTCTCATAATGGCAGACGTTTCCATCAGATCTCTGCTCAGCCTTTTCTTTTCCAAGGCGAACTAGCCCAGATGCCCCAATCTTTCCAGGTGTTGGATAGTTCATCTTTTCCCAGAGTGAAGGGAGCCTCTGGAAACTGTTTTCGGCCGACGTGATGGCTGCGGACTCTCGGCCTTCAAAGCCAGCAAAACTAAAGAGCTGGTCATCGACTTCAGGAAGCATAGTACTGTACACACCCCTGTCAGCATCAACGGAGCCGAGGTAGAGATGGTGACCAGTTTCAAATTCCTAGGGGTGCACATCACCAAAAATCTATCCTGGTCCACCCACGTCGACGCTATCACCAAGAAAGCACAACAGCGCCTTTACTTCCTCAGGAAACTAAGGAAATTTGGCATGTCCACATTAACCCTTACCAACTTTTACAGATGCACTATAGAGAGCATCCTCTCGGGCTGCATCACAGCCTGGTATGGCAACTGCTCGGCCCAGGACCGCTTGGAACTTCAGAGAGTCGTGAATACCGCCCAGTCCATCACACGAACCTGCCTCCCATCCATTGATTCCATCTACACCTCCCGCTGCCGGGGGAAAGCAGGCAGCATAATCAAGGATCAATCCCACCCGGCTTACTCACTTTTCCAACTTCTTCCATCGGGCAGGAGATTCAGAAGTCTGAGAACACGGACGAACAGACTCAAAAACAGCTTCTTCCCCACTGTCACCAGACTCCTAAATGACCCTTTTATGGACTGTCCTCATTAACACTACACTCTTGTCTGCTTCATCCGATGCCAATGCTTATGTAGCACATTGTATATATTGTGTTGCCCTATTATGTATTCTCATGTATTTTCTTGAATTCTGTTCCATTCCCTTTTCTTCCCATGTACTGAATGATCTGTTGAGCTGCTTGCAGAAAAATACTTTTCACTGTACCTCGGTACACGTGACAATAAACAAATCCAATCCAAAGGAAAGCTGGGCCTGTTTTGACCAGAGCAGAAATCATGGTGCGATTCCCCGCCCCCCCCTCCCCACGCCGGGTGGGAGAATAGCAGGTGGGCCTCCAGACATTTTTCACGCCCTCTCGCTATTCTCCCCCCCTCACGCCCGACCCATGCCACAAATCGCCGCACGCCGTAAAAAACGGCGAGCAGCGATTCTCCGAGGCCGATGGGCCGAGCGGCCGGCCCTTCACGTCCGTTTCACCATGGCAGCAAACACACCTGCTAGCTGCTGTCGTGAAACAGGCGGCAGATGCCCGTTTGGGGCATCTAGAGGCCCGATTGGCACGGGAGCACCACGACTGTGCTCGGGAGGGGACAGGCCCGCGATCGGTGCCCACCGATCATCGGGCCAGCATCCAAAACGGACGCACTCTTTCCCCTCAGCCGCCCGGCAAGATCAAGCCGCCATGTCTTGCCGAGCGGCTGAGGAGAAAGACGCCAACTGCGCATGCGTGGTTTGGCTTTGTCCAACCTGTGCATGCGAGGCTGACGACATCGGCCGCGTCAGCCGCCGTGACGCCTGATGCGCGGCCTTGACGACAATCGTGAAGGCCGCGCCGCTGTGACGCACGGGGCTGCGCTCCTAGCCCCGCCCAGGGGGGAGAATCGGCCCCGGAAGTGGCCGTGAAGGCTGCCGTGGGTCACGGCCTGTCCCACGGCAGCCTTTACGATTCTCCGCAAATCCACATATCTTCTAGATTGTAAAGTGCCTTTACTGATAACTCTGGGTCCCTTTGGCCACCTGTGGTGGTCTGGTTGTTTGAGAAGTGTCATGTGAGAGTATTTTTAAGAAATGAGTGTTTAAGAAATGTACCTTTGAGAAATTGGTGTTTATCAGTGATGTCAGAGTGTGGGTGGAGCTGGGCTGTCTGTCAGCTTTTTAAAACTTTTGTTTTAGGCTGTTTGCTGCAGGGTGTGTTTTAGTTTCATTTTCAGTGCTGGAGCTGAAGAAAGACTGAGCAGATGTACTGTTGATCTCTCTGCTATGAAAAAACTATCTCTTGATAATTTGGTGAATTCAGAATTATAAATGTTCTCAGTAGTGAACGTGAACCTAATGTGCTTCTGTTAAAAGGTGTTTCTTTTGTCTTGTGGATGTTGTTTGGGAAGTTATTAAGGATTACTTAGTTTTGTATTCTTTGGGGGTTGTATTTGAATTAATGGTTGCTAAGATGTTCACTGTATGTTTTAAAGAGGTTTACTTGAATTCATAGAATAAACATTGTTTTGCTTTAAAAATTACTTTTTCATTTCTGCTGTACCACACCTGTAGAGTGGGCCATGTGCTCCCCATACCACAATCTATTAAAAGTTGTGGGTCAGGTGAATTTCATGATACACTTTGGGGTTCTCTAAACCTTGGCCCATAACAGAAGGTCACAGAACTCTTTTCCAAAGCATTTTTTCACTTTGTGCTTTTGGGTTCTTTTTACACCCTCAGGGTTTTGCCTCTCAAAGGAAGTTACAAAGCCATGTTGGTGACTGGTCGCGGTTGAAGGAGGGCGGAATGAGGAAGAAGTGTATTGATATGTTACACCAACCATCCTGGTTTTGGTTCCGCTGACAATTCCAGCCCATCAATGAAGTCCCTTCCTCGGCTCATCAGGCAGGAACGGTCCTTCCAGATGGAAATATTGCTCCATGGGCAATGAGATTTACTGGAAATTAAATATTCAAGAACAGTAAACATTCACCATTAATATGCAGGGAAGGAGAGCAAAAGAAATATTGAGTAGGTGACCTGGTTTTACAATACATCAGGGGTAAATCACAGCAATGTTATTCAGTCGAGGCTATGATTGAATCATTTCTTTGCAGTGAAGAAAGCTACCTCTGGAATTTTGATCAAGATATGATTTGTGTTTTAAAAAAAAGTAATCGGTTTGCAAATAGGTTTTATATTATGAAAAAACAGGGGTGAATATTGCCTTGGTAAAACTCAAAGAACAAAGAGCAATACAGCACTGAAAAAGCCCTTCAGCCCTCCAAGCCTGTACTGGTCACAATACCAGCCTTGGCCAAAACCCTCAGATTTTGTGCCGTATCCCTCTGTACCCATCCTATCCATGTGTTTGTCAAGATGCAAAGAACAAAGAACTCAAATGGAGTTGCATGGAAAGAGGGGTGTTTTACGCCGTGCATGTTGCGCCTTATGTTTAAATATCAAAATTCCCAGTTACAATGCCTCAGGCTTTGCACCAGATCATACAGTGGCCAACATCTGCAATGCCCCAAAGGTGCCCAGCGTGCCAGAGTCCCCAGGGCCATGTTTGAAAGTTCTTGCACGGCCCCAAGTCAGCAGGTAGACGAAGTTCGCTGAAGGACCAAGAGCAGAATGTTCATCTTTGGTTTCCCCAACATATCGTATAGGTATGCGACCATTACTGTTACCCTACTGTTGTTGATTCTGCCAAGTTTACTCTTGTAGCCTGACCCAACTCCTTCCATCAGTTTTATCTCTTGCAAACACCCACAGGGCTATTGACAGTTTGTAGCTTTCAGCAAGGAGGGGAGATTATATGAAGGTGTTTCAGCTTTTATTATTCAGCAGGAGCCCCCTGCCACATTTCCCAGTGCACTATTGTGGTTGATTAACACCATTAAATTCCAGTGAACCCCGTGGATCTTGATGGTATTCAATGCTCTGCTTGCTAATTCTTGTGATTGCATGCAGTTTCGTTGGCCTCATCTGCCATTTGACAAAGCATGAGGACATTTCTTCACAATCAGTTTATGTATTAAAGGGAGTGTTAACTAACTCATGCCAATTCCCACTGACACATTACTCCTCCATTCGTTCACCTACACTGGCATCTGTTCTGGCAACAGGTTGATTTTAAATTTTTCGTAGTTGTCTGCGAATCCCCCCCCCCCCCCAGGTCTTTTCCAACCACCTCTCTTTGCCCTTGCCCCAGTCCCATCCTCCCCTCAGATTTCTGTGTTCCTCTAAACCTGGGGCTGGAATCTCCGCTTTGCGACGCCGGAAGCACGAATCGCAATTGGGCGGAGAACCGTGCGAGATGGAAAAATCAAGATTTGTGCCTGGTGCCGATGCTGACACCATGCTCCGGTCCCTTGCTGGCGGCGATATTGATGTCTGCGCCCCCGTGCTGGTGGATCCATGTAAAAGCTCTCTGGGCAAGAGGCGTCACCAGTGACCCCCCTCCCAACCCCATAGGATCACGAGCTGTCTCCCCCTGGTGAGGCTGGCAGCGCTGACTGCACCTTCTACCAGCTTCTAGATTCTGTTCAGGAGAATGCGCTTCAGTCAGCAGCCCACCCGAGGGAAGAGGGTGTCCCTCCTCTCTTCACTGGCATGGAACTGTGGGTCCACCTCAGACCCCTGAACTCTTGGGGTGGGGTGGACGGTGGGGTGGGCGGGCGAAAGGTCTTCTGTGAGCCATTTGCATGCTGGTGAGTGGAGCGCCTAAAATTTGCTCTCAGATTTGCTGGACATTTTGCATGGCCTGACCTGCTTACCGAATAGCCTTCCCAACGGATTTCAGAATCACACTCTATTCAGTCCCGGTGGCAACACTTAGGGTGTGATCTAACTGCCCCATTGCGCCAGCGTAGATTTTAGTGAATCGGTCAGATCACGGGAGAGGCTGAAATCCAACTCACATTAATTCTAGGGGCTTGGATAGGGGAACATTTGTAAGGAGCATCCAAGAGAGCTTCTTGAAACAATAAGCAAATAGTCCAACTAGGAAAAGGGCCGTACTGGACCTGGTATTGGGGAATGAGCCCGGCCAGTTGGTCGTAGTTTCGGTAGGTCGAAGTTTCAATAAGGGAGCATTTTGGTAACAGTGACCACAATTCAGTACGTTTTAAGGTACCACTGGATAAAGATAACAGTAGTCCTCAGGAGAAGGGTGCTAAATTGGGGGAAGGCAAATTACAACAAAATTAGACAGGAACTGAAGAATTTAGATTAGGGGTGGATGTTTGAGGGTAAATCAATGTGGGAGGCTTTCAAATGTCAGTTGATTCAGGACCGGCATGTTCCTGTGAGGAGGAAGGATAAATATGGCAAGTTTCAAGAGCCTTGGATAATGAGGGAATTGGGAGCCTTGTCAAATTCTGTAAGGGCTAGAAGGCTGGGAATAGATGAAGCCAGCGAGGAATATGAGGAAAGGAGGAATGAATTTAAATAACAATGAGTCAGGAGGGCTAAAAGGGGTCACAAAAAGTCATTGGCAAACAGGATTAAGGAAAATCCCTAGGCTTTTTATACGTATATAAAGAGCACGAGGCTAACCAGGGAAAGGGTTGGTCGACTCCAGGTTACAGTAAGAAGTTTTACAACACCAGGTTAAAGTCCAACAGGTTTGTTTTGAATCACTAGCTTTCGGAGCGCAGCTCCTTCCTCAGGTGAATGATCATAGTATATATCCAGCAACTTGAGCTGCTGCCTGTCCGTCCCACCCAATATCCCCAGGATCAGAGCCACGTCCGTGAAGGTCACTTCAAATCCTTGTGACCATGGCGACCTCCGGTTGCACAGCTGTAGGCTTCTTCATAGTGGATTCCCATGTGTAGATGTGCCATGTTGCAGGTGGTGTGACTGCCAGGCATCCTGAAGAGACTGGGAGACGTGGACATTTTGCCTACACACTGGAGGCTTTAACACTGCAGAGGCAGCAGCCAACAATCAAACACCTGGGAGCACTGGGGATATACCCACAATGTTCACAGTAACTTCATTGCAGCGACAATGTAAGCCTACTTGTGACCACGAATAAAGATTATTATTAACCAGAGGGTGGGTGTATGGATCGGGAAGGGAACCTGCACCCAGTCCAAGTAATATTTTCGGTGGAGTCAGATTTCCAGGGTCTGGGGTCTGATATCCAGGGGTCCCACTGCTGTGGCTAGGGCGGTGACTGCAGGATTAGGTCCCCCAGCACAACCGGCTCGTTGGATGGCACCCTGAGAGATGGCAGGGAACGTAAGGGGTAGGACAGATTGGGGATGGAAGTCATAACTGGTTGTTGGTCACTCACCCTCTCCAATTCCTCACAGATATCACAGTGTGGATGATATTCTGGATCCTGCATTGGCTTGCCCTCTCGGTGGCGTTGGGAGGCCAGGCGGCCAACGCTGGCGAATGAGGTGGCAGCAGCACTGGCAGAGGCCGGAGGTGGCAGCCCCTGTGCAAGGGCCCACCCCACACTCTGAGGACCCGGCCTCCCATCAGGCTGGGAAGGGACCCAGAGGGGGAGGCTGGCAAGGTGCACAGGCGTCGCTGGTCGTTCTTGGAGATGTCGGACAGCATGTGCAAGAGGGAGTTCCGTCTCATCAAGGGGAGGGTGGGGCACCTCTACCGTGTCCTTTTTCCCCCTCTCACCCACCCATCCACCCCTCCCTCCCCAAGCCCCACCCCCCCCCTCCCCCCAATCACCCTATCTACCATCCCAGGGTCTGCGTAACATTACTCCAGGGTGATGGTCCTGTGTCAGCACTGTCAGTGGGTCAATATGCAAGGCAGGAGGGTGATGATCACCTACTGTGAGCTGAGCTCTGGTGCTCCTCAATCTGTGCCTGTTTACTGAAAGCGCGCCCAACACCCATCGCCTGCACATGGTATGGCTCAGGGGACCTTGAGCACTGAGCCCGGGGGGCTGGAATAACATGACAGAGGCTTCACATGTCTCAGGTGTTTTAATGCAGTACAATCGTGACACTAACTGTCCCTGGCTTCCAATGGTGCCCCCTCACCCCCTCAGTGATCCTCAAATGTCTTACCCCTCCATGCACTGTCGCTACGTCTAGATGCAAATTGGAAGTGGAGGCAGCCTGCTACTTACTGCACACTGTGGGCTTTGATGCCCCAGGTGGGAGTCCCCTGGGGCTCTGATGCTGGAGGACCCAGTCACCATGCCAGTGGCACATGCCTCGCCATGCCACCTTGCTGACCCCAATATGCACCGTAGTCAGGGTCCATAGCCTTTCAAGTATCCAGTGTCTTCAGCCGTTTCTTGAGATCACTTGGAGTGAATAGTATTTGCTGAGGACTGGCATCTGTGAAGCTGGGAACCTCCGTAGGAGACCGAGATAGATCATCCACTCGGCACTTCTGGGTGAAGATTGTTGCGAATGCCTCAGCCTTGTTTTTTGCACTGATGTGCTGGGATCCTCCATCATTGATGATGGGGATATCTGTGGCGCTTCCTCCTCCAATGAGCAGTTTAATTATCCTCCACCATTCAAGGCTGGATGTGGCAATATCGCAGAGCTGAGACCTGATGCGTTCATTGTGGAATCACTTAGCTCTGTCTATTACTTGCTGCTTATGCTGTTTTGGATATCCTGTGTTGGAGCTTCACCAGGTTTACACCTCATTTTCCGGAATGCTTGATGATGCTCCGACATGCTGTCCTGCACTCCTTATTGAACCAGGGTTGATCCCCTGGCTTGGTGGTCATGGTAGAGTGGGGGGTATGCCGGGCCATGAGGTTGCAGATTGTGGTTGATTACAATTCTGCTGCTGCTGAAGGCCCACAACACCTCATGGATGCCCAGTGTTGAGTTGCTGGATCTGTTCGAAGTCTATCGCATCTCGCCGCACAATAGTTAACTCTGCTGCCTCACAGTGCCAAGGACTCAGGTTCGAATCTGGTCTCGGATGATTGTCTGTGTGGAGTTTGCATGTTCTCTCCGTGTCTGCGTGGACTTCCTCCGGGGTATCCTCCCACAGCCCAAAGATGTGCAGATTAGGCAGATTGGCCAGGCTAAATTGCCCCTTAATGTTCAAAAGGTTAGGTGGGGTTACGGGGATAGGGTGGAGGAATGGGCCAGGGTAGAGTGCTCTTTCGGAGCGTCAGTACGGATTCAGTGGGCCGAATAGCCTCCTTCTGTACTCTAGGAATTCTATGATTCTTGCTCTATAAGTGCAGTATTAGTGCCACACAACACGATGGAGGCTATCCTCAATATGAAAACGGGATATTGTTTCCACAAGGACTGAGCCATGATCACCTTTAAATACCACAAGTGAACTTCGCCATCGGTGATTCCACCTGACAGAAGCGGAACATCATGAGGGGCATGGAAATTGCCGGATCGGGTGCGTTAATATGTCAACAGAGTTTACTGTGCAATTTGCATGCCCACGATGGCGTGGGACGTGGAACGCATTCTCGCCGCTGTCGAGGCACCGGAGCATGGCATTCCGTTGGGCGTCTTTTTTTGACTGGTGCGCGATCTCCACCCAATCGTGATTCACAATCGCTGGGCAGAGAATCCCGCCTGGATCTCCATACAGGTGTCAACAATCCGGCTCTCGGGTTAACCCTGACCCTGTTCTCTGGGCCCGTGCTTTTCCCTCATTGGTTGGGGTCCACGCGCTCTCACTGGATAGGCCACTAGCCAGTCACATGGGCAAGCCCCTTAAAGGGGCTGTGCTACCACACTGTCGAACTCTTTCGACTCCTTTAAGATATTCCTTAAACTTGCCTCAAGCTTTTGGACACCGCCCCTTATAGCTCAATATGTGGCTCACTGTCAAACTCTGTTGGTTAATGTTCCTATAAAACATCTCAGAACATTCCAGTATATTAAAGGCACGAGATAATTGCAAGTTCCTGATGGCAGAGAGGAAATAAAAAAAGGTGAGAATTTGGGTTCATCATTTGGCTGGATACTCTTCAATGCAGTTCCAATCCATATCACCAATTCAAAAGGAAAAGGTAATTGGAATAAATAAATGTGAAGAAGGGAGAGTGTTACCAAGCAGCCAGGAGCAAGGTCTTACAACTGGGGAGCAAATGGCCGACGAAAGGAAAGGACATTGGTCAGGACTTTGGGGGAGTCATAGATGTTTACAGCATGGAAACAGGCCCTTTGGCCCAGCTTGTCCATGCCACCCAGTTTCTATCACTAAGCTAGTGCCACTTGCCTGCATTTGGCCCATATCCCTTGATACCCACTCTGCCCCTGTAACTGTCGAACTGCTTCTTGACAGACAAACTGTTTTTGTAGCACGGAGATCTTCAACACCCCGGGCAAAGCCTGATTCCTGGATTCCCCTTCCATCCATCCTCTGGCATCTACATAAACACGGCATTGGGCTGCCATCTTTCAGAGTGGAGCTTGAACCTGCATTCTCCAAACCGTGTGACCTTCTCAGTCAGTACACTCAGTGCAAATGAGTTTGGAGAGATTCAATTTCCGCTTCAATGGTTGGGGTTGACTCTGAAATACAAATTCCTTTTCATGACGAAAAATATGTTGCACAATAAAGGAAAATATCTACAGCCTCGCTGATGAAGAGAATATAGTTGTCCCTGAATATTGTCACATGAGGCGTCTTTTGTGCAAACTTACACATGTATCATTTCCAAGCAATTTTTTCCAATAATTGTTAGGATAATAGCCAACATTTTATTCATCTTTGAGAAAACATTAAATGGCCTTGAAATAAGTAAAGGCTGAAAATAAAAGAGAGGAAGTGGAAGTTGTGGTGATCGTAGATTTGAGTAGATGCAATACAACTGAGCAAGCACTAGAGGGAGCACGGGAGAGCTATATATACACAGGGACAGGAGGTGACGACACACTTCACGGAAGGCAGAACTCGTAGCAGAACACAGACACACAAGCAGGCAGCATTTGAGGTAGCCGCAAGTTAAGCTCTGAAGAGAGAACAAATTCACAATAAAGCATCTTCTCCACATTTGAGACTACGAGCTTTATTAAGACAGGAGGAACAACACATGGTACCCTAGGAACAACACAGAAGTAATGACAAGTAGCACAAAGGCCTTGTAGAAAACTAGGCAGCATGTTTTTGTTCATTCCCACTTTAAGGCCAGACAGCTTTTAATTGTCGGTGAAAGTTAAATTATTTCCTATTTATGTTTGATGGGAACAGTCACCAATGGTGTGGAGGATATATGTCCCTGGGAATGTGTTTTGTACGATGGCACAGTGGTTAGCACTGCTGCCTCACAGCTCCAGGGACCCGGGTTCAATTCCGGCCTCGGGTCACTGCCTGTCCGTAGTCTGCACTTTCTCCCCGTGTCTGCGTGGGTTTCCTCCAGGTGCTCCGGTTTTCTCCCACAAGTCTCAAGATGGGCGGGTTGGGTGGATTGGCCATGATAAATTGCCCCCGAGTGTCAAAAAGGTTAGTTGGGGTTACTGAGTTACGGTGATAGGGGGTGAAGGTGTGGGCTTTAGTCAGGCGCTCTTTCCAAAGGTCGGTGAAGAGTTGATGGGCCGAATAGCCTGCTTCTGCACTGTAAATTCTTGATGCTATATGGGCGGCGGTAGCACAGTGGTTGGCACTGTTGCTTCACAGTGCCAGGGTCGCAAGATGGATTCCCAGCTTGGATCACTGTCTGTGCGGTGTCTACACGTTCTCCCAGTGTCTGCATGGGTTTCCTCCGGGCGCTCCGGTTTCCTCCCACAGGAACCGAAAGACGTGCTTGTTGGGTGAATTAGACATTTTGAATTCTCCCTCAGTGTACCCGAACTGGCGCCAGAGTGTGGCGACGAGGGGATTTTCATTGTAAATTCATTGCAGTGTTAAGCCTACTTGTGACAATAAGAAAGATTATTAGTATAATAATTAGCACTGTGCATTATGGGCAAAGCAGAGGAAAGCTTTTGTTCTATTTATGGTGAAATCCACAGCATAAGGGTCATGATGCCCCTTGAGCCTGTTCCGTCATTCAATTAGATCATGTCTGGTTTTTATCTTAACTCCATCCCAGCACCTCAGTTCCATAACCTTTAACCCCTGGCCTGACAAAAATCGATGCCTATTATAAAAGCAAAATACTGCAGGTGCTGGAAATCTGAGATGAAAACAGAAAATACTGGATAAACTCGGCTGGTCTGGCAGCATCTGTGGGGCGAGAAAGGGTGGTTAACGTTTCCAGTTCAATATGACTTTGGAGGAGAGGTCGAAACATGATGGGTTTCGAAACGAAAGGTGGGAGGGGGTTAAGTGGCACAAGGGGGGAGGTCTGAGTTAGCTCAGAGAGAGGAGCGACCAAGGTTCCATGAGAAAGGTATCAGTGAAGAGCTAAAGCATCGGTCCAGAGTTTGTGTTAATGAAGGTCAGCTCTGTCTGAAAGCCAAAAGATGGAACAAGATGCAAGCTGGGGGAAAACGATCGAAATAGAGGACGTTGTCTGAAACTGTTGAGCTCAGTGTTAGGTCCTGAAGGCTGCAGAGTGCCTGCTCAGTGGATGAGGGCTGGAATTTTCCAGGGACGAGGATTTTCCGTGGTGTAATTGGCCATTGGAGGGATTTTCCCGTCCCATCACTGGGGACCCCGGGCTGGCGCCGACTTCGGTGAGACCTTAAGAACCCACTGGCAGGAAGGTGCGAAAAACCCCTCCCGAGGGGCTGTCCCTCCAGGTGAACCCCCTCGGAAAATTATAGCTGGCCGAGGACAGAGGTGTGAGCGCGAGAGCAAGGTGGTGAATCGAAATGGCAGTTGGCTGGGAGGATGGGATCACACTTGTGGACTGAGCGGAGATCTTTTACAAGCCCAGTCTGCCTTTGGTCTCTCCATTGTAGTGCAGATCGCACTGTGAGCGGCGAATACAGCACACCAAATTGAAACAAGTGGCAGTAAATCGTTGCTTCGCTCAGAGAAACCTGTCAATCTCACTTATGCATTTTTGGTTGACCTTCGCAGCCTCAACAGGTTTCTGGGGAGCCAGTTCCAGATTCCAACTATTCTCTCTGTGAAATACTGCTTCCTGACATTGTTTCTGATAAAGCTTAGCTCCAAGTTTAAGGCGATGACTTGGCAGTTCACTCAGAGATTCTGGGCTATGGCAATGTACCTTCCCCCAGCATGGTGTAGTCTGCAGCTATGGATAGTGATGGTAGGGGCTCCATCTTTCTTTCCATTGAAATGTAGGACCAGGAATCGCTCTCACTCTTATTGCCGGCAATTAAGACGCATTTGAAGAATTTTTAGGTTGATCAACTTATTCAACTGCATTCTAAATGCACCTTCCAAGTCTGGGGTGGGACTTGAACCCAAGCTTTTGCCACAGAGGCAGTGATGCTATCTTTTGTTACACAAGGCCTCTCAATTTTAAGGTATGTATCTCTTCATTTGGACACGCTTAGCTGAGCAAAGAGTTTTTCTCTATCTACCCTATCAAGTGCTTAAATTCTACAGTCACGACAATACGAGCACAGTCTATACAACCTGATCTCATAATATCTGCGAAAAAAAGGTGCTACACAGATGAGGACAGTACCCTTAGTTCGATATATATTTCTCCTCATCACCTGTGATCCCCATCGGTCGTTGTTTATCATAGAGTTTACAATGCAGAAGGAGGCCATTCGGCCCATCGAGTCTGCACCGCCTCTTGGAAAGAGCACCCTACCCAAGGTCAACACCTGCTATCCACAATGCTACCGTGCTGCCCTGAGTATTGTTCCGGAACCAACAACGTTGAACTGATTAACAGAGATGAAAGTGTAAATCAAGAAGTTACATGTGACAAAAAATCTGATTACAAGGGGTGCAATGCCTGAGTGAGGGAAAACCTGCTTTTGAGGTGCTCTGGAATGTGTTATGGGCCAGTGTTTAGAGAACCCCAAAGTGTATCATGGAGTTCACCTGACCCACAACCTTTAATAGATTGTGGTATGGGGAGCACACGGCCCACTCTACAGGTGTGGAAGAGCAGAAATGGAAAAGTATTTTTTTAAAAGCAAAACAATGTTTATTCTATGAACTCGAGTTCACCTTTTTAAAACATACAGTGAACATCTTAGCAACTATTAATTCAAATACAACCCCCTGTTGCACGTTTTACTATGGGCGTAAAACGCGTTTATTGGAGTGTATTAACACGCCTCCGAGTTCGACGTGTGCTTAACACTGCTAGGCTCTGTTCTATGTAATTATTTAGCTCTGGAGTCGCCAGTTGCCGTATAGGCAACGTCACAAGTATTCCAAGGTCAAGTTCAAAGTAATAAAGACGATACACCGATTAGTCAAGTTCAAACGATCAATATTTATTATACAGTTAATAATAAATACTCATGCACACACTAAGAGACTAAGCTACAACTAAACATAAGCAAACAGAATACTTATCTAACAGGAACAGGCAAGGTCAGAGAACGAGGCCTTCGTCCTGGTTTTGTCTGCAGCCTTCAGCAAGCGTTCTGGCACTTGGGAGTCTAGCGGGCTTGGATCGCGTAGCGAGCGTTGAACTTACGGTTTCGGCGGCTGGTGCTCAACGGCTGGAGTCAGGATACCAGGTGTCAGTCGGGGCCGGAGCACGGGTTTAACAGACCGGACAACACGAGGTCCCTATCTTTTATAGGGGTTCCGTTGTCCTTCCCTCTTCTCGGGCGGGCTCTACCTATTGGATCAATTTCTTATCGATACTGGATTAATTCCCCAATGCGAGGGGGTCTCCGTGATGGAGGGGGCGTTTCTTATGTCCTTTTGTTCGGAGGTTTCTGGTGCCTCGATGTCTGGGTCTTGATTGGAATGTGTCCATTCAGAACCAAATGTATCTATTGTGTGGGTGTTCAAGTCTGATGGCCTCATTAGCATGCAAAGCGTTTTGCCATTTGCACCTAGCTAAGGTCTTTTCACCTGAGCCCAAACTGGTTCCTGCTGCTGCAGAATGCAAACTGCTCTTTGCAGACTGCTGTTCTGGCTGAACTGTCTGTTTCTCAGCAGCCTTCCATTTTAGTTTGGCTCAGTGTCCATTTTGCGTGGCCTGCATGGCTACATTCCCTCCTTGTGATCCTCACAATCGTACTATTGTGAAGGATCACCTATGTACTTTGCCTCCTTGTGTTCTGACCTCTTGCCAGTTCCTGTTCTACTCTGTTCTAAACTATGGGAAGAAGAGAAAAAAAATTTTAACTAACATTTCTACTTGGCCCTATGTCAAAGGGACATGCATTACTACAATTGGGAACCTCTACCTATCACTATTAACCTTAACCTTAACTTAAACATTTAATCACTCTAAAATCTTAACCATTCACACCACAACATCACACTTCCCAACTCGGCAGTCGAGTGTGGAACAATATAATACATGGCTGAATTTTATTTACAGAGTGTTGTAATCAGTGAGGGGTTGAGGGGTTTGGTGGAATCCGAAGATGGGGGATTGCACTCTATAGATGGGTGAGGTGCTGGAACGAGAGGCTCTCCTCTTCCATTTCCTCAACCTGAGGGTCTGCACTAGGATGATGAGGATCGCGATCACCAACAGTGATTCGATTATGTAGGACATGGAGTACCACGTCATGAATTTAGTACACCAGGTCTGAACCTCGCTGATCAGAGCTGAGCACTGGGGGTTTGCTGTACTAACATTTACGGTGGGGGTTGTGGGGGAAACGTGTCTTGTTTCCACACATATACATATGACATTAAATAGTAATAAGTGGGCTTCCATCATTTTGCTGTTCTTCTTCTTTCTCTTCCTTCTTCCTCCGGTATTGACAATCCTGGCTTCGACCTCTGTCTCGTCCTTTGAAACCTTTGGGATCAAGCACAGTATCTGTCAATACACAGTTTAAGACCTTTACTTGTTAGTGCATCTGTCTTTCAAAACCCAATTGACCCTTTAAAATGACTGGCTAAGTCACACCCTGTGACTCCCCTCATTTTTTTTTTCAAAAAGCGAATTTAAAGACCAGCATACACCTAACAATCCTTCCTTCTGCGAGCCGTCTCGCAGGCTTTGCTGATTTACCATCCGAATGTTTCCGGATGTAAATAGCATGTGGGATGGTGGCCGAAGGGCTACCTAACGTAAAATGAAAACAAACTTGGAAACAAACATCCGAATGAGTTGCGTATGGGCCGCTACGGGTACGAGTTGGATGGGATCCCCGGGTAGGGCGTGCTGTGCCATACCCGAGCTTGGCTGACCAAGGGTTGGTTCTCAGACAGGGCGGGTCCTCAGTGCCGTTTGTCCACTGCCTGAGTAACCTGGAAAGAAACGGGTACGAATGTGTTGACCATGACTTGCAGCCTCTATTTCGCCGAATAGAGGGGCACCTAAAAAAACCAAGGGAGCCAAGATGCTCCAACTGAGGACATCACTGAAGTTCTCAGAGATATCTGCAGATAAACTATTTGGCGTGTGGCCTTACAACTTTGGAAAGGATCTCCAATCAAACCGAAGTTCTCAAAAGTTTCGGCAGACAAGCTAACGTGTATGTGAGGTGGTCACAATCTTTTCAGCTGAAAAGAAGATGTCCATCCTCCAACTGAAACATTTACATTCCTGAAAACAAACAAACATAAAACGAAGACAAACATACGTGCAGGTTCCATCAGAAAGGACATCGTTTCCCTCAAACGATTCCTATCTTACATCATCTGGACACCTCACTTTGATTCTGCCTCTGTGAACAGGGTCACAAAGGGGTTGCCGTGTCGGGAGTCAGACATTGCGTCGTCCTGCTCTCCCGGATCCCACACCCTTGTGTGGATCAGGCATGCTATTTTGGAGTTGTGTGACCGGGGGTCACTTTCATCATTGCGGACAAGTCTGTAGGAATTGTCCCTGTGCCATTGTGTAGCGTCGAGTGTGTTGTCGGGGTAGTCGGGGTCGGGTGGTGGTTCGGGGTTTTTGAGGTAAGTGACTTCCATGGGGTCACTGGAGTCGGGGTCGTAGTTGGTGCAGTGTGGGCTGTATGGCTGTGTGGTGTCGCTGTCTTCAGAGTCAGTGTCTGTCCTACTGTCTCTGCTGTGGCAGCTTGTGGGCGTGTCGGGGCGTGGTCTGTAGTGGTCTGTGGGCGGAGTCGTGGGCGAGTCCGTTGATGAACTGGTCTGTGAGGGGGATGGTGGAAAAGTGTCTCTGGTGGGCGGGGTGAAGTGTTCTGCTGCATCCAGCAGGACATGGTGAGCATGGTTGGCCTGTGTTCCATATGCCTTTAACTGGTTTATATGGAACCACGCGGTCTTCCCATTAGGATATTTGATCCTGTAAACGGAGGGGCTAATTTTGTCCGAAATTGAGTAGGGGCCGGAATATTTTGGAGCCAAAAAACTGCTGGGGTTATAAACAGATAACATTACCTGTTGCCCAACCTGGAATTCTGTGGTGTGTACGGTCTTGTTGAAACAGGCAGTCCGTTGCTGTCGGCGTTTCCCTAGCTGGACTGCGGCTGCGAGCTGTGCAGACCTCACAGTCTCAACTAGATCTTTAACTGCCTTTTCATGTGTGAGGGCCGTCACTTCGGGGCTTGTCATGTCCAGTCCTAAAAGGAATTCTGTACCTTTCATAGGGCGTCCGGTCATGAGTGTGTGTGGTGTGTATCCTGTCGATGTGGAGACAGTGTTCCTTATGAACATAAGTGCAAATGGGAGCACTGAATCCCATGTGGAATTGTTCTCTTGAACCATTTTCCTAAGGGTAGTTTTTAGGGTCCGATTCATGCGCTCCACAATCCCGCTGGACTGTGGATGATACGCAATGTGGAAGTTCTGTTTGATTCCGAATATTGTCAGGACGTTCCTCATGACCCGTCCTGTAAAGTGAGATCCCTGGTCCGAATCGATACTTCGGGGTAAACCCCATCTCGTGAAGATGTGGTGGGTCAGGATCTTTGCAGCTGTCTTTGCTGTATTTGTTCGCGAGGGAAATGCCTCTACCCATTTGGTAAAGGTGTCTATCACCACCAGAACGTATTTATAGCCATTCCGACAAGGGGGCAATGGACCTATAAAGTCGATCTGGAGGTTTGTCCAAGGGCCGTTAACTGGGCGAGTATGCCGAAGTTGTGCCTTCTTAGAATACCGCTCCGGGTTATTCTGAGCACAAATCAGGCAATTCTCTATGTAGTGCGTTACATCATTCCTGAGATTAGGCCACCAACAGAGTTGCCTGAGGTGCCTCGTTGTTGCATCAATTCCCTGATGCCCGTGTCCGTCATGGAACAAGGCAATCATCTGATTCCTGTCCTGCTGTGGGACCACATAAAGTCGGTCCTTAATGATCACACCCTCATGTGTGGTCAGTGCGTGTTTAAAGTGCTCGTAAGCAGGCACAAAGTTTCCCTTGAAAACCTCCCTGAGGTCTCCGTCCTGTTTTTGTGCTGCTACGAGATCTTTAATATCAGTCTGTGAGACTTGGACTGCGCTCACAGGGGCGCTAGCTGGTGCGCTAGCTGGGGGGGTCCATAAGTGTCCTCTCCTGGAACCTGCCTTAGCCAACGCGTCGGCTTTTACATTCCCAGGGGGTGATGACCTATGGTGGCTTCTAACTTTTATTATGCCGAAGGTCCTGTCCTTCGCTTTCGCTAAAATATGCTGGAGTAGAGGGGCTGATGGAAGGGGTTTTCCGTCTGCGGAGACAAAACCTCGTGTTCTCCACAGGGGCAGAAAATCTGTTAGGCTATTACAGACATATAAGCTGTCTGAATATATGTCTGCTGGGCTGGGGAAAGAATCGGGGTGGTCCACTATGTACGCTATGGCTGCTAGCTCTGCTGCCTGCGCGCCTAAGTGACCTGGTAACTTAAGAGCTATCTCTTCGAGAGCGCGCCCCTGCGCGTCCTCTACATAGATGCCGCATCCTGTGATACGCTCACCATTTAAAACTGTGGAGGAACCGTCTACATAAATCCTCAAGGGTCCACACGTGTCTGTGGGCTGGGGGCTTTGTTTCGGGTTCCCTATCTTCCTGGGGGGTGTTTTGGCTAAAAAGGGTCCTGTGTTATGCAGGGGAGCTACAATTTCACAGTCATGGGGCTGTCCGGGGTATTGGAGGTTGTCTGCTAAATATGTGTGGGTGCGTGTCCGTTTCACTGTAATGTCCCGTCCTTGTAAAAGTAGGGTCCACCTAGCTGCCCTAATCTGGCTAACTGAACCGTCCTTCAGTCGACCGTCTAGTAGTAGCTGTGTGGGTGTGTGTTCGGTTAGAATGGTGATGGGGTTGAGTCCGGTGATGTATGAGAAATACTGCACTGCCCAGAAGACAGCAAGGAGGTGCCTCTCACAGGCTGAAAATCCTTGTTCTACTGGGTCTAACAGTCGGGAGGCATAAGCCACTGGTCTTAGCTGCTCGTGCCGTTCCTGAAGCAACACGGCCGAGAGGGTCAGATCGGTGCTCGCTACCTCTATTGCGTACGGTGAAAGTTGGTCGGGGACTAGCAGCGCGGGTGCTGCACTAAGGGCGCGTTTCAACTCTTCCACAGCGCCTGTATGCTGCGGAAGCCATTCCCAGGGGGCTCCTTTCTTAAGGAGGTCTGAAAGTGGGGCGGCTTTTGTCGCGAATCCGTCGATGTGGTTCCGACAATAGCCAACCAGTCCTAAAAACGACCGGAGGGCTGAAACATTCTGGGGAAGGGGCAATTTGACGATCGAATCAATTCTTTTGAATTCGATCTCGCGTTTGCCGTGCGTGATGACTGATCCCAAATACATCACTTTACTTTCCAATATTTGGGCCTTTTTCGGGTTAACTTTACAGCCAATTTCAGTTAAGAGTTCCAGGAGTTCGGCCAGAAGCGAAATGTGCTCTGCCTTTGTGTCTGTCTGCAGTAGTAGGTCGTCTACATACTGTACCAGACAATCGGGTCGGGAAAATTTTTCTAATCCACTTGCCAGCTGTCGGTGGAAAATGGAGGGTGAATTGTGGAATCCTTGTGGGAGGCATGTCCACGTGTACTGCTGCGTTTTAAAAGTGAATGCGAATTTGTATTGGCACGCTTTTGCCAATGGTATTGACCAGAATCCATTACTGATGTCCAATACCGTGAAGTACTTGGCGTTGAGACCCTGCTTGAGCATGGTCTCGGGACTAGTAGCTACCGTTGGGGCTACTGCGGGGGTTACTTTGTTGAGTTCCCGATAATCGATGGTCAGACGCCATGATCCATCGGGCTTCCTCACTGGCCAAATAGGGGCATTGTTGGTGGAGGCTACCGTTCTCAGTACACCTTGGTCCAACAAGCTGCCTATAACTTTTTCTATTTCCACCTCTGCCTCGAGGGGAAATCTATATTGCTTTTGCGGTCGGGGGTCCTGTCCGGTAACATGAACTTGTCCAGTCATTCTGCCACAGTCATGACGGTGACTTGCAAATGCTGTCCTGTGTTTGTTTAGTAGGGCCTTAATTTGTCGGTCGGTGTGGAGTGTAGTCAGGTCGAATGAGTACTCTCCCACTGCGCTAATCCGATTAGCGTAGTCTCCTACTGTGAGGGTGGCTGGGGCTCTGTCTGATCTCGCCATTCGCCAGACACACTGGTTCACTGGGTCGAACGACAAGCTATGAGCGTTCATAAAATCTATCCCCAGGATGTGTTCTGCTGTCCTGGGAAGATTCACTAAAACTACGGGGTGCCTTGTGCTAATGTTTCCTAGCTGAATTGCTATGGGTGCTGTAATGTGTCCCTGCTGCGAGTGTCCGGTGAACCCGCTAAGTGTGATGGTGGAGGTGGTTGGCCACGTGTCTGCGTGTGCCGTGGTTGTGGAGTTAATGGTGGTGCGGGATCCTCCTGTGTCCCACAGTAACTCTATGGGCTTCCCTTTGACTTTTGCCGTGACTACGGGCCTCCCTGATGAGTCCCATAGTGTGTCACAGACCCAAGTGGGGGAGCCCGAACACCGTCAGTTCGTCTCGTCCACATTGGTGGGTCCTGACTGTACTGTTACATTGTGGATGGGTTTTGCCTTACTGCGGTTCAGAGTGCCTGTCTGCTGGCCTCTCTGAGATCGCTGGGGTGCTTGGCACTCTTTAGCCCAATGCCCTAACTGTCCACAGTTATAGCATTCCTGTCCTTTCTGTTGAGGGCTGCTCTTGCCTTCATTTACCCATGCGGGCTTCTGGTGCTCTCTGACTGCTTGGATATCTGCAGCAGCCTGAGCCTCTTCTGGGGATCTAACCTTTCCTTTTGCCTGAAGCGATTGCTCCCAAGCGCGGGACAATCTTTTGAGGACACATTTTTCGTTATGGGCCTCTTCTGAGGGGTCGTAATTATTGCAAGCGCTCTGTCCTGCTTCTGTTGCGTGTGAGATAATTGTGCGCGTCCACTTAACCATGTTTTCGCGGGTTAAATGCGCTCTATCTAGCTGTCCGAAAACTGCGCTGAAGTGAATCCACAGCCTTCCTGCAAATGCTGTGGGGTGTTCGGATCTCTTCTGCCTGCACTTATTCAATCCTTCTACGGGGTCACCTCTATTGTACCCGATGGCATCTAAAATGGCAGTGTGCATCTCCTCTAGGCTGCCTCCTGCCACGTTCTGTGGGTCGGGGAGGGCTGCCACTACACTCTGGTCTAAGCTCAGCACGGTGAGCTTAACCTGCTCTCTCTCATCCAGGCCGTACATGGTAGCCTGCTGTTTTACTTTAGCGAAAAACTGGTGGGGGTCTGCGGTGGGGAGGAACGGAGTGATCTTTTCACAAGCGTCCCTTAGCTGGGTTACTGTTAAAGGGGTGGTGTAAGTTATGTCTGGGGCGCCTTCTGATTCGGCTTTCCTCTGTGTGGTTACGGGATTCATGGGTGCGGTTATGATCTGAGCTGTGGGGGGTTGGGGTGCCTGTCGTTTCTGCTGAGCTGCGGGCGCACATGTTCCCTGAACATAACGCTGCGCTGTCTCGCTTAATTCCTGCCAATCTGGGGCGTTTTCTCCATCTAACTGTGCTCCAAAGGTGCTTTGGAAGCCATTCTGCACCGAAAGCAGAGATTGCAGTTCCGCAATCTGTTTCCTGCATTTCGCGTGGTCAACTGTGCTTTGTCTGTGTTCGGTCGTTGCAGCGTGGAGTGCTCTCAAAGCTGCTTTGAGATCGGAGCATTGCCTCTGCAATGCCTCCACCTGCTTTTCTGATTCCTGTCTTATCAGAACGGCACGTTGCACGTCCTGATAGGCTTTCTCATACTGGGTCTGGGAACTGTTCAGATGAGCTAGACAAGACTGGTGAGCCCTCTTGGCATCATCCACCTCTCTACCCTTCTCTGCCAACTTCCCTTTTAATTCCAGGTTTTCTTTCTCGATGTCCCTGACATCGACCTTACTCATTCGGTTCCTTTCCTCTAAATCTGCCCGGAGCGTCCTGATGACCTCCTCTGCGCCTCGCAACTGTGCCAAGCAGGACACAATCGCCATCGGCTTGCGTGCTTTACCTAAACTCTTTTTGTGTATCTGAGAGAGGTTCTCCCACCAAGTATGACCTATACTTCCGGGACCTGTCTCCTCATTTGCACAAAACTCTTTCCAAAGGGGCCATCCCTTTCCCTGCAGATATTTGCGGAGTTCCAGCTCCCACGTGGGACACTGGCCTACTCTGCTACTGCTGCTGGTCGCTGCGACCACAAACTTTGCTGGATCCATCAGACGTTCCATTGCCTGCATGGCCATTTCCTCTGACTCTCTTTTTATAATTTGGAACAGGGGGTTGTTGGGGTGGTGTTTCGTGAAAAGGGTACGGCTTACGCTATTTTCCGATTACAAAACTACCGAAAGTTTGTCGCAACAAAAAGCTTTCAGTTTTACCTTACAGCCCTGTTAGTACGCATGCACTAAACACACTTCCGAATTTCGCTTATTATTTTGAACACCTTGAATACTTGTGATCTCTTTCTTTCTCTGCAATTTGGAGTTCTAATTCAAATTTCAGGGTCCTGGACACTGTGGTGTTTCCACTTGCAACAGGGTCCCGGCGGATGTCGCCACTAAATGTTGCACGTTTTACTATGGGCGTAAAACGCGTTTATTGGAGTGTATTAACACGCCTCCGAGTTCGACGTGTGCTTAACACTGCTAGGCTCTGTTCTATGTAATTATTTAGCTCTGGAGTCGCCAGTTGCCGTATAGGCAACGTCACAAGTATTCCAAGGTCAAGTTCAAAGTAATAAAGACGATACACCGATTAGTCAAGTTCAAACGATCAATATTTATTATACAGTTAATAATAAATACTCATGCACACACTAAGAGACTAAGCTACAACTAAACATAAGCAAACAGAATACTTATCTAACAGGAACAGGCAAGGTCAGAGAACGAGGCCTTCGTCCTGGTTTTGTCTGCAGCCTTCAGCAAGCGTTCTGGCACTTGGGAGTCTAGCGGGCTTGGATCGCGTAGCGAGCGTTGAACTTACGGTTTCGGCGGCTGGTGCTCAACGGCTGGAGTCAGGATACCAGGTGTCAGTCGGGGCCGGAGCACGGGTTTAACAGACCGGACAACACGAGGTCCCTATCTTTTATAGGGGTTCCGTTGTCCTTCCCTCTTCTCGGGCGGGCTCTACCTATTGGATCAATTTCTTATCGATACTGGATTAATTCCCCAATGCGAGGGGGTCTCCGTGATGGAGGGGGCGTTTCTTATGTCCTTTTGTTCGGAGGTTTCTGGTGCCTCGATGTCTGGGTCTTGATTGGAATGTGTCCATTCAGAACCAAATGTATCTATTGTGTGGGTGTTCAAGTCTGATGGCCTCATTAGCATGCAAAGCGTTTTGCCATTTGCACCTAGCTAAGGTCTTTTCACCTGAGCCCAAACTGGTTCCTGCTGCTGCAGAATGCAAACTGCTCTTTGCAGACTGCTGTTCTGGCTGAACTGTCTGTTTCTCAGCAGCCTTCCATTTTAGTTTGGCTCAGTGTCCATTTTGCGTGGCCTGCATGGCTACACCCCAAAGAATACAATACTAAGTAATTCTTTAAGCTTTCCTTTTAAAACCATAAGACTTAAAACACCTTTCAACTGAAGCACATTAGGTTTACATTCACGACTGAGAACATTTATAATTCAGAACTCACCAAATGATCAAGAGATAGTCTTTTGATGGCAGAGAATACAACAGTACACCTGCTCTGTCTGGTTTCAGCTCCAACACTGAAAACAAAACCAAAACTCACCCTACAGCAGACAGCCTAAAACAAAAGTAAAAAGCTGACAGACAGCCAGCTCCACCCACTCTCAGACATCACTGCAGTAATAAACACCCAGTTCTTAAAGGTACTCTCACTACAGATATTTATATTCATACCCATTTATAAACACCTATTTCTTAAAGGTACTCTCACATGAAAAATGGGTTAGGGCCATCAGTGATAGGTTTTGATGTCAACTGAAGAATTTGATTTTGAGATCAGAGTAGCACATGTTTACGTTCCTGGCAATGTGTAGAGGGAGACAGTGCAACAGGGCTCAGTGCGATACAATGTAGGGTCAGAGGTCAGCAATTCATCTCCTTGGGCCTCTTCCTGCAGGGACGAAGCAAGAGGTGAACGTTCAGAGGAGTTAATGACTTGAGCAGTGCCAGTAAACCAGCAGACGGGAATTTTTAGGGTTGGCTGTTTTTGAGGAGTAAGAGCTGACGACAAGAAAAACACCTTTCATTATCTCAAAATGCTTTACAGCTACCGAAGAAGCATGCTCAAGGCAGAAATCGTTACATTTCTGGAGACTAATGACGTGAAGGCTGATGGAGATAGCGCAGGACAGGGGTGTTGAGATAGACACTAAGCCAAAATATAAATGAATGGTCGGGCAAACCCAAGGGACTGAACGGCCTATGTTCCTGAGAATCTTTTAACATGCCAGCAAAACTAAAGAGCTGGCCATCGACTTCAGGAAGCAAAGTACTGTACACACCCCTGTCAGCAGCAACGGGGCCGAGGTGGAGATAGTTAGCAGTTTCAAATTCCTAGGGGTGCACGTCACCAAAACTCTGTCCTGGTCCACTCACGTCGAAGCTATCTCCAAGAAAGCACAACAGCGCCTATACTTCCTCAGGAAACTAAGGAAATTCGGCATGTCCACATTAACCCTTACCAACTTTTACAGATGCACTATAGAAAGCATCCTATCGGGCTGCATCACAGCCTGGTATGGCAACTGCTCGGCCCAGGACCGCAAGGAACTTCAGAGAGTCGTGAATACCGCCCAGTCCATCACACAAACCTGCCTCCCATCCATTGATTCCATCTACACCTCCCGCTGCCTGGGGAAAGCGGGCAGCATAATCAAGGATCTCTCCCACCCGGCTTACTCACTTTTCCAACTTCTTCCATCGGGCAGGAGATACAGAAGTCTGAGAACACGCACGAACAGACTCAAAAACAGCTTCTTCCCCACTGTCACCAGACTCCTGAATGACCCTCTTATTGATTGACCTCATTAACACTACACCCTGTATGCTTCAACCGATGCCAATGCTTATGTAGTTACATTGTATATCTTGTGTCGCCCTATTATGTATTCTCATGTATTTTCTTGAATTTTGTTTAATTCCCTTTTCTTCCATGCAGTGAATGATCTGTTGAGCTGCTTGCAGAAAAATACTTTTCACTGTACCTCGGTACACATGACAATAAACAAATCCAATCCAATCCAATCCAACATGTAGTTGCCATTGCAATGTAAGAAAACACAGTAGGTAATTTGCGGCAAGAAGATCTGGTAACAAAATAGTCATTTTACTTGAGGGTAATAATTGCTGGCCCGGAACATAGACAGGGAACTTCTCTGCCCTCCTCCACAATTTTGCCAGGAGATCCATTACACACAAATGGGAAGGAGCACAGAACCACTGTTTTATCTGATTCAAAAGACAGAACCTCCAACAGTGCAGTGCACGGGATACCAGCTGAGATTTTGTACTCGAATCGCTGGAGTGGGACTTGAAGCCCCCAACCACCAGTGTTAAGAGTACTACCCTCTAAGCCTTAGCTGAAAGCTAGTCATTTACCATTTGTGTAATATGCCAGCTGCATGCTTCTTGGTAGGAGTTGTTAATTTTTTTTGTAAAATGGTTGTTTCTACTCTAGTCTTGACACAATGAGCTAAACAGCTGCCTGTGCTTCAGATTAGTGTCAATTTGATTATGGTGATGCCCCCCCCCCCCCCCCCTCCATCCCCCCACCCACCCTCCCACCAATGCCCAAGTTTGCTTACTCTAGATTCAGGCAGGTGGCGGCATTTGCTTCTTGCCTGATCCATTACCCTGTCGCCAAAGCCCATCGGCACGGTGCCAATGTACTTCACAAATCATCTCGGAAGGCCAACTGGGCACAAGCTGCCACTTTCTCAAGGACGCGAGGAGAATAGTCGAGGTCTGCTGTGCGGAGCAGATACTAATCACTGCGAAGGCAGACCTGCCCCAAGGTAGAAGTGGTCTGTGCTTATTGAACAACATGTGTACTCTGAGGCGTAGTCTGGCTTTTCGCTGACGACTGAGTGCTATGGACACTTACTGATGAGAGGACATTAGGCTAAACTTATTCAAAGCTAAAGCAATTACGATTCTGTTACTTCCAATTAAACAAAGAATATATTTGCCAATCTTCCTTTTATTACATATTAATCAATGTAAATTGGTTTCTAATTTCCTTTTTAGCTATATCAGATGGATCGGAGCCACCTTGGATTTCTTGGCAAGTTTTAGTAGTAAATAATCAAAGAACTTAAATACGTTTCTGATGTAAGCGATCTCTGCGTTCCTTCTTCATAGCTCTTACAGGATTAATCTTCTTCATCGTGTGTCATCCATTGGGGAGTGAGCCAGTTCCAATTAATGCCATTTGTATTCAGAATGTCTAACATTCCGAAAGCATATTGAGTCGCTGGGAAATGGGATTGGGAGCCATGTTAGATGAGGCCCCAATCAGGGGACCAATTATCCGAAAAAACACCCAACGATATATCTCACCCGATGTTTACCCTATGGGCGGCTGGGTGGCACAGTGGTTAGCAGAGCTGTCTCACAGCGCCAGGGGCACGGGTTTGATTCCGGCCTCAGGTGATTGTCTGCGTCGTTCTCCCCCGTGTCTGCGTGGGTGTGGGTTTCCTCCGGGTGTTCCGGTTTCCTCCAAAGTCTAAAGATATGTAGTTCAGGTGGATTGGCTAAATTGGGTAAGGTGTGGCAACACGGTAGCGCAGTGGGTTAGCCCTGCTGCCCCACGGCACCAGGGTCGCAGGTTCGATTCTGGGTCATGGTCTGTGTGGAGTTTGCACATTCTCCCAGAGTTTGCATGGGTTTTGCTCCCACAATCCAAAGATGTGCAGGGTAGGTGGATTGGCCACGCTAAATTGCCCTTTAATTGGAAAAATTTAATTGGGCATGCTAAATTTATAAAAATAAATAATTAATTAGGTAAGGTGTTAAACTGAGGCTCTGCCTGGCCTCTCAGGAGGACATAGACGATTAATGGCTCTATTTCGGACATGAGCAGGGGAATTTCTCCTGGTGTTCTGGCCAATTTTTATTCTTCAACTAACATCACAAAAAAAAAATCGAGATCCCAGGGCTGGGATTCTCCAATCTAAATTGCCCCTAGTGAGGTGTCGGCGATAAGTTGGGGGGTTGGGCCTACGTAGGGTGCTCCTTCAGAGGGCCGGTGCAGACACGATAGGCCAAATGGCCGCCTTCTGCACTGTCGGAATTCTATGATTCTATTCCCTCAGCACCTCCTGACTCCGACCCTGCGTGGAAGAGCCCAGGGTAAGTGGTCGCACATTTTGTTGCCCCCAGGAGGTATTTTCATGAAAGTTCTGCAACCAGCTAGTCCTCTGTGACACAATGTGGATTGAGAGCAGCTGTTTAAGGGTAAATCCACGTTTGAAATGTGGGAGTCTTTTAAGGAAAGGTTGATCAGAGTGCAGGACAGACATGTCCCTGTGAAAATGAGGGATCGAACTGGCAAGATTAGGGAACCATGGATGACGGGTGAAATTGTGAGACTAGCTAAGATGAAAAAGGAAGCATACATAAGATCGAGGCGACTCAAAACTGATGAAGCTTTGGAGGAATATCGGGAAAGTAGGACGAATCTCAAACACGCAATAAAGAGGGCTAAAAAGGATCATGAAATATCTTTGGCTAACAGGGTTAAGGAAAATCCCAAAGCCTTTTATTCGTATATAAGGAGCAAGAGGGTAACTAGAGAAAGGATTGGCCCACTCAAAGACGAAAGAGGGAATTTATGCGTGGAGTCAGAGGAAATGGGTGAGATTCTTAATGAGTACTTTGCATCGATATTGACCAAGGAGAGGGACATGATGGATGTTGAGGCTAGGGATGGATGTTTAAATACTCTAGGTCAAGTCGTCATAAGGAAGGGGAAGTTTTGGGTATGCTAAAAGGCATTAAGGTGGACAAGTCCCCAGGACCGGATGGGATGTATCCCAGGTTACTGAGGGAAGCGAGGGATGAAATAGCTGGGGCCTTAATAGATATCTTTGCAGCATCCTTGAGCACGGGTGAGGTCCCGGAGGACTGGAAAATTGCTAATGTTGTCCCTTTGTTTAAGAAGGGTAGCAGGGATAATCCAGGGAATTATAGACCTGTGAGCTTGACGTCAGTGGTAGGCAAACTGTTGGAGAATATACGGAGGGATAGGATCTATTCACATTTGGAAGAAAACGACTTATCAGTGATAGGCAGCATGGTTTTGTGCAGGGAAGG
The DNA here is from genome assembly GCF_902713615.1 of Scyliorhinus canicula. Lineage (NCBI taxonomy): Eukaryota > Metazoa > Chordata > Chondrichthyes > Carcharhiniformes > Scyliorhinidae > Scyliorhinus > Scyliorhinus canicula. The sequence goes on along the minus strand of NC_052154.1, from coordinate 7,560,373 downwards.
TCATGTCTTACAAACCTAATAGAATTCTTTGAGGAAGTGACAAAGTTAATTGATGAGGGAAGGGCTCTAGATGTCATATACATGGACTTCAGTAAAGCATTTCCCATGGCAGGTTGATGGAAAAAGTGAAGTCGTATGGGGTTCAGGGTGTACTAGCTAGATGGATAAAGAACTGGCTGGGCAACAGGAGACAGAGAGTAGTGGTGGAAGGGAGTGTCTCAAAATGGAGAAAGCTGGCTAGTGGTGTTCCACAAGGATCCATACTCGGACCACTGTTTGTGATATACATAAATGATCTGGACAAAGGTATAGGTGGTCTGATTAGCAAGTTTGCAGATGATACTAAGATTGGTGGAGTTGCAGATAGTGAGGAGGACTGTCAGAGAATAAAGCAAAATATAGATAGATTGGAGAGTTGGGCAGAGAAATGGCAGATGGAGTTCAATCAAGGCAAATGCGAGGTTATGCATTTTGGAAGATCTAATTCAAGAGTGGACGATATGGTCAATGGAAGAGTCCTGGGGAAAATCGATGTACAGAGAGATCTGGGAGTTCAGGTCCATTGTCCCCTGAAGGTGGCAACGCAGGTCGATAGAGTGGTCAAGAAGGCATACAGCATGCTTGCCTTCATCGGACGGGGTACTGAGTACAAGAGTCGGCAGGTCATGTTACAGTTGCATAGGACTTTGGTTAGGCCACATTTGGAATACTGCGTGCAGTTCTGTTCGCCACATTACCAGAAGGATGTGGATGCTTTAGAGAGGGTGCAGAGGAGGTTCACCAGGGTGTTGTCTGGTATGGAGGGTGCTAGCTATGAAGAAAGGTTGAGTAGATTAGAATTGTTTTCATTGGAGAGATGGAGGTTGAGGGGGGGACCTGATTGAGCTCTACAGAATTATAAGAGGTATGGACAGGGTGGATAGCAACAAGTCTTTACCAAGAGTGGGGGTGTCAGTTACAAGGGGCGCGATTCTCCACTGCCCACGACGGGTCGGAGAATAGCGGGAGGGCCTTCCTGACATTTTTCCCGACCTCCCGCTATTCCCCCCCCCCCCCCCCCCCCCCCACGGCCGCCCCACGACACGAATCGCTGCTCGCCGTTTCTTACGGCGAACAACGATTCTCCCCTGGCCGATGGGCCGAGTTCCAAGGCCTTTACGGCCGTTTTCACAAATGCAAACACACCTGCTCTCACCGTTCGTGAAAACGGCTGCAAAGTGCCGTTCCCGACAACCATGGCACCGATGGTACGGCCGTGCCAAGGGTGGCATGGGCCCACGATCGGTGGGCACCGATCGCGGGCAGCGGGTCCGAAACCCGCGCACTCTTTGTTCCTCCGCCGCCCCGCAGAATCAGTCCGCGGGGCGGCTGACGGGCATGACGGCCCGCGCATGCTCGGGTTTGATGCATATGCGTGATGACTTCATCCGCGCATGCGCGGGTTGGAGCCGTCCAATCTGCGCATGCGCGGCTGACGTCATCGTGCGCGTCAGCCGCCGTGACCCTTGGTGCACGGGCTTAGCGACGGTCGCTAAGCCCGCGATGCCGTTCTTCACGGGGCTGCGCTGCTAGCCCCGTCCAGGGAGGAGAATCGGGTCCCGGGAGGGGGCGCGGAGGCTGCGGTGAAACACGGCCAGTTTCACGGCAGCCTTTACGACTCTCCGCATTTGCGGAGAATCGCGCCCAAGGCGTCACGATTTCAAGGTAAGAGGGGGAAAGTTTAAGGGAGATGTGCGTGGGAAGTTTTTTTACGCAGAGTGTGGTGGGTGCCTGGAACGCTTTGCCAGCGGAGGTGGTAGGGGCAGGCACGATAGCATTATTTAAGGTGCATCTAGACAGATATATGAACGGCGGGGAACAGAGGGAAGTTGATCCTTGGAAAATAGGTGACAGGTTTAGATAAAGGATCTGGATCGGCGCATGCTGGGAGGGCATAAGGGCCTGTTCCTGTGCTGTAATTTTCTTTGTTCTTTGTTGTTTTGTTCTTTGTGACAGAGGGAACGGGCACTTATGTAACATTTTTCATGACCTCATAATTAACCAAAGTGCTTTGCAGCCACTGAAATTCTTTTTGATGTGTGGTCAACATTGTAATGTAGGGAACACAATTGCCAAGCCAATTTGCGCATGGTAAGATCCCTCATACAGCATGTAAGGGATATGGGAATGGATGGAAAAGTGGGGTTCAGGTTGAAGATTGAATATGATCTTATTGAATAGTAGAGCTGGCTTGAGGGGCCATCTGACCTTCCCCTGATCCCATTTCTTATATCCCTTTGCAATAAGATGCTGGCTGTCGGAGCGCTTTCAAGACCTGCGTGTTGAGTCAGCTTTCACATGGGATTCTTCCCTGTGGCTCAACTCAGTACAGAGAGCAACAGACACATAAACAATCTGGATAAGATGGTTTTATTTTCCCAAGCTTGAATTCGTGTACACGGAGAGATGAGATCTGGATGCTTGCCAAGATCTATCCACTGAACACTGATAAAAACACATCAATTGTACAATTTCCAAAACATCAGTAGCCCACCCCAGTTGGACTCGATCCAATCCCTGAAGCTGTCATGTCCAAATCTATCAAATAAAATTGCGGTCAACCCATAATTGAGACTTATCCTGTTACCTGTGCTTACAAAAAGTTTTACGTCGATCTTAAGGTGTTTTCCCCATCCTAGTATCCTGCCGACTCTTTGTTCAGTTAAAAACAGGATGGTAGAACTGGCATCCTTTTTACCCCATGGATTTTTCAGAGAGCCAGGATATCAGAAGTGGCTTCCTTTTCACTTCCAGGGGATATTGGGTACCACTGATAAAAACTTATAGAACATAGAACAGTACAGCCCCTTCGGCCCTCGATGTTGTGCCGAGCAATGATCACCCTACTCAAACCCACGTATCCACCCTATACCCATAAACCACCACCACCTTACTTTTAGGACACTACGGGCAATTTAGCATGGCCAAGCCACCTAACCCGCACATCTTTGGACTGTGGGAGGAAACCGGAGCACCCGGAGGAAACCCACGCGCACACGGGGAGGACGTGCAGACTCCGCACAGACAGTGACCCAGCCGGGAACTGAACCTGGGACCCTGGAGCTGTGAAGCATTTATGCTAACCACCATGCTACCGTGCTGCCCTTTGGACTTGATCACACATCTCTTTTGTCTCAAAAACATGGGCAAGTTAGGTAGCCTAAATCCCATCATGCATTGTGGCCACTGCTTGCAGCCAGAGTTTACATGATTATCATGGAAAAAATTAATTGGGCACTCTAAATTTATAAAAATAAATGCTATGCCCCGAAATGCAGGTTTAATGGTTAATAATGATTACCCAGTACACTGTCTATAATTAATCTCAATCCTTAATAAACTAATTTATGCAAAACTACTCTAGTGCCATCCTAGCTATTCAGTTTAAGAGGTCTCATTGCTGGACCCCCCCCCCCATTGGCAAGGAGCTGAATTCTCCATTCCGTCCACGCTGGCGGGAATCTCTGCAGTGAATTGGAGATTTGGCTGAGGGCCAATTTGCCATTCTGACTAGTAGCGAAAGTGGGGCGGACTGGGATTTCAGAATCCCAGCCCAAGTATCTTGCTTATTTTCAATCGATTTTTCAATTCTCTGCCGCAATGGGGATCCCGCTACCGGAGATGGGCAGTGAAGAATCTAGGCCACTATCTGTTCTCTGCCACCTTTTCAAAATGATGTGGAGGTGCCGGTGTTAGACTGGGGTGAGCACAGTAAGAAGTCTTACAACACCAGGTTAAAGTCCAACAGGTTTGTTTCAAACACCAGCTTTCGGAGCGCAGCTCCTTCCTCAGGTGAAAGTGCTCCAAAAGCTAGTGTTTGAAACAAGCCTGTTGGACTTTAACCTGGTGTTGTGAGACTTCTTACTGTGCTCACCCCAGTCCAAAGCCGGCATCTCCACATCATGGCTACCATCGACACCGCAAACTGCCGGCTCAAAGTGGAGAGGATCTCCAGGAAGATAGCGCATATGGACACTGACATTCAGTTTCTACAAAGACATTCACCTGAGGAAGGAGCAGTGCTCCGAAAGCTAGTGTTTGAAACAAACCTGTTGGACTTTAACCTGGAGTTGTCAGACTTCTTACTCTGCTCACCTTTTAAAAAGGAATGGGTTGAGACTTTTATTACAATTCTGGTTGTCAACGTTGCGGCGTATTCCCGGAGGTTTTATCAAATGAAATGAATGAAAATCGCTTATTGTCACGGGTAGACTTCAATGAAGTTACTGTGAAAAGTTCCTAGTCGCCACATTCCAGTGCCTGTTCAGGGAGGCTGTTACAGGAATCGAACCGTGCTGCTGGCTTGCTTGGTCTACTTTCAAAGCCAGCGATTTAGCCCAGTGCGCTAAACAGCCCCTAAACACGAACGCCCATCTCAAAATGATCCCTACCCTATCGAACCCCCTGGACTCCCACCTTAGATTCATAGTCCGCGTTATCTAGGCCTTTCCACAGCCCATTGAAAAGCGAACAGACCCTGGTACCAAATTAGATGAATTTTGGTTGTTCTCCATCAGCCTCTCTTTCCCCGTCTCCTATTCTTCAATATTCTTGCAATAAATAAAAATATGCAAAGAAATGGCCCCCTGCCCCCACCCCCCTCTGCCCAGCCTCCCCAACTCTCTCCCGTCTAAGGTTTTTCTTCTTGTTTTATTCATCACAGTATTCTCTGGGTTGATCTTCAAATTCGAGAAGTCTAGGTTAATTCTCTATTGTTGGCAACTTTAATTAAAACAGGGGGAATCAGAGGTGTGTATAAACAGGCTAAATGTCTGTGTGTCAACTCCAGGCTTGTTCCTCATGAAAAAGAGAAGTTTTTTTTCTGTCAATCTAGCGGGTGATCATTAATCATTGATCAGTCAGATGCAAGAACAAAAAATAAATCAATATCAACAGGATCTTAAATAATTAATAAATGAAATTTACCGCCGGTGTTTTGGATCAAAGACTCCCAGCGGGCTTAAAGCGACAGCCATCCATTTTACTACATCTGACAGAAAGTTCTGCTTTAAATATTTATAACTCTGTGATGGCTTAACATGTTTTAGTGTACTCACAGGGATCAATGCACATGAATTTAATTTTCTAAATACCCTCTGTGTATATTTGTTTTCATTAAGGTGACAGATTTAAATAACTGAAAGAGACTGAAATACCAACAATGTCAGGCATCAAACTTTTCTGGATCAAATGTTATTGCACAGATTGAACTGAATATTGTTTTGTTTTATTTTCACTTGCGTGGATTCTGCTGGTTCTCGTTGAGGTGCGATTTGCATTTTTATAGCACCTTTCACAACCACAGTGTTGTAACCCCCCACGATACCCAAGGGGTAGGAGCAATCAGCCTCCCTGTGAGTCTTGTGGAGTGCTAGCTCCACCCCAAGGGGCGGGGAGCCCATGGACACTATAAAATCTATAACATAAAGGGCGGCCAATTTTTGGATCATCACCTCAGACACGGCTGGGATCTGAAGAGTAATGTACATGTTATAACTTTGTAATAAAACTAGTTTCCGTTTTCCGCTAATCTCGGACTCGTCTGTCGTCAAGTCTGAAAGTACTTCACAGCCAATGAAGTATTTTGAAGTGTAGCTTTGGCTATGATGCAGGAACTGCAGAAACAAATTTGCATACATCAGTGTCCTAGTTTAGCTCACTGGACTAAATCGCTGGCTTTTAAAGCAGACCAAGCAGGCCACCAGCACGGTTCAATTCCCGTACCAGCCTCCCTGGACAGGTGCCGGAATGTGGCGACTAGGGGCTTTTCACAGTAACTTCATTGAAGCCTACTCGTGACAATTAGCCATTTTCATTTCATTTCCTGCAGACACGAATGCGACAATAATGGAATGATAGCCTTTATCGCAAGAGGGTTGGAGTACAAGAGTAGTGAGGCATTGCTTCAATTGTATAGGAGCTTGGTTAGACTGCACCCAATGTATAGGTTTGTTACCCCTGGGTTGGACTATTCCACAGCGCCCTCCTGACCAGTTTCCAAGTTCTAATCTCCATAAACTTGAGCTCATCCAAATGATTTCATACCCTAACACGCACAAAGCCCCTTTCATCCTTCACTCCAGGCTTGCTGACCTACAATGACTCCAGGTCTGGTGACACCTCTATCTTTGTTATTCTCATGTCATGTCATTGTGACAAAATATTGTTAGGGCAGAGTGAACAGTTTTTCACCTTGGACTTGAGCATCACAGAGTTGCAGGAACCACACATAAAATCTCAATCAATTTTTCTCTTCATCTGTTCATGTCTCCAGTTGTTGATACCAAAAGATCTTACCATTGTGGTTTGGTTTTGATCCACCAGCTAGGCAACACCACAGTAAGGACGTGAATGGGCTTAGCCCCAGACAAATTCCCAATTTGAATTCCTTCGCCATTGTCACCTGTCCCTTCAACAGCCTGGGCCCCAATCTTCGGTATTTCCTCACTCAACCTTTCAGCCACTCTGCCCCACTCTCTTTCTTTAAAACACCGCATACAACCCACTTTGCTCAACTGGACTGACTTCTCCTTGTGTTGCTCGCTGCCAACATTTGTCTGGTGTTCATTCCTGTGAACAACATTGAAATGATTTACCAGATTAAAGGTGCTATATGGATGCAAGTTAGTGTTTTCCATTTCCCACGGGCAGAGTGTACAATGGAAGGCTAATCAGAGATCACTAGCATTAGATCTGAAGATGGCAACTAGTTACTTTTTTTAACGTGTTTATTTCAATGATTGTTCCCAAGGACGGAGTAAATGCTTATTGACAAAGCTCAGAGCCTTGTTGGTGTCCAGCATTGCCATGGCAGCAATGAAGTTGATTAAAATTTAAAGAGTTGCTTTTGACTGTGTGATCGATCGCAAGCCACAGGCTCACATTGGAAGTTTTTTTTTTGTTCAAATGCATTAAACATCTTCATATTTCGTCCAGAAACAGTTACATTACTGAGAAACAGGAGGAGGCCATTCAGCCTCTCAAGCCTGCTCAGTCTTTCAATTAGATCATGGCTGATCTGTATTATTATTCCACTTTCCTGATTTGTTTGAAATGTTTAATCAATCCGACTCCAAATCGTTTTTTTGGACGAGAGCGTTCCAGATTTCCTTTACTCTTTGTATGACGAGGTGCTTCCAGTCATTATCCCTCACGCTATTTAACGTGCAAATAGCAGAGCCCCGTTTTGGGTGTGTACAGCGGGGTCTTACTCGGTGGGGTGGCAGTGCCAAGGTGCCTGACTGCCAGCGGGAGTACCAGTACCACCCTGCCCAGAGGCCAACCACTTGGGGGCCTCCGATGGCCTGGGAGAACCCCCGCAGGTGTCGTTGTGCCTGGCCCACATGTATATAGACCAGTGCTAATCAGCACTTCAAGAGGTCCCACAGGTGCAGGCGATAGTTCCCGGGCCCTGGGAGAATCGGGCGCAGACACATTTAAATGAGCCTCCTGGCTCACTAGAATACGTTAATCTGGATCTCGCCCCAGCGAAGGCGAGATCCCGATCATGACGTTTCGCGCGATCTCATTAAAACACGTGAGGCATTCCAAGCATCACAAATTTCACCAGAGGCCTCTCGCGAGATTTAGTGGCCTCGGCCTGTCACCGAGTCGGACATGACGAGGCCATTCGATCGCGCCCAATGACCTCTTGTTATGAACTCCCTCACGAGAAACATTTGACCTGTAATTTTGTTATATTGCGGGAAAGACCTGAAACTCCCCGAGGCCAAACAAACCGGCAAAGTGCCATTAAATGTGCCCACGGGATTCTCCGACTCGCCAGCCGGCCAATACTGTTTCCCATTGTGGGCAGACCCATGACTGTGCTACCGTCACCCCACAACGAAGTTCTTTTAAATTATGAAAGGCTTTAATAAAATAGGTGCAGAGAGAATGTTTCTACTTGTGGGTAGGAGCAGAAACTAGACCCTCATCAACTGAGTAAAGTCACCAAGAAATCCAATAAGGAATTCTGAAGAAATGTATTCACCAAATGGTGGTAAGAATGTGAAATTCGCTATCACAGGGAGTGACTGAAGTGAACAGTACAGATATATTTAAGGGAAACTGGATAATCATATGAGGGAGATGGGGATAAAAGGTTACCATGATCGATTTGCATGAGGAAAGATGGGCAAAGACTCAAGTGCAACATAAGCACCATCAGGGACTGGTTGGGCTGAGTGGCGTGATTACATGCTTACATAATTCTGCGCACGGCGATCTCTCAAGAGTTTGAAATAACACCACATGAACCTGTTAACAAGAAGATTCCTTTATTGACAATATTTTGTTTTATTTAATAACTCACTTGCAATATCAGGCAGAGAAACTTCACACAAAATGTGTTAACATGTTTGCAACGGGAACAACAGCTTGCATTTCCAGTGCTGTTCATGTTGTAAGATGTCGCAAGGCACTTCACAGGAGCATTATCAAACAGGATTTGGCACTAAGTCGCATCAGGAAGCATTCGGGTGGATTTCTTGGAATGTCTCAAAGGAAAGCACAGTGGAGAGATGGGGAAGTTTAGGGATGGGATTCACCGGGATATTGGAACAGAGAAACAAAAGGAGGCCATTCAATCCCTCGAATCTGTTCTGCCATTTGATGAGTTCATGGCTTATCTGCAATCTAATCTATGTGCCCATCTTTACTCCTGTGCCTTAGTTGTTTTTTTTTATAAATTTAGAGTATCCAATTAATTTTTTCCAATTAAGGGGCAATTTAGCGTGGCCAATCCACCTACCCTGCACATCTTTGGGTTGCAGGGGCGAAACCCACGCAGACACGGGGAGAATGTGAAAACTCCACACAGACAGCGTCCCAGAGCCGGAATCGAACCTGGGACTCGGCGCCGTGAGGCAACAGGGCTAACCCACTGCGCCACCCTGCTGCCCTTGCCTGAGTTGGGTTGACAAAAATCTGTCAATCTCAGTTTTAAAATTTAACATCGGGTATCAGTTGGCATCCCTTTGTGTGGAGAGGAGTTTGCTGACGTGAACCCCTGAAGTATCTAGCCTCGTATTTGTTTTGGGCTAGGCGCCCTCATCCCAGGACTGGATTCCCTGGTCCCCCAGCCACGTTTTCCTCAGCGACGTGCCGGTCGCTGGCAGCGGGATTCTCTACTCCTGCCGCTTGTCATTTCCCATTGAAGCCACCCCAATCCGCTGGGAAACCTGTGGGCGGGGACGCACTGCCGGCGAGAATGGAGAATCCCAACGGACGGAAAATTCCTGCTCCAGACTCCGCAACCAATGGAAATCGATTCCCTCTTTCTGCCCTTCCTGCTCCACCAGTCTGAAAAACTTTGAGCAAATCACTCCTTGGCCTCTGAACTTTCTAAATTCCGCAGAATGCAACCTTAGATTAATTCCAGACCTTGACGTCTAGACAGCCAATAGCCAGTTGCCAATAGTGCATCATGACCCTTGAGAGCTATAAATTCATCAGCATAACAGTTTAACGCGAAATGTTAGCAACTTTGATTTACGTTGTTTGTATTAATGCTCCAGACCATTGTCAGCTGACAGGGATCCTCATTTATTTTGGGAAAGTCGGTCCAGCCAGCATTCATTCCTCATAAAAGTGAGCAAAATACTGTGGATGCTGGAATCTGAAGCAAGAACAGAGGATGCTGGGAAAACTCAGCAGGTCTGGCAGTATCTGTAGGGAGAGAAAATAGAGTTAATGTTTCGAGTCCTTTGGCTCTTCGTCAGAAAAGGAGGAAGAATGTGTTAGATTTTGAAGTGTAGCTGTGAGAGATTGCAAGAAAAAATAGCAACTTATAATGACAGAAAGCCAGATTGCCTGGTGTGGGCGGGTTGGTGGGTGGGGGTGGGCGCTGCATTGAGGCAATACATTTGCGAGATATTTTTAAAAAGGAGTTTAAGTTGGAAGATAAAGGTCAAAATCTGAAGCTGCCGAACTCAACGATGAATCCCGAGGGCTGCAACGTGCCCAACCGGAAGATAAGATACTGCTCCTCCAGCTTGTCCCGGGTTTCACTGGAGCACTGCAGCAGGCCAAGGATGGATGGGTGGGCATGAGAGCAGGGTGTTGAGTTAAGATGGCAAGCAACAGGAAGGCAGGGGTCATGCTTGCAGACTGAGCAAAGGTGTTCCGCAAAGCGGTCACCCAGTCTGCATTTAGTCTCCTCAATGGGAGCAGCGAGTACAGTCAACCAAATAGAAGGAGGTACAAGTGAAATGCTGCTTAACCTGGAAAGGGTGTTTGGGGTCTTGAGCAGTGAGGAGGGAGGAGGAAAAGGGAAGATGCCCTGGGAAGGGGACGGGGAGTTGGGTGTGATGGAGGAGTGGACCAGAGGGGTCCCTGCGGATGCTGCCGGGGCAGGGGTGGGGGTAGGGAGGAGGGTGAGATGTGTTTCATGGTACCATTGTGCTGGAGTTGCCGAAAATGGTGGAGGCTGGTGGGGCAGAAAGTGAGGACAAGGGGGAGCCTATCACGGGTTCTGGGTGGGAGGGGAAGGGGGGAGGGCAGACGCGCGGACATTCGGTTGAACCCGGTTAGTGCACCCCCTCTCCCGCCCACATCACGCTATCTATCTTTTGTTCTGAAAGGTGCTACGTCTTACTGCAATTATACTTTAATATTGAACACATTCTCCCACACTTCAGCTCTGACAAAGCCAAAGGACTCAAAACGTTAAACATGTTTTCTCACCTTACAAATGTTGCCGTCCCCGCTAAGATTTTCAGGCATCGTCTATTCTTGGTTCATCACTCATAGTTGTCTGGAGATATGATGGGGCCCGATTGTTTCTTGGTACAACTGAATGTCTCACCGGGCTGTTTCACAGGGCAGTTAAGAGTTTGTCCGTTCATGAGATGGGCATTGCTGGAATATCCAGTATTTGTTGCCCATCCCTAATTGCCCTTGAACTGAGAGACTTGTTGGGGGTCCCATGCACGCTGGGACGAGATAGTTGGGCAAGAAGAAAATAACGTGTAATATGGGGGCAGGTGTGGGGTGAGGTACTGATGGTAGTCTTGTAGTGCAGTGATAGTATTTCTACATCAGGGCCAGCAGCTCTAAGTTGAAGACCTTCTTCAAAGCCTGATGGTCATGGAGGGTGTATTTATAACATGGCCAAACAGGTTTATTACCAGCCTGTACATCCTATTGCCATGTATTTGAGCCCACAATGACATCAGCCACGATCTTATTGAATGGCTGAGCAAGTTCATGGGGCCGAATGGCCTAATTCTGCTACTTATTCTCTTGTTACTCAGGTTGTTGAGATATCAGGGGCTGGTTTAGCACACTGGGCTAAATCGCTGGCTTTTAAAGCAGCAGGGTTCGGTTCCTGTACCAGCCTCCCCGAACAGGCGCCGGAATATGGCGACTAGGGGCTTTTCACAGTAACTTCGTTGAAGCCTACTCGTGACAATAAGTCATTTTCATTTCATCTTGCCCTTCCAGGGTAGTCTGAGGTTGACTGGTCAGTTTTCATGGCCTTCGGCCCGTTCATGGGTCTGCGCAACCAGCGGAGCCAGCTGCTTCACACTGCCATTGAGCAGTAGCAACACAAGTGGAGTTTACCACTAACACAATGCTACCGTCAAGCCAAAAAGATGTTTTGCCTTTCACACAAACGAGTAATGTGGTATATGAACTTCGGTGCCGATGTAATGTTAAGTATTTTGGCCATCCATTCCAAAGACTGGAACATTATGAATCAATCAGACTGTAACCAAACAGCCCGTGCTTGTGAAACCCAAAATACTGTATCCAACATGAGATGTGATTCCGCTAAATAATCCTCATGTGTTAAAAATATTGCGGACACACAATTTCAGATTGTCGGCATGAACTAGAAGTTAAATACATTAATACACAGGCCCTGTACTTTGCAAACAGAAAGAATATATACACGCGTTGTGCCTGCTTCAGCTGAACAAAATAGGTAATAGCCATTCGCTGGCTCTTTCCACTGCACAATGCCGCGACCAATCAGAGTCAAGCTGCCTGGTTTAAATTTCAACCAATGCTTGGCAGTTAACTGTCAGACACCAATAACTGGTGCATCCCCATGGCAATGCCTCTACTCATCAGAGCCCACTCGTCACCCAATCAGTCCTCTCTTCTCATGCAATCGAACGTTGCTGTTTCCCCGACAGTGGCGCTCTTGCGAAAGTCCTGATGAGCACAAGGTGAAAAGCTTTAACAACCTGTTTCTTTTCAGCAGTACCCAGGTCCCGTGTGACCAAACAACGAGTTGGATATGGAGAAGGTATTTCAGCCAGTGAGGAAAGCCAGAAGAAAAGAGCATAGCTTTAAAATTAGAGACAGGCTGTTCAGCACTGAAGACAGGAAGCATCTCTTCACACGACAGCTGGTGAAAATCTGGAACCCTCTTGCCAAAAAGCCATTCTGGCAGGTGGAGCTGAGTGAGAATTTGAAAACCGTTAGCAATAGATTTTTATCAGGCCAGCGTATTAAGGGACACAGAAACAAATTTATTGTGTAGAGTTAGGAAGCAGATTAGTCAATGTCAAACTGCATGGTGGAGCAGGCTCGAGGGCTGAATGGGTTTCTCGGTGGGAGTTCTCCGGTCGGCGGGATTCCCAATCCCTGCCGGCAGCACCCCCCCTGCCTGCGGATTTCACGGTGGCGTGGTGCAGCTTCAATGGGAAATTCCATTGACAAACAGTGGGGGGGGGGGTCGAATTCCACCGGGAGCGACCACACGCGGCTGGGGGACAGGAGAACCCGGCCCTTTCTGATCCAGTGTCCCTGGGAGGCGGATATTTGTCCCAGTTACCAACATTCTAAAGGGTCGGGTCCATCCCGTGAACCCGCAGCCCCGGCTGGAAAGGCCTGTTAAAGTGACCACAGGGTGAGATGGAATGAGATGGCGTTGAATGTATTCTGCATTCTGGGTTACTTTAATTGGGTTACTGCAGGGGAAATGGAAAATTGCCAAAGAAAAATAATGGATTTCCTTTCCAAAGCACATCTGGTGGGGGAGGGGAGGGGGGGGAAGGGGGGGTCACATAAAATAGCTCAATGCCTCAGTCAAAATAAACTTTATTGATAAAAATTCTGAAATAACTTTTTATAATGCCAAAGTGCAATAATATTCAGGTTACGCTATGTAGGCGTACTGTGGGTTGGCGTCGGGTAGCTGTACCCTTTCAACCAACGGGTCCGCCTTGTGGAGTCATACATTTTTATGGAGGAGTACGGGTCCTGGAGCTGCAAGCCAAGTCGGGAGCGACACCCCGGAAGTGGATTTGCTGGGGAAGCCGAATAGACGTTCATGGGGTGTGTTATCAGTCGCAGTGCATAGGAGCGACCGAATGGAGTGCAGTACATCGGGGAGCACTTCCTGCCAGCAGGAGGCTGGGAGATTTCTGGGCCATAGGGCCAGCTGGACGGCCCTCCAGACCGTCCCATTCTCCCGCTCCACCTGTCCGTTTCCCCGGGGGTTATAGCTGGTCGTCCTGCTCAAGGCGATACCATTGTTGAGCAGGAACTGACGCAGCTCATCACACATGAATGAGGTTCCCTGTCGCTGTGGACGTAGGCGGGAAGCCGAACAGAGCGAAGATGGTGTTGAGGGCTTGGATGATAGTGGCAGACGTCATATCGGGGCATGGGATGGCGAAGGGGAATCTGGAGTACTCATCGATCACACTGAGGAAGTACGTGTTACGGTCGATGGAGGGGAGGGGCCCTATGAAGGCCACACTGAGGCGTTCAAAGGGGTGGGAGGCCTTCACCAGGCACGCAAGGTCTGGCCTGTAGAAGTGCGGTTTGCACTCCGCACAGACCTGGCAGTCTCTCGTGATAGCCCTGACTTCCTCGATGGAGTAGGGCAGATTGCAGGTCTTGATGAAGTGGTACAAACGTGTGACTCCTGGGTGACAAAGATTGTCGTGTAGGGCCTGGAGTCGGTCCACTTATGCGCTGGCACATGGACCTCGGGATAGGGCATCGGGGGGCTTGTTGAGCTTACCGGGGCGATACAAAATCTCATAATTGTAGGTGGACAGCTCGATCCTCCACCTCAAGATTTTATCGTTTTTGATCTTGCCCCGCAGTGTGTTGTTAAACATGAAGGCTACCGACCGTTTGTCAGTGAGGAGAGTGAATCTCCTGCCAGCCAGATAATGCCTTCAATGCTTCAACGATGGCTTGGGCCTCTTTTTCGACGGAGGAGTGCCGAATTTCGGAGCCATGAAGCGTTCGTGAAAAGAATGCCACGGGCCTGCCTGCCTGGTTGAGGGTGACGGCTAGAGCGACATCCGATGTGTCGCTCTCGACTTGAAATGGTAACGTCTCGTCGACTGCTTGCATCGCGGCCTTGGCGATGTCGGCCTTAATACGGTTGAAGGCCTGGCGCGCCTCGGCCGTCAGGGGAAAATGGGTGGACTGTATGAGCGGGAGGCCCTTGTCTGCATAATTTGGGACCCACTGGGCGTAGTAAGAAAAGAACCCCAGGCAACGTTTGAGGGCCTTGGGGCAGTGGGGGAGGGGCAGTTCCATGACGGGGCGCATGCGGTCGGGATCGGGCCCCAGAACTCCGTTCTGGACCACATAGCTGAGGATGGCTAAGGGGTTCGTGCTGAACACGCACTTCTCCTTATTGTAAGTTAGGTTGAGGAGAGTGGCGGTGCGGAGAAATCTGGCAAGGTTGGCGTCATGGTCCTGCTGATCGTGGCCGTAGATGGTGACATTGTCAAGGTACGGGAAGGTGGCCCGCAGTCTGTACTGGTCAACCATTCGGTCCATTTCCCATTGGAAAACCGAGACCCGGTTGGTGACGCCGAAGGGAACTCTTGAGAAAATGCTAGAGGCGGCCATCTGCCTTGAAGGCAGTATATGGGCAGTCCGCCTTATGGATTGGGAGATGGTGGTAGGCGGATGTTAGGTCCACAGTTGAGAAGACCCGGTACTGTGCAATCTGATTGACCAATTCAGATATGCATGGGAGGGGGTACGCGTCGAGCTGCATGTACCTATTGATGGTCTGACTGTAGTCCACGACCATTCTGTGTTTCTCCCCAATTTTCACCACTACCACTTGGGGCTGTTGCTGGCCTCGATGATACCTTCCCGGAGCAGTCGCTGGACTTCGGGCCTGATGAAGGTCCTGTCCTGGGCGCTGTACCGTCTGCTCCTGGTGGCGACGGGTTCGCAATCCAGGGTTAAGTTTGCAAATAGGGAATGAGGGTCGACCTTTAGGGTCGCGTATCCGCACACAATGAGGGGCGGTAGGGGCCCGCCGAATTTCAATGTTAGGCTCTGGAGGTTGCACTGGACGTCCAGGCAGAGTAGCAGGGCAGCGCAGTGGTTGGGGAGGACGTAGAGGCGGAAACCGCTGAACTCCACACCCTGGACAGTGAGAGTGGCTATGCAGTGCCCCCGGATCGCCATGGAGTGGGACCTAGAGGCCAGGGAGATTCTCTGGTTGGTGGGGGGTGCCGCGAGGGAGCAGCGCCTGACCGTATCGGGATGAATGAAGCTCTCGGTGCTCCCAGAGTCCAGCAGACAGGCGATCTCGTGCCCATCGATTTTCACGTTTGTAGAAGCGGTTGCTAGGTTGTGTTGGTGAGACTGGTCAATCGTGACCAAGGCTGGTCGTCGATGGTGGAAGGAGATGGGGTTCCCGGGACAGGCATCGGTCTGGTACGATAAAGGGGCCCATGGGCCGCACGTGTCGTGGGGAAGACAAGATGGTGGCGTTTGATGCTCCTGGGGTGGACAAGATGGCGGCGCCTATGGGCCGCACATGGTGGGGGTTGAATAGATGGCGGCGCCCACAGACCGCACGTGGTGGTGGTTGAAGACGATGGTGGCGCCCACGGACTGCACGTGGTCCGAGGAGGGGAAGGTGGCAACGCCCACTGACCGTACGATGGGTGGGTCGGAACAATAGCGGCAACTGAGCGGGCCTGGTACACCGCAGCGAAGTGCCCTTTCTTGCCGCAGGTCTTAGAAAGGGCGCTCCGGGCCAGGCAGCGTTGTCGGGGGTGTTTTGGCTGCCCACAGAAGTAACATTTGGGGCCGCGGACGTGTGGCACAGGCGTGGGGTTGGCTGAGTGGGGTCCCTGATGGGGCAGCCGTCTGCGGAGTCCACGATGAGTAGGAGGGGACCGCTTGGCCGGTGGCGTAGGCCTGGATGTTGCGCGAGGCAATCGTCAGTGAGAGGGCAAGCTTTTTGGCTGCCGCGAGGTCGAGCGTGGCCCCTTCTAAGAGGCGATGGTGGATGTAATCTGACCTTATCCCTGTAACAAAAGCGTCCCTCATAAGCAAGTTTGAGTGTTCCATGGCCGTGACGGCCTGACTGTCACAGTCTCTGACTAGGGGGATTAGAGCACGCCAGAAATCGTCTACTGACTCACCAGGGAGTTGACTACGAGTGGAGAGGATGTGTCTGGCGTAAAGTGTGTTAGTCCGCTGAGCGTAGTTTTCTTTCAGTAGCACCATGGCATCGTTGTAGGTCGGCGCGTCCTGGATAAGCGTAAAGACGTTGGAGGTCAGCCGCGTGTAGGGGATCTGAGTCTTCTGAGCTTCCGGGATAGGGTCTAGTGCAGACCCGATGTAAGCTGCAAAACAGGCTAGTCAGTGTTTAAAGTGCTTTTTGGCGTTGCCTGATTGCGGATCCAGCTGCAGGCGATCCGGCTTGATGCGGAGGTCCATCTTCTGAAAACTTTAGTGTAATAAATTGATGCACGATCAATTACACAAAGACGAGAGTTGGATGCAATCGAGGCTTTATTACACTAAGATGTGTGGCCTCCTACAGCAGCTGGTGAAATGGCTGCTGTACGGGGAGCACACATATTTATACTCCGCCTACTGGGCGGAGCCAGCAGGCAGGGAACTACCCCGTACCTGTAGTACAGGGCCTTACCACAAATTACCTAATATATACATCAGTGATGACTGCCACACCTAACAAGCAAGTCTTTCGGGACTTGTGGGAGGAGCGGCTACCCACGCAGACACGGGGGGGAACGTGCAGACTCCGCACAGACAGTGACCCAAGCCGGGAATTGAACCAGGGACACTGGCGCTGTGAAGCAACAGTGCAACCTGTGGAAGGCCAAGTTACTGTATCAACTCTGAAGAATATTCTGTCCTGAAAGTATGAATCTCTCTATTTTTTAATTTTGAATAAAACATGCTGAAAGTTTTGGCTCCTGGTCGAGAATTGATTCGACAGGTCCCAGTTGCTCTGACTGCCTCTTCCCTCCCCAGGGCAGAAGTCGACCATTTGGCGACTTGAGCTTACTCTGCCATTAAAGGGTGGCACGGTAGCACAGTGGTTAGCACCATTGCTTCACAGCGCCAGGGACACCGGTTCGATTCCCAGCTTGGATTGCTGTCTGTGCGGACTCTGCACTTGCTCTCCGTGTCTGCATGGGGTTTTCTCCGGGTGCTCCGGTTTCCTCCCACAAGTTGCAAAAAACCTGTTTGTTCGGTGAATTGGACATTCTGAATTCTCCCTCCATGTACCCAAACAGGCGCTGGAATGTGACAACTTGGTGATTTTCACAGTAACTTCATTGCAGTGCTATGCCCAGTGAGGGCGATACCCAGATCGTTGCGTCTCATGAGATTCCGTTAGATTTCGCGAGGCGTTCTGAGCACCTTGTGAGATTTAATGGCCACGTCACCTCATGGAGTTGGCTGCAAAGAGGCCTTCAATTGTGCCCGCAATCTCCACCGCTCTTTGGGTAGGGAATTCCAAAGATCCGCTGTGAAGAAATTGCTCCTCATCTCTGTCTTAAATGGGGAGTGACTGTGGCCCCAAGTCCTAGATTCCCCCATGAGTGGATACATTCAACATACCCTTAAACCCGTGTAGAATTTTTAATGTCTCAATAGGTCACCTCTCACTCTTCTAAACTCCAATGAGCACAGGTCGACCCTGCCCAACCTTTGCTCGTAAGAAAACCAACTCAAGCCAGGAATCAGCCTGGTGAACTCTCTCAGAACTGATGGCAATGCAACGACATCCTTTCCAAAATCAGGAGACCAAAACCTTATGCAGTACGCTAAGTGAACCTCACCAATGACATGCACAGTCGTAGAAAGACTTTCATCATTGGACTGTTTGAGCACGGAGGTCACACTGATATGTGTAACCTTGACTCCCCTCACAGCAGCAGTCACTGAAAGGTGATTGGGAGCAGGAACCTTCATAGAATTTGATAGTGAACTTGTCATGTTCTTTGTTTGGGCTGATGTGAACAAAGAAGATTAGACTTTGTTTTTTAAACAAAGCTATTTATTACTTGATATACCGTTAATTAGGCACAAGACGAGAATGGTGAAACAATCGAGGCTTTGTTGCACAAGATGTTGTGCCTCCTGTAGCTGGAACCAGAATGGGAGCAGCGCAGGAGAGCACACACTTTTATACACCGTCTGCTGGGAGGAGCCAGCAGGCAGGGATTTACCGTAGTACTTGTAATACACGGGCAGTACCATAATACATACAATATATCACTTGTGGTGTTTACCACATTCACCCCCTGTTTAAAAAAGAGTCCGGCATGGGTGACGAAAACATTACAGATGAAGTCTGTCGGGGGCTCTGACCCTCCGCTGCAATCGCCTCAGTCCTGGTGGTGATGTGGCCACCTGCGACTCCGGGAGCGTGTTGTCGTCATCTTCGACACCCCTGAGTGGATCCAGTGGGAGGACGAATCCTGCTGGGGTGGGGGCTGCGGTGAGGTTCGCTGGAGGGAGGGTGGGTGGCGCAGGGGTGAATGAGGCAACTGAGGGTGGGGGCAGAGGAGAAGCGGTGTCAGGTCGTGGGTCGTGGGTGGGGACCCAGCGGGTGCCAGGTCCCGGAGACAGACTGTGTCCTGGTGCCCATCGGGTGTGCCACATAGACGTACTGTGGGTTTGCATGGAGGAGGTGGACTTTCTCAACCAAGGGATCCGATTTATGGCTCCGCACATGCTTCCGGAGGAGGATGGGTCCAGGAACTTTCAGCCATGTTGGGAGCGAGACCCCGGTGGTGGGCTTCCTAGGGAAGGCAAACACATGGTCGTGAGGGGTCTCATTAGTAGCGGTGCAGAACAGTGACTGGTTGGAGTTGAGCATGTCGGGAGGACCTCCTGCCAGCAGGATACCGGGAGATTTCTAGCCTGGGACTCCGTGCTCACCCCACCTGCTGACCGGATGGTAGAACTACAACAGTAAAACATATAACTTATAATACTCATGCAGATCATAGAATTTACAGTGATGATGAACTACTCACATTATGTACAGATGATAGTCTACCTATCATCACAGAAGTGACCGACTGAGGATAATCCCACAGGCAAACGATTTTCAGATCAAAGACGTAGACCAGCTCTAAGATTCTACCCTGTTGGTGCCCCCATGCAACCAGGCCATCTGGAAATCACTGTGAAAGGGTTGAGGCCACTTGCCTCTTCGAGTTCATCTTTTCTCACTTCTCAGGGCAGAAGTGGCCCAGATTATTTTTGTGGGAAATTCCTGTAGCCTCCTGTGGCCCACAAAAGTAATTTGAAACTTAACTGGGGCTTCCTCACTTTCATCTGCTGTATTTGGAGCAGGTCAGAATGAACAGAGTTCAGAATCCCCCAACAATCCAACCCCACAAAGCATCTTAGCATCTGGAGCCCTATTTAAATTGGGGTCCCTAATTTCCATATTGAAATTAAGTGGGGGGGGGAGGGGGGGCTAGCACCTGAAACAGTCAGGAGTCTTGGACACCAAGGAGTAGCAGAATGTCAAAATGGCCACCATGCTGTTGTTAATGAAGGCGGTGAGGTTAATGGCCTATTAGCGTCAGATGAGACCCACAACACCAGATTCCCGATTGCGGACGAAGTTGGAGCAGCGAGGTGAAGAATTAAATGAAAATCGCTTATTGTCACGAGTAGGCTTCAATGAAGTTACTGTGAAAAGCCCCTAGTCGCCATATTCCGGCGCCTGTCCGGGGATCGAACCGTGCTGCTGGCCTGCCTTGGTCTGCTTTAAAAGCCAGCGATTTAGCTGAGTGAGCTAAACCAGAAATGGCATATCATTTAAATGAAGCGAGTTTGCAAGATAACAGATCATCAACTGTCCCTGGTTTACCATCGCTAAATTCAAAGGCAAATTATCAAAAGTTGCAGATTAATTTAGCGCAGCAATCTTCCCAGCTGTTCAGCCTCCAGTATTCTGAAGCTGACTTAGCTGCTGATTCTTTACATGTAAGACTGAGATTGCAGTATTGGGGACACATCTGCTCGAATGCTGATCCCAGCCCTGCTATCCTCTGTTCAGCTCTGAGCAATGGGGTAAACGCTCTCCCCATCGTCATTGGCTTTGCAGAGTTCTGACGGAAATGCATTTGAATACTCTTAATTAATACAGGTCCCAACAGTGTTAGTCGACACTTCCACATTTACCAATTATTAGCATTCGTTTAACAATCTCTGAGAGGGAATGGGATGTGTGACGAGAACATAAAAAGGCACTGCCTTCCATAACTGGGCTCGCAGTCAAAACAAGGAGCTACATCAGGGGCCTTTGCCGACAGGTGAACATTTTTTTTCTGAGTCGCCATCTGCACTGCCTGTCACCTTGATGAGCACTCACATCACCTACATTAGATTTTGTTTACATTATGTGCCAGTCTGACAGACTGCTGTTATGTGTCAACTCATTAGAAAAAGCCTTTCAGTCAGGATGTTTTTGAATGCTAAACTAGAAAGGTCACAGAAGCAATTATGAGCAGTGATGCATGGACCCAACACATCACGCCAAATTAGGTGGGTTTTCACAGTTTACTAATGTATGAATATCGCAGAGGTTCCTCTGGAACTGTGATGTTATTAACCCCTCCAGTTTCTCAGGTACACGTCTAAACATCAAACCATGGAGCCAACGAAAGGCTCGAGGAGGGTGGAGGGGTAGGGGTAGTGTGGGGATTGGGGAGGGGGGCGGCGGTGGAGGCAGTCACTGGAAATCTGAAAGGAGAAGAGAAAATGCTGCAAATACTCAGCAGGCCAGGCAGCTCCTTGGAGACAGAAGCAGAGTTAACGGGCGTGGTTTCCCACCTCGCCCGCTGCGTCTTTCACAGTGGTTGAGCCACCCGCCATTGGCCAACGGTGGGATCTTCTGGTCCTGTCATTGGCAATGGAGTAAGAAGTCTGACGGCACCAGGTTAAAGTCCAACAGGTTTGTTTCAAACACTAGCTTTCGGAGCACTGCTCTTCCTCAGGTGAAGAGGAGTGCTCTGTTCTAGCAGTGCTCCGAAAGCTAGTGTTTAACATAGAGCATAGAACATTACAGCGCAGTACGGGCCCTTCGGCCCTCGATGTTGCGCCAACCTGTGAAACCATATGAAGCAAACCTATTGGACTTTAACCTGGTGTTGTAAGACTTCTTACTGTGCTCACCCCAGTCCAACGCCGGCATCTCCGCATCATTGTCAATGGAGTTTCCGCTTGAATGCACCCCTCACTCCGGGAAATCCGGGGCAGGGGCTGCACCATTGGTGGGGCCGGAAACTCCCACCAGCTTGAACGGCCGGAATGTTCAGGCCAAAATTTCTGGTTGATGGCCCTTCATCGGGGAAAAGTTGATTGACCTGAAACGGTAACTGTGGCGCCATCGTACGGCCACGCTGCGCTGGAAAAACAGCTTGTCGTGGCGCAGCTTGGCCGGTGAAAGCCGGGAGACCCCGCTGCCAGGATCTACCAGGCTCGCAACGCCTCGCGAGGTTCAAGGCAATCTCGCGAGACGTTGCAAGAGGAATCCCGCCCACAATGGGCGGGATCAGTTTTGGAAAACCTGCATATTAGAGTGAGGCAGTAAGCCTTGCTGTAATGTGCAGATTCCCAAAGTAACTGAGGCTTTGGGATTCAAACTGTTCGCATCGGGGACCTCGGGCGAGTGCTGTTTGTTACTGGTCCCCACAAATGTGAACCAGAGGGGTCTTACTCATGGGGGTCTCCAAGTGGATCGGAGGCTCCCAGCTATATGCCCTTTGGGCAGGATGGTGCCCTGGCACTGCTGGTGCCACCTGGGTACCTTGACAGTGCCAGGCAGCTGGCAGGGTTGGTGCCTGGTTGGGACTGTTAAGGTGTCAAACTGGCATTTATTGTGAGCGCGATGGGGCTGGGATTGCCCACCATGAGTGTTGGTGGGTGTCGGTGAGGTTGTAGGGGACACTCCCATGTTGCGTTCAGGATGGGAGGAGATCGGGATTTTTTTTTACCCTCAGAGATCGGGACGCCATTTGAAAATGCTATCCTGATCTCTCGTTACAACGGGGAGATCCAGCGAGCAGAGCTCTCCGCGTTGTACAAAACGTGGCTATGTGTGCAGCCTCGGCCATGTGTTCCCTGTTCAGGCCTCTTATTCAACACGCATAGCGTTGAAAGCCATGTGGTTCTCGGCACTGCGTAGTCCAGGAAATACGTGGCTAAACGCGCTTGCTTGGGGACTTTATTCCCTTATGGGAAGGTCTCGCCCTACGTTTCTATCTCCCCTAGTGCGTCTGACTGCTGAGTGCTTGCCAGCTTTCTGCTATTATTTTAAAGAGGGATTTATAGCTCCCAATTATGCCTGAAGGTTGATGTAAATGTTTAATGTTCCTGTAACCCTATTTCTCATGCCTGTTCTCATTAGCTCGAAAGTTATCAAAAGGTATTATGAGCTTGGGTTTTGCGTGAGCATTCAGATGGTCCAATGTTTGGACTGATTGCAATTCAAGCCATCTCCCAAAATAATTTACTCCTGATGTTTAAGGCCGCTTTAAAGTCAGAAAATCACATTTACATCATCCTTTTCATGACCTCAGGATGTTTCAATATGCCCATGAAGTGCCTGTCATGTCGATGTAGTATTGTCATATCGTTATATTACTCGTAAAGAGCTCGGAACTAATTGTTGCTATGAGTATGAGGGGCTGGTTTAGCACAGGGCTAAATAGCTGGCTTTAAAGCAGACCAAGGCAGGCCAGCAGCGCGGGTTCAATTCCCGTACCGGCCTCCCCGAACAGGCGCCGGAATGTGGCGACTAGGGACTTTTCACAGTAGCTTCATTTGAAGCCTACTCGTGACAATAAGCGATTTTCATGTATAACCGTGGAGCCACATCTCACAGCTGAGAGTCTGTGGGTTTAACAGCGACATGGAGGGCAGAAAGAAATACGCTCAACGAAGCTCCAACATTGTGTCCCGAGAGTGATTATTTCTAACTTATGGAAACCAGAAAACATAACAGTGGGGAACCATGGCAACCAAACTGTGCAGTTTGAGTTTTTTTTTTTGAAACACCAGTGATGGCCAGGTAATCTATCTTCGAGATGTTGGTTGATTGGTAAATAATCGGCAAACGAGGCTTCAGCTCAAACTTTTGACTTCTGAAGAACCTGAAATGTTGACTCTTTCTGCTCTCTGGCCTCCCCGCTTATTTCTCGCTGATTCCTTTGCTTGTCATTTATTTTCAAAGGTGGCCCTTTTCATCATAGAATTTACAATGCAGAAGGAGACCATTCGGCCCATTGAGTCTGCACCGGCTCTTGGAAAGAGCACCCTACCCCCTACCCAAGGTCAACACCTCCACCCTATCCCCATAACTCAGTATCCCACCCAATACTAAGGGCAATTTTGGACACTAAGGGGAATTTATCATGGCCAATCCACCAAACCCGCACATCTTTGGACTGTGGGAGGAAACCGGAGCACCCGGAGGAAACCCACGCACACACGGGGAGGATGGGCAGACTCCGCACAGACAGTGATCCAAGCCGGGAATCGAACCTGGGACCCTGGAGCTGTGAAGCGATTGTGCTATCCACAATGCTACCGTGCTGCCCTGTGCCACACTCTCGCTGTGCTGCACTAGAGTGTTCGACTTCAATCCGCAACTTTTTAACTGGAAATTAGGATTCTATCCACTGGGCAGAAGCTTCCAGAAATACGCCTATAGCTTTTCACAAAGCTTGGGCGGGTTCCCAACTCCCGCCGCTTGTCAGTGCGATTTCCCTTTGAAGCCGCCCCACGCTGGTGGGAACTCTGCGGGTGGGAGTGCTCTGCTGGCGGGAAAGGAGAATCCCAACAGCCGCAGAATTCCGGCCAAGCTTATACCGGTCAGCAGTGAGATCTGGCAGAGACAGCCGAGATTCAAGGTTTAAACATGTGCCCAGTTCTGTTATTGACTTCCCACAGCCTCAGCAACCAGCAAAGGAAAGGCGACCCCAACGTCGGATATTTCAGGCGAGAGTGCTATAAAAAAAAACAAATTCCTTAGGACTGCCGGCAAGGCCAGTATCTATTGCCCATCCCTCGGTGGTATTGTGAAGGTGTTGGTGGACCTTTGTTGTGAATGGTTCCAGTCTTTGTGGCCAAGGTACAATAGCACCGTTGCGAGGGAGGGAGTGCCAGGTCTTAACTTAAGGAACATTCGGAGAAGTCGGAAAATCAGCGAATATATATTTTACAGTGCACTGTATTGTATTGAATGTAAATGCTTTACTTAGTTATTTATTTCTGACTCCATTTAAAGCTGACCTTTTCCATGCCTTTTCTCTTTTGAATGATGTGGAGATGCCGGCGTTGGACTGGGGTAAGCACAGTAAGAAGTCTTACAGGTTGGACTTTAACCTGGTGTTGTGAGACGTCTTACTCTTTTGAATGAGATATTAAAGTCCTCTCTCATAAAAAGACACTGGCCGTAATTCTCTACTCATCAGAATTCACTTATAATAATCTTTATTATTGTCACAATTAGGCTTACATTAACACTGCAATGAAGTTACTGTGGAAATCTCCTAGTCGCCACACTCCGGCTCCTGTTCGGGTACACAGGGGGAGAATTCAGAATGTCCAATTCACCTAACAAGCACATCTTTCGGGACTTGTGGGAGGAAACCGGAGCACCCGGAGGAAACCCACGCAGACAGGGGGAGAACATGCAGACTCCGCACAGACAGTGACCCAAGCCAGGAATCGAAACCGGGTCCCTGGTTCTGTGAAGCAACAGTGCTAACCACTGTACCACCGTGCTACTTGGAAGAACAAGAGTCGTCCCCCTGGTGTCCTGGCCAATACCTATCCCTCAACAAACATCACTTAAATAAAAGGACGCGGCCGTTATCTCACTTGGTTTGGGAGAGTTCGCTGTGTGCAAATGGGCTGCAGTGACATTATAACAGTGATTATACTTCAGCGGCTGGCAAGTGCTTTGGAACAGACTGAGGCATGAAAGATTCTGTGGAAATGCAAGCCTTTGTTTTCCACCATGACAAAGGCAAAGGGTTCATTATGCAGACTCGCCATCTGAACCCATGTAAACTTGCTGGACTTCAGTCTAGCCACAGTGAGCAGTAAGCATAGTCGCTCTTGATGATGAGCTGTTATAGCAATGCTATCATGCCAAAAGTCTCGCAGATCATGAATGCTAATGTTGTATTATGCTGATTGCCTATCAGGAATGCTCCTGGTGTGACAGCCAATTACAGATTGTAGCTGTGTGTGTCTCTCTCTCCCCCTCTCTCTCGTGGTGATAAATATGCAAACATTGTCTTGATGAATTAAACTAATTTTGGCTCATTAGAGGTTTGTATTCTAAACAACAGAGGCAATCTGTTCGATGAAGTTGGCAGCTCTGTACTAGATGGGGGCTTTGTATCTTCCTCTAGCCTTTCCCCCAGTTTCCACTGGTGGGTGAAAGCAGAACTAGGGGGCAGAGCCTCAAAATAAGGGGAAGTAGATTTAGGACTGAGTTTAGGAGGAACTTCTTCACCCAAAGGGTTGTGAATCTATGGAATTCCTTGCCCAGTGAAGCAGTTGAGGCTCCTTCATTAAACGTTTTTAAGATAAAGATAGATTGTTTTTTGAAGAATAAAGGGATTAAGGGTTAGAACATAGAACAGTACAGCACAGAACAGGCCCTTCGGCCCTCGATGTTGTGCCGAGCCATGATCACCCTACTCAAACCCACGTATCCACCCTATACCCGTAACCCAACAACCCCCCCCCTTAACCTTACTTTTTAGGACACTACGGGCAATTTAGCATGGCCAATCCACCTAACCCGCACATCTTTGGACTGTGGGAGGAAACCGGAGCACCCGGAGGAAACCCACGCACACACGGAGAGGATGTGCAGACTCCGCACAGACAGTGACCCAGCCAGGAATTCGAACCTGGGACCCTGGAGCTGTGAAGCATTTATGCTAACCACCATGCTACCGTGCTGCCCATGTTGCATGGCTCATTAGAGCATAACCGTGCTGGTTATGGTGTTCAGGCCGGAAAGTGGAGCTGAGTCCACAAAAGATCAGCCATGATCTAATTGAATGGCAGGGCAGGCTCAAGGGGCCATATGGCCTACTCCTGCTCCTAGTTCTTATGTTCCGACACCAGTGGATATCCGCACCCACACACACACACTCATGGGACAGAGTCAGAGTAAGAATTGAAGCAGTTACCTTGAAATCAAGAAATTACCTTTATGTGGTACCTTCAACGATGTCAGACCATCATAAATAGCTTTTCAGCCAATATACGTTTGAACTGTAGTCGCTGCTGTAAAGTGGCAATCAATCAGTGCAGAGGGAGACCGCACAAAAAAAAGTGTGACAAATGACCAATATAATCTGTATTTTCTTTCAATAATCTTTATTAGTGTCACAAGCAGGCTAACATTAACACTACAATGAAGTTACTGTGAAAATCCCAGAGTCGCCACATTCCAGCGCCTGTTCGGGTACACAGAGGGAGGATTCAGAATGAACAATTCACCTAACAGCACGTCTTTCGGGACTTGTGGTTGGAAACCGGAGCACCCGGAGGAAACCCACGCAGACACGGGGAGAATGTGCAGACTCTGCACAGACAGAGATCCTGGTGATGTTCATCAAAGCTTGGCCATAGTGTTGGTCACCATGATAAATTAAAGGATTGACATATTCACGTCACAGAGCAAGATAGATTTTCAAACGCAAACAGGAAGGGTTTGAAGTGAAAAGTCATCCTGCCATATTGCGTCTGGTGCAAATCCCGTAATGTTGGGAGAATTCGGAGAGACCCGAAACAGGATTTGCACCCGGCGCCATGCAGTTTCTGATGCCCCTGGCCCGCACTCGCTGGTAGGGACAGAAACAAAAGGCAGTAAGGGGGAAAGTGCAAGGCAGAGAAGACACAGTCAAAAATCAAAAAGGGCAACAGTACAAGGTGCAGTGACTGAGGGGAGCTCAGTGAATAGGCCCAGTAATACTAAAAGGAATGAAACGGGAAGTAAAAACATAAATGGAAAGCGACGCGGCAGGTTGTTACATGAAGATGTGGGTTCAACGACAAGGAAAATTAGGAGAAAAGTTAAGAGGAAAAATAACTTAGGAGAGGTTACTGACTGAGGTGTTAAGATTCAAAACAAAGGTATAAAAGCCAGCATAAGTGTACTTTACCTGAATGCTCGTAGTATTCGGAATAAGGTAAATGAGTTGATGGCGCAAATCATCGTGAATGACTATGATTTAGTGGCCATTACTGAAACACGGTTAAAGGATGGTCATGACTGGGAGTTAAATATCCCAGGGTATCAAACTACATGGAAGGACAGAGTGGATGATAAGGGAGGTGGTGTAGCTCTGTTATTTAAGGATGGCATCCAGGCAATAGTAAGGGATGACATCGGTGCTATGGAGGATAAGGTTGAATCCATTTGGGTGGAAATCAGGAATAGCAAGGTGAAAAAGTCACTGATAGGAGTAGTCTATAGGCCACCAAATGGTAACATTATGGTGGGGCAGGCAATAAACAAATAATGGATGCATGTAGAAATGGTACAGCAGTTATCATGGGGGATTTTAATCTACATTTCGATTGGTTTAACCAAGTTGGTCAAGGCAGCCTTGAAGAGGAGTTTATAGAATATATCCGCGATAGTTTCCCAGAACAGTATGTAATGGAACCTACGAGGGAAGAACCTGTCCAAGATCTGGTCCTGCGTAATGAGACAGGATTGATTAATGATCTCATAGTTAATGATCCTGTTGGAAGGAGCGATCACAATATGGTTGAATTTAAAATACAGATGGAGGGTGAGAAGGTAAAATCAAACAATAGTGTTTTGTGCTTAAACAAAGGAGATTAAAATGGGATGAGAGAAGAGCGAGCTAAGTGATGCACCATCGATTGCACGTGAGGCGAGTGATTTACCAATGTCAGGCTTTAATTAACTAGAACACAGCCTGACGATCGTCTACAGTGGAAAGGGACGATCGTCAGGCTTCTGAGCATTTATACCTCGTTGATAGAGGCGTGGTTAACTCAGCCTCTCGGCCAATCGGTCGAGAGGCACATGACCGACCAGTGCCAATGGTAAGCCGACGTTCTGGCCCAATGGCAGACGAGTATGCAGATCATATCATCACACTAAGGTAGACTGGGAGCAAAGACTTTATGGTGAAACAGTTGAGGAACAGTGGCGAACCTTCCAAGCGATTTTTCACAGTGCTCAGCAAAGGTTTGTACCAATAAAAAGGAAGGATGGGAGAAAGACGGAAAATCGACCGTGGATATCTAAGGAAATAAGGGAGAGTATCAAATTGAAGGAAAAAACATACAAAGTGGCAAAGATTAGTGGGAGACTAGAGGACTGGGAAATCTTTAGGGGGTAACAGAAAGCTCCTAAAAAAGCTATAAAGAGTAAGATGGATTATAAGAGTAAACTTGCTCAGAATATAAAAACAGATCAGTTTTTACAAACGAGAGGGGCCATATTGTTGGAGAGGACAGTGTGAAACAGACTGTTAAGCTCCAGGAGATACTTGTTAGGAAGGAAGATGTGTTGGGCATTTTGAAAAACATGAGGATAGACAAGTCCCCCGGGCCTGACGGGATATATCCAAGGATTCTATGGGAAGCAAGAAATTAAATTGCAGAGCTGTTGGCAATGATCTTTTCGTCCTCACTGTCAACAGGGGTGGTACCAGGGGATTGGAGAGTGGCTAATGTTGCGCCCCTGTTCAAAAAAGGGAACAGGGATAACCCTGGGAATTACAGGACAGTTAGTCTTACTTTGGTGGTAGGCAAAGTAATGGAAAGGGTACTGAGGGATAGGATTTCTGAGCATCTGGAAAAACACTGTTTGATTAGGGATAGTCAGCACGGATTTGTGAGGGGTAGGTCTTGCCATACAAGTCTTATTGAATTCTTTCAGGAGGTGACCAAGCATATGGATGAAGGTAAAGCAGTGTATGTAGTGTACATGGATTTTAGTAAGGCATTTGATAAGGTTCCCCATGGTAGGTTTATGCAGAAAGTAAGGAGGCATGGGATAGTGGGAAATTTGGCCAGTTGGATAATGAACTGGCTAACCAATAGAAGTCCGAGAGTGGTGGTGGATGGCAAATATTCAGCCTGGAGCCCAGTTACCAGTAGCGTACCGCAGGGATCAGTTCTGGGTCTTCTGCTGTTTGTGATTTTCATTAATGACTTGGATGAGGGAGTTGAAGGGTGGGTCAGTAAATTTGCTGACGATACGAAGATTGGTGGAGTTATGGATAGTAAGGAGGGCTGTTGTCGGCTGCAAAGAGACATAGATAGGATGCAGAGCTGGGCTGAGAAGTGGCAGATGGAGTTTAACCCTGACAAGTGTGCGGTTGTCCGTTTGGAAGGACAAATATGAATGCGGAATACAGGGTAGGGTTCTTGGCAATGTGAAGGACATAGAACAGTACAGCACAGAACAGGCCCTTCGGCCCTCAATGTTGTGTCGAGCAATGATCACCCTACTTAAACCCACGTAACCCGTATACCCGTAACCCAACAATCCCCCCATTAACCTTACTCTACGGGCAATTTAGCATGGCCAATCCACCTAACCCGCACATCTTTGGACTGTGGGAGGAAACCGGAGCACCCGGAGGAAACCCACGCACACACGGGGAGGACGTGCATACTCCACACAGACAGTGACCCAGCCAGGAATCGAACCTGGGACCCTGGAGCTGTGAAGCATTGATGCTAACCACCATGCTACCGTGAGGCCCCCAAAATCTTTAAATCTCCCTAAAAAGGGAGGAGCAGAGAGATATTGGGGTCTATGTTCATAGATCTTTGAAAGTTGCCACTCAAGTGGATAGAGCTGTGAAGAAGGCCTATGGTGTGCTCGCGTTCATTAGCAGAGGGATTGAATTTAAGAGGTGATGATGCAGCTGTACAACACCTCGGTAAGGCCATATTTGGAGTACTGTGTGCAGTTCTGGTCACCTCATTTTAGGAAGGATGTGGAAGCTTTGGGAAAGGTGCAAAGGAGATTTACCAGAATATTGCCTGGAATGGAAAGTAGGTCTCACGAGGAAAGGTTGAGGGTGCTTAGCCTTTTCTCATTAGAACGGAGAAGGATGAGGAGCGACTTGATAGAGGTTTATAAGATGATCAGGGGAATAGATAGAGTAGACAGTCAGAGACTTTTTCCCCGGGTGGAACAAACCATTACAAGGGGACATAAATTTAAGGTGAATGGTGCAAGATATAGGGGGGATGTCAGAGGTAGGTTCTTTACCCAGAGAGTAGTGGGGGCATGGAATGCACTGCCTGTGGAAGTAGTTGAGTCGGAAACATTAGGGACCTTCAAGCAGCTATTGGATAGGTACATGGATAATGGTAGAATAATGGAGTGTAGATTAATTTGTTCTTAAGGGCAGCACGATAACATTGTGGATAGCACAATTGCTTCACAGCTCCAGGGTCGCTGTCTGTGCGGAGTCTGCACATCCTCCCCGTGTGTGCGTGGGTTTCCTCCGGGTGCTGCGGTTTCCTCCCACAGTCCAAAGATGTGCAGGTTAGGTGGATTGGCCATGATAAATTGCCCTTAGTGTCCAAAATTGCCCTTAGTGTTGGGTGGGGTTACTGTGTTATGGGGATAAGGTGGAGGTGTTGACCTTGGGTAGGGTGCTCTTTCCAAGAGCCGGTGCAGACTCGATGGGCCGAATGTCCTCCTTCTGCACTGTAAATGATTCTATGATAATCTATGATTAATCTAGGAAAAGGTTTGGCACAACATCGTGGGCCGAAGGGCCTGTTCTGTGCTGTATTTTTCTATGTTCTATAGTAAAAGTTTCTACAAATATATAAAACAAAAAAGAGTGGCTAAGGTAAATATTGGTCCTTTAGAGGATGAGAAGGGAGATTTAATAATGGGAGATGAGGAAATGGCTGAGGAACTGAACAGGTTTTTTGGGTCGGTCTTCACAGTGGAAGACACAAATAACATGCCAGTGACTGATAGAAATGAGGCTATGACAGGTGAGGACCTTGAGATGATTGCTATCACTAAGGAGGTAGTGATGGTAAAGCTAATGGGGCTAAAGGTAGACAGGTCTCCTGGCTCTGATAGAATGAAATGAAATGAAATGAGAATCACTTATTTTCACAAGTAGGCTTCAATGAAGTTACTGTGAAAAGCCCCTAGTCGCCTCATTCTGGCGCCTGTTCGGGGAGGCTGGTACGGGAATTGAACCGTGCTGTTGGCCTGCCTTGGTATGCTTTAAAAGCCAGCGATTAAGCCCAGTGTGCTAAACCAGAATGCATCCCAGAGTGCTAAAAGAGATGGCTAGGGAAATTGCAAATGCACTAGTGATAATTTATCAAAATTCATTAGAATCTGGGGTGGTCCTGGCAGATTGGAAATTAGCAAATGTGACACCACTGTTTAAAAAAGGAAGTAGGCAGAATGCGGGTAATTATAGGCCAGTTAGCTTAATTTTGGTAGTAGGGAAGATGCTGGAATCTATCATCAAGGAAGAAATGGTGAGGCATCTGGATGGAAATTGTCCCATTGGGCAGACGCAGCATGGGTTCATAAAGGGCAGGTCGTGCCGACGTAATTTAGTGGAATTTTTTGAGGACATTACCGGTGCGGTAGATAACGGGGAGCCAATGGATGTGGTATATCTGGATTTCCAGAATGCCTTTGACAAGGTGCCACACAAAAGGTTGCTGCATGAGGTAAAATGTATGGCATTAAGGGTAAAGTAGTAGCATGGATAGAGGATTGTTAATTAATAAAAAGCAAAGAGTGTGGATTAATGGGTGTTTCTCTGGTTGGCAATCAGTAGCTAATGGTGTCCCTCAGGGTTCAGTGTTGGGCCCACAATTTTTCACAATTTACATAGATGATTTGGAGTTGGGGACCAAGGGCAATGTGTCCAAGTTTGCAGATGACACTAAGATGAGTGGTAAAGCAAAAAGTGCAGAGGATACGGGAAGTCTGCAGAGGGATTTGGATAGGTTAAGTGAATGGGCTAGGGTCTGGCAGATGGAATACAATGTTGACAAATCTGAGGTTATCCATTTTGGTAGGAATAACAGCAAAAGGGATTATTATTTAAAATGGCGGAGGATTACGGAGGCTGGTGGGATGAAATGTCATCCCACCAGCCTCCGTATGCAAAGCATAATCCTCTGCCATTTTCGCCAACTCCAGCGTGATGCCACCACCAAACACATCTTCCCTTCACTCCCTCTGTCAGCATTCCACAAAGACCATTCCCTCCGAGACAATCTAGTCCACTCCTCCACCATACCCAGTACCTCTCCCATCACCCATGGCACCTTCCCATGCAATCGCAGAAGGTTCAACACCTGCCCCTTTACCTCTTCCATGCTTAACATCCCAGGCCCAAAACACTCATTCCAGGTTAAGCATTGTTTCACTTGCATCTCTTCCAATTTGATCTACTGCATTCGCTGCTCCCAATGTGGTCTCCTCTATATCGGAGAGACTAAACACAGACTGGGTGATCGCTTTGCTGAGCATCTTCAGTCTGTGTGCATTCAGGACCCTGACCTTCCTGTTGCTATTTTAACACAAGACCCTGCTCCCATGCCCACATGTCTGTTCTTGGCCTGCTGCAATGTTCCAGTGAAGCGCAATGCAAACTGGAGGAGCAACATCTCATCTTCCGGTTAGGCACGCTACAGCCTTCCGGCCTGAACATCAAATTCAACAACTTCAGATGATCAGCCCCACCTCGACCCATTGGTTTTCATTTAATTTTAATTGTCTTTTACCATTTCTTTCTTTATGTACATTTAACTTCCCCCCCCCCCCTACAATCTTATCCACCTTTCCTGCGCCTTCCTCCTCTTTGCTTCCCCCTTCCCCTCCTCCCACACCTACAGTTCATCCTCTGATGTTAGTTTCCCTGCTGTTTGACCTTTCACATATTTTGTCCTCTTTGGGGACTGCCATTAACATTCTTTCCCCCTGGTATCTGTGGCAATTAGCACCCGGTTTCCCTGGGTTTCTCTGACTCTGACTCATCTTTCATTCTCACTCCACAGTATAAATATTTCCCACTTTCTCTGTTAACTTTGACAGAGTCATCGGACTCGAAACGTTAGCTCTTTTCTCTCCCTGCAGATGCTGCCAGACCTGCTGAGATTTTCCAGCATTTTCTCTGAAGACTAGGGAGGTTATGCTGCAATTGTGTAAGGTGTTAGTGAGGCCACACCTGGAGTATTGTGTTCAGTTTTGTTCTCCTTACCTGAGAAAAGACGTACTGGCACTGGAGGGTGTGCAGAGGAGATTCACTAGGTTAATCCCAGAGCTGATGGGTTTGGATTTCGAGGAGAGGTTGAGTTCCAACTGTACTCGTTGGAATTTAGAAGGATGAGGGGGGGATCTTATAGAAACATATAAAATTATGAAGGGAATAGATAGGATAGATGCGGGAAGGTTGTTTCCACTGGCGGGTGAAAGCAGAAATAGGAGGCATAGCCTCAGAATAAGGGGACATGAATTTAGGACTGAGTTTAGGAGGAACTTTTTCACCCAAAGGGTTGTGAATCTATGGAATTCCTTGCCCAGTGAAGCGGTTGAGGCTCCTTAATTAAATGTTTTGAAGATAAAGATAGATAGTTTTTTGAAGAATAAAGGGATTAAGGGTTCTGGTGTTCAGGCCGGAAAGTGGAGCTGAGTCCACAAAAGATCAGCCATGATCTCATTGAATGGCGGAGCAGGCTCGAGGGGCCAGATGGCCTACTTCATGCTCCTAGTTCTTATGTTCTTGATGATCAGTATCTCACCCAGAAAGGGCTCATTTGCATTCATCTTAATCTCATTCGGCAGCCTCCCAGTATACACACGAGGAGAACATGCAGACTTCGCACAGACAGTGACCCAAGCCGGGAATCGAACCCGGGTCACTGGCACTGTGAAGCAACACTGCTACTGTGCCACACTTCATTCCCCTTGAAGTTTCAGTATGGCTGTTTTTATCCCTTTGTACATGCTTGATTATATTCCATTTCACACCCAATTGACTTTAACAAACCTTTTGATTGACAACTGAAGGCTATATCAAAGGATGGTTTAGCTAGGGCAGCACGGTGGCGCAGTGAGTTAGCCCTGCTGTCTCATAGCACCAAGGTTCCAGGTTCGATCCGAGCTTTGGGTCACTGTCCGTGTGGAGTTTGCACATTCTCCCTTTTTTTGCGTGGGTTTCACCCCCACAGCCCAAAGATGTGCAGGGTAGGTTAATTGGCCATGTTAAATTGCCCCTTAATTGGAAAAAATGAATTGGGTACTCTAAATTTATTTTTAAAGAAGGATGGTTTAGCTTTGTTTACTTTTATAGCAACTCACGGTCCATTGTCACTGGTGTTTCCTCTTTTGAGCAGGTGTCTTGTCCGTCCGTATTGTAGTAACCTGCTGTGCCCTCCTCAAACTTGCACACATGCAGGGTGACATGCTGGGAGAAGGGGAGAGGGAACATATGGTATCACCTGAGGAGGAGGACCAGGAGGGAATGGAGGACGAGCCTAAGGAGAACATGGAGGATGAAGGACAGGTAGCGGCCAGGTTCTGATAGTCCAAGAGTAACGGGGAGACCCTCATAAACACCAGATTGACCAGAAAGGAGGCTTTGTGTCCGACAGCTCAACCCTCCACCATGAACCTCAAACCCCCCCTCCCCTGAGGCTTGATCCACCCTTTCCCTGAATCCTGTACCCCCCCCCCCCCCCATCACAACCATGCTCCCAACCTCCTCCTGTCCCCCTCTAAAGGTTCTATTTGACATCATACCAGGATAATGCCCCTGAGTTGGCAATGTCAGTGGGTCACTAGCCAAGGCAGGGGGTGATGATGACACACTATGAATTAAACCGTGATGCTCCTTGGGTTTGGCTAATGCCTGACTCCTGTCTGTCTGCGCGCTGAGTTCCTGGCTCATGTCTGAATGAGCGTCGGGGGATATATTTCTTTCTCCCACTGCTCCGTGGCGGGGGGCATGGGCAAAGCCAAGTGTTCAGCCAGTGAAGAAGCAGTGATTCCAGGATGTCTGTCACTGTGGGTCACATGGGGTCTTACTGTTGCGATTGCTTATATGGTCTGCAGGAGGACCTGAGTACAGATGGGAATAGGGGTCAAAGACAGGCTTTGCGCTTTTGAATTGTAAAATTCTTCAATGTGGTAAATCGTCACAGTGCTGTACTATCTACTCCCTTACGAACGTTGTCTGACTTCACCCGTGCCCACTCTGTGTTCCTAAAACTTCTTAATCTATAGAGAGCATCCTCTCGGGCTGCATCACAGCCTGGTATGGCAACTGCTCGGCCCAGGACCGCAAGGAACTTCAGAGAGTCGTGAATACCGCCTAGTCCATCACACGAACCTGCCTCCCATCCATTGATTCCATCTACACCTCCCGCTGCCTGGGGAAAGCGGGCAGCATAATCAAGGATCTCTCCCACCCGGCTTACTCACTTTTCCAACTTCTTCCATCGGGCAGGAGATACAGAAGTCTGAGAACACGCACGAACAGACTCAAAAACAGCTTCTTCCCCACTGTCACCAGACTCCTGAATGACCCTCTTATTGACTGACCTCATTAACACTACACTCTGTATGCTTCATCCGATGCCAAAGCTTATGTAGTTACATTGTATATCTTGTGTTGCCCTATTATGTATTCTCATGTATTTTCTTGAATTCTGTTTAATTCCCTTTTCTTCCCATGTACTGAATGATCTGTTGAGCTGCTTGCAGAAAAATACTTTTCACTGTGCCTCGGTACACGTGACAATAAACAAATCCAATTCAATCCAATCTTACGAGCCTGCGTGTAGGTGTTACCCCAGGGTGCACATCAGAGGTAGAGGCGGCCTGCTGACTTCCGCGCCCTGTGGTCTGTGATGCTCTTGGCAGGTGTCCTCTGGAGGGGCTGGACCTGGAAGGCGCCAGCTGACTTACCAGTGTCACTGGTGTTGCCGTGCCCCCCTGTTCAGCCTGCTGCCCCTGAGATGTGCCATCAGAACAGCTGGAGGCTGCCTGAGTATTCTTGGCGGAAGGCACCGGGATGGGCTTGATCACTTTCTCTTCCCTTGGGATGCTTGTGGACCCCTGGTTTACTCCGCGGGTTGGCGGGGCAGCTGGAGTGAGCTCCAGAGGTCCCCGGGTCATCTGGTGCGGCCAGTCCTGGAGGCCCGCCTTTGTCTGGACCGTGGCACCATGCTGTAGAGGCCCTTTGCCATGGTCCTCAGAGAGTGACTCATATGGAGTCTTGTGGTTCGCCAGTTAAGGCTCGGACATCCTGCCCCAAGCTGTCCACTGCTGGCAGTGTTGGCCTGGGTACCACACAATGCTGGCACAATCCCCTCTGACTGAAGGCTTCTGGAGCCCTCCAATCGGCTTTGCAGTTGCAGGAGCGATGGTGACATCCCCTCCTGGAGTTCCTGGTTCTGTCTTTGATCTCCAGAAGCTCAGGGATATCTTGAGGCTCAGCAGCTGGCGGGAGGGGGGGGGGGGGGGGGGGGGGGGGGGGAGGAGGAGGGAGAGAGAGAGGAGGGGCAGCGATGTTCTTGTATCCAGCACATCTCCGACTGCCCGTTCCCTGGGAATGTCCTGCCACCACTTGACGTGTGCCAGCCGCTGTGTGGTGTTAACCAGATAGTGATCCGGAAACCTGCCTGCTAATCTCAGCCACTGAGGCGTGTGTCTCTGCACTGGTGGATGATGTGGGTAACAGCTGTGGCACATTGTTAATGTTCTCCTCACCGCTCTCCTCTAGGGTGCTCTCGTGGTTGGTGGGGTGGTGGTGCAGCGACTCTGGCTGGCCCGGCCTCATCTGACGGAGACCCTGCAACACAAGGGACACGGGTTCAGTGTTTGGGAAGGACAAGGGTCTGGGAAATAAACAACTCACTTCAGTCAGGTCACATGGATGAAGGTACAGTGGAGCCTCACTACTCAGGCACAAGCTGTCAGTCACTCCTCATTCTGTACCCTTCCCTGTGATCTCCAGCACCCTTTCCTCAGAGGGGGTGATGACCTGCAACTCAGGCATCTCCTTGCTGGCTTCTCCCTTTCCCTTTTATTCCGCGCTTTCTTCTCCTGCGGGGACAAAATGAGAACATTGTGTGCTGGATACCTGGCAGGTTGGTGGAGGGAGGTCTAGAGCAGGTGACATGTGTGGGCATGACGCCTAGGCAGAAAGGAGTTGTGATAAGGAGTACCGGGGGGATTCTGAGGTAGGTGCTGGAAGGTTGGATTTTGGGAGGGTGTGATGTACTGACAAAAAGAGGAACTTAGAGCACTTAGCTGTCTTTGATGTTGTCTTGGAGCTGTCAATCAAGTCTAGATGTTTATATAACATTACGGTTAGTTTCACATCTAGCTATTTGAAATCTACTCAAGCATGAAGGGAAATGAAATTAAACAATTCGGACAGTGTGCAATTTTTCAATCACAGCCGAGTAAAATCAATTTCACATAGATATGAAGGAAAGCATTGCAGATGAAAGATCTGAGGGGATTTAAACCCAGCTGATGATTTCCTATTTCCAGGATTTTACATGTGCTGTTTCCTCTGTCTGAGCCAGCAGGTACTTTGCACTGGTGAGTTTTAAAGCAGCGTTTTTCTTCACTGTCTCTGTCTGGACTGCACTCCACCTTCCAGGCAGTGGTCTCTACAATGGGCAACTACCAGACAGTGGTCTCTATAATGGGCAACTACCAGGCAGGGGTCTCTGTTATTGGGGTGCTTCCAGGCAGGGCTTGCTGCATTGGGAGTCTTCCAAGCAGGGATCTCTGTTATGGGGGATCTCTGGCGGAGTTTCCAACGTATAGAGAATCCTGGTGGGTGGCAGGGTTGGTATTGTGGGGGGGGTTAAACTTCTCATAGTCAACGTTGTAAGCAATCATCCGCACCTCACCTCACTTGCTTTACATGGGTACCGCTTCAGTTATACCGGTAGGTGAACAGTTTTGTGGATGGAAACCAGTGGAATGTGGCGATCCTGCCTGAGGGCAACAGTCATATCTCTGGGCCGCACTCAGAAACCAGGTGGGCTGTGGGTTTCCCCTGGGTCACAGGATGCCTCAGTGCCACAGATTGCCTACCACTTGCCGTGGCCACTTGGTGCGTGAAGAAGAATTTCCTCTTGTCACTTTGGTTGTTTGGTCAATGGTCTTGTTCGCTGGTTCTCATGCATTCAGCAATAGGAAAGGTTTATCTCTATTTACACCCCTCCAGAGAGTAGCAAGGCTCCTCTGTCGAATGGCTTTTCTGCAGTGCAGCACTTCCAACAGTGTAGCACTCTCTCAATGCTGCACTGGGAGTGCTGCCGAGATAAGCCTCAGATTTACGTCCAGAATTTGCTGATCCCGAGACCTGCTTCACCAGAGCTGCCAGTACCACTTTGGGAAGGAAATGTTCCTATATAAACAAAACAAAAGGTGTACGCATGCAAGTTGATAGAAACCAGTTTACTGTTCTCATTAATAAGCGATGCCCTCATGACTGAGGGGTATGTCTGAGCTGCCAATCGGTTTGCAACCCGAGAAGGGAAAAGATTGCAACAAAAGCAATGACGGTGGTTTCCATTTAGAAGGTTTCCAGTGCTTTGACTGTCTTCAGTTTAAGTGAAAGGATGAAGCACAGAAATTAAGCAACTTGAAACCAGAATGTTTTTACCTGTCTCAAACAAAGGAGTTTGAAGGTCAGTGGAAAATATCTTACCAGCATTAGATCATTTCATCGAATCGTAGCATCAAGCAGAATAGAAAGGACAGGTCGTTCATTCATTGTGCATTTGAAAGGTATTCAATTAGTTTCCTCGCACTACTCTTTCCACGTAGCCCTGAGATTTTCCCCTTTATAATACCTAATTCCTTTCCAAAGTTACTATTCTACCGGCTTCTGCCAATCTTTCAGGCAATGCCTTCCAGATCACAGCATCATATCAGAGTGAAATCAAACAAGTTCTGCACTTCTTCTCAGCCCCCCCTCTGATTCTTTTGCTAATTATTTTAAACAGTATCCCTGGATAGTGCCCCCTCCTATCAGATTCTCCTTATCTATCAAAACCCCTCATAATTTACAAATCTTGTATTAAATCCGTCCCCACCCTCTTATTTCCTCCACTCTATGGAGAATGCTGAAAGTCCAAGGGTTGGTTCGTTGAGGTGGCCACCATGTGGTTGAAGGTAACGCCAACAGCATGAGTTTGATTCCCTTCCAGCTGGGCCAGACTTGGCTCCTGCCTCCTTGCCCGGCCCCTGTGAGTGGGAGACAATGGCAAATATTACTGACCAAAAACAAAACTGCCGAGGAAACAGCTCAGGGCGGAGCATTGGTGGACAGTGAGCCGAGGCACTTTCTTGGGGCACTGCACAGGCGTAGGAGGATAATACCACTTGCTTGAGTATCTCCACTTCTTTTGTTTGTTCGATTTTCTTTCTTACCTCAGCTCAATTTGTAGAGTAAAATGTTTATGGGTTCAAGACCCACTCCAAAGATGCATAGGCCAGAATTGTACGTTCCCCCAGGCCGGAGACATGAGTTGGGGGGATGGGAGGGAGGTGCAGTGTAAAATTGCTTGGATGGGATCCTCTTCGGGATCCTGCCTTCCCCGTCCCATGTTCCTGCCCCGTTACGGTCCTTAGACTTCAGGACCATTCTCACCCAGCCACAATTTGTAGGCTGGTAGACACCAGCCGGAACAGGGTGATAAACTGAAAAGGTGACAAATCTTCACCTCAGACAGGAAGTGGGGCAGTGGGAGGGGGCTCAATTTGTAGTGCCCTCCCTTTGGGACCTGGGAGCTCCAACCCTCAATCCCCTTCATCCCCTCACCCTGGCCTGCCCCTCTCCCGACTCCCCAGTGCATCCCCTAACCTCCCACCCCGGGACTTACCTGAAGTGTGATCTCAGGACGAAGGGTCCCAGGTTCGATTCCCGGCTTGGGTCACTATCTGTGTGGAGTCTGCACATTCTCCCCATGTGTGCGTGGGTGAACTCAGCCCAACGCATCACACAATCTTGCCACTTTCCCATTGATTCTGTCTGCACCTCTCGCTGCCTCAGGAAGGCAGACAGCATTGTCAGGGACTCCTCCCACCCAGGCATTGCCTTCTTCCAGACCCTTCCATCAGGCAGAAGGTACAGAAGTCTGAAGACCCGCACATCCAGACGTAGGAATAGCTTCTACCCCAACAGCTACTAGACTCCTCATTGACTCCCCCTCGGACTGATCTGTTCCCTGTAAGAACACTATTCTCGATGCCCTATGCTGCTCTTGCTCATGTATTTGCTTTGTTTGGCCCCTTATTCCGCACTGTGACCAATCACTGTCTATTGATGTACCATTTGTCAATGTACTCTGTCGATTATTCTATTTTGTCTACTGTGTACGTACTGTGTACGTTCCCTCGGCCACAGAAGAGTACTTTTCATTGCATTTCGGTACATGTGACAATAAATCAAATCTAATCAAATCAAACATCAAAATAGTGACTCCTTCCAATGTACTTCATTGACTGTAAAGTGATTTAGAAAGTGATGAGGATGTGAAAGGTGCTACGCAAATGCAAGTTACATCCTTCTATACTTCAACAGAGGACGAAATGATGCCAAGAAACATTGAAGCAATTTATATAACCCGGTTGCTTCTTGGGTGACTATCTCTTGAGATGATCTTGACCTCCGCACTGAACCATGAATGTTGCCGCTGTAACCGGTGATGGGAATGAGTTAGCAAACTTGTTTTAACACAAGTGTGGTCACTGTGGGCAATGGGGCTTGCTCAGGCTCCCGATGACAACGCAATAAGCAGAGAGAGATTTTACTTTTAAACAGGCATTATATATTTATGAATCTGTGTACATTGACACATGGCTTACACATAATCTACACAGCGGTATTACGTGCCTGTAAACACAGGGGATCGTTTATCTGTAAAGTGACTCATTTTCACCTCATCTGGGAAAAAAAGCACAGATTTTGCGTCCCAGTAATATGTGTTGTGATTTGAAGTCACAATGTGATATTAATAGGCATGTGTTGGTGAGTTTATCTGAAATTTCTCTCCCGAGGTCTGAATCAGGGGTATACACCTCAATGACATAATTGTTAAGATGGTAGAGACGGAGAAACATCAGCATGTTTGTTATTAACGTCGGAGAAATATAAAATCTAGGGCGCCACAGTGCCAAGAGAAAATAAGAAGGAACTTGCATTTAAAATCTCATAATGTCCCAAAGCACTTTATAGCCAATTAAGTACGTTTGATGTGTAGTCACTGTTGAAATGTAGGGAACACGGCAGCCAATTAGTGAACATCAAGTTGCCATGAACAGCAACGAGATAATGGCCACATAATCTATTTTAGTGATGATGATTGAGGGATAAGTTTTCAAAGCAAGCTCCTCAGGCAGTGCAGATTTAAGCTGGAACCAAAAGAGAAAATGCTGGACAATCTCAGCAGGTCCGGCAGCATCTGTGGAGAGAGAGAGGGAGCGGAGCTAATGTTTCGAGTCTGGATGACTCTTTGTCAGAGTTTTGAACTGAATTGTAAGGCTGGGAGTGGGGATCGAACCTATAATCACCCGATCTGCTCTGGCAAGGGTTTTACAACAAGAGCTTGCATTTGTTTGCTGGTGTTGTAATGTTGTCAGGGGCTGGTTTAGCATAGGGTTAATTAGCTGGCTTTAAAAGCAGACCAAGGCAGGCCAGCAGCATGGTTCAATTCCCGTACCAGCCTCCCCGAACAGGTGCCGGAATGTGGCGACAAGGGGCTTTTCACAGTAACTTCACTTGAAGCCTACTTGTGACAATAAGCAATTTTCAATTCATTTCATTTAATGAAATGTCCTAAAAATGAAGGACAGCATGCCAGCACAGGGGTTAGCACTGCTGCCTCACTGCGCCAGGAACCCGGGTTCAAATCCGGCCTTGGGTGACTGTGTGGAGTTTGCACTTCCTCGCCGTGCCTGCATGGGTTTCCTCCGGGTGCTCCGGTTTCCTCCCACAAGTCCAAAGATGTGTAGATTGGGTGGATTGGCCATGAAAAATTGCCCCTTAGAGCCCAAAGATGTGCAGGTTAGGTGGGTTATGGGGATAGGGCGGGGGAGTGGGCCTAGGTAGGGTGCTCTTTCAGAGGGTCGGTACAGACTTGATGGGCTGAATGGTCTCCTTCTGCACTGTAGGAATGCTATTCCATGACCCTTAGTCACTTCACAGGACCGTCGTCAAATCGGAGATATTAGAAAAGATGACCGACAGCTTGATCAAAGAGGTGGTTTTTGGGCAACATCTTAAAGGACACAGGAGAACGAGAGAGGTGACGATGTCTATGGAGGGAATCGCAGAGCCTAGGGTCTGGACAGCTGAAAGCACCGACGCTAATTTGGTCAAGTTATAGAATCATAGAATTTACAGTGCAGAATGAGGCCATTCAGCCCATCAAGTCTGCATGGGGAGTAATGACAGGCTTGCTCAGACAGATTGATCCCCTACAACCATACTCCGTTTCATCTTCAGATTTGTAGTAACTCAAAGTATTGGTTTTTAAAATCACCCATCGGTCCTGCCAACCATGGATATAGTTGGTCCACTTGCTCAGTACCCCGCACAGCTCAACAGGCAGCCAGGACTCGGTGTCTAGATCCTCTTCGGAGGAAGAATTCCAGCTCTGGTTATCCGACATTGATAAGAGCACCCCAACATAAGCCCATGCCTCCACCCTGCCCCGTTACCCAGTAACCCCACCTAATCTTTTGAACACCAAGGATGCAATTTAGCATGGCCAATCCACCAAAGCTGCACATCTTTGGACTCCAACAGGTTTATTTTGAATCACTAGCTTTTGGAGCACAGCTCCTTCCTCACCTGAGGAAGTAGCCGTGCTCCGAAAGCTAGTGATTCGAAACAAACCTGTTGGACTTTAACCTGGTGTTGGAAGACTTCTTACTGTGCTCACCCCTGTCCAACGCCAGCATCTCCACATCATCTTTGGACTGTGGGAGGAAACCGGAGCATCCGGGGGAAACGCACGCCGACACGGGGAGAAAGTGCAAACTCCACACAGACCCAAGGCCAGAATTGAACCCGGGTCCCTGGAGCTGTGAGGCAGCAGTGCTAACCATTAAAATACAGGGCGTGCATGAGGCTAGAAGTAAAGGAACTCTGGGATCTCCAAGAGTTGGGCGGTAGAAAGCAGCAACAGGGACCCGTAGGGGTGAGACCAGGGAACTTGAAAACAAGGATGATGAATTTTGAAAGTGAGACAATTGTTGGATTGAGACAATTCACCACAAGAGCTATTGTGCCGTGTGACGCATGCAGTGGTGACACGAATTGTTACTTGACTCCGTAAAATTGAAAAAAATGTAACCCTGCATGGATTGCATATCATTAACAATAAATAGGGTTGGTTAAAAATACTGAAACCAAGCTATCAGCCTGGGTAATACATTATTCAATGTCCCATTAGTAGTCATTATCACAGTGTGATAACACATTAGGGAAAGCCAAATTGA
Source organism: Scyliorhinus canicula (assembly GCF_902713615.1). NCBI lineage: Eukaryota > Metazoa > Chordata > Chondrichthyes > Carcharhiniformes > Scyliorhinidae > Scyliorhinus > Scyliorhinus canicula. The sequence goes on along the minus strand of NC_052154.1, from coordinate 7,516,545 downwards.
AGATCTTTAAATGATACCTATTCATTTCTGTACACCACCCGTGCTCCTCTTGAATTAACGGTTTATTCATAGAACTCATCTGTTCTGCTTTTTCATTCACAAACACCTCCTCTCCCTTGTTCATGTGATTCAGAAGCGACGCCAGTGGGACACTTTACAACTCGTCCACGGTTTGGTGAAGAGAAGAGTTTCTATTTCATTCTGTCTCAAATAATCTGTGTATTTTTCGCACTGCAGCTCTTGAATTTAAACCCCCTGTAAAATTAAAAATGAAAGAATTCCAATCACTGATGTCAGCTGTGACCCCCCCCCACCCCCCCCCCCCCCCCCTCCCCCCGGCTCCTGTGTCAGAAGGCTGCGGCTACATGTTCTGCGGTGGAGCCTTGAGCACAGTGGTCAAGGCCGACTCTCTCAGTGCAGAGCTGAGGAGGTGCTGCTCTGGCAGAGGTGCCATCTTTCAGGTGAGCTGTTAAACCAAAAATCTGGGGCGGGATTTTCCGACTTCTGGCCGGGTAGGAGAATCGCCGGGGGCCAGCGTGAATCCCCCCCCCCCCCCCCCCCCCCCCCCCGCCGTCTCTTGAAGTCTCCAGAGATTAGGCGGGGGCGGGAATCGCGCCACGCCTATAGGCGGGGCCCCCACGGCGATTCTCCGTCCCGCGATGGGCCGAAGTCCCGCCGCTCTCATGCCAGTCCCGCCAGCGTGAATCAAACCACCTACCTTACCGGCGGGACCAGGCGGCGCGGGCGGGCTCCGGGGTCCTGGGGGGGTCGCGGGGCGATCTGGCCCCGGGGGGTGCCCCCAAGGTGGTGTGGCCCGCGGTCGGGGCCCACCGATCGGCGGGCAGGCCTGTGCCGTGGGGGCACTCTTTTCCTTCGACGTTCGCCATCGTCTTCACGATGGCGGACGCGGAAGTGACCCCCTCCCCTGCGCATGCGCGAGGATTACGTCAGCAGCCGCTGACGCTCTGGTGCATGCGTGGACTTCCGCCGGCCGGTGAAGTCCCTTCGGCCCTGGCTGGCAAGGCGCCAAAGACCGTTCACGCCGGCCGGCGGGGTGCCAACCACTCCGGCGCGGGCTTAGCCCCCCAAGGTTAGGGCTTGGCCCCTAAAGGTGCGGAGACTTCCGCACCTTTAGGGCGGCCCGACGCTGGAGTTGTTCACACCACTCCATCCCGCCGGCACCCCCCTCCCCCCCCCCCCGCCCCGCCAGGTAGGGGAGAATCCCACCCCTGTTCACCTTCACAGGTCGATGTAAAAGAACCCAGGGCACTGTATGAAGAAGAGCAGGGAGGTTTCCCCCAGTGTCCTGGGCCATTACTTATCCTTCAGTCAACGAGACAAGAGAAAAGACAGATCATCTGGTCATTATCACATTATGGGCGGCTTAGTGGCACAGTGGTGGACACTGTTGCTTCACAGCTTCAGGGTCCCAGGTTCGATTCCCGGCTTGGGTCACTGTCTGTGCGGAGTCTGCACGTTCTCCCTGTGTCGCCGTGGGCTTCTTCCAGTTTTCTCCCACAAGTCCTAAAAGACGTGCTTGTTAGGTCATTTGGGCATTCTGAATTCTCACTATGTGTACCCGAACAGGAGCGGCAATGTGACGATTAGGGGCTTTTCACAGTAACTTCATTGCAGTGTCAATGTAAGCCTACTTGTGACATAAAGATTATTATTATATTGTCCGTGAAACCTAGTGTGCAAGAAGTACGTCCCTTTCATCATAATGTACTGAAATAAAGTCTGCAGTTTGTTTGCATTTAACAAAGGACATTGAAGAAATGGAATAGCTTTAATATACATTCAAAAAAGAGAAAGGCTTGCATTACACAATAATCAGACAGTTCAAAATGCTGCATCGCCAATTAAATATGTTTGCAGGGGAGTCACTGTTGTAATTCGGGAATGGATAAACCAAGGACGCACAAACTAGTCCCTGGATAACTTTAGTCCAGGCCGCGGAACTGAATAGTTACTTTGCATCAGTCTTCATGGTGGAAAACACCTGTGGGATGCCAGAGCTCCAGGAGAACCAGGAGGCAGAGGTGATGCAGTGACCATTACTAAGGAGAAGGTTTTGGGGAAACTGAAAGGTCTGAAGGTGGATAAGTCACCTGGACCGGATGGACTACACCCCAGGTCCTAAAAGAGATAGCTGAGGAAATTGTGGAGGCGTTGGTGGTGATCTTTCAGGAATCAGTGGAGGATGAAAGGTCGCAGAGGATTGGAAAGTGGCTAATGTAACACCTCTGTTTAAGAAGGGAGGGAGGCAGATGATGGGAAAATAAAGGCCGATTAGCCTGACTTCAATCATTGGTAAAATTTTAGAGTCTGTTATTAAAGATAAGATTGCAGAGTACTTGGAAGTGCATGCTAAAGTAGGCCTGAGTCAACACGGCTTTGCCAAAGGGAGGTCATGTCTGACAAATCTGTTAGACAAAGGAGAACCAGTGGACGTGATTTATTTAGATTTCCAGAAGGCCTTTGACAAGGTACGGCACAGGAGACTGTTAAATAAGTTAGGAGTCCATGATGTTAAGGGTAAGATCCTGGCATGGATAGAGGATTGGCTGATGGGCAAAGGCAGAGTGTGGGGATAAAGGCGTCTTTTCCAGGATGGCAGCCGGTGACTAGTGGTGTGCCTCAGAGGTCTGTGCTGGGACCACAACTTTTCACAATATACATTAATGATCTGGAAGAAGGAACTGAAGGCATTGTTGCTAAGTTTGCAGATGATACAAAGATCTGTAGAGGGACAGGTAGTATTGAGGAAGCATGGGGCTGCAGAAGGATTTGGACAGGCTAGGAGAGTGGGCAATGAAGTGGCAGATGAAATACAATGTGGAAAAGTGTGAGGTTATGCACTTTGGAAGGAGGAATGGAGGCATAGACTATTTTCTAAATGGGGAAATGCTTAGGAAAGGAAAGGGACTTGGGAGTCCTTATTCACGATTCTCTTAAGGTTAACGTGCAGATTCAGTCGGCAGTTAGGAAGGCAATTACAATGTTGGCATTCATGTCAAGAGGGCGTGAATACAAGACCAGGGATGTACTTCTGCAGTTGTATAAGGCTCTGCCCATTTGGAGTATTGAGAAGTTTTGGGCCCTGTATCTAAGGAATTATGTGCTGGCCTTGGAAAGGGTCCAGAGGCGATTCACATGAATGATCCCTGGAATGAAGAGCTTGTCCTGTGACGAACAGTTGAGGACTCTGGGTCTGTACTCGTTGGAATTTAGAAGGATGAGGGGGATCTTATTGAAACTTACAGGATACTGCGTGGCCTAGATAGAGTGGACGTGGAGAGGATGTTTCCACTAGTAAGAAAAACTAGAAGCAGAGGACACAATCTCAGATAAAAGAGACAATCCTTTAAAACAGAGATGAGGGGGAATTTCTTCAGCCAGAGGGTGGTGAATCTGTGGAACACTTTGCCGCAGAAGGCTGTGGAGACCAAATCACTGAGTGTTTTTAAGGCAGATATAGATAGGTTCTTGATTAATAATGGGATCAGGGGTTATGGGGAGAAAGCAGGAGAATGGGGATGAGAAAAGTATCAGGCATGATTGAATGGCGGAGCAGAGTTGAGAGTGAATTGTGAGGGAGGGTTTAAAAGCAGCTCCATCTTGTTGGCAGCGAGCAGCTGAGTTACGAGTCTGGTGAATGAGATGGCGAGGGAGCCAGGCATGGTGCTCACTGTTTTCACTACGTTCGGGTGAATGCAGGCCGTGATCTTGCCATTGCAGCCTGTGCGAAAGAGCCCGTCACATTCGCCCAAAATGACACATTGAAATTGTGGGGTAAATAATAATAATAATCTTTATTGTCACATGTAAGCTTAAATTAGCACCACAATTAAGTTACTGTGAAAATCTCCCAGTCGCCACATTCCAGCGCCTGTTAGAGTACACAGAGGCAGATTTCAAAATGTCCAAATTACCTAACAGCACATCTTTCGGGACTTGTGGGAGGAAACTGGAGCACCTGGAAGAAACCCACGCAGTCACGGGGAGAACATGCAGACGCCGCACAGCCATGACCCAAGCCGGGAATCGAATCCGGGTCCCTGGTTGTTCCCGATGCTGGGGCTGCTCAGAACCAGGGATCACTGCCTGAGGACACGGGGTAGATCATTTAGGACCGAGATGAAAGACATTTCTTCACCAGAGGGTGGTCGGCCCGTCGCATTCATTGCCACAGGAAGAGGTTGAGGCCAAAATATTGTATGTTTTCACTTGGGGTGAAGGAGATCAAACGATAAGGGGGAAAGGCAGGATTTGGCTATTGAATTGGGTAATCAGCCACGATCATAATGAATGGCAGAGCAGGCTCGAAGGACCGAAGTCCCTCCTCCTATTCCTGTTTTCTATGTTTTTAAAGCTGTGACCAATGGGTCAGAAAAGTGAGATAATTATTGATTTTAAACATTCACTTAGTTATAGATATGTCTAATGGAACATCATTTTGATTTTGGAGGAACCCTGGGTGTTGATAATTTATGAGGGATACTGCTTATTCCTAGATATAAAGGGACATCTTCGTCGGAGGAGACCGAGGCAATGACAGAAGAAAAGGAAAAAGAGAAAGGAAGGAGAGAAGAAGAGAAAGACAATGAGAGAGAATTTGAACTTCAGAAAACGTAACTGAAAGAAAGCGAGCCAAAAAGGCATAGAGAATATCAACTTAAAAGTTTGCACATAAAGGCAGACATTGAGGAATGTCCAGAGGGAGGAATAAACCTTCCGAGTCAAAATCATAGTGGGGATATGTTTAAATACATTCAAGCACTGCGAAGATTTGACGAGAAAGACACCTGTAAGTTTTGGCAAAATTTAGTTGCTTAGCTACCTTCTCAGATGAGACTTATACAAGTTCAATCAAAATTGTTAGGAGAGCTAGTGAAGTGTTTGCATCATTATAAGTAGAGTATCTTGCAATTATTATGAGGCAAGAAAAGCCATTTTAAGTGCTTATGAAAAAGTGCCAGACTCCTACAGACAGAAATTTAGAATTCTAAGGAAAGAATCAGATCCGACCTTTACAGAATTTGAAAGAATCAAACAAAATAATTTTGATAGGTCTTTAAGAGAGTTAAAATATGAAGCTCTTCGGGACATGATTATTCCTAAAGGATTTAAAGAGTCTCTTCCTGCAGTGCTGAGACCTCATGTGGAAGAGGGTTAAAACTGTTAGACAGGTGGCAGGGAAGGCAGATGATTTTGAATTAGTTCCTAAGTCAAGGCTTGGTTTTTGATATCATTTTCATTCTATGAAGCATAGAAACAGGGGAACGAGAAATCAACATGTGCAACAGGTGTTACAGTTGGAGATATTAAAGAGATTTCAGGTTAAAAAGGAAACTTGTGAAAGTGGAAGGGAGATACTAAAACTTAAATGTTTTCATTGTAATAAATTTGGACACACAAAATCACAGTGTTCGTGCCTTAAGAAAAAGACTGGGGGAAAAAAGGATGTTACCATCTTCAGGGATACAGGAGCAAATATGTAATTCGGAAGGGGTATTGCCAGAAAAGGTGATAATATGTGGCATTAATGGCAAAGTGAGTAGTATTCTATTATGTAAGGTAAGGTTAGAGAGTCCAGTGAAAAGTGGCGCAGTGGTGGTTGGAGTAGGAGAGAAATTTCATTTTCAGGAGTACAGTTTATCCTGCGTAGATATATAGCTGGATCAATAGTGGGAGGGATGCCTACAGTGGTTGAAGTAAAACAAATGAGGGGTGCGATTCTCCGCAAATGCGGAGAGTCGTGAAGGCTGCCGTGAAACTGGCCGTGTTTCACGGCAGCCACCGCGCCCCCTCCCGGGACCCGATTCTGCTCCCTGGTCGGGGCTAGCAGCGGGGCCCCGTGAACCTCGGCATCGCGGGCTTAACGAATTTCGCTAAGCCCGCGCGCCAAAGCTAATGGTGGCTGACGTGCACGATGACGTCAGCCGCGCATGCGCGGATTGGACAGCTCCAACATGCGCATGCGCGGATGACGTCATCACGCATATGCGTGAAACCCACGCATGCGCAGGCCGTTATGCCCCTCAGCCGCCCCGCGGACTGATCCAGCGGGGCGGCGGAGGAACAAAGAGTGCGCAGGGTTCGGACCCGCTGCCCGCGATCGGTGGGCACCGATCGCGGGCCCATGGCACCCTTGGCACGGCCATGGTGCGGCCGTGCCAATCGGTGCTATGGTTCCCCAGAACGGCACTTTGCAGCCGTTTTCACGAATGGTGAGAGCAGTTGTGTTGGTGTTCGTGCCAATGGCCGTAAAGGCCTGGGAAATCGGGCCATCGGCTAGGGGAGAATCGCTACTTGCCGTTAAAAAACGGCGAGCAGCGATTCGTGTCGGGGGGCGACCGGGGGGGGGGGGGGGGGGGGGGGGGGGGAGATTAGCGGGAGGTCGGGAAACTGTTGGGAAGGCCCTCCCGCTATTCTCCGACCCGTAGTGGGGGGCGGAGAATCGCGACCGAGGTATTCTGAGAAGTGCTGTCCTGGGGTGTTTCCAGATTGATCCCAGGTCATGAAGCCACAGGTTGAGACAGGAGGTGGAATAAAGATAAGAGAGGCTGAGGTTCAGTTCTCAGAAACAATCTTTGCCCAGATTGGTGATTAAAAAAAAGAATGGGTGGAGGACAAAGCAGATAACATTAGTGCAGGAAAGTTGGTGGGTTTACAATAGACTGCTTCAGAGATAAAGCATCAGCATTCAGGGCGGCATGGTGGCACAGTTGTTAGCACTGCTACCTCACAGCAACAGCGATCCAGGTTCAATTGCAGCCTTGGACCACTGACTGTATGGGGTTTGTACGTTCTCCTTGTGTCTGCGTGGGTTTCCTCCCGGAAACATTTATTACATTTCCCGTGTTATGCTCCTCGTGCTCAATGTGGGAGTTCAGGGACGCAGCCGATGCCCCTGACTCCTTCATGTGTGGGAAGTGTGTCCAGCTGCAGCTCCTATTAGACCGCATGACGGCTCAGGAGCTGCGGATGGACTGGGATGTCTCAGATCGGCTGCAGGATATAATGAAGGGGGAGGGTGAACAGCCAGTTGTCGTGGTGCATATAGGCACCAACAATATAGGTAAAAAACGGGATGAGGTCCTACAATCAGATTTTAGGAAGTTAGGAAATAAGTTTAAAAGTAGGACCTCAAAGGTAGTAATCTCAGGATTGCTCCCAGTGACACGAGACAGTCAGATTCGAAATTCAAGAATAGTTAGAATGAATACGTGACTTGAGAGATGGTGCAGGAGGGAGTGGTTTATATTTTTGGGACATTGGAACCGGTTCTGGCGACAGTGGGACCATTACAAATTGGATGGCCTACACCTGGGCAGGAATGGAACCAATTTCCGAGAGGGTGCTTTTGCTAACACTGTTGGGGAGGTTTTAAACTAATGTGGTAGGGGAATGAGAACCAGATTAGGAAGTTAGAGGTCAGTAAAAAGGCAGCAACTAAAGCCAGTAAGGAACTAGATAATAAACTCATTGTGACTCAGGGGAAGAGTAGACATGGAAGAGATGATGAACGCAAAGGGACAGGTGGTCTGAGGTGCATTTGTTTTAATGCGAGAAGTGTAGCAGGTAAGGCAGATGAACGACGAGCTTGGATTAGTACCTGGGAATATGATGTTATTGGTATTACTGAGACTTGGTTGAGGGAAGGGCAAAATTGGCAACCAAATATCCCAGAGTATAGATGCTTCAGGAGGGATAGAGAGGGAGGTAAAAGGGTGGAGGAATTGCAATACTGGTCAGAGATGATAACACAGCTGTGATTAAGGAGGACACGATGGAGGATTCGAGCACTGAGGCAAAATGGTTAGAGCTAAGAAATAGGAAGGGCGCAGTAACATTACTGGAACTTTACTACAGGCCTCCCAAAAATGAGCGTGAAGTAGAGGTACAACTATGCAGACAGATTGCAGAAACATGTGGGAGCAATAGGGTGGTCGTGATGGGAGATTTTAACATTGAATGGGACTCATGTAGTGTTGGAGGCGTAGATGGAGCAGAATTTGTAAAGAGCATCCAGGAGAGTTTTTTTAGAGCAGTATGAAAATAGTCCAACTCGGGAAGGGGCCATACTGGACCTGGTATTGGGGAATGATCTCGGCCAGGTGTTTGAAGTTTCAGTCGGTGATTACTTTGGGAATAGCGATCACAATTCCGTAAGCTTTAGAATATTCATGGACAAGGACAAGAGTGGTCCGAAAGGAAGAGTGCTAAATTGGGGAAAGGCCAAGGCAGGAGCTAGGGAATGTGGATTGGGAGCAGCTGTTTAAGGGTAAATCCACATTTGAAATGTGGGAGTCTTTTAAGGAAAGGTTGATTAGAGTGCAGGACAGACATGTCCTTGTGATAATGAGGGATAGAAATGGCAAGGTTAGGGAACCATGGATGATGGGTGGAGTTGTGAGACTAGCTCAGATGAAAAAAGAAGCATACATAAGATCTAGGCAACTCAAAACTGATGAAGCTTTGGAGGAATATCGGGAAAGTAGGACAAATCTCAAACGCACAATAAAGAGGGCTCATGAAATATCTTTGGCGAACAGGGTAAAGGAAAATCCCAAAGCCTTTTATTCGTATATAAGGAGAAAGAGGGGAACTAGGGAAAGGATTAGCCCACTCGAAGACAAAGGAGGGAATTTATATGTGGAGTCAGAGGAAATGCGTGAGATTCTTAATGAGTACTTTGCATCAGTATTCACCAAGGAGAGGGACATGACGGCTGGTGAGGTTAGGGATGGATGTTTAAATACTCTAGGTCAAGTCGTCATAAGGAAGGGGGAAGTTTTGGGTATTCTAAAAGGCATTCAGGTGGACAAGTCCCCTGGTCCGGATGGGATCTATCCCAGGTTACTGAGGGAAGCGAGGGACGAAAGAGCTGCGGCCTTAACAGATGTCTTTGCAGCATCCTTGAGCACGGGTGAGGTCCCGGAGGACTGGAGAATTGCTAATGTTGACTATACGGTCAATGGAAGAAACCTGGGGAAAATTGATATACAGAGAGATCTGGGAGTTCAGGTCCATTGTACCCTGAAGGAGGCAAGGCAGATCGATAGAGTGGTCAAGAAGGCATACAGCATGCTTGCCTTCATCGGACGGGGTATTGAATACAAGAGTCGGCAGGTCATGTTCCAGTTGTATAGGACTTTGGTTAGGCCACATTTGGAATATTGCATGCAGTTCTAGTCGTCACATTACCAGAAGGATAAGGATGCTTTAGAGAGGGTGCAGAGGAGGTTCACCAGGATGTTGTCTGGTATGGTGGGTGCTAGCTATGAAGAAAGGTTGAGTAGATTAAGATTGTTTTCTTTGGAAAGACGGAGGTTGAGGGGGGACCTGATTGAGGTCTACAAAATTATGAGAGGTATGGACAGGGTGGATAGCAATAAGCTTTTTCCAAGAGTGGGGGTGTCAATTACAAGGGGTCATGATTTCAAGGTGAGAGGGGGAAAGTTTAAGGGAGATGTGCGTGGAAAGTTTTTTACGCAGAGGCTGGTGGGTGCCTGGAACACTTTGCCAGCGGAGGTGGTAGAGACGGGCATAATAGCATAATTTAAGATGCATCTAGACAGATATATGAACGGGCAGAGAATAGTGGGAAGTAGATCCTTGGAAAATGGGTGACAGGTTTAGATAAAGGATCTGGATCGGCGCAGGCTGGGAGGGCTGCAGGGCCTGTTCCTGTGCTGTAATTTTCTTTGTTCTTTGTATTATAAATAATATGTTAATGAGAAAATGGAGACCTTTATGTCTCCAGGCAGATGAGAATTGGGTAGAATTTCATCAAGTTGCATTATCGGTGGGTTAAGGAAAGGAGGTTTTGTGGGTAAACCATGATATTCCAGTCGGCGGGGGGCGGGATTTAAATCTCATATGGATATGATTAGATATCCACATAATATCTAATATTAGATATTAGATATCTAATGAGTTACACACACAGCCAATTTAAGATTATCAGTCAGGCTTGCAATGTGGCTCATTTATGCTTGATTGAAGCTACATATATTCATATTCAGGGCCTTATCCTCTGCAAACAGAAATAATATGTTCAGGCACCCCGCCATTTGGAAAACTCACGCAAAAATACCAAAACATTTTTACTGGCCCTGACTGCACAAGGATGTTGTTAAATTTTGCCATACATGTCACACATGTCAGATAATAGGGAAACCTCAAGCGGTCATCAAACCAGCACGCTTAGTACCCATTCCGGCATTTGAGAACCTTTTACTGGGGTCTTAATTGATTGCGTGGGACCCATTCCTCAGAAAACAAGTGGGAAATAGTATTTGGTAACCATTAAAAGCAAGATTTAGTCGGCCTTCTCAAACTGAAAGGAAATTGAGTGAGGTGAATTATTCGATAAGAACGCCAAATAGAGGGAAAGCTCACCAAGTGTGCCATCTCAATATGCTTAACAGATATTTTGATAGAGAAAGGAAAGCGGGAAGATGTGTTCATACTTATAACTAAAGGAGAAGAGATAAATCCAGATGATTCTGAATTCGACTTTCCTCCAATTAGATCAGGAATAAGAAATTTGGATAAATTACTGAGTTACCTTCTGGGGGGAAATCAGAGTGATCCGAAAGAGTTATTGCAGTCATATATTTGTGGGAAAAAACTGGGAATTACAAAGGTCATTATACATGCTGTAGATTCCAGTTAAGCAACATCCAATCACACTGGGGTGTAGATCACTTATGAGGGACGATGCTTTTTCCTGGATAAACAGTGCATGAGACATCTTACTGGGAGAAGACCGAAGAGTGCCTTATGATGTAAGCCAGGTCTGTCTGTAGTTTGCTGTTTTGCGACAGGACTTTAGTCTGACAAATCAGGTCGTCACATGACTCCTGAAATATTCTCTCCGAGGTCTTTGCACAAAGAAAAGCAAATTAAACCTGATTTTTAACTTTATTTATAAGTGGTCTTTGAACTATATTGGTTTGCTTAATTGGAAGATACACAGGTGTAGGTAAAGAGTTACATTTTTTCTTTTTTATTTGAGTACTGTTTTGACTGTTAACTATAAAGCTGTTCCTTTGTTGGTAATGTGATTGTGTCTGTGTTTAAATTGAAGTGTGTTCCAACATAAATATACCCAATGGTCAGTATTATCACTCCTGTGGTGAACTATCCATTCCCCACAGTTTTGACAAATTGCAAATTAATGGGTTCTCATCTGGGATCCTAACAACATACTTTACATATTCTGATGAGTGGACTGGAAGTACATCAGAGCTGGGCTACTTACATGTACTTCTCTATGTCATGAAGTCGCTCACTGAAACTGAGCTTCATTATTGCTGAACAAAGAGACATGCTGTGAAAGCTTTTCGCCTTGAACACATCAGGACAGATACAAGAATGTAAAATTTCAAAGGGAACAATAATTTATACTGCATGAGAAAACTCTAATTGGTTGCAGCGTTACCATGGAGAATGCAAAAAGAGAACATTTATCCCCCATGCTCTTGTTTAATTTCACAAATGGTGAGGCAAATCCAATTGGTTGAGGGATTGACATGGGAAATGCACCAAGGAACCGTTGCTATCCGTGCTTCGATTGAACTGAAAATGGCGGGGTGCCTGGACATATTATTTCTGTTTGCAGAGGATAAGGCCCTGAATATGAATATATGTAGCTTCTTTCAAGCATAAATGAGGCACATTGCAAGCCTGACTGATAATCTTAAATTGGCTGTGTGTATAACTCATTAGATATCTAATATCTAATATTAGATATTAGGTGGATATCTAATCGTATCCATATGAGATACTATGGAATCATATCTAATGTTGGACACGATGGATGGAATTTTTCATTTTTTTTCGCAAAGTGTTATCTCAGGCAGCAGAAGTCATGAGTAGCTTGCCAGCTGTGTGCCGGCCTTTCCTGTCAAATTTTTAAACACTTGAAAGAAGATGCTGGAAGCGAGTCCCACAATATCACGTGGCGGAATCTGCCCAAAAATGAAAATTGCTTATTTTCACAAGTAGGCTTCAAATGAAGTTACTGTGAAAAGCCCCTAGTCGCCACATTCCGGCGCCTGTTCTTGGAGGCTGGTACGGGAATTGAACCATGCTGCTGGCTTGCCTTGGTCTGCTTTCAAAGCCAACGATTTAGCCCTGTGCTCAACGGCCCAAACTGCCACGTTGACCTTCCAGAGATGTGGCTCCCCGATCTAACAGAACTAATAGCTGAATCAAAGATGCCCCCCACCATGGATTCCGAGGTTCCCGTGCCACTCACATGGGTACCTCTCCCGATGGACACAGGGGCCTCCCCTGTGGACACAGGGAACACACCCACATGGAGACAGGGAACCTCGCAATGGGAACAGGGAACCTCCTCTCCACGTACACAGGGTCCTCACCCCCACAGACACAGGTAACCTCCATATATATATATATATATATACATCTTCCCCACCATCAATATCTCCAGAGGAAGGCCACCTTGTCACTGAACCTGATGGTACCTAGGCACTACCCCTTTCATTGCCCCCCCCAGAATTCCCATGAGCATTGCCCCCTCCCCACCCCCGTAGATTGCAGCCCTAGGTGAGTGGTGACCCAAAGTCTGCCAATAATTGCAGGTACAATGAATGGGAGTAAAATAGGCAGTTCCCAAAGCAATTTCCATCGGTAGCTCGACTGTGTCTAGAGTTTAGAAGGATGAGAGGAGATGTGATTGGAATGTACAAAATTCTAACAGGGCTGGAACGACCAGGTGCAGGGAGAGGTTTGGGAAATTTAGAACCCAGTCTCAGGATACCGGGTGATCCATTTAGAACTGAGATGAGGGACAATTTCTTCACTCAAAGGGTGGTGAACCTGTGGAATTTTCTGCCACAAAAGGCTGTGGAGGCCACGTCACTGAATGTATTCAAGAAAGAGACAGATAATGTTTTAGCTATTAATGGCAGCAAGGGGTGTGGGGAGAAAGCGGGAAGATAGCATTGTGATTGAATACCAACCATGGTCACGTTGAATAGTGGAGCAAGCTCGAAGGGCCGAATGGCCTACTCCTGCTCCTAGTTTCTGTGTCTGTAACCCAAGAATGATTTCGCCAACTGACGTAAGGAAAATATTCAGCTCGCAAGCGCAATTGTGGAAATCTGATACCCTGACTGAGGAAGTAATGAGGATGTTCCCCTTCACTTCAGAGGTCTTCTTCAGAACTTTGGTCCCGGAAACCATCCCAATCTCCATGGGACCACACATCCTGCATCTGGGTCACTAGTCACTGCCCAACGACACATATCCATGAACGAAACTGATTGGAGGGGGGGGGGGGGGGCAAGGGGGAAAAATACTTTTAGGCTACTTTTCTCAGCAAGGTGGTTTCTGTCGCCCATCGATGGGATGGATTTGAACTGATATGGCCGACTTTATAGTTGGATGTTGCATTTTTTAAATATGCTCTTTCATGGGATGTGGATATCGCTGACAAGGCCAGTGTTTGTTGCCCCATCCCTAATTGCCCTTGAACTGAGTGCCTCGTTCGGCCATTTCAGAGGGTAGTTAAGACTCAGCCACATTGCTGTGGGGTCTGGAGTCACGTGCCGACCAGACCAGGTAAAGATGGCAGATTTCCTTCCCTAAAGAGGCATGTGTTAACCAGATGGGTTTTTATGACAAGAGACAAAAGTTTCTTTTTTTTTTCAAATCAATTTAGAGTGCCCAATTATTGTTTTTTTTCCAATTAAGGGGCAATTTAGCGTGTCCAGTCCACCTACCCTGCACATCTTTGGGTTGTGGAGGCGAGTCCCCACGTAAACATGGGGAGAATGTGCAAACTCCACACGGACAGTGACCCAGGGATGGGGCTCGAAAACTGATCCGCAGTGCCGTAGTCCCAGTGCTAACCACTGTGAACAAAGAATTTCATGATCCCCATCACTGAAATTAGCTTTCAATCTCAGATTTTATCATTTGAATTTAATTTCCACCGTCTGTGTTGGTGGGATTTGAACACGTGCCTCCAGCGCATGTAGATTTACTAATCCAGTGACATTCCTACGACGTCACATCTCCTCATTAAATTCTTTTCCATTGAAAGATAATACAGTTCGATAACCATGGGATCATTCTTTTTCCATTCTGAGGATATGAGTGTTGGCAACTATGCCGGTATTCATTATCTACCCATGGTGCCTCTTGAGAAGGTGATGGTGGGCTTCCTTCTTCAACTTTGCTGGTTGCCTGTCGCACTGTTAGAGAATGACAGCCAAGGCATGGCGAGATAGTTCCACGTCTGTCGTGTGTGTGCCTTGGAGGGGGAACTTGCACGCGTTGACGTTCTTACACATCTGCTTCCCCTTGTCCATCCAGATGGCAGAGGTCATGGGTATGGAAGGTGGTGTTGAAAGAACCTTGGGGAGGTACGGCAGTCCATCTTGTCGTTGATGCATGCCGCACAGGTGTAGAGGGATTGAATGCTTATTTATCCGAGATTCTCCAGTCTGCATCCCCAGTGGGCAACATCCCGCATTGGGAACAATGATTCTTAAAACCACACATCTCTCAGTGACCGGGGGGGGGGGGGGACATAGTTCCGCCCAGTTGCGTGTCAGGCCTGTTAGCCCATGTGCCACTCTGACAAAAACTGCAGCAGCAAACTCACTAATGCACATTTTCGGTGGGAAGTACGCTGGTACAAGTACAACAAGAGAAGCTCTTTTAAGTTCATTCCTTGTCCAGTTTCTTGGCCAAAAAAATGAATACTTCTTATTTGCTGTCAAGCCGTAGAAATATTGGACAAGGCTCTGAAGGAAACACCAGCTCTCGTGCAACCTGCTCCGTTTTTCTGCACGCTGGAACTCAAACAGTTTATATCAAAGTCTGCTTTAACAAGCTGTCATTTTCCCCAAGTTGTTGAATCACATCAATGGAAACGATTCTGTAACTGCCCTGTCAGCCTTTCAGTTCGAATTGAACAATGTCATCTGTTGCTGCGGAAACTCATTCTGTCACGGCAGCTCCCGCATGCACCATGCTCATTGTGTGAACTTTAACCTTTGGTTAGATGTGCAGCGGCACATTGGAGAATCGAGGGCGCTCTGCTGTGCACTAGTTGAGCCTGTATCACTCCAACGTTGACACTGTTGCTCTCAGCCAGAATAGGTGCCAGCCAGAGGTGAGGTGTCACGCAACATAATAATAGTATTAATCTTTTTTAGTGGAACAAGTAGGCTTACATTAGCACCGCAATGAAGTTACTGTGAAAATCCCCTGGTCGCCACACTCCGGCGCCTGTTCGGGTACTTGGAGGGAGAATTCACAATGTCCAATTCACCGAACAAGCACGTCTTTCGGGACTTGTGGGAAGAAACCAGAGCACCCGGAGGAAACCCACGCAGACACACGGAGAACGTGCAGATTCTGCACAGAATAGTGAAGACAGTGTGGAGGAGGAACGGAGTGGGTGTGGAGGAAGCAGAGGCAAGTGGGGTAAGCTGATATGTCCTGTGTTCCGACTCACATTTTCAAGTCCTATATCCGAGGGAAATGTTTTGATGGAGTAGGCACAGAGAGACTGATTCCTGTAGTGGGCAGCAACAAACCCAGAGGCCAGTAAAGTATGATACTCATCAAAACAAGGAGCAAGAGGAAGGAGCAGTGCTCCGAAAGCTAGTGATTGGAAACAAACCTGTTGGACTTTAAACTGGTGTTGTAAGACTTCTTACTGTGCTCACCCCAGTCCAATGCCAGCATCTCCACATCATCAAGACAAGAAGCACGGAATTCAGAACTTCTTTGCCAAAGAGTGATGAGAAAGCAAAAGTTATTACCACAGGAGGAGGTAAATAACATACCGCCAGGGTAAGTCCGTGTCACCCCAGTGCCCAATAATGCTGGAGCACAAAGTAATTATTTCTGTCACATAGCCCTCATTATAATATTTAGTCAGGTGTGTAACATGTGATGTCTGGCAGAAATAAAATCAGAAATTATATATTTGATTTGATTTATTATTGTCACATGTATTAGTATACAGTGAAAATTTTCATTTCAAAAGTATTGGGCTGGATACTCCGCAGCCCCGCTGTGATGAATGGTATCGGTAACTGCTGTAACTGTACCTTGCCTTTAATACATTGGCCCTTTAAGACAGAGCGTGGAACCCTGGGGGACTCTGCTTCTGGCTCAGCCCCCAGGAAACGGTATATAAGGTGATGCTCACTAGGCAGCGTGCTGTGACCACACTTCTCGGCAGCTGTCCGGTTCTCTGGCAATTAAAGCCTTTGAATTACCAAACTTCTCTCCTGTGTCGTAATTGAGGGTATCTCAATGTAATTACCAGACACATCAAGATGGACAGCGCTCTAAAGCCGGAGAAACTCAACCTAGACACTCGGTCGCCGGAGGCCCCAGAAATGTTTAAATATTGGCTCCGGTGTTTTGAGGCCTAACTAGACTCCTCAGAGACTGAAGTCAACGGCGCTCGCAAGCTGAGCTTACTACATGCCCGGGTGGGCCACCGACTCTCCTCCATGATTGAGAACGCTACGACATACGAAACTGTAGTCGATATACTAAAGAAACGCTTCGTAAAGCCGATTAACGAGGTACACGCCAGACATTTGCTCTTGGGGACATTTGCTCAGCTCTCCGGAAAAACTCTAGACAAATACGTGGAGAGACTCACTGCGCTCGCGAGGAACTGCAATCATAAAGAAGTGACGGCTTGCCCATTTCATCAAGTCCCGCAACCTACCTTACTCCACAGAGGAGGTCAAGGCCATGACTAAGGCATGCCAGATCTGTGAGGAGTGCAAACCGCACTTCTATCGACCAGACAGGGTGCGCCTGATAAAGGCCTCTGGGCCATTTGAGTGACTAAGTGTGGACTTCAAAGGGCCCCTCCCGTCCACCAACCGCAACATCTATTTCCTCACCGTGATCGATGAGTTCTCCCGCTTCCCTTTTGCTGTCCCCTGCCCCGATATAATCTCGGCCGCCGTGATCAAGGCACTGCACAGCATCTTCACACTGTTTGGTTTCCCCACTTATATCCACAGCGACCGGGATACATCGTTCATGAGCGATGAGCTGCGTCGATGTCTGCTCAGCAAGGGCATCGCCTCGAGCAGAACGACGAGCTATAACCCGCGGGGAAACGGGCAGGTGGAGAGGGAGAATGCGACAGTTTGGAAGGCTGTCCTTCTAGCCCTACGGTCATGGAGTCTCCCAATTGCCCGCTGGCAGGAGGTCCTACCCGATGCCCTACATTCCATTAGGTCGCTCCTCTGTACGGCCACGAACGAGACCCCACACAATCGTTTGTTTGCCTTCCCCAGGAAGTCCACCTCTGGGGTCTTGCTTCCACGCTGGCTGACGACTCCGGGACCAGTCCTACTCCGGAGACACGTGAGGAGCCATAAAACAGATCTGATAGTTGAGAGGGTCCAATTGCTACACGCAAACCCTTAATACGCCGAGCACCCCGACGGCAGGCAGGACACCGTCTCCCTGTGAGACCTGGCACCCGCCGGCTTCCCCACCAACCCCCCCCCCCCTCCTACCGACGCTCCCCCCCCCGCACCAACTGCCGACCCCAACAGTGCCCCCCCCCCCATAGCGCCCCCTGCCCCCCAGCCGGCGCCGGCACCAATCACCCTAGTCATCTGGATACACCCCCGCTCCAAAGCAGGCAAAGTCTCAGTCAACTGTGCTCCCGGATATACCATCACCGAAACAGACCGTATCCACGGCACCACCACCGGAGCGGAGAAGGTCAGCA
Source organism: Scyliorhinus canicula (assembly GCF_902713615.1). Taxonomy (NCBI): domain Eukaryota; kingdom Metazoa; phylum Chordata; class Chondrichthyes; order Carcharhiniformes; family Scyliorhinidae; genus Scyliorhinus; species Scyliorhinus canicula. The sequence continues at coordinate 7,498,775 of NC_052154.1, read as the reverse complement.
CGGACGGTCAGACCACCCAAAAGACTGAACTTATAACTCCACTCTCACCCCCGACGGACTCTGTTTTTTTAAAACTGGGTGAATGTGATGAATGGTATCGGTAACTGCTGTAACTGTACCTTGCCTTTAATACATTGGCCCTTTAAGACCGGGCTTGGATCCCTGGGGGACTCCGCCTCTGGCTCCACCCCCAGGAAATGGTATATAAGGTGATGCTCACTGGGCAGCATGCTGTAAGCACACTTCTCGGCAGCTGTCCGGTTCTCTGGTAATTAAAGCCTTTGAATTACCAATCTTCTCTCCTGTGTCGTAAATGAGGGTATCTCACCCGGCCTGTAATTGCAGCCGATGCGAGGGGGGCAGTGAATCCACTTTCACGCCATAATCGGGCCCTGCGCTAGTTCGGCGATTCTCCAGGCCCTGAAAATCGGCATGACCGCGGAGTACGCCGCACCGCCGGGGGAGCTATTGACAGAGGCCCGCCCAGCAATCGTTCGCTCCCGCCTGGCCGCGTTCCAGACAGTGTGGAACTAACCACTTATTACCGGTCGGGATGCTGGCGTGGCGGCTGCGGACTCAGTCTGCGGCCGTCCTGGTCGGGGGCAGGATTTCGAAGACCAGGGGCGAGGGGGGGCGGCTTTATAGGCGGCCGGGGATTAACTGTGCGGGGGTTGAGTTACGGGCGCGCAGCCGATCGGGGCGTCTTTTTTTCCGGTGTGTCTCCGCGGTCTGAGTCCACCATGGAGCAGAGCCTGGCCGCTGAAGGCCGCCACCGTGTGCATGGTGTGGGGGGGGGGGGGGGGGGGAGGGGGTGGTGAGGGGGAGGGGTAGTCAGGGGGCTGTGGTTAGAGTGTGAAAAATCTGTTTCCACATCCAACCCCCTCATTTTTGGGTTTGACGGCAAAATTAGGCAGGCAGCCATCCCAATCCAAGATGGCAGGTTGGCAATTTAAATATGATAAAGAGGCTCTGGCGAGGAAAATGACTGACCATGTCACAAGCATGCCATGAGTTAAAACTCAACAAGATGTTTGGGAATCCTGATTCTAAAGTTTCCCAAGTCTTTCCAACCATCACAATCCCAGAGTGTCAGGTGAGTAAAAACTCCGCCTGTTAACTCTGTTTCCGGAGGCGGCATGTAGCGTAGTGGTTATCATTGGGACTGCACGTTGAGGACCCGGGTTCGAATCCCGGCTCTGGGTCACTGTCCGTGTGGAGTTTGCACATCCTCCCCGTGTCTGCGTGGGTCTCACCCCCACAACCCAAAGATGTGCAGGGTAGGTGAATTGGGCACGCTACATTGCCCCTTAATTGGAAAGATTAAAAAAAAAACTTTATTTCCCCCTCTCCCCACTGAAGCCACCCAACCTGCTGAGCATGCCCCATAAATTTCTTTGTTCTTTGTTCAGCCAACAGATTTCTCCCTTTCTGATTCTTCGAGCCCACCATCTGAAACAAGTTTAAACTAATGTGGCAGGGGGATGGGATCCGATGTAGGAAGTCGGAGGGAAGTAAAACTGGGCCAGAAACAAAAAGCATTAAGGGGGAAAGTGTAAGGCAGAGAAGCCATAGTCAAAAATCAAAAATGGCCACAGTCCAGGGTACAGTGACTGGAGATTGTGTGAAAAGGGAGGTGGCCAATGCAGGACTAAGGGTGTTGTACCTAAATACACGCAGTATACGGAACAAGATAAATGAGCTTGATGCGCACCTTGAAATTGGCCGGTACAATGTTGTGGGCATCACAGAGACGTGGCTGCAAGGGGATCTAAATATCCAAGGACATATGTCCTATCGAAAGGACAGGCTAATGGGCAAAGGGGGCGGGGTTGCATTGTTAGTAAGGAATGAAGTTAAATCGATAGCAAGGACAATGTAGGATCAGAATCTCTGGAGGTAGAGTTGAGGAATCGCAAAGGTAAAAAGACCCCGATGGGAGTTATGTACGGGGCCCCATGGCAGAAGTCAGGATGTGGGGCAGAAAATAAATCAGGAGATAGAAAAGGCATGTAAAAAAGGCAATATTACAATAATCATGGTGGACTTCAGGATGCAGGTGGACTGGGAAAATTAGGTTGGTAGTGGATCCCAAGAAATGGAATTTGGGGGAATGTCGAACAGATGATTTTTTGGAGCAGCTTGTGACAGCCTACTAGGGAACATACAGTTTGAATTTGGTGATGTGTAATGAGGCAGACTTGATTAGGGAAGTTAAGGTGAAGGAACCCTTAGGGAGAAGTGACCACAATATGATAGAATAGATAAGAAGGATGGGTTGCATCTAAACTGGAGAGGCATAAATATCCTGGCCGCGAGGTTTGCTAGTGTCACAGGGGAGGGTTTAAACTAGTATGGCAGCGGGGTGGGTACCAGAGCAATAGGTCACAAGCTGAAAGAATTTAGGGAGAACTAGAGAATAGAGCCAGTATGGCTCTGAGGAAGAGCAGACATGGAGATGTTGCTGAAAACAGCGGGTCTGGTGGCCTGAAGTGCATATGTTTTAATGCAAGACGTATTACGGGTAAGGCAGATGAATTTAGAGCTTGGATTAGTACTTGGAACTATGATGTTGTTGCCATTACAGAGACCTGGCTGAGGGAAAGACAGGATTGGCAGCTAAACG